>NC_064927.1:490075943-490679693 GCF_023897955.1 Schistocerca gregaria | reverse complement strand
CTTATGATGTAAGCAGATGTGGTTTCATTGAATTATCCTCTCTACAACATGAATTTTTGTATTTTGCAGCCTAGAATTATTATTTTCGTCAAGCCGGAGTATGTAGAAAATCGTTAGATTATTTGCCGCGGGTGAGTTGTACTGATAGCCTCTTCGAAATTTGGCGGCTATGCACTAACAACAACAACAGCAATAATAATAATAATAATAATAATAATAATAATAAAGAGCTTGCTGTAGAAAATATGTATTTGCAGTAACAAAGACGAACAAGTCCACATAGTCCTCAAAGAATGCTTTTTAGATCCCATGCTTCACTTGACATGTTTCTCTTGTTTGGGTCCATACTACTACCTTTCAAAATACGGAATAATGGTTCAAAATGGCTCTGAGCACTATGGGCTCAACATCTGAGGTCATCAGTCCCCAGGAACTTACAACTAGTTAAACCTATCTAACCTAAGGACATCACACACATCCATGCACGAGGCAGGATTCGAACCTGCGACCGTAGCAGTCGCTCGGTTCCAGACTGAAGCGCTTAGAACAGCTCGGCCACACCGGCTGACAAAATACGGAATACTTACAGCCCGTAGAACAGTGGTAAACACCCCTTACGGGTATAATTTAAATCTTAAGAAGGGTAAAAGCTAAAGGGTTGAACTGTAATCCGGTCACGAAAGTAAATTATTTTTAAAATATCATTACTATTTTCACTTTTTCGTATGGGTATATGTAATGCTGATCACAGGAGTTATCAGTTATTACTTTTTTTTTAGATACTTCCATTAACAAGGTTGACGCGACGTAGTTGAGCTTACAGCTTCTGAAACGAATGTATGAACATCATGTTCGTCACATACTCTACCTGCTGCACACATACTTCGGACCACGTATTTGTGATGGTAAAATTGAGACATATTCATCACATATGCTTACATACCTGATGGAACTTCCCCGCAAAAGACCAGAAATTGCTGCATCACTCACTTGAGAACAATGAACGGAATAACTGACATTCAACTCGATAGTAACAGTGATGGGTACTACTGTGTTGGCGCGTGGTCACGGTTCGTCCGTCGGAGGTTCGAGTCCTCCCCCGGGCGTGGGTGTGTCTGTGTGTTGCACTTAGCGTAAGTTAAAGTTACATTAAGTAGCTGAGCAGTTTGCTCCCACAAGTTCTCACCACAAATTTCCGAATTTTTACCACACTGCTGTGGGGTGTACACAGTACTACTACTATTATTATTATTATTATTATTATTATTATTAGTGGCAGTGATCAGACAAAAAGAAAGAGCAGCGTGATGTCTATCAATATCTGCCAGTTGAGAAGTAAGGAGTCCAGCAATCAAGTGATTTACAGACAGTACAGTGCACAAATTTTATCTTGGTTGATTTTAAACGGGAGTGTAGGGTTGGTGGAAGCAAATTTGTTTTGTAATATTGTCTGTTCTCAATGAGGATAGTTAGCTTTCTTTTCTGAGAGGGCTTTGTAGTTCCCATACACGATGCACTGAGAATCGCTTCAACATTCTATAAAAAAAAAAAAAAAAGTTGTAAGAAACAAACAGTACCAATTGTGTCCTTGACGCGTTATTTCGTGTCTTATTAAAAACATCTAAAAAAAGGTAAATAATATTTATCTTTCGTCATTTTGAAAACAAAACTGTTGAAAGATTTTTTTTTCCTTTCTAAAGCGTAGTTAAGCGCTAATGTTGATAACAGGCACGGTTGGGGGGTACTGGTTACAGATTGCGCCCAGTGGTAATGGCCTCAGAAAGGTTGGCAACCACTGCTGTATAATGTGGCTCAATCAGTAATTCACGTGTGAAGAGTGCAATCCTCGTTTTTGAGGAGCGATGCTTCCTTAGAGAGCCACGTTGATCTAAAGGAAACTCGTTACATTTAGAGCTCGGAGCATTCTGCTCCGATGATGACGCTACTGTGGGGTAAAAGCTGACGCCGTGTTTGGGAGTGTGATTGGCAGAGGGGAGCCAGTTGCCAGCACGCCTGGGGATACAAGCGAGCAGACACGACACGCGCGCCAGCCGTCATGTTTTACGCGCGGTATCTGTCCATCACTCTCGCCGTCCCCAAGGGCCCAATTGCGGTGAGGCGCGCGCGACACGATTGACGGACGTTAAACCGATCGAATGAGGGATTTCATATACGCTGTCTGATTACGCCACGCGGGTTTTTGTCGCCCCACCACTCACCTGAATTTATACACACACAATCTGTCTCGGTCGCAGTCTGTTTCTTATTCCGTATGACGCGTTTCGGCCATCCCGTCGTCACATCTAGAACAAAAAGGAAACGTAACGAGGAGTCGATTGTGTCCTTGCGTGATCTAGACAGTTCTGTGTGTAAGTGCTAATATTGTTGTTGTCTTCCGGCTCTCCACGCAAGTTTTTGCTGTGCAAGCCTCTTCGTCCGTGCATAGCTAATGAGACAGACTAAATTTCTTTCTCAAATAATTATGGTTTGCAGTTAAAGTTCTACAGTGAAATAAAGACTTCGGTTACTTACTACTGTTTCTTCTCGAGGCAAGAAAATTTAAGTGTTTACGGCAGGTGCATTCAAGTTCTTTTAGGTCAAATAATGTCTTTTTAGTGCGTTTCAGGCGATAATAATCATAAGGAAGGCTCCTACTGGTGGCTGATGACTTGGGAAGATCATGTAATGGTTCTTTATTTACGTAACCGTTACAGCACTCCAACCCCAATTCTCCACACCAGCAATATCGTACCACTTTTCTGCGAAGTAACAGGCATATTTTTGTGACAATATTCACACTTGGTTTTATTAATGTATAGGTACTCTGATGTATCGATATATTACAGTGATACGGTTCTTGTGTGTATTCATTTCTGTGAGACTGTCATAATCTTTGACTTACTTGGAACCGTTTTGGCGCAAATGCAACCGTTTTGGCGCAAATGCGCACAGAGCAGTCTTTGTTTCACTTTGCAGAAGTTAAGTTGTTATTTCGCTTTGTAAAAGAACACTCAAGTCTTGTGTTTGGTGAAAGTGGAAATTAAATATATGAAGATTAATACGAAACTGTTTTGTTGATGATGTGACAATTAAGAAGAAGTATATGTGAATTTACAATAAGTTTAATAAAAATGTGGATCGTGAACACCAAGTCAAAAATTATTTCTACCATACAATTGTTGTGATCTGGGATTGTTTGATCATTAAGAATTTCCTGAAAAAGGCATTTGTTAGGTCTTCAAATATTGCTAAAATACAGATCTGCACCTTCTAGCAATCAAAGTGGAATCACCCTAGAATCAACAAGGTGAGCCATAACAACTTCGACGAAATGTACGTGGGAATCCATTCAAGATAAGTGCCAAAATTAATGACTTTTTTACAGTGACTTCATTATTTCCATTATGACCATACCATCCACAGTCAATAACTTTGTTGTTGCCCGATAAAGCTAACATATGCTGCGTGAGCAACATTATTAATCTGATTTCTAACCTACTTTGCAAGTGGTTGTATTGTTAGAATCATTAACACTGAATGGTATTCACAGTTTGCCAGGATATTAAGTTCGCAGATAATTTGCGCCAGTTTGCAAGCCTTTTACTATACTACACTGTCAAATGGCACAATCTCCCTTTCTGATGCGTTGCAGATGGCGCGAAGTAATGAATTTCGTGACAACTATAAATTTGCGACAGTAAAGGGCAATTTAACTTTGGCCACAGAGTACTATTCTTCCACTAATCCATTTTACCAGTTCTTCCTGATTAAATCTTGTACTGTGACCGAAATAAATGCCCTTCCGTACATTTATTTGCGATGCCTTGCGGAACTTTGAATACCACAGCAACAACGAAGTTAATTGTCTACGCTAGCACGGCCGCTTTACGTCCGTCTTTGACCACTGTAAGCTTGCAGCTCCTTTGAAAGGACTATTCTGACGCTATTAAGAATCTCTTTGCATCTACGTAATTCATCGTCCCTGACATTGCCACTGAGTCTGCTACACTCCTTTGCATAATTTGTTTCGATAGTAAACGAAGTGATGAATATGAGCTACTGTGCTATTGTGCTATAGACCGAGAACCCTCTTACTTTGTTTCACGGCTGCAGTGCCAAGTACGTGGAGTGTGTGGGCCCTCAGGAAGGACCAACACTCCAAAAACAAGGCAGCGACTGATAGAAACCATAGACGGCTGACGATAAAAATACTGGACAAGAGTCTCTGGAACGAACATGGATCAGAATGAGAAAGTGACAGACATCTAGTTGTTTACAGGGGCAGCTGTCATAACAACTAATGAACAGAGCGAGCTTCGTTACACCATCTGTTTGTTCAGTGTTACTTTACGAGTATTGCTCTGCTGCTCCAGGTGCCAGTTACCACAGAGTAGTTCCAGAAGATGCCTGCGGCCGCTGATATAGTTATTGTGTGTGATTCGTTTTCCTTATTTCTCTTTGAGGTATGTTAGATTTACGCAACTGACTGTCTCAAACTATCTACAATACTATACGGAAGAGTGTAAGCCTCTTATGGTCCTTCATTGGGAATTTAATAATGTACACTGTTCAGTCACATTAATGTGATCATCTGTCAAAACACTGAAGAATCACCTTTTGCGGCGTGTACCGCTACGAGAGAGAGAGAGAGAGAGAGAGAGAGAGAGAGAGAGAGAGATAGTGGGGTTCAGGAATGTACAGATCCCCGTGCAGTGGCCAGCTATGCTACGAGGGTCGATCCGAAAGTAATGTGTCCTGTTTTTTTGCGGTGACTAGATATCCGCGCCAGATGTCTTCCTCTTTCATTTGCAGGTGGTTCCGTCGTTCTGCGGTAGTTGGCGCCACAAGAGGAGTGTTCCAAAATGGAGTCTGTTGTGGACGTACGTATAAAACAGCGATGTGTTGTTGAATTCCTCACTGCTGAAGCAATTGCACCAACTTAAATCCATCGAAACTTCTGAAAGGTGTATGGAAACGATACACTAGACATGAGGATTGTGGGGCGATGGGTATGTCATTTTTTGCGGGTCGTGAAGATGTTGTACACGACCAGCCACGTACCGGTCTACCCTGCAAGCTGCCATCCCTTGAGGGTCCTGATCACCTCGTCCGTGCTGATCTGCGGAAAACGACCAGAGAATTGTGTGCAAAGCTGAATGTCGGCTGTAATGCCTTGGAAACTGAATGGGAACATCTTGATCATCGCAAAGTCTGCTCGAATTGGATCCCGCGGATGCTTACAGAAGAACAAAAAATGGAAATTTGTCGGGACCTGCTGGACCAATATGAAGCTGAAGTGAGAATTTTGTGACTGTCGTCGTCATCGGAATCCAGAAGGCAGTCCACGGAATGGGAGCACTTCTCTGTCAAAGAAATACTCCAAGGCACAGCCGCTTTGCAGGCAAAGTGATGTGCACAGTCTTCTGGGATAGCCAAGGTGTGATTCTTTTGGATGTCCTGGCGCCTGGAGAAACTGTCAGTTCAGCATGCTACAAGACGACACGGTCTAAGCTGAAAGCCCGAATTTCCAGGGTAAAGCCAGAGAAGAAGAAAACTTCCACCTGCAGCGTGGCAACGCCATGCCCCACGCCACTTTCGTGATCACGCACCTCATTGCAAAATTCGGCTGGACTGTCGTACCACATCCACCGTACAGTCTCGATTTAGGGCCTTCCAATTTCCATCTCTTTGGACCTCTGAAAGATGGGCTACGTAACGGTCATTTTCAACACTCCGATGGCTATTGTCAAAGTTGTAAGGAAGTGGTTAGACTCAGTTGCTTCCGATTTTTACAAGCGGTGCATGCAGGTTATGGCTCATCATTGGCATAAGGAATAGTGGTGACTGGCGGCCGGTGTGGCCGTGCGGTTCTAGGCACTTCAGTCTGGAACCGCGTGACCGCTGAGGTCGCAGGTTCGAATCCTGCCTGGGGCATGGATGTGTGTGATGTCAAAAATGGTTCAAATGGTCTCTGAGCACTATGGGACTTAACATCTGGGGTCATCAGTCCCCTAGACCTAGAACTACTTAAACCTAGCTAACCTAAGGACATCACACACATCCATGCCCAAGGCAGGATTCGAATTTGCGGCCATAGTAGTCGAGCGGTTCCAGACTGAAGCGCCTAGAACCGCTCGGCCATACCGGCCGGCTGTGTGCTGTCCTTAGGTTAGTTAGGTTCAAGTAGTTCTAAGTTCTAGGGGACTGATAACCTCAGATGTTAAGTCCCATAGTGCTCAGAGCCAGCCAGTAGTGGTGACTTATGTGGAAAAGTGACCGTCTGTAGCTTAAATATTGCCGGCCGCGGTGGTCTCGCGGTTCTAGGCGCGCAGTCCGGAACCGTGCGACTGCTACGGTCGCAGGTTCGAATCCTGCCTCGGGCATGGATATGTGTGATGTCCTTAGGTTAGTTAGGTTTAAGTAGTTCTAAGTTCTAGGGGACTAATGACCACAGCAGTTGAGTCCCATAGTGCTCAGAGCCAGCCAGCTTAAATATTGCTCTATTTAGCTTTGCTGTTGTGATTAATCTATCTCTGGAGTTCCCATGAATAAAAATGGGAGGCATTAGTTCCGGAACGACCCTCATAGGTTTGCTCCGCGGAGTGGCCACGCGGTTAGAGGCGCCATGTCACGGATTGCGCGGCCCCGCCCGCCGGAGGTTCGGATCCTCCCTCGGGCATGGGTGTGTGTGTTGTTCTTAGCATAAGTTAGTTTAAGCAGTGTGTACGTCTAGGGACCGATGACTTCAGCAGTTTTCTCCCATAGGAATTCACACACAGTTGAACATTTTTTGAACCCTCATAGGTTTCTCGGCTGAGGATGCATGGAGCGAGTAGATCGATCGAGGTGTTCCTACAGCTTCACAATTGGCTTTAAGCGCGGCGAGTCTCGTGGCCAGTAAACTAAGCCTTGGCCCTTCGAAACACGCACGTATACTGCGAGCTGTGTGGCACGTTCCATTGTTCTGCGGATAGACGCCACCGTTCCTAGCAAAAATAAACTGCGAGTGGGGGTGAGCATGGTCCCGAAGGATAGATGCACACTTACGTTGATCCATTGTGCATTTCAGAATGGCGAGATTACCTAGGGAATGACACGAAAACATTCCCCCAGACCATAACGCTCCCTCCTGGATGCTTCTGACTGATTACTGCAGGGTGTTCATTTTCAGACGTTTCATGCCTTTAAGGATGAAATGTGATTCATCTGAAAGCGTTGCCTTTCAACACTCAGTGGACGTGTAGTTGCATTATTGGCGTGTAGATTCCAGCCTTTGCCATCGATGAACAGTCAACATGGGTGCATGAACTAGATCCCTGCAACGGTCGCCGAACAGTCGTGGAGGAGACACTGTTGGTAAATCCTAGCACACCAATTGCGTTAAAATTATTTTTAACGTAACTAGTATGCTGCTTCTTCACATCGGCATTCTTCAAAAACAGCTGGTGAAAATCGTGAATAAAAATCGAAATGACGAAATTGATCTTTATGGCGAATGGCGGCGCGTGAGGGGGAAATGCTGTCGTAATCGGTGGTCGGCGCTACCAACAGAAACTGCAACGTTTAGCTTCACAAGGAATTTTTCTACGTCAACGTTAGAAAAAGGTTTATTTCGACATGTAGCCAGCAACAGATTAAGAAAATAAGGCACGATAGGTTAACTGGAATGAAATATTGCACGAAATGCACCATGTACACAGCCGTTAATTAACAACAAAACAGTTAAGTTAACAAATTAAGTGCTGTGCCAGTTCTCATATTACTTGTGTCTCAAATCTGATAACATACGTATTCTGGCGTCTCAGTTATTTAAACTGTTCGATTCAGAACTTTATGACCATGGTCAATGTAGACTCAAAACTGTCACGTCCAAAGGAAAACACACACACACACACACACCACACACACACACACACACACACACACACACACACACACACACACACACACACACACACACAAAAATTCAGAATAGAAACTGTACTGAATTTTGCTGTTGAATCATCTCCGCGAACCCTTTTGTTTCGACTTCCGCAGGAAGTCTCGCAGATTCCAGCAGTTCTCAAAGGGAGACGTGTCGTCCCAGCATTGCCGCTTTGCTGGCGGCGGTCAGTTTTCCCTTTCTAGGGCGCCGCCGCCCCCGTCTACACTCTGGCGGCGCTTTCCACATCCTGCCGTTCATCATTGTCTCTGTGCACCGACATCACTAGTTGATACGTTGCTAAGCTTAATGTTCCGATGGTTATTAGCGCTCACAAATAGAACTACGAACAAAATAATATTTCTTCCACACGGCCGGCCGGTGTGGCCGAGCGGTTCTAGGCGCTTCAGTCTGGAACCCCGCGACCGCTACAGTCGCAGGTTCGAATCCTGCCTCAGGCATGGATGTGTGTGATGTCCTTCAGTTAGTTAGGTTTAAGTAGTTTTAAGTTCTAGGGGACTGATGACCTCAGATGTTCAGTCCGATAGTGCTCAGAGCCATTTGAAGCATTTTGCCAACTTGTTCATGTACAGAATATCTGATAACAAATCGCTATTTAAATGTACAATGTGTTGCCGATAGTTTGATATATTTCCCTTCGAAATATAGATAATTTTGTCGATATATCGCCATCCGATCATGATGCAGCTCTAAAAAATCGATGTATCGGTTACCCATATCAACAGTCCTAGCGCGCAGCGACAAAAAGCCAGAGTGATATTCAGTCTACACGTTTATAACATACACGGCGGCTTCCCTCTTGACGACCCGTGTTGCGAACCAAGAGTGTATTGGATGTGTTTTTCTGAGCCTGAATTGTCCTTAGCAGTACCACGGGTTGGGCTTTATTCACAGAATTCTTTGCGTAAATGCAGCTAGCCAGATTCTTATGCCTCGCACCGAACTCCTAACGTGTACAGAACTTGCAACCAGTGTTTTCAAACAAATGGAGCATAGAGATTGTTCCACCAAGTTCTCATTTGGTGCCGATCATTCTGAAGGGACTTCCTTTGTACGCAAAGGAAATTTCTCTATGTTTGAGCAAAGTGTACACCTGAAGACAGAAGTGGAGCACTCAAAAATGTACCGTTTATTTTGAGTCATATACCATCCTCCAATGTGTCTTCGAAGGTGTATTTACATCGTACTCGTTTGCTATTATGAGGTCGACTTAATTTCATTTACACCTAGCTTACGGATCAGAGAGCGTGCCATTATTTTGGCTCGAACGTACATTCGGGAGTGCGTGTTGTGTGCGGCGGTACTCGTTGGCAGGCAGCGCGCCACGCTTGTAATGGCGCAAGGTGGATTGGCAATTAGGGCGCCTAATTGGGGCCAAGTGCCGCGTAATTGGGTGCTGCAGAAAAAACGGAAAAAAAGCGACGTCGTGGCGGCTTCGGTGGCGGCGGCGGCGGCGGGCTCGCAGCTGTCCTAGGCGGGCGTGCAGAAGGCGTCGGGACGCGTAATTGCGAACGGGCGAGGGAACGTCTTCGATCTCGCCTGGGTACGGTGCCCCCGGCAGCTTTTGCCTTCCTTTACACACAGCCTCGGCGTTTGACTTGCGTTCGCGACGGGGTTTCCTTTCGGAGCGCGCAAATATTCCGGCTATTACGTTCCCGGGGAGCTCGGCATTCGAGGCGGTGCCTCGCGCGAGTTTTCGCATTGGTGCTTACGACCCGTTTCCCTTCTGCATCGAGCGAATCATCTGTTTTGGTACAGAGATCCAAACAAAATAGAGGACGCTTATGAGATTCCAACGGCGTCGTTTACTGAACCAAATAGCGATCCATCCCGTCTCGTGGCTAGCCGACACACAATTGTGCTCACATCGGGTTGTGAACGTAGGGAGAAACACGTTCTAATTGATAATCTGCGTCCAGGTAGCGAAGAACAACAGAATTTTTAGTAAAGTCTAATAAACGTAATGCAATTACACAGCTGCCGGCCGCTGTGGCAGAGCCTTTCTAGGCGCTTCAAAATATGGTTCAAATGGCTCTCAGCACTATGGGACTCAACTTCTGAGGTCATCAGTCCCCTAGAACTTAGTAGACTGCTAGTATGAAATATTTGTTTTTTTCTGAAACAGTTATTAAATGTATTTGCTGCTTTATTACAACATAATTTGTGAAAATATCTTCATTGTTTCACGTTTTTGCAAGTGTTGAAATGTATGTTATTACAACTACTGAAGAATACATGCGTAATAATTTAAAAGTGGAAAAAAATTGAAAAACTCTATGTTATATTTAATCGAATTATTACAGAAATTTTGAAGCGGTTCTAATGGCTCTGAGCACAATGGGACTTAACATCTGAGGTCGTTAGTCCCCTGGACTTAGAACTACTTAAACCTAACTAACCTAAGGACATCACACACATCCATGCCCGAGGCAGGATTCGAAACTGCGACCGTAGCAGCAGCGCGGTTCCGGACTGAAGCGCCTAGAATCGCTCGGCCACACCTGCCGGCCGAAACTTCCCACACACCTCACTTGTTACTTGTGCTAAATTTACGTCATGTCCACGTGAGTAAAGGTCATGAGCTCTTTCAAAACAGTGTGGCAACCGATCGACTGAATTTTAATGTGTAATATTCGTGGAAGATTTGATGGAAAACTCTCCATCTGTTCCACCTAACGTCAGAGCTTACAATATCACTCCATATAATGAAGATGCAATGGTCATAAGAAACGCATATGATCACATTCCAAACCTGACTCTGGCTCTGATGGGAAGCTTCTTGCTAATTTCTTTAGTTCTTGGATAAAATTTTTCTCGTGCACAAAAGATTTTCCCTCTGAAGTTTCGGTACTTTCACTTTATAATATTCCCATAAAATCTAATTTCAAGTTATGATGGTGTATCATTATGTGACTTGGGTTAAAAGTGAGATATTATTGTTTTTTATTAATAGATATGCAGTTAACAAACTCTTAGTTTTTGAGATGATCAGTTTAGTTTATAGTGGAGACCAGTGGCAGATACAGATAAACCACAAGGAGGCGGCGCTGAAGATACCTTGAGCTACCTCTACTTTTACCGTAATAAAAAAAAGAATCAAGTCACATACAAAATTTAAGAAAGTTTATTTAATGGGTGTAGAAAAATATCCGCTACCAGTCACAATAAAAGTTTATTTATTTGTCACACGACAGGTTTCGGGCTTGCGCCCATCTTCAGGTGTTTTATACATTCATGTACATGTTTGTACTGTTGGAGATCACTGCATAACTACAAAAAATTATCTGCTGGTGACTACACAGCTACAAGTGGTAAGGCAGCATTTGACGAAAATATATCTGTACTTACATAAAGATGAAGCACCATTATTACAGTTATGCTGTGGTAATAGTTTTGCCACTTAGTTACACACTTATGGTTATTTTCACGTCCATATTTCAGTTTTACCAAGTATAGCTTCATGTTACACTATTATGATCTGCACTCGTGAAATACACTATGTTTACATACAAACATGTTGACTGTGGTCAAAGAACTTAGACGCGCGAAATTTGGCACGGACTTGGATGCGAGATGCCTTTAATAGGTTCCACAACGAAACATTGTCTCGAAATCTGGTAAAAAGTCCGAAGAAATTCTGGTCGTATGTGAAGTACACAAGCGGCAAGACGCAGTCAATACCTTCGCTGCGCAGTGCCGATGGTACTGTTACCGACGACTGTGCCGCTAAAGCGGAGTTATTGAACGCAGTTTTCCGAAATTCCTTCACCAGGGAAGACGAATGGAATATTCCAGAATATGAAACACGAACATTTGCTAGCATGAGTTTCTTAGAAGTAGATACCTTAGGGGTTGTGAAGCAACTCAAATCGCTTGATACAGGCAAATCTTCAGGTCCAGATTGTATACCGATTAGGTTCCTTTCAGATTACGCTGATACAATAGCTCCCTACTTAGCACTCATATACAACCGCTCGCTCACCGATAGAACTGGACCGACAGATTGGAAAATTGCGCAGGTCGCACCAGTGTTTAAGAAGGCTAGTAGGAGTAATCCATCTAACTACAGACCTATATCATTGACGTCGGTTTGCAGTAGGGTTTTGGAGCATATACTGTATTCAAACATTATGAATCACCTCGAAGGGAACAATCTATTGATACGTAATCAGCATGGTTTCAGAAAACATCGCTCTTGTGCAACACAGCTGGCTCTTTATTCGCACGAAGTAATGGCCGCTATCGACAGGGGATCTCAGGTTGATTCCGTATTTCTGGATTTCCGGAAAGCTTTTGACACCGTTCCTCACAAGCGACTTCTAATCAAGCTGCGGAGCTATGGGGTATCGTCTCAGTTGTGCGACTGGATTCGTGATTTCCTGTCAGGAAGGTCGCAGTTCGTAGTAATAGACGGCAAATCATCGAGTAAAACTGGAGTGATATCAGGTGTTCCCCAGGGAAGCGTCCTGGGACCTCTGCTGTTCCTGATCTATATAAATGACCTGGGTGACAATCTGAGCTGTTCTCTTAGATTGTTCGCAGATGATGCTGTAATTTACCGTCTAGTAAGGTCATCCGAAGACCAGTATCAGTTGCAAAGCGATTTAGAAAAGATTGCTGTATGGTGTGTCAGGTGGCAGTTGACGCTAAATAACGAAAAGTGTGAGATGATCCACATGAGTTCCAAAAGAAATCCGTTGGAATTCGATTACTCGATAAATAGTACAATTCTCAAGGCTGTCAATTCAACTAAGTACCTGGGTGTTAAAAAGACGAACAACTTCAGTTGGAAAGACCACATAGATAATATTGTGGGGAAGGCGAGCCAAAGGTTGCGTTTCATTGGCAGGACACTTAGAAGATGCAACAAGTCCACTAAAGAGACAGATTACACTACACTCGTTCGTCCTCTGTTAGAATATTGCTGCGCTGTGTGGGATCCTTACCAGGTGGGATTGACGGAGGACATCGAAAGGGTGCAAAAAAGGGCAGCTCGTTTTGTATTATCACGTAATAGGGGAGAGAGTGTGGCAGATATGATACACGAATTGAGTTGGAAGTCATTACAGCAAAGACGTTTTTCGTCGCGCCGAGATCTTTTTACGAAATTTCAGTCACCAACTTTCTCTTCCGAATGGGAAAATATTTTGTTGAGCCCAACCTACATAGGTAGGAATGAACATCAAAATAAAATAAGAGAAATCAGAGCTCGAACAGAAAGGTTTAGGTGTTCGTTTTTCCCGCGCGCTGTTCGGGAGTGGAATAGTAGAGAGATAGTATGATTGTGGTTCGATGAACCCTCTGCCAAGCACTTAAATGTGAATTGAAGAGTAGTCATGCAGATGTAGATGTAGCAGATGCAAAGATGTTGCTCATACAGAAACTTGTAGGTTATGGTCAAAGAACTTAGCCACAGGAAGTGCAAGGGTGTTGCATATATAGAAATTTAAAAAGCTGTTATAGAATGCGTCGTTTCTTGATAAACATTATGAAATTTTTTGATTCACATTTTTGTCGGAGAACTTAGAACTTGGAAGTACAATGTTGTGTGAAATTACTCAAAGCTATTACAAATTAAAAAATGACAGCTAGAACTGTTTTGAGCCACACTGTTGTCAGAGAACTTGGATCTAGGAGGCACAATAATGTGACTGTTCCTTTATTGGTTGTACAAAAATATCCGCTACACGGAGTTCGACAGCATCCACTATGGATAAAATTCATTTAAGTTTATTTAAAACTGATTATACACAAAAAAATACAATGCCATATTATGGTATAAAAAAGTTACAGTTGTGATTCCCTGGCGTAAAGATTAATTCTGTGTGCCTTTTCTTCCTGGCAAATTGGTTAATTACATCGTCAATAGGACAAACAAAGTCAGGGTGAATGTTCAACAGAGCTAAGCCATTAAGTCGATCCTCCTCCATTGTCGACCTCAGCCATGTCTTTTTGTACGTCGCAATGTTGAAAAACTTTTTTTCTACTGTAGCAATAGTGCAGGTAGACAAGCAAATATTCTGTACAGCGTGTGCAAAAGTAAGGATAGTCAATCTAGGACAGACAAACAACGCTTGCATAACAAAATCACGATCATTAAGAGCGTTTATACTCGTTTGCTCGTATTGAAAATCTCTCTCATTAGTCTCATTTTAGTCATTAAGAGTGATTTTTCTCGATAACTCGATTCAGCCGAGTCGACTGACGAAGGAAACGAACGAATAGCGTGCGGGCTGACTTGTGGAGGGGGGGGGGGGAGGGGGGGTGGAAATGTGGACTGCATGGGGGGGAGTGGGGGGGGGGGGGCGTGCGCCCCCATATGTACTCGACACTGGTGCAGCCACATTCTTGAGAATAAAGCCAACCTGTTCTCAGAAAAAAGTGTTTGGATTACTCACTGAATGCCTCTCGTAAAATGACGTTTTTACCACTTTATTATTATAGCATTTTCAAAGGCAGTCACACTGCGGTATTTTCGCATTTTATGCGCGAACTAGCTTTTCTCTTTTAGATCTGTCCAAACTGTTTCATTTCGTCTTTGTCTAGCTTCACGTTTGACTTGGCTGTAGACAACCTTTAAAGTCGTAATTTTGTTTCCTTGAGGCAGTTTTCTCTCGGTTTATGAATAATGCTTCTGTTGTTTCCTTCCTATTGGAAAAAAACTTTCCTGACACCTTAGTTTCCACTTCAATTTTCAGTTAAATCTGCAATATCTGGAGCAGCATGTGGAAGATGTGACCCTAAGGCTTGCGTACGGACTCTCAACAATATTTCGACAAAACTAAGTTACACATGTCGTCCCACGCTATAACCATGGCGCAACCAGAGTGGCGCATTGTCAGAAGAATGTTCTTGTTCTGAGTTTCCTGAAGACGAATTTCTGTTACGGTACGGGTAACAGGAGCCTCACATGGTGGGAGTGAAATGGCGGGGCAGCTGGAAACGTACTCCAGAGTTGAAGTACGATGCGTCTAAATGACACACAGATTGACCGAGAAATTCTGATGGCACATGACAATGTCGCGTCCAGCCGTAGTGCCGCTAGCTTTAGGAAGGCCGCAGAGATGTGGGCGAAGCTGATCAGGGAGGGAGGCGATCGACGGCAAGTACAGGAGGCAATGCCTAGGCCAGAGATTGGCAACAGGCGGAAGGTCGAACCTCGGACCGCCAATATTCTTAATTACAGTCCGACGTCCAACTAAGTATCCCGGTCCCTCGTTCGCACTAGGCTTGTAGTTTAGTAACTAAACGTGTCTGAAAAACAAAAATTTAGTCGAATAGATTAGCAAATAGTTGAGCTGAAGTAACCCGAACGGGCAAACACCAAGCGCTGTTTGTTTATGTGGGTGACTGGGTGTGCTAATGACAAGCGTTGCTATAATTATCAGCGAAATCCATAGATTCAGGCTACCAGAGAAGAAATAAACGACTAACAGGAGTAACAGGTAAGAAGGATTACGTATTATTTCTCGCTGTATCCAAGAAAGTCAAACTACTGAGTTCCAGTTGTACAGTGCTCTGTCAGCCACCGCTTAATGGTTCAAATGGCTCTGAGCACTATGGGACATAACATATGTGGTCATCAGTCCCCTAGAACTTAGAACTACTTAAACCTAACTAACCTAAGGACATCACACACATCCATGCCCGAGGAAGAATTCGAACCTGCGACCGTAGCGGTCGCGCGGTTCCAGGCTCTAGCGCCTAGAACCGCTCTTCCACCTCGGCCGGCTATCCGGAAGTACCTGAACAGAAGATTTCCTCAGCGCTAAACTGGCGAGGAGGAGGGAAGGGGCGTTGCTGTCCCATTACCAGAGCCGTAACGGAATCTCATTAATATGGTTTTATTCCTCTATCGTTACCCGAAGTTTATGAGGTACCAGACGGCAATAGAAACTCAACATGCGGTAGCGGGGTCAGGGATTTTATCTGCCTCGTGACGACTGGGTGTTGTGTGATGTCCTTAGGTTAATTAGGTTTAAGTAGTTCTAAGTTCTGGGTGCCTGATGACCATAGATGTTCCATAGTGCTCAGAGCCAATTGAACCATTTTTTAGAAACTCAACAGGAATACTTGGTAGGGTCCTAGCTGTATTTTGATATTGTTCCAGAGACAATATGGATATTTGAAGGAGGGTGACAAACTTTGTTGCGTCGCTGTAATCCATGTATTCAGACAGTCGGCCGTCGCTTTCAAGAGGTGCTCTGAGCTCTTTCCATAAGGTGGAAATTGCGTATGTCAGTAATAAGCTGAATATTCCTATTCTATCACTAGCGCTGCGTCTCAAAATTCTCTGTCTGTGATCTTCTAACATTTGTATTATTCTGACCCTGAAGATGTGCACACTCTACTGTCGTATAACCAATGATCCTTTCCTACATTGAATGTGTAAATCGATCGGGAAGAAACGTGCTTCACGTAGTTGAACTAAAAGTGCTGTTTGTCTAACTATTGCAGAAATACACAGGTATGGTCCGTGGCTTTGATGTATAATTTTTACCACCCAGCACAAAGCGGGCGATTGTGGCAGAAAGTTGTGGTGAATCTTGTATCGAGTGGCTCGGACGCACCAGGATATTGTTATTTATCCAAGAAGACAGCACACAAGAGGGGCCGGAGCCAAAGCCCCCTGTTTGCGCTATCTGTGGTAGTTCTTAACTACCCTGAAATGTTGACTTACCTGACTCCAAATCTCAGAGTAGAGAGAAAACGCAACTACCGTGATTGCTAAAAACTGCAACTTCACTGAATCTTTATTTCTGTTTCAGAACAAATTAAATGTCAGTTTCACATAAATAATTCTCTTGCGCTTCAGGAATGTAACTGATCAGTAGTAAACGCCAAATGTATCACTACAGCGAGAGACAGACTTGAGCAGGATCCAACTACTTATCGCAAGGCGATGAACGCATATGTACAGGAATTGGATATACATCCTAAATTCCTTCCCCTTCTGTATGCTCATCTCATCCTTCTATCCCTGTCTTTGTTCATTTTCTTCTGTTATACTCGTATCATTCTTCCTAAGCTAGAACCTTGTGTATTGTTAACGCATGTGAGACCTTGATTGTGAATTGAAGTCACTTAAAATGAAAGGGTAAATCAGTGGGGAACATTGGTATGTGGGGTATGAGACACACCTCTCGAGCTGCTGGATCTGTGAGGATAGTAGCTCAGATGAGAGTATTTCGCTTAGTTCCAGTGGGCGTATGAATGGGATTACAAAATGTTGGACATTTCTGCTTCTGTATCAGTATTCTAATCATAAAGCGATAAGCCATAAATACAACTATCCTGTTTTCTGTGATAATGATGGCGAGAAAGAAAATAAAACAGCACAGTGTTGTGTGTAGAATTTTAGTTTGAAAATATATGGGATGTAAAGGTTTGTAAGTGCAGATATTTTTAATGGTGACTGACGACAATGTACTGAACATAAGTAGTGAATTCATCTGCAGGCTAATAATGACGGTTATTAGGAGTAGTATGTTATTAGATTGGTTAGTACCTCCAAGTACGCGTTGCAGAAGCAAACCATTAATGCTAATTCTTCCCCGGACCCGGTGTTGAAGTGTGAACGTACGGATGTGAAACAGTTAGTCTCTACAGACAGGCGTAGTCTACTTACAGTTAGTGGTGCACTTGACCACGCAAAAAACATCAGGTAGTAAATAATTGATCTTTTTGTGGGAAAGAAACAACCAACATACTGATGTCTGTATATACTAAGAATCATACATAAAAATTCTGCGCTTATATCTGTTACACTCAGTATACGAGGAGAAAGCATAACACGTAGGAGCAGTTTGTCTAATGCAGTGGTCCCTATCACCTGTTAGTGGGCGTTCCAGCCTTCCTGTTGGGTAGTAGACGGTAGGAGAGTTAAAAACACTTCCATTACTTCGTCATAATTTTGACGAAGTAATTTTTTAACTAATTATTATTGTTGTTATTTGCTTTAACTAGCTGTAACGCTGCGTTTTAAATTTTATAGTGGGAAGTTACTTCACTACTTTATATATCACCATTACATCGGTAAGAAAATTTTACTGTTGACAGAGACGCTAAAGTGGGCACTAGGCGAGAAGGGCTGACTACCCGTGGCCTAATGGTTTACAGTGTAAACTTTACGCGGCCGCGAGAAAGAAATCGAAACAGCAGTTTCACAGCACAGCATTTTCTTTCTCGTAATCGGTTTTAACAGAAAACCTGTACATT
The DNA here is from genome assembly GCF_023897955.1 of Schistocerca gregaria. Classification (NCBI taxonomy): domain Eukaryota; kingdom Metazoa; phylum Arthropoda; class Insecta; order Orthoptera; family Acrididae; genus Schistocerca; species Schistocerca gregaria. Next base: position 490,661,533 of record NC_064927.1, on the reverse strand, counting down.
GTCGTTTAGAAAAATGTGTAATCTACGGCCATCCCAATATTCATTATAGTGCTGTGTAAAAATTGGTAGTAAATCGATCAGGTACTTTTTGAGAGTTTTGGTAACAATGATAAACAAAGACTTGCCTTTATGTAGTAGTATAGATTAGGTCTATGCCATTGATTCCCTGGCTGTTACCAAAAAATCCATTTTGCATTAATATCAAATCATCCTAGCCTGGGCTAGGCAATGCTATAGAAGACATCATACGTGACGGCACTACAAGGCTTGTTACAAGGCTGGTTCTTAACAATAACATGAAATGTTTTCAGCCATCAGCGGATACAGTCTTTCGTTCCTTGACCGCCACCGCATTTTCGCAACGCTTTCGGACAGACAGTTGCCGATGGTCCACCATTCGCATAGGTAGCAACGTAGCGTGAGTAGTTACAACATTTTCAAAGAGTTTTAATCCACGCAACACGCAGAAAAATTCTCTCACACCGGCTGTTCGTTGGCGTCTCAGCTGACGTGTTACTCAAAGATTTGAGAACTAGACCGCTTATCGAAATGTTAAAAATAAATTTTCTCTTTGTGCTACTCCGATGTTAAGTCGAAAATGTGGAGAATGAGAAAGCACTGAAAGAGAAATGAGAGTAGAATTGCGAAATGTGTTACAGGCTGTGAATTTTTTACGGCCCGCTCCAAAAGAAATAAACCTGAAGACGATGAAAGCGGGTGCCGTTTCGCTAAAAGCTGTTCCGCGCGACCGCAGCGGTGTGCCGTGTCGCAGCTAGCCGATTAGTGGCCAGCGTCCCGGAGAGCTCGGGGATTACCGAATTAACGGTTAATACGCCTAATGGCCCGCAGTCCTCTTGCTTTCGCACCCACGGGACACTTCGCGCCATTTGTGGAGGAAGTCAGCCGAGAACCGGATTGTGCGAAAAGGGACCGTTCGGAAGCAGTTAGTTTCCACGGTATTCTTAAAAAAAGAATTAGATAAACGAAGGGTTCCGTACAAACTTAATTATGAAGTTCATCCAGTCCGGGAATCGAGAATTTCGAACTTTTGCCTGTTATCGACACATTCTGTTAAGATATCGGTCCTGGTAATTCCAAGACTTTCGGAAATGTTTTAATTTTAAGTTTGAAATCGGATAACGAGTGACAAAAAATATCTTTATCGTGTTATATAATTACAGATTAAAATTTTCTTCCTTTGCATGTACTCTTAAAACCTTGCTTCTTGCCAAATTTCATGACTACATGAACGGGAAGCTTCCTCCGGGCTTTGAAGAATAAGTTATCCAGTATCAGAATATGCGATATAAATGACCGCATATTTTAATTGCACTATCTGAGGATCTTAACTGTTTTACACAGTCAAGGGTCCGTAGACCGGAGACCTATGCTCTTTCCTGAGAAAAATAGGTCTTAAACGGACAGATAGACAGTCGGACAACAAATGACAAGAGTTTATCTGTGCGATGTAATTACAAATTCACAATTTTAGAATTTTTTTCTTTTGCTGTTATACCTCGTTTCTTGCCAACTTTCGTGATTCTAGATCACTGGGAAGTGCCCTAGAGTCAGTTTTCGAGTATCAGAATATGTGAAATAAGTGGCTGTATCTTTCGACTGCACTGACCTAGAAACATACATATTTTATACTGTGAAGGGATCAAGGGACGGTAGACCTTAGTGTTGATCCATCAATTAGGGCGGTTCACTAACAACGACTCAAGTACACATGACATTCCAAAACGTTATCGTGGAAGTAGGGTCCAGGAGGTGCTGGTGAAATAACACACACTGCTGAAGATACCTTTTTACTTTAAAGACTTTCTCAATAATAAATTTTGAGTCTGGCATTTTTACAAAATAATTTCAAAACCAATTTCCAATAGCTGACAGTTTCTTTATGTAAAGGAATTGTAAGGTATGACGTAACAACTTCCCAATTATTTAAATATAGAACAATTCCTTTTAAAAACTTTAAGTAGCTAGTTTGTACTAAAGCTAAAATAGTTGTCTCTTGCCAATTAAATAACTTATATTACACCTGTCAGTTGTTACACCTCTCTGTCACCACCCAGTGCGTACTCCTCGATCTTCACGCGACCTTGCACTTGCGCCACCTCCCGCCAGAGGGCGGTAGCGATCCAAACAGCGCGGCAAACCGAAAACGCCACCGCAAACACTAGACGCGAAGTGAAAGCACTCCGCCTGGCCGCGCTTTTCCAAGAGTCGGACACAACTACGGCTCAAGTATCTGACATAAGTTTCAGCTTGATACGTCCTCCCGTTCTTGAGAAAAAAGGGCCTTAACAGATAGACGGACCGACATATAACAAATGACCAAAAAAAAATTTCGTGTGATGTAATTACAAATTAACAATTTTTAGAATTTCTCCTTTATTAGTACTGTGTAACCTTGCTTCTTGCCAAATGCATGATTCTGGGTTAAAGGGAGGTACCCTGTAGGTTTTGATGAGTGAGTTTTCGAGTATCAACGAATGTGACATGAATGGCCGTATCTTTTGATAGCATTGACTTAGGAGCTTCGATTTCGTATGCCGCTAAACAGACCGCAGACCTTACAATGTAACAAAACTTCAACTTTTATAGTGCAAATAGGGGACTGTACGGTCTGTTGTGACTTTACTTAGTTCCCCTTCCGCTGCCTGCTTCCCAGGACAAACTCATCGCAATAAGAATCAGCTTTATTGTTTTGGTTTGTGTAGTACTCTTGCATGTGGTGTTGGACAGGTCCAGAGAAATGAACAGGGTTTCTGAGTTTATAGAAAGAGAGAATTTTATTGGTTGGCCAAAGTAAAATTGGCCCATGAAATATTTTCGTAATACAAAATAAGAAGCAAATCCCCCTGTTCCGGCGCTAATGGGGCAGTCGGGACCAGCCGACCACCGTGACATCCTCCGCTAATGTCGTCGTTAAAATGCATATGGACAGGCCTGTAGTCAGCGCACCATTCTCACGGCAGTTGTCGGCTTTCTTGACCTCTGAGCCGCTAGTTCTGACTCACGTGGCTCCCCTCAGCCAGCCTCACGAGCCTGAGTGCACCCCGTTCCAGTCCTCACACGGAGGAAAAATCCCTGCCAGTACTGGGAATCGAACCGGGGTCCTTCGCATAGCAGCTAGTTCTTACCTTTGAGCTACGGAGCTGGACTAGTACAATACAGGAAGAGATAATTAGAAAATTAACCGAAACTACTCCGAACATTTCTGGAATGAAATATATTTTGCAGAAGAGACCAACAATATCGCAACACTCGTTACCTGTGTCGACTGAAAACATTAAACATCGTCAAAAAAGACCTCCATCACCAGTTTTCTATGAGCTAAAGTTTGCAGACCAATTTGCGAGTATTCATTCGTACCGGTGGTTTCTGAATGAAGCGCTGAACTGCTGGCGTGGTATTTGGATCCTCACTTTTCCATCTTTTCAGAAGAGACCTGGTTTAGCCAAGCTAGGCATGTGAACACGCACTATTTTGGGGCAGAAATAAAATCGCTGAAATGACGTGAGGGCGTACGCAGTCAGGTGTAATAACACGAGGCGATGTTAGTGAAATCCATCAGAAACACCGACTCTGCAATGTAATTAACATGTCGGAACTCATTTATCTCGTTTTAGTGAATTTCATATACTTGATAGCTGTTTCTAATAAGATGTTGAGTTAGAGAAAAGCAGGGAGACCCAAGTCCGATGGGTAAACTAAGCCCATCTGGATCTGGGGAAATGTGATAACAGCCAAAGAATATGGAGGAAAGGGAGAAATTCAGACAAAATAAGATATTCAGTCTGTCCCACGGGAATGAAAGAAAAAGAGTAAGAGCGTTGTCACAAATTATTGGCCGTCCAGGATTTGAATATCAAACTCAGGAGATCAATTCTCTAAAGCAGTACTACGCTATTATTGTGTTATTGTAGAGAGAGAGAGAGAGAGAGAGAGAGAGAGAGAGAGAGAGAGAGAGAGAGAAGCAAGTAGAACAGAACAGAGTGAGCCGCGTAAATGTCTAGCTTGATACCAGTGCCTACCAATTTTAATTGTATATTACAGGTATGTTCCTACCAACTGTTATGTTCATACGCAGGTGTAGTTGTGACTTCCGGTCTTATACTCTCTGATAGTTATGTGAAAGTTTTTAACTTCTGGCATTGAGGATGGTGACTAAGTGACCGAAAATCGATTTTGCTGACAATAAAACAACAAAATACGGCCAATGCTGATTTCCCTTCCAATTCTAGCTAGAATTGTATTGTAGTAAAAGCCGTCGAAATTATTCTAATTTTCAAAGATAACCTGTTTGAATTTTTTTTTTTGAAAATTGCATCGTACTGCTTTAGGAAATTAATGTCCGGATAGTGACCTTGAAATACGAGGTGCATTCAAGATGTAACCCCTCCGACTTTTTTTTATCACAACCTAATTACACGAAAACGGTGAAACTTGTGGCACTTATTGACGTAATCTCCATGCAGCCCCCGCCATGGGTCCATGGCCGCTGCAAACGCTTCTTTAGGACTCTGGTTAGACCACTGGAAAATCAGATGCAAGTCTTATCCATTGTCACAGTCGATGAAAAGAAAGCTCCATTGATGCCATCATCGCCCGTCAACATTGCAAGGCAACGCGTCTCGCGCGCAGCCTCGTGGTCTTCCGTCAGCACTCGTGGCATCCAGCTAGAGAACACTGTTCGCCACTTTAAGTATCAAAAACAGTCCACAGCTTTGCAGCTACCGCCAGAGTTATGTGTGCCGTACTGCACTACTGTCTGTGCCACGCACTCACCAACAGTCCACGCGTATATTACACTACTTGCCTTTAAAATTGCTACACCAAGAAGAAATGCAGATAAACGAGTCTTCATTGGACAAATATATTATACTAGAACTGACATTTCATTACATTTTCACGCAATTTCAGTGCGTAGATCCTCAGAAATCAGTACCCAGAACAACCACCTCTGGCCCTAATAACGGCCTTCATCCGCCTGGGCATTGAGTCAAACAGAGATTGGATGGCGTGTAAAGGTACAGCTGCCCATGCAGCTTCAACACGATACCACAATTCATCGAGATTAGTGACTGGCGTATTGTGGCGAACCAGTTGCTCGGCCACCATTTGCCAGACGTTTTCAGTTGGTGAGAGATCTGGAGAATGTGCTGGCCAGGGCAGCAGTCGAACATTTTCTGTATCCAGAAAGGCTCGTACAGGACCTGCAACATGCGGTCGTGCATTATCCTGCGGAAATGTAGGGTTTCGCAGGGATCGAATGAAGGGTAGATTCACGGGTCGTAACACATCTGAAATGTAACGTCCACTGTCCAAAGTGCCATCAATGCGAACAAGAGGTGACAGAGACGTGTAACCAATGACACCCCATACCATCACGCCGGGTGATACGGCCAGTATGGCGATGGCGAATACACGCTTCCAATGTGCGTTCACCGCGATGTCGCCAAACACGGATGCGACCATCATGATGCTGTAAACAGAACCCGGCTTCATCGGAAAAAATGACGTTTTGTCATTCGTGCACCCAGATTCGTCGTTGAGTACACCATCGCTGGCGCTCCTGTCTGTGAAACAGCGTCAAGGATAAATGCAGCCACGGTCTCCGAGCTGATTGTCCATGCTGCTACAAACGTCGTCGAACTGTTCGTGCAGATGGTTGTCGTCTTGCAAACGTCTCCATGTGTTGACCCAGGAATCGAGACGTGGCTGCACGATCCGTTACAGCCACGCGGATAAGATGCCTGTCATCTCGATGCTAGTGATACGAGGTCGTTGGGATCCAGCACGGCGTTCCGTATTACCCTCCTGAACCCACCGATTCCATATTCTGCTAACAGTCATTGGATCTCGACCAACGCGACCAGTAAAGTCGCGATACTATAAACCGCAATCGCGATAGGCTACAATCCGACCTTTATCAAAGTCTGAAACGTGATGGTACGCATTTCTCCTCCTTACACGAGGCATCACAACAACGTTTCACCAGGAAACGCCGGTCAGCTGCTGTTTGTGCATGAGAAATTGGTTGTAAACTTTCCTCATGTCAGCACGTTGTAGGTGTCGCCACCGGCGCCAACGTTGTGTGACAGCTGTGAAACGCTAATCATTTCCATATCACAGCATGTTCTTCCTGTCGGTTAAATTTGGCCTCTAGCACGTCATCTTCGTGGTGTCGCAATTTTAATGGCCAGTAGTGTAATAGAAATGACATGTTTCTATCTGTTCCGAAAGAGAAAAGAACTTAATAAGCAAAGCTAGCCGTGTAATTGTTAGCTATAGGCGGGTGCAGCTGGTGATAAATTAGCGACATATTCTTCGCTGAGGAGGGAGAAGCCTGTTCTAGAGATACACACTGATGAGCCAAAACACTATGAGCACTGCCCACCTCTACTCTGAATGCCGCCTGGTGGCTGTGCGGGCACCTCAGGCGGCAGCAGAAGTATGTAAGAGGACCAGACACTGACGGGGGATCAGCTTAGTGAAGATACGGGCTACAAATGGGGAGATACATTGGGATCAGCGACTTTGACGCAGGGTAGAATATTATTACGAAGAGCCTGTCTATGAGTATCTCGAAAACGGAGAAGCTGATCGAATGTTCACGGGCTAGAGTCGTAAGCATCTACGAAAAGAGGTAGAAGGACGGTGAAAGTACCACTAAGGCGCTAAGTGGCTGGACGTTCACGAACGAACGTGCAGTTCGGTGGCTTGTCTGCTGTATGAAGTAGGACAGATGGTGATCTGTGGCATCTTTGCCGAAAGAACACAATGCTGGTGCACGCACAAGTGTTTCGGAGTACACAGTTCATCGTACATGAGCTCCGCAGCAGGCCAACCTAAGTGTTCACATGTTTACCCAGTGACGTCATCGATTACGATAGCAGAGGGCACTGGACCATCGGGATCCGACCGTCGATCAGTAGAAACGTGTCGGCTGTTCGAGTGAATCTACTAGGTCGATGGTTGTCTTCACAAACGGCATAATCGAGGTAAACGGCGGCTTGAAAAGTGGAGCGCCCTACGGACACAGGCTGGTGGGAGCTGTATTATGCTTGCATGGGACCTGTAGTAGTAATCGAATACGGGCTGGCAACTGCGAACCACCTTCACCCCTTCGTGCTTCATGCCTTGTCCGACAGCGAGGTCATCTTTCTGCAGTATAATTATACCGTGTCTCTGAGCCATAACGGTGCTGCAGCAGTTTGAGGAGGTGAACTAACGTTGATGTCTCGGCGAGCAAATTCGCCTGACGTAAATCCTACGGAACCCATCTGGGTCGCTATCCGGCGCCGTTACAGCACACGCAAATCAGCGGCCCGTTATCATTGCGAATTACGTGACCTGAGCGTAGACGTCTAATGCCTTATACCTCCACAAACCGTCTGATTCCTGATACGCAGAATCAGTGATATATTTCGTTCCAAAGACGGACAAACAATTTATTAAGCAGGTTGTCATTTTGTTCTGGTTCAGCTGTACACTTTATTCGAAGTATTTGGTTCCCGTCCGTGTTCCTCTTGCGCAAGATTTGAAGCCCTTGCCGTGGGGAGTGCGCAGCGCACTTGACGGGAGTGGGATTTTTAGGGAGAGCGGGCGTGGAGGTTGCGGCGGCGAAGTGTCGGCCGGGAGATGCGGGATGCGGCGGTCGATACGGGCGCTCAGCACAGCGCCGCAGCACACCACGGCACAGCACACGGCTGCTGCTGCTGCCGCCGGCTCACGCACTGCTCCTCCCGTGCGTGTGACGCGACCGCAGCGGGGCCGCCCGTGCGCTGCTCTGCCGCGCCGCACCCACCGCCACGCACCACTCACCCTCCCCCCTCCCCCCTCCCCCTATTGCTACCTCCTTCCTTCCGTGCCGACGCAGAGCGTACTCACCGGTGTTCCTATCTACCACGGCTGTCTGGAAGTAAAATCCCCTTCGGCTTCTAACGTCTACATCTGTAAACCACCGTGAAGTGCATGGCACGGTCTATGTCCCATTGTACCAGCTGTAGCGTTTCTTCCAGTTCCATTCACTTGTGGGGCGCGGAAAGAATGATTGTTTGAATGCGTCTGTGCGTGCTGTAATTGATCTAATCTTATCCTCACGATTCTCGCCGGCCGGTGTGGCCGAGCGGTTCTAGGCGCTACAGTTCTGGAGTTCGCTGTGTTATTCAGTGGTTTGGTATTTAACTAATTTGTAAATGAAAATAATCTTATTTTATTACATTGAGTAATTACTAAATCATTTTTCTCCCGGCTAAAGATTTGGTCAAGTTGCTAAAGAACTCCAAGGTAACGTCGTGTTAAAGTGTTGTCTGTAAGTTGTGTAAGTGTCATTGAATCACAGTTCATACAACAGATTCTATACAACTATTGATTATGATGGAAACAGTTATCTTCAGCAAAATGATCATTAAAACCACCGAATATCAGCCGCACACAACACTGACGTATGTTACCTGAAACAATATTCTTCGCAACTCGCGCTTAATTAATTTCGGCTCCATACATCAGCTAGAAAAGTTTGTTATAAGGATCGTGCTATGAGCACTGTTTTTAAAGAACCAATCTGATTCGGATTTTTTTCATTAAAATGAGTTCGGAACCACCGGTGCACATTTATTTTTACACATTTTATTACCTTCGGCATTTATGTCTGCAGAGTTGCGTAATTTGAATTTGCCACTGAGATAATTGTTAAGATGGCGGCAGACAATTGATAGAGACTTTCTATTGTTAGAGCAAATAGGATAAGTATTTGAGTTGCTTATTAAACTTTACTTTCGTATGTCCACTATTTAGACTTCATCAAGCAAACATTAGATTTTTTCTAAGGAAAACATAGACCAAAAAAAAAAAACGCAATACAAATCGCTATCATCAATGGCTGCGCTCCTTGCAGCGGAAAGAAATAATTAACACAGATAATACTTATTGAGAGAGGAATTAAAGTTACTCATAATTATTCACTCATATTTATAATAATAATGAACTCTATTCGCAAGTAATAATTAACAAATAATTACAATTTCTTAACAGACCTCAGTTTGATATGCGTCTTGCGTCCTGAACTTACAAAAGCCAACCAACAAAAGGTAAAAACAAAGGAAGACAAACGCAGATCTTAAAAGGAATTTACAATTATCATTGTCTTTGTATGATACATATCGATATGTCCAATTACATCATAAAATATTACATAAATAATTAATATTTATCATCGTTTTCACTGTTTTTTCATATGTTGAATAGTTAATGTTTATAATTGCTAGAGGCAAAATTTTCCGCGCTTCGCACTGTAGCTAAAATTTATCCCGTGGATGTTACACAGTCTGGAACCGCGCGACCGCTACGGTCGCAGGTTCGAATCCTGCCTCAGGCAAGGACGTGTGTGATGTCTCTAGGTTAGTTAGGTAGAATCCAAATTTGATTATTTTCGAGGGGGACATCTGCTAGTGTTTAAATTAGCTCACCATCCCAGCCCCCTGAGGGGGGTGGGGTGGGGGGTGGCACGGGGGCCAACTTGAAAATTTCAAATGGGAACCCCATTTTTTATTACATAATCAGATTCTACATAAAAAACTACGTACATTTTGTCTTTACCATTTCTTTTGATTCTTCGTAGTTTGCGCTGTAATTCAACAAAATCCATGTTCTCTTTTTTGAATGCAAAATGGTTACGGATAAATAAAAAATATTTACTTCGTAAATTTTGATTTGCTAAAACTAAAACTCTCCCTATCTCCCCATAGAGTGAGGTTTGAGAGAGAGGAATTACAGTTTTACAAATGTTGACCAACATATTAACTTTTTGCGCAGATTCGGGTAAGTTTTGTTTGTTTCGTGGTCATGAGTCCACTCAACTTTTAATTATCAAACAAATCATCTGACTAGCTTACTAACTAACCAAACATCATACTTACTAACGAGTGAACTCATGAACTAACAGAGTAAAGAAAGTAAAAGACTAACCCACTTGCTTCCCGTTTAAGACTTGGTGGCCCTGAAAAGGAACGATTAGTTTCGTTTTATTGTTGATTATTTGCAAATACTTGCAAATAAATAAGTATTTTTTATTTATCTGTAACCATCTTCCAAGAAAAATGAGAACATGGATTTTCTTGAATTACAGCACCAACTTCCAAGAATCAAAACAAATGTTTAAGACAAAATGTACGTAGTTTTTTACGTAGAATATCATTCTGCAACAAAAAATGGGTTTCCCATTTGAAATTTTAAAGGTGCCTCCCGCCCCACCCCCAGGAGTCTGGGGTGGCGGGCTAATTTTAGCACCAGCAGATGTCCCCCTCGAAAATAATCAGGTTTGGATTCTACACATTTTTCGTGAGAAGCTTATTTTTCGAGTTGTTATGGTTTGTCAACGTAACATTTACACTCTGTAGATAGCTGCATCATCTGCAAAAAGTCTGAATTTACTATTAACTTTGTCTCGTTGGTCATTAATATACGAGGGTTGGAACTTTAATAGTGGCAACTAGTTATTTACAGCTCGTACAAAATAGATAAGTGTTTCAAAGTTTCACTGACCTTCAAATCAGTCAACAGAATTGTGTATAACCCGTTGCCAGCGATGTACAAGTCGTAGAATACTCTTAGCAGTGCCAGTTGTGTCGACAGTTCGAGCGGCGCGGTCTATTGCCCGACGAATCTGTAGCAGTTCTGAAGCAAATGCCGTGAAGTGTTTGGGTTCAAATGGCTCTGAGCACTATGGGACTCAACTGCTGTGGTCATCAGTCCCCTAGAACTTAGAACTACTTAAACCTAACTAACCTAAGGACATCACACACATCCATGCCCGAGGCAGGATTCTAACCTGCGACCGTAGCAGTCACACGGTTCCGGACTGCGCGCCTAGAACCGCGAGACCACCGCGGCCGGCCGTGAAGTGTTTCCTTTAGTTTAGAAATCGAGTTGAACTCAAGAGGGCTTAAGTCAGGGGAGTGCAGTAGCTGGTATAGCACTCAGCAGTCCCATCAGTCAGACGAATCAGTAACAGCTTGCACTGTACGTGCTTGAGCATTGTCCTGCAAAATGATGGTCAAGTCCTGCACAAAGTGTCATCACGTCGTCTCTAAGCTGGTCGTAGGTTGTGTTCCAAAAATGAACAGCATAGAGATAGAAGTGATGACACTTTCTGCAGGACCTGACCATCATATCGCAGGACAATGCGCAAGCACGTACAGTGCAAGCTGTACTGATTTGTTTAACTGATGGGGCTGCTAAGTGCTATACCACCTACTGCACTCCCCTGACTTAAGCCCTCGTGTGTTCGATTTCTAAACTGAATTGCTACAGATTCGTCGGGCAATAGACCGCGCCGTTCGAACTGTCAACACAACTGGCACTGCTAAGAGTATCCTACGACTTCCACATCACTGGCAACGGGTTATACACAATGCTGATTACTACTTTGAAGGTCTGTAAAACCTTTAAACACGTATCTATTTTGAACGAGCTGTAAATAAATAGTTGCCAGTATTATAGTTCCAATCCTCGTACATCATGAACAGCAAGGGTCCCAACACACTTCCTTGGGGCACACCCGATGTTACTTCTAGATCTGACGATGTCTCTCCATCCAAGATAACATGCTGCGTCCTCCCTACCAAAAAGTCCTCAATCCAGTCACAAATTTCGCTTGATACCCCATGCGATAATAAGCGTAGGTGTGGTACGAGTTAAATGCTTTTCGGAAATCAAGAAATGCTGTAACTATATGACTGCCTTCATCCAAAGCTTTTAGTACATCTCGTCAGAAAAGTGCGAGTTGGGTTTCACGTGATCGATGTTTTCGGAATCCATGCTGGTTGGCATGGAGGATGTCATTCTATTCGAGATACCTCATTATGTTTGAGCTCAGAGTATGTTCTAAGATTCTACAACAAATCGATGTCAAGGATATTGGACGGCAGTTTTGTCGGTCACTTCTACTACCTTTCTTGTAGAAGGGTATGACCTGCGCTTTTTTGTAATAACTGGGCCGGTTTTCTGATCGACGTGTTCTACAATAGTGTACAGTTAAAAGAGAGGCTAACTCGGCCGCAAATATTGTGTAGTATCTGATATTGATTCCACCGGGCCATGGAGATCTGTCAAATTTTAACGATTTCAGCTGTTTCTCAACCCCACTATGCTGCCTGTTATTTACTAAGTCGGAAATTATGAAATACAGAGTGACAGTTGAGAACCGAAAGTTTTAACTGGCTGTCTTCGTGGGAAAAAGCTGCCAAGACACTTGCCATGTTCTTGAAGGTACTGAAATTACTTAACTTCGTCTTGGTACTGGACGTTACTGCCAATTCAACTTTCGTGGTGACAGAAAAAGAATTTCTACTATAGTTCTATAAATGGTGGTAGTCTGCTTTTCCAGAGCCGCGCTCCACTACACACACTTGCCCATCACAGTTTTCCAACACACGCACTCTTTTCACCCACTGTGTCGTTCTTCCAGATGTGTCGGATATTCAAGTAGCTATCGGCGTGTGATTTCTATGGGCAACGTACTTATTTCTGTTCATGATTTGAACTATCTCGGTAACCGTCCTAAACAGCTCTGTTGTTCCTTCGGTCGTTTTATATTAATTTAACATTTCGTAGTTCTCTTTTATTTTGTTGTCAGTTATTGTTTGTCCTTTAAGATGACTAGTTCCTGAACACAAGGAGAAACCATAAAACTCTTGTTAGTTTTGTAAATAGTGGAGCTCAAACAATAAGAGTTGTAACCCTATGTAATTATTACCATATTTTAACAGGTCCTCTGGGAACAATTTGATGTATCAACCCCATCTTTTGGTCTCTCCCTTTTTTCTGAATTGTGTTTTGTAGTGTAAGTGAAATAAAGCATATTAATAACTTATGTGCAACGTAGTACACATATCTCGAAATAAAAACAAAGTAGAAGCTTGATTTTTTCTTTAACTTCTTTATACTTTTGTGTTTAAAGTAGACTTTTAAAAGATGTTGCGATCATGTTATGGTTCAAAATTTTTTTAATAATGACTATAAAAAAATTCAGTAACTCATAGTTTTTTTTAAAAAAAGGTATGTGATTTTCTAATTTAAGTCGTTATAATTGTCTGCTTTTTAGTTAAGTAAGTTTCAGCTCTCTATCTACAATAGAATATAATAGATTTTCATCAGTGTGTACCAGAACATCAGAGAAGTGAACTTGTCGGAAAACTCAACTTGAAGCTTGTTTCTCTATTTACCCTACATAAAACCAGTCCATGTTCCATCTTGTTTCTGGTGTTTGTCTCCCTCCCTTTTCTTTTTCAGACTTCTTCTTAGTCTTGCTTCTTTGGTGGCTTCCAAACCGATGTCTCCTCTTCGGAGAGCCTCCTCGGTCAATGGCAATTAAATATTTTTCATATTTAGTGCACCAGGAACACCCATCTTATTCTATTAGCTTAATCCTTGACACTGCACCATCACTGAAACATAGCAGGGCGATCAGCACAACTATTTAGTCCTACCAGAACAGTCTTTGGTATCTGTTCGCTTATACGGTTGTTGAAACCGTCGTTTTAGTTTTGAGCCCTATTATGTAATTACTTCTCTAATAATGTTGTGTCACTAAGACATTTGAGGTTAAAAAAGTTACAAAACAACAAATGTGAGAACAAAATTATGTTTTTAAGAGCTGTGAGTATGAAACGGAGGCGTCGTCACGTGTGCAGACACATTTAAATTCTTCTAATTTTGGTACTTTCGTCAGCACAGTTTCCTCGAAGTAAACTTTTTCTTGTTTCAGAAAACTACAGAGAATTTTTTTTTAAGACATAAATGTCAAGAAAAAACGTTTTTTTTACACTTATTCACGTACTAGTATCCTCAATGAACTGAGCGTGTATCCAAAGCGCCCGTTAGAATGAAAAACGCGATAACTCTAATAAATAAATAAATTAAGTGCCGTGCCAGTTCTCATATTACTTGTGTCTCGAATCTGATAATACGTATTCTGGCGTCTCAGTTATTTAAACTGTTCGATTCAGAACTTTATGACCATGGTCAATGTAGACTCAAAACTGTCACGTCCAAAGGAAAACACACACACACACACACACACACACACACACACACACACACAAAATTCAGAATAGAAACTGTACTGAATTTTGCTGTTGAATCATCTCCGCGAACCCTTTTGTTTCGACTTCCGCAGGAAGTCTCGCAGATTCCAGCAGTTCTCAAAGGGAGCCGTGCCGTCCCAGCATTGCCGCTTTGCTGGCGGCGGTCAGTTTTCCCTTTCTAGGGCGCAGCCGCCCCCGTCTACACTCTGGCGACGGTTTCCACATCCTATCGTTCATCATTGTCTCTGTGCACCGACATGACTAGTTGATACGTTGCTAAGCTTAATGTTCCGATGGTTATTAGCGCTCACAAATAGAACTACAAACAAAATAGTATTTCTTCCAGACGGCCGGCTGGGGTGGCCGAGCGGTTCTAGGCGCTACAGTCTGGAACCGCGCAACCGCTACGGTCGCAGGCTCGAATCGTGCCTCGGGCATGGCTGTGTGTGATGTCCTTATGTTAGTTAGGTTTAAGTAGTTCTAAGTTCTAGGGGACTGACGACCTCAGAATTTAAGTCCCATAGTGCTCAGAGCCATTTGAACCATTTGTCACTCGTGAATGTCTTCGCCGTGCGTAATTCGAACTAGCTATTGTAGTATCAAATGCTGCTACGACTCTAAGCTGAGTTAGCTGCCTTGGCTGTTGAGGCAGATCTAAATCGAGTGACTATCAATATACGAGGGCTATCCACAAAGTACATTACGTTTTGGAATTAAAAATAAATAAAGTATTGGAATTTTTTGATTATATACGGATGAAAGCCACACTCAAATACTACTTTTCTACATAGCTGCCATTTAAATTAAGGCACTTGTCGTAGCGATGGACGAGCTTGGAAATTCCTTCATCGTAAAACTCGACCGCCTGCGCCTTCAACCACGTGGTTACCTCTTCTGTGCGTCGTCATCAAACGCTGCATGGCCAATCACTTCTTCATTGCTGGGAATAAGTGGAAGTCGCTCGGTGCCAGGTCGGGACTGTACGGCGGATGAGGAAACAACTCCCACTTAAAAGATTCGAGAACTTCACGAGTGGCATTTGCCGTGGGTTGTGCAGAGTTTGGCAATACCTTTGAGAGTTTATTGTAGTGCCTCTTTCCAGGAAATCCACAAAAATCACACATTTTCTGTCCCAAAAGACAGTCATTAAGTGGTTGAAGGCGCAGGCGGCCGAGTTTTACGACGAAGGAATTTCCAAGCTCGTCCATCGCTACGATAAGTGCCTTAATTAAAATGGAAACTATGTAGAAAAGTAATATTTAAGTGTGGCTTTCATCTGCATATAATAAAAAAAATTCAAATACTTTATTTATTTTTAATTCCAAAACGTAATGTACTTTGTGGATAGCCCTCGTATCATTTCTCAAGCGTCCGGTCTAATCAAGTAGATCTGTAAGCTGTGCTGCGTTTCCACTAGTGAGGCTTGGATTAGGAAATAACAGGGAACAGTGGGAGGGCCGAGGTGAAGTTGCAGCCCGATCGATGGTGCGAAAGCCCGATCCGACTGGGGAATGTAATTACTGAAGAACGAGGCCGCGCGATGAAGGAAGGGGCAATATCTAAGAGGCCGGTAATGGATCACCCGGCGAAAGACGGGGCGTTGGCCATCGGAGCCGCCGCCTCAGACGTGATGGGCATTTCACGTCGGCGGCGCCGCCGGGGTCTGACGCGGCTTTAAAGGGGACGTCTCACGTCTCCCCAACTTCTCACTTTCCGTTTGCACCGTTAAAGGCGCGCCATATTCGGTTTGGCGTTCCTTGTTGATTTCGTACTCACGACTGTGTCCCGTTTCTCTTACCTTGATCTGTTTTTGTTATTTGGAAACACGGAAGGAAATTTTTTCAATAGTACACTAAAGGAAAAAAAATCCCACAACCAAGAAATAATTAGTATATGAGGGCTATCCACAAAGTAAATTACGTTTTGGGATTAAAAATAAAAAAGTATTGGAATTTTTTTATTATATACAGATGAAAGCCACACTTAAATACTACTTTTCTACATAGTTGCCATTTAAATTAAGGCACTTATCGTAGCGATGGACGAGCTTGGAAATTCCTTCGTCGTAAAATTCGGCCGCCTGCGCCTTCAACCACGTAATGACTCTCTTTTGGGACAGAGAAGGTGTGATTTTTGTGGATTTCCTGGAAAGACGCACTACAATAAACTATCAAAGGTATTGCCAAAAACTGCACAACCTCAGAAGAGGAATACAAAACAAGCGCAGGGGAAAGTTGGGCTCAAAGATCTTGCTGATTCACGACAACGCCCGGGCCCACACGGCAAATGCCACTCGTCAAGTTCTCGAATCTTTTAAGTGGGAGTTGTTTCCTCATCCGCCGTACAGTCCCGACCTGGCACCGAGCGACTTCCACTTATTCCCAGCAATGAAGAAGTGGTTGGCTATGCAGCGTTTTGATGACGACGCACAGCTTCAAGAAGAGGTAACCACGTGGTTGAAGGCGCAGGCGGCCGAATTTTACGACGAAGGAATTTCCAAGCTCGTCCGTCGTTACGATAAGTACCTTAATTTAAGTGGCAACTATGTAGAAAAGTAGTATTTAAGTGTCGCTTTCATCTGTATATAATAATAAAAAATTCCATTACTTTATTTATTTTAATTCCAAAACGTAATGTACTTTGTGGATAGCCCTCGTACATAAGAAATTTCGGGAATACATTTTTCTGGGTAACATATTTAAGTGATTAACGTTGCAAGATCACAGGTTAACGTCAGCGCGAGATAGGCCGTTGCAAATATAAAATGATGTTACGTTAATATCCGGTGTAAACGCCAGACTATGCAAACAAACGTGCTTGTATTGTACAGTAAATGTATTCGCAGTTACGAATATGGGCTACCATCAGCAACTGCGAATACATTTCGTGTATTTCATGACGGCTGTAGTCGCCGCCGTGCCGACGTGCATGCCTGTCCGAAGGAACTCGGCATCGAAATTCGGAATGACACAGGCACCACAATTTCGTATGGATGCATTGTGTCGTAGTTGTGCCGGATGTCAGTTTGTGGGACGGATTTCCATGTATGGTATATTTGGCTGCTCAAATACAGGGACTGCTAATGCAGTTGGTGGATGCCGCTGGACATGCCGTCCCACGATGTCCCATACACTTAGTAGCAAAAGTATTCGGACAGTGGGAAGTTTCACAATGAGTACTCGAGAACCACTATGAAACCCAAACATATTTATTAGAAATATATATGCGTAACAACATTAATTACAAAAGAATTATTGTATTATTTCGTTTCCAAAACATAAATAACAGAAAAATTAACAACAAAAATGAAACATCCTGCACACCCTGCTGTTACAAAAGTATTCGGACACTGTCCAATAAATATTCATAAGTTGTGGGTCCACCTTTCATTTTCAATACCTCCTCCAATCTACTAGGCATACTTTCCACGAGTTTTTTCGTGAAATGTGGGCCTATATTTGCCGATTCTTGGCGCAGTTTCTCTTTCAAGGTCTCCTTCGTATAGATGTCCGCGCGGAGGGTCCGTTAGGTCTGGTGATTGAAGAGGGGTGTGCAATACTTTCGGGCAATTGAAGAGCAACCACATTTGTACAATATGCGCGGTATGCTTGGCATCATTATCCTGATAAAAATGAAAGTTGTTCGCAATACCTAGATGTCGTGCACTCTCCTTCAAATGTCCTCGCAGTATATTCAAATACGCTTCCTTGTTCATCGTATTATCAATGAACACTAAATCACCCACACCATTGCCGGATATGCATCCCCACACCATGATGCTCCCACCTCCAAACTTTACTGTTGGTTTCAGGTTCCTGGGATTCAGCTCTTCATTGGTCTTTCGCCACACGTTTGCCTTTCCGTCGCTTTGCCATAATGTAAATTTACATTCGTCACAAAATATCACCCGATTGCACCAAGCCTGATCGTATTCGGCGTATTCCCTCGCAAACTGCATACGTTTCTTCTGGCTCACTGCATTTATGAATGGCTTTCGCCGTGCCACTCGACCATGGTTCTGCGATCGTCGTAGTACTCTCCGCACGGTTTCGGGATAAACTTTTATTCCAAGGTCTCCCTCCGCCTCACTTGCAATTCGTGTGGCAGATATTTTCGGATTCTGTTGCACCTTTCGCACAATCACACGTTCATCTGTCTGTGAAAATGTCCGTGGCCAGCCTGTACTGCAACGGAATTCCAATCGGTCTTCTTTCTCGAACCGTTTAATAAAGTCGTGAACTGTACTTTTCTTCATGTTCACTATTGCGGTAATTTCTGTGCAGGTTTTCCCCTTCGCGTGATGATAAACGACAAGTTTCCTTTGCTCGAACGTAGAACACTTCCCTCTGCGTCCCGTCGTCGACCTGCACAGGCTCGCGATACGTGTCTACTGATCATCGCTGTCGTCTCGCGGAAATGTCGGACACACTGCAGTCGCTTCACCCTATACGCGTCTGGGAATGAACTACTCTCTCACGTTGTCCGCCTTTGTCCGAATACTTTTGTTGCACCTTCCCATGCCGTTTTCAGGAAATATTACGTAACACACACATGTCCAACAACAATTCTTCGTATTTGACGCGTGTTTCACGTTGCGACATCGTACCCAGAGTCCCAAATACATTACAGAGTGCAATTTCTGTATTTGTTCGTGCGGCAAACTGCAAAATTATGCGCCGTTACGTGCTGTCCGAATACTTTTGCGACTGAGTGTATGTGCTCGATTGAAGACAGATCTGGTGATCGACAGGGTTAGGCAACATCTCGACTCCCTGTAGAGCGTGTTGGGTTAAAACAGTGGCGTGTGGGCGAGCGTTATCCCATTGGAAAACACCCCCTGGAATGCTGGTAGAACTACCAGAACCACGTACGGATTTGCAGTCGGGGTGCGTGGGATGAGCACGAGAGAGCTCCTGCTGTCATACGAAATCGCATCCTAGACTCCAAGTGTAGGTCCAGTCTGTATAGCCGCAGACAGATTAGAATCAGGAGCTCACCTGCCTTCCTCTACTGCCATCGTTGGCACAGACGCAGAACAGGCTGTCAACAAAAAACGCAACAGACGTCCACTTTGCCCTCCAATGAGCTCTCTTTTGACATCACTAAAGTCGCAAACGGCGGTGGTTTGGGGTGAGTGGGATGCAAGCCACAGGGCATCCGGCTCAGAGCCGTCCTCTAAGTAACCGATTTGTAACAGCTGCAATACGATACACCGGTTCCCGTCACATCACCGAAGTTAAGCGTTGTCGGGCGTGGCCGGCACTTGGATGGGTGACCATCCGGGCCGCCATGTGCTGTTGCCATTTTTCGGGGTGCACTCAGCCTCGTGATGCCAATTGAGGAGCTACTCCACCGAATAGTAGCGGCTCCGGTCACAGAAAACCATCGTAACGACCGGGAGAGCGGTGTGCTGACCACACGCCCCTCCTATCCGCATCCTCAGCTGAGGATGACACGGCGGTCGGATGGTCCCGATGGGACACTTCTGGCCTGATGGCGGAGTGCAATACGATGCGCCAGTGCCAGATGCCGAACCCGACGTCTTTCCCTCTCGGTAGCTACATGGCCGCCCGTAGCGGATCTTCTTGCGACACACCTTCCCGTGACCGGCGTCGCCAGCAGTCGTGTGCAGAAGATACATTCCTTCCAAATCTTTCTGCAGTGTCGCAGGAGGAACACCCAGGTTCTCGTACTCCTATCTCCCTGCCTCGCTTAAACTCGCCTTATAAGCATTCTTGACGAACGTTAGCTCACTACGTCCAGTCTCAACTGACACCCAAGACCGTTACAAAAATGGTTCAAATGGCTCTGAGCACTATGGGACTTAACTACTCTGGTCATCAGTCCCCTAGTACTTAGAACTACTTAAACCTAACTAACCTAAGGACATCACACACATCCATGCCCGAGGCAGGATTCGAACCTGCGACCAGAGAGAGAGAGAGAGAGAGAGAGAGAGAGAGGGGGGGGGGGGGGGCGGGGGGCTGCGGCGTATTAGAGCCACCAGCGGTCTCTCTCCATACTGTTGCCAACCACATTTGTCCTGTAGCTATTTTGGAAGCAAAATTATTCGTGTTTAAAGAACGTAATTGCTGAACACTACGTAATTTGTTTTCCAAATGCTTGCCCTTTGTTCGCCATGTAACTGGGTGCATGATCAGCCTAAGGTTTACATCCTGGGTTTTCTGACAATCATGCAACGTTGATTCACCCCAATTGTTGTTTGTCACATTTTCCATCCTTCTGCTGAATCATGTGAGGAAATATCCATTGTTATTATAAATGCGCATTACAGACAGAAAGATAATTCCTCGAATAACGTTGTTGAGAGATAAATAAGAATATTTAAATCTCTTTTCGTGCAGAACAGTGTAAGTGGTCCAGAAAGAGGGGAAAATAAGTTAGTTTTGGCCTCTTACACGATATGGTGATAACTTTGAGTTAATGATTTAAGCGTATTGTGAATAATTTAAACAGAATTTTTTTTCCACTTCAGCTTTACCTTCGGGTAAAAGGAAATAAGTGTCTTTGTTAAATTGTGGAATTGTAACTTTTACACTTTTCCCCAAAGAAGATCGACATTCTAATTAGAAATCCCAAGGCGAATCCAGTGTACATACAGGCTATGTGCAGATAGCTGGAATTCTGTAGTATTCGGGACGTCGATTTGTAAAATTTCCATTTATGTAATGTACGGATTACAAACTGCTTCGGGAGAAGGACGTTTTAGCTACGTGCACACGTTAATTTCTCCTGTATCATTCCAAAACTCTAATGATCTCGTTGTCGACCAGCTAGTTTCATAAATTTAAAATCAACCAGAAGCTTCAGTGCATATTCCCCTGGTTTTGTGGCATTTGATGGTTATCTACCTACCCCTCGGATCGGCGGATGTTCCCGACAGAATCTTGTGACATGAACGTTTCTTTCCACCTATTTCAAATTTAAACAGATGTTAACTGTATGCTACTTAAAAATTTAGATAAAATACGGGTTAATGAAACTCCTGAGAGCCAATGTATATGAAGTGTTCTTTCGCTATTGTCAGGGACACCTTCGTTTTTGCTGCTATTGCTAATAGTTGACAGTTGGATGTTATTTCGTCGTTACTTGCATATTATCAGCTACTGTTCTATACCTCATCTATTTGTTTTGAATACATAAAAACAACAGCGGAATGCTGTCCGTGTTGTTCTACTTGCTTCACTTCCGTGGTCGTGTGACCTCTGTTGTATCATTAAATTATTATTATTTTTTTTTTCCAAACCAACTGCTCATTTCATGGAATCAGTACTAGGAATAAGAGTAACTTTCACAAAGATTTAAAGTCATTTACTTTGGTTCATAAAAGTCTCCACTTTTGTGCTATACACTTTTTCAATAACATGCTAGCAGGAAAAGATAATTAATAATAATGTTCCGTTTGAGAAGAGTGGAAGGGATTTATTGATGGCCATAATTGATGATTTTCTTAGCAGAACCAGTTGATGCGTGTATGTTATTAATAATATCACATAATGTGAATGTTGCATACAATCTGACTTCTGTACAAACTCTGTGCAGTAATGCGATCATTGTAAACAAGTGCTGTAAAATGTGTGTTTTTTTTTATTTGGTTATTCGTGGCTATAATAGCCTAAGACTTATCATATGCACCTAAGTGGATTGAACATTTAATACGTGGTGACAAGTTTTATATCTTTTTAAATGTAAATATGCTTAAGACTTTTTTTGTTGACCGTTTGCACACCCACAAGGGCAATTTCATTTGGAATATGTGGAAGATACATTAGCATATGTGTTCTTATTTCGTAAATATTTATTGTGTATTCTTGTTTTTTGACATTTTCCACATCTCAGAGGACCTCATAAGACTGAGTGAATTGGAAGGAAAAGTACATCTAATCGAATCTGAACTTCTATTAAGACTGTTGGAACATCAAGCACTTATTTCAGTGTTGACGCAAGTGTAGCAAAGTGGAAGCTTCGAGTAATTTTTAATCAATTTAATAATGAACGTAAATATTAGATGAATTTGTACCTTGGCCTCTATTATTTAATCGTAATGTTTTCTTCTGTTGCAGGTAAGCTACGCTTGGCTCGTCGACACACTGCGTCTATAGAGGGCGGTAAGTTTGTCTGCGCTGTTAACAGCTACCCACATTGTGTTCGCGGTGCCCTTGCATGTATACATGCTCCCAGGGATGTGAACGCGTAACTTTTTATGTATTTTATGTACTCGGCATTCTTGCCGCGACAAATTAGAAAAAAGTTGGAGCTTTTCACTATAAGCAACATCGTCTGCGTCAGTAACATCTGGCTGCCGCCATGTTAGCAGAGACGATGGCCATGTCTGCGCTGTTAGCGGCGCCCATAACGACATAAATGGCGAATTTCGTAGTAATCTATCAGCATTTCTATCAGGATTAACAGCTCGCTTCCATACAGCGTTAATATTGAATCCGCTGACCCGAATGAAGTTACTGGTGTTCATTTTGATATCTGCGACCTCTTTCATGACACTTCAGTTAGGTCAGGTTTCCCACGCTGTGTTCCGCGGAATGATGGTGTTCCATTGGAAGTGAATAAGTGCTGCATGAAAGACCGTCAATAGCATGGCGTTTCTTCTACATTTTGACGATGCTAATAATTTTATTATAATTGCTGTGTTTAAAATTGAATTAATCAACGAATGAACAAGTTTTTCTCATTTTTTCGAAGTGTTTGAAATTTAAAATTAAAGGAGATGTTCTATCATAGTACCAGGATTCTCTAAGTTTTCAATCAAAGGAAAAGTTTGGAAACCCTCTGTTCTAGTTAATCCGTGGGATAAAAGGTTTTCTTTTTTCATAAAGCATCATTTTACTTATGACTGTGCCCAACGATCACTCATGTTTTAAATTCCCGATTGTTCAAGTTTCCTGGGTGTCTTCACAAAATGAAGAAAGTCTACAGATTGAGTGACCTGTATAAAACGTTCAAAAAAAGGTTTTGGACGCGTTATATACCTGCAAACGTGTATGGGCTTATATTCCAGAGGAGGAGGAAATGACAGAATAAGGTTTATCTCTGTGAAGAATGCTAAGATATTGGGTACTCGTGGGAGACGGTGTAGCAGCACTTTGAAGAATTTGGAAGGGGTCTCATTTTGGGTCTCCATTTGGCTGGCTGGTAGGTTCGTGCAGTATCCAGATTTGAGGGGCATTCGGATGCAGCAGTGGCCCGATGCTGGACTGCATGGAAAAGGTAAGGCAGGCACACTCGTCATCAGGGTTTCGGTCCATTACGTCTGACCTCCAGGAGGGAGGATCGCCGTCTTGTGCTCCAAGCAAATCCTGATCCCTCCACAGCTGCGTCCGGCATCCGAGCTCAGATAGTGGATTCCGTGCAACATTGTCATCCCGTACCACTGGTAGGAGACTAGCTGGAAATGGACAAGTGAACGACAGTCCCATGCATAGGCTGCCGCTAACGAAGCAACATAAACGACTGCTTTTGATGTGTTGCCGTGACAGGGAAACATGGACTACTGATGGCATTCAACGCTGAACTGTGTTTATGCACTACTCTGGATGACCATCGTCGGAGCGTGTGTTGGCGACCTGGGGAGATGTCCCGTTGTTTCAATGTTTTGGAGAAGCACGGCGGTATTATTCCTGGCTCCGTGGTGTGGAAAGCCATCCGGTATGACTTCAGGTCACGGCTGGTAGTGATTGCGGGACATCCTGCGTCTTGCGTGTCTTACCTCTCCTGCGACGTATCGTTGTGCCCTTATTCAAAGGACACAGCTCGTCCACACATTGCACGTGTGTGTATGCACACTCTGCGTCATGGTGAGGTACTTTCGTGGCCAGCAAGCCCTAGATCTACGAGGTGTATTCAAGTTCTAAGGCCTCCGATTATTTTTTTCTAATTAACTACTCACCCGAAATCGATAAAACTGGCGTTACTTCTCGACGTAATCGCCCTGCAGAAGTACACATTTTTCACAACACTGACGCCATGATTCCATGGCAGCGGCGAAGGCTTCTTTAGGAGTCTGTTTTGACCACTGGAAAATCGCTGAGGCAATAGCAGCACGGCTGGTGAATGTGCGGCCACGGAGAGTGTCTTTCATTGTTGGAAAAAGCCAAAAGTTACTAGGAGCCAGGTCAGGTGAGTAGGGAGCATGAGGAATCACTTCAAAGTTATCACGAAGAAACTGTTGCGTAGCGTTAGCTCGATGTGCGGGTGCGTTGTCTTGGTGAAACAGCACACGCGCAGCCCTTCCCGGACGTTTTTGTTGCAGTGCAGGAAGGAATTTGTTCTTCAAAACATTTTCGTAGGATGCACCTGTTACCGTAGCGCCGTTTGGAACGCAATGGGTAAGGATTACGCCCTCGCTGTCCCAGAACATGGACACCATCACTTTTTCACCACTGGCGGTTACCCGAATTTTTTTTTGGTGGCGGTGAATCTGTGTGCTTCCATTGAGCAGACTGGCGCTTTGTTTCTGGATTGAAAAATGGCATCCACGTCTCATCCATTGTCACAACCGACGAAAAGAAAATCCCATTCATGCTGTCGTCGCGCGTCAACATTGCTTAGCAACTTGCCACACGGGCAGCCATGTGGTCGTCCGTCAGCATTCGTGGCACCCACCTGGATGACACTTTTCGCATTTTCAGGTCGTCATGCAGGATTGTGTGCACAGAACCCACAGAAATGCCAACTCTGGAGGCGATCTGTTCAACAGTCATATGGCGATCCCCCAAAACAATTCTCTCCACTTTCTCGATGTCGTCAGACCGGCTTGTGCGAGCCAGAGGTTGTTTTGTTTTGTTGTCACACGATGTTCTGCCTTCATTAAACTGTCGCACCCACGAACGCACTTTCGATACATCCATAACTCCATCACCACATGTCTCCTTCAACTGTCGATGAATTTCAATTGGTTTTCACACCACGCAAATTCAGAAAACGAATGATTGCACGCTGTTCAAGTAAGGAAAACGTCGCCATTTTAAGTATTTAAAACAGTTTTCATTCTCGCCGCTGGCGGTAAGGACGTATTGACAATGAACGCGGCCTTATTTTAAAACAATGCCCATGTTTCTATCTCTTTCCAGTCCGGAGAAAAAAATCGGAGGCCTTAGAACTTGAATGCACCTCGTACATACAAACTCCACAGCACAACGTATGGTTTGTGGCAGTGGGTTCCATGTATTGCTGGTGGTCATTTCCTTTCCTGTTCCACGCGCAAATGGAGCGAGGGAAAAACGACTGTTTACCTGCGTCCATACGAATCCATGCCCGAGGCAGGATTCGAACCTACGACCGTAGTGGTCGCGCGGTTCCGGACTGTAGCGCCTAGAACCGCTCGGCCACCCCGGCCGGCAAACACCCGGTATAAGTACAGTTACTGTTATTATACACTTATATTATACTTGGCCAAATAGTTACAGTGTCACAGTTGGGGTCGTTGATGATGCAACTATTTTGAAACAGAATAGCCGACATAAAGTGTTCCGAATATGTCGTCTTTAAACGTTCAGTAATTGGCGACCGGTCGCCAGAGGCTCAAACCATACTAATTTACGTACCTTAACAGTTAATGACAGCATCAGTACATATGTGGCCTAGGTGCCGCCGACCACAGGCAAATGCCGGAATGGTTCCTTTGACAGGGCACGGCTGAATTCCTTCCACTTCCTTCCCTAATCCGAGCTTGTGCTCCGCATGTAATGACCTCGTTATCGACGGGACGTTAAACACAAGTCTCGTCCACCGAGGTGCCGCCTCACAGTCTCACTATTGCCCCTTGCGCAAAAAGTTTTGCGACCACTGTTCTAGAGAATAAGAACCGAAAAAATACAAAAGTTCAAAAAATAATGTTGTGAACAGCACTGTAAAGCATGTCCGGAGTTATGGTGAGGCATTGGCGTCGGATGTTGTCTTTCAGCATCCCTAGAGATGTGTCGGTCACGAAACACTTTCGACTTCAGGTAACCCCAAATGGCTCTGAGCACTAGAACTTAGAACTACTTAAACCTAACTAACCTAAGAACATCACACAACACCCAGTCATCACGAGGCAGAGAAAATCCTTGACCGCGCCGGGGATCGAATCCGGGAACCCGGGAGGTAACCCCAAAGCCAATAATCGCACGGACTGAGGTCCGGGGACCTGGGAGGCCAAGCATGACGAAAGTGGCGGCTGAGCGCACGATCATCACCAAAGGACCCACGCAAGAGATCTTTCACGCGTCTAGCAATATATGGTGGAGCGCCATCCTGCATGAACATCGTACGTTCGAGCAGGTGTTTGTCAGCCAGGCTGGGGATGATGCGATTCTGTAACATATCGGCGTACCTCTCACCCGTCACGGTAGCAGTTACAAAACCAGAATCGCGCATTTCCTCGAAGAAAAAAGGCCCGATAACGATAGATGGGGTAAGGCCAACCCATACCGTGTCTTTCTCGGCGTGCAATGGAGTTTCCACGACAGTTGTAGGATTTTCGGTAGCCCACATTCTGCAGTTGTGGGCGTTGACAGACCATCGGAGCGTGAAATGAGCTTCGTCGGTCCACAACACGTTACTCAACCAATCGTCATCTAACGCCATGTCTTGAAACGCCCACACCGCAAATGCCCTCCGCTTCACTAAATCGCCAGGTAACAGTTCATGATGCCGATGGATTTTGTACGGGATAGCATCGGAGGCTAAGCCTAAGTGCCAACCAAAGAGTAGTGTATGGAATGCCGGTGCGACGTGCGACTGCACGAGCGCTGACTTCCCCGTGCATAGACGAACCCGCTACAGTCTCCATTTCTTCCTCAACTGTCTCAGCAGCACTACGCTTTGTGCTCGGTCGGCCACTAGGGGTTCTATCGTCTAAACAGCCCGTGGCTTCGATCTTCGCAATCATTCTCGCCACAGCTGCATTTGTCAACGGTCCTTTACCCGTTCTAATCCCCTTGCTATGGCGATAGGATCGTAACTCTGAACTAACACGTTCCCCATTCTGATAATACGTCTTCACTAGAAGCGCCTTTTCTGGTAACGTCAACATGCTGCGATTACTGGCGCATATTCTCTCTCTCTCATTACAGCTCCTTTTATACACGATTGCCATGCGCAGTCACTGACGTTTTGTTGTCCAGCGCCATCTGTCGGACATTTTGTGAACTTTTTTTGTTCTAATAAAACCTCATGTCATTCCAAGCATGTGTGTCAATTTTTACCTCTCTATCTACATTATTCCGTGGTTTATCAAGTTTTCAAATTTATACTGACTTTTTGACCACCCGGTACATTTCCGGCCACCGAGTTTGACGTTTTCCGCGTTTACCCGAAGCCACTATAAAAAGGCCACTGTTTTTGAACTCCCGAAGACAAGAAAAAAAGAATCTAGTGGGACCCGCGACCACAGATCGCGGCGCAGCTGTGCCGCCCACTCCACGGCGGGCGTCCTCAGCGGCCTCGCGGAAGTGGTTCGCCATTGTTTGCCTCTGCCTCTGCCGCCGCCGCCGCCGCCTTTGACCCCATTGGCTCGCGCGACGCCTCCGGCCGTGTAATTCGGTTACGTTGTGTTCCCGAGCTGCTGGGCTGGGCCGAGCCGAGCCGGGGCGCGCCACGTGCACACAGCAGAGGTCGCGCTAGACTGCTGGAGCCGTCTGCACACGGGACCCAAGTCCGCTAATGCTGGCGCGCACGCAGGCGGGATGTCCAACGTAAAGATACACAGCGCCGTAGCTACGAGGGACGATCTGGTTAACGTGATCCTCCGTTCTCAGCGGTCACCCACAGCTGTTGCCGGCTTTACATGGCTCGCAACCAATGCAGTTCGTCCACGAAAATTCCAATATCGGTTCTATTAAAACGCACATTTCCTGCCTTGTCCATATGCTACTCATGTTATTCTGGCTATTGCCTACATACACTGAAGCGACAAAAGTTATGGGATACATCCTAATATCGTGTCGGAACTCCTTTTACGCGACAGTAAAGACTCGACGTGGCACGGAATGCGCAAATCGTCGCAAGTCCGTCGCAGAAATGGTGAGCCACGCTACCTCTGCTGGCGAACATAATTGCGAAAGTGTTGCCGGTCCAGGATTTTCGGCATGCACACACCTCTCGAGTATGTCTCATAAATGTTCTATGAGATTAATGTCCGTCGATATGGGTGGCCAAGTCATTCACTCGAACTGTCCAAAATATTCTTCAAACTAATGGCGAACAGTTGTGGCCCTTTGACAATTCCATCGTTGCTTGGGGGCATGAAGGCCATGATGACTGCAAATGCTCTCTGAGTAGGCGAACATAACCGTTTCCAGTCAATGACCGGTTCAGCTGGATTAGAGGCCCTACTCCAGTCCATGTAAACACGGGCCACGCCGTTACAGGCCCACGAGCAGCTTGCACAAAACCTTCTTGACAACTTGTGCAAGTGGCTTCGTGTGATCTCTGCCACACTCCAACCCCGCCATCAGCTCTTAGCATCTGGAATCGGGTATCTTCTGACGAGGCCACGGTTTTCCAGTCATCTTGTGTCCATCGATATGATCACGAGCCAAGAATCCCCCAGGGTTTGTGCTTGGCTACCACGGGGCCCAATCCTTTGCAGCATTTTTTCCCTTCTGTGCTGCGTGTCTCTCCTCCTGCTAATCTTTTTCCCCTACATAGGGGACCATGTCTGTGGCATTATTGGGAATGTTCTGCATTGTGTCGCTGACGTGCGAACAGTCTCATCTTTTCCTTCCTTTCTTTCTTTCTTTCTTTCTTTCCCTTCTCCTCTCATTCCTCTGCTTCGGCGTTTGAGAATCCTCTTTTTTTCTTCTTCCTCCCTGTGTGCTCCTGAAGGCCGGCCCACGCGTCTGACACGTAGCAGGTGATTGGGTAACGCGTAATTCCCAACCCCGGGTCGACAGGTAGGGTTCGCATGTACCCCCTAGTGCAGGCCAGGCCCAGGGAGGGGTGATTGCCTGAGCTGTAACCTTCCTAAGTTGCCGATTGGTCCCTTCGTCAGGTGTTCGGGAGGTGTGACCTGAGGTGTGAACAATCACCCAAGGCGGGTGCACCCCCTCGTGAATGGAGCCCCCAGTTGGAACGAGCGCGCCATCAGAGATGCTGGCAGTCGTGGGGGATTTCCTCAAGATGAGACAATCATCTTCCCACTCAATGTCTACAAAACGTAAATGCAATAAGGCTAATGATTCAAATACCCTTCCCACTGCACCACCGTTCCCCGTGATCTCACACCCTGAAAATGGTCTTGTCAACCCCCAGCCAAGTGTGTCACCTGTGGTAGGGATTCGCACAAGGGAGATTGTCCACCTACTTCTCCCAGCTGTTGTCAACTGCAGTGGCGGCCATGCCGCCTCCTCTCGGGAGTGTCCAGTGTATCTTGATGAGCGAGCTGTTCAAGAGACCAGGGTAAAGGAAAAGGTGGTTTATCCAGTGGCTCACAAGTTACTG
Source organism: Schistocerca gregaria (assembly GCF_023897955.1). Classification (NCBI taxonomy): domain Eukaryota; kingdom Metazoa; phylum Arthropoda; class Insecta; order Orthoptera; family Acrididae; genus Schistocerca; species Schistocerca gregaria. The sequence continues at coordinate 490,631,975 of NC_064927.1, read as the reverse complement.
GCTAGTTGCAAACCCTGCATTCTCCCATCTGGTACCTATAGTTCTGTTCTGGTCACCCGTTGCTCCATGAAGGACATGGCCACACAGACATGTGACCTCCAATTCAGCTCTGGGGTTGTGAAATCTCCCGGTGTCAAGGTAGCGAAAGGAAAGAAGGAGTACTCCCATGAAGACTTCCTCCGTCCCTCCAGTCAAACAACACCCGAGTCTTCTTCTAACCGGAAAGTCTCGAAGAAGTCCACCAAAGGCAAACGGTATTCCCCTTCGCCACCTCAAAGATCCTCGTCGATGGTGTCGGCATGTGATACCTTAGCAAGGCCAGCCTCCATGTCGCTAGTGCACACCAACAACCGTTTTTCAGCGTTGGACTCCACAAAGCAAGCTGATGCTTCTGTGGACCCCATGGAACAGGATCACATTTCTTACCGACTCGTTTTGAGCTTCCCCCTGAGGTCGGAATTTCCTCTCATGGGGGCGTCATGCTGCTCATCCGGGATGACATTCATAATCAGTCCATCTCCCTGACTACCAATCTTCAAGCTGTTGCAGTTCACCTCTTCCCTCTCCACCTGACTTTTTCTCTCTGTAATATATATGTCCCTCCATCATTCACTGTCACCAGGCCATACTTCCCCCATTTTTGCTACTCGGTGACTTTAATGCACACCATACCCTTTAGGGTTCTCCCAGGACCTGTCAGAGAGGTGCCCTCTTGGTTGACTTTCTTAACCAACTTACCACTGGGTCACCCACTTTCCTTTCCAACTCCTTGCACACCTATTTCCATTTGGGCCTTTCCTTCTGCACTGCCCAACTTGCCCATCGTCTGAGCTATCTCACCAACGTTATCCTTACTGCTGTAGAACGTTCCAGTCCTCGCACTTCCCCTGTGCCAAGTCGTGTCCCAGACCCTTGGTGGACTGAGGGATGACGTGACGCAATTCGCGCACGTAAACTTGTTCCCCGCGTTTTTAACCGCCACCCTACGCTGGCAAACTGCATTCATTAGAAACAGATGCGTGTAAAGTGTCGTCGCGTTCCTCGGGATAGCAAAAGAGCTAGCTGGATTTCATTCACTAGTTCTTTAAACAGTTCCACACCTTCCTCTGTCGTGTGGGCCAACCTCCGACGGCTCTCTGGAAGCAAGATCTATTCCCTTATTTCCAGTCTTACAGTCAATCACGAAGTCATTATGGACACTGTTGCTATCTCCAACATCTTGGACCGCCATTTTGCGGAAGTTTCGAGCTCTTCCCACTATCACCCGCCTTCCTCCGTCGGAAACGAGCGGAGGCTCTTCTCTGAATCGTGAGTGCTTCCAATTCCACATTTACTAGATCATGCTCTCAGTTCATTGCGATCCTCCGCCCCAGGGCCAGACGCCATCCTCATTCAGATGTTGCAGCACCTTTCTGTTTTGAGCAGGCACTTTCTGCTTAACACGTTCTACCCCACCTGGACAGAGGGCACATTTCCTGGACTGGCGTGAAGCTACCGTCATACCCATACCTAAGCCCGGTCAGCACAAAAACCTTTCTTCTAGCTACCGCCCCATCTCTCTTAACCAGTTGCCTTTGCAAGGTGATGGAACATATGATTCATTCCCAGCTGGTGTGGTGGCTCGAGTCTCGCCAGTTACTAACGAATGCACAGTGTGGATTTCGAGCGCGGAGTTCTGAAGTTGACCACGCCATGAATGGTTTTCTGTGGAAATCCCAGACTGTCTGTTTTTCGATTTGGAGAAAGCCTATAACACTTGCTAGAGAACTGGTATCCTCCGTAGTCTTTACACGTGGGGCTTCCGTTGGCGCCTGCCCTGTTTTCTTCGGGCACTTTTACAAGACCGAGTTTTCAACGTGCGTGTTGGTTCTGCCTTGTCGGACATCTTTATCCAGGAAAATGGTATGCGTCAGGGTTCCGTCCTGAGCGTTGTCCTCTTTGGTATGACCGTTAACCCTATAATGGCCTGTCAACCGCCAGGCATCTCTGGCTCCCTTTTTGTTGACGATTTTGTCATCCATTGTAGTTCACCACAGACCTGTCTCACTGAGCGGCGACTTCAGCGCTGTCTTGATCGTCTCTACTCCTGGAGTATTGACAACGGCTTTCGCTTTTCGACTGACAAACTGTCTGTATGAATTTCTAGCGGCGCAAATGGTTTCTCCCATCATCTCTATATCTTGGGCCTTCTGCCCTTCAATTCGTTGATACTACGAAATTTCTGGGGCTCATGCTCAATAGGAAACACTCTTGGTCGTCCCATGTGTCTTACCTGGTAGCCCCTGTACGCGGACCGCCAATCTCCTACGTGTCCTCAATGGTACTTCTTGGGGTGCCAATCGAATCACCCTCCTCTGTTTGTACCGGTCCCTTGTCCGTTCGAAACTCGACTATGGGTGCTTTGTTTATGAGTCTTCACGCCCATCTCTCTTATGCCATCTCAATAATATTCACCATAATGGCATCTGTTCGACCACGTGCGCGTTTTACACAAGTCCGGTTGAGAGTCTGTATGCTGAAGCACCACTGTCCTACCGCCGTGACTTTCTCCTCAGCTGGTATGCATGCCGTTTGTCTGCCATGCGAGGCCACCCCTCCTATGCCACCTTCTTTAATGATTCCTTTGATCGTCAGTATGGGGCTCGTCCCTCTTCTCTGTTACCTCCTGGAGGCTGCTTTCGCCACTTGGTACGGCGGCTTAACTTCACTCTACCTGCAACTTTCCCAGTTGGTGTGCACCCTTCACCACCTTGGATTCGTGAAGTAGTGCATGCTAACCATGGCCTTCATTCGCTTTCTAAGCACACTACTCCAGCCTCGGTCAATCGCCTCCAGTTTCACGACGTTTGCATGGGACTTGCGATAGTGCCTTTGTCTACACTGATGGCTTTCGGACTGACCATGGGATCGGCTGTGTCTTTCGATATCAGCTTTCGGCACAGTCCACAGTATTTACAGCCGAGCTCTTAGCCTTGTATCAGGCCTCGGAATACATCCGGCGATACCGCCTTTCCAATTGTGTCCTCTGCTTAGACTCACTCGGTGCCCTTCAAAGTCTATGTGTGCTGCACACTGCTCATCCCTTAGTGCAGCGGGTCCAGGAAAACTGCCACTTGCTCACTCTCGGTGGAGCCAGTGTGCTGGTCATGTCGGTCTGTCAAGAAACGAGGCTGCTGACGCTGCTGCCAAGGCTGCAGTCCTCGTGGCTCAGCCCTCGAGTACCTATATTCCCTCCGATGACCTCTGTGTTGCCGTCTGTCAGGAGGTGGTGTCCTTTTCGCATCGCCATTGGTCCCCTACCTTCACGGGAATAAGCTTCAGCTTTTTAAGCCTCTCCCAGCGCCTTGGACGACCTCTCGACGGGAGGAGATTATTTTAGCTCGGCTGTGTATTGGGCTCTGGCTTTTTAGCCATCGTCGTTTTCTATGTGGCGCTACCCCACCAGTTTGTACACATTGCGTCCAAATTTTAACTATACGCCACTTCTTGCTGGAATGCCCTTGTTTTAATCATTTCCGTTCGAGCTTGGGTTTGCCGTCTGAATTATCAGCTGTTTTAGTGAATGACGCTCGGGCTGTCGACCGCGTTTTACTATTTATCCGTCGAAGCAATATGGCGAAGTCCATTTAATTTTTAGTTTTGGACCTCCATTTCTGTATGATGATTTTTTTAGCCCTCTCTGTACCTGATTTTAGCTGTCTCCTATTCTGTCTGTTGGGACTGACGTATTGTTTTTTAACTCCTCTCTGTGTTCGTGTTCTATAGTTTTGAGTTGGGCGCGTATGACCGCAGCTGTTTTTTGCGCCCTAAAACAAAACAAACAAACGAGCCTAGGAGAGGCGCCGCAGATGATGTTAGCAAAGGCTGTTAGCAAAGGTATTCGCGTCGGTCGCCTGCTGCCATAAGCCATTATGGCCAAATTTTGCTGCGTTGTGTTAACGGATTCGTTCGTCGTACGTCCCACATTGATTTTTGCGGTTATTTCACGCAGTGTTGCTTGTCCGTTATAGCTGACAACTCTACGCAAACACCGCTGCTCTCGTTCGTTAAGTGGAGGCCGTCGGCCACTGCGTTGTCCGTGGTGAGAGATAATGCCTGAATTGGTGTCCTCGTCACACCCTTGACACTGTGGATACCGGAAAATTATTTGAAATGAAATTTCATGTGCGTCTAGCTGAACTACTGTTCAGCATTAGAACTCTGTTAATTCCCGTTGTGAGGCATAATCGCATCGGAAACCTTTTCACATGAGTCACCTGAGTACAAATTACATCTGTCGCGCGGGATTGGCCGAGCGGTTTAAGGCGTTGCAGTCATGGACTGTGCGGCTGGTCCCGGCGGAGGTTCGAGTCCTCCGTCGGGCATGGGTGTGTGTGTCTGTCCTTAGAATAATTTAGGTTAACTAATGTGTAAGCTTAGGGACTGATGACCTTAGCAGTTAAGTCCCATAAGATTTCAAACAAATTACATCACCGCCAAAACACTGACTCGAACTCCGTGCCGACCAAACCTCTGGTTCGTAATGTGGTACCTTTACTCTCTACATTCGGGTAATAAACTGGTCTAAAAGGTTTTACATCACCCAGATGACTCGCATACGTCGCTTTTTTTTCTTTTGTTGTAAATTGCGAACCTCTTTTTTCCTGGCCATGTGACCACAGGGAATCGCTACGTACACCTAACTACCTGCGCAATTCAATTCAGCGCTCTGTTTCTCCTTTCGTGAACAGTAAATGCGGTTTACGTACACTGTTCAGGTTGATCAGTTTGTCAACATACCTCGACGGGACATTTCGGCCTTAGACATTCGACCGCCATAGTGAAACGTTGTATGAGATCGACCCAGGCTGTATGAAACAGACTCCACGATCAGTTTTAACAACAGTGCAACCGGCCTTTGTTGTGAATGGTGATCCATAAAGAACGCCCGTTTCAACTGTTTACAAAAACTTTAACACAGGCCTTCATGCTTTACAAATTCAGACGATATAGTGGATCTTCGGAGTTTCGTGCGGTAACAGCACTCGCTTCTTATAGATGACGTCACTTAGATGAGCACCGCCTTTGCGTCGCAGCTTCATAGCTAGTCTACTTAGTGCTACGATAGAATGTTCTCCAGTACAGCAACAGGAATACCGGCCACTTCTCTTCGAATGTTGGCCTCCAGTGCTTGGATTTTTCTATTTTCGAACATTCTGGACTCAAGATATCCCCATTGGAAGAAATTGGGAGCTGTCAGATTCCGCAGTAATCTTTATCTCAGGTGTGCTAGTATACAAAAGGACATCTCTGAAGTTTGGAAGGTACGAGATGAGGCACTGGCGGAGGTGAGGGCGAGTCGGGAGTCATGCTTGGATAGCTCAACGGTAGAGCACCTGCCCGCGAAAGGCAAAGGTCCCAGATGCGAATTGCGATGTGGCGCACTGTTTTAACCTGTCAGGAAGTTTTGATGAGTGGCTCCAGTCTATTTACATTTACAGACACCTGCATAAGCTTCGACGTCCCCGGTGGCAATCATTACTGTCTAGCAAACGTATCTTTGAAATACCTTCAAAATTAACTCAGCGAACGCACTCGGTGAATGCACTTTAGCGACCGCGGCGCGGAGAATGGTGTTCGGGTGCCTTTAAGGTTCATTATTTCACCTCGGAATTAGTTTACGTCTTCCGTACCTCCACTGGTGTACAAAACTGGTTTTTTTTTCCATAACGTATGATGTGCTGTGTACTTTTGCAGTCCTCACATAACGAGCTTATGAAGATGCGATTAGATAACGGTAGAAAAAGCAGAGCCACTAAGGCTGTTTATTCCCACGCCTCTTCATCAGAGGGGCAGAAACCACGCCTGGGAGGCTGATAACATCATGACCACCCACAGCCTTTGCACTTCCATGTGACTGCACAAATGACGTGGGAAGATTTGTTTCTCTACTCGCGAAATAATTGCTTTAGGTAAAACGCTGCCATATCAGAGGCCGGTATTCAGGGAGCATACCTCAAAGAGAATGAACACGTCGTTTATGATAATATGAGATACAGAATCTGTGTAACTTGTCTCGATGTAACGTGCATCAGTACAAGTAGTGAACGTCTGCATGAAATTTATTGAGACGGAACTTTTTCTGTAAACGCTTATGTAATGAAAGGAAGGAGATTAAATGTGTAACGTTCCGTAGACGGCGGGCTCATTCGAGACGGTACACTTGTTTAGATTTGACAGTGTGGTCAAAGAAATCGACCTAGTCCCTTTTGATTTTATTTATCAACCAGATTCCATGGGACCAAATGAGCCAGAGCTACCTTGTGTATTAACGACCCAGTAAATAGTTTGCAATGACAATAAAAAAATACAATAAAAAAATACTAGAGCATTAATAAAACATTGTAAAAATTTGTGAGAGTACACGAATAAATAACATATTACAAAAAAATGTTCACGAAAAAATGGTTCAAATAGCTCCGAGCACTATAGGACTTAACTTCTGAGGTCATCAGTCCCCTAGAACTTAGAACTACATAACTAACCTAAGGACATCCATGCCCGTGGCAGGATTCGAACTTGCGACCGGAGCGGTCGCGCGGTTCCAGACTGTAGCGCCTAGAGCCGCTCGGCCACCCCGGTCGGCAATGTTCACGACTACTGTGAAGAATGAAGAATTCCTGTACAGAATAGAAAGAGAGTGCCACAAGGAAACCTTTTAACTTTGATCTGAATACTTGGGGTTTATCACTCATACTTCGTTTCGCTGGAAACTTAATGAAAATGAAAACTGTTGAACAGTGCAAACCATTCTGTGTAATGCTCGAGGAAGTGTTGTCCAAGTATATCCGTTTGCCGTGTTCACTAAATGAAGGTTACAGTGTCTTCTGAATGGATCTGAAGGAAAATCCCGCCATTCCACGTAATCGGTTTTGTGAAGAAAATGTATCACATAAATCAGGAGGGTCGAACAGGAATTCAAAGCCAGCTTCTCCAGACAGCCATTTCGGCATGCTAAACACTGTGTGAAGTCGCCTAAGTAAGGACGAAGGAACCAAGACTATTGGCGCTTCACTATGGAACCGCGCGACCACTACGGTCTCAGATTCGAATCCTGCCTCGGGCATGGATGTGTGTGATATCCTTAGGTTAGTTAGGTTTAAGTAGTTGTACGTTCTAGGGGACTGATGGCGTCAGATGTTAAGTCCCATAGTGCTCAGAGCCATTTGAACCATTTTTGAAGGAAGTCTGCCACAAAACAGACGCACACAAATATGCGGAAGACTTCAAAAGACAATGGAAAAGAGCTGTTAGTGAAGCGGCGGAAAGCGTGATTTGGGGTGTCTGAAAGAAGAAGTGCCGCCGTAACATATGGCCCCGTCTCCAAAGTTTGCTGTACCAGTAGTGATTACTCTCAGAACCAGTATTGCCGGTTCTAGAAAAGCACCATCTGTGCCGCGAATGCCGTATTCCACCGTTCCTCCTTGAACCGTTACCTGAGCAGCGTACCCAGAAGACAACAGCAGTGCACGGAGGAATCGGCATTGCGGAAAAACCGAGTGTTTCAAGGGAAACAAGGAAAGCAATTCGGAATGGAAATTTGTGGTAAGTGCTATGGGACAAAACTGCTGAGCTCATCGGTCCCTAGGCTTACATACTACTTAATCTAACTTAAAATAACTTTAAACTAAGTTACACTAAGGACGACACAGACACACCGATGCCCAAGGGAGGACTCGAACCTGCGACGGGGGCAGCCGCGCGAACCGTGGCGAGGCGCCTAAGAACGCAAGGCTACCCCGCGCGGCAATTCGGAATGCGCGGATCAGTACTTCAGCGCATGGATTTACCTGATCGCTATTTCCCATGTGACTTGTTGAAACTATCACAAACGACAGCATTCATCTCAAATTAAACCAAATGACCGCCAGGCGTTAGCTGCACGTCAGTTACGTAAACTATAGCTCAAGACACACTGATTTGGAGTTCCTCCCAATGTAGCAATCGCCCAGTTTTGTCATTTTGTTAATTATGACAGCTGATAAACTCCAGTTATCCGGAAAGTCGCCACAACGAACCATACAAAGACTGCTCGCGGTTACAAGAACTTCAGGGACAGTTCGGTTTCTCACTACCACACTTGGGTTCACTCTAAAAATTTTTGAGAATGTAATGCAATTTTATGCTGCAAGAAACACATTCTGATATTCGCGAAGTATTCACAGTGAAGTGATCAGACCACTCAGTGGATCACATCATGGATGTCCTTGGATCAGTCACTAGAAACAGTTGCAGTTTTCTTGTTATTTGAGATCAGTTTCGCCGATTAGAGGAAAAACCTTCTTTTTAAATATTACCTGTATGAACCGTGATTTATTTTCAAAGAATATTCTGAAGAATTTATTTTATTTATCTAGCGATTCATCAAGAACATTAACACATTTAATCACGCTATGTAAGCATGGAAGTAGTTGCCAGGGAGTAACTGGTGAAATCATAACTAAATTCCTTTTAACAAATGGGGATTTTATTCACTTTAATAGAGCCTAAAAGCATTTTTTAAAAGAAACGGATTTAAAATTATAATCAGAAAGCACCCTCTAAATGTCAGAGTTACAATTTTTTCAGAGACAGAAAGAAATAAATTTTGACTATATGAGGTTTCGGGCAGAGAACCTTGCCGCTCCCTTTTACACTGCCGTAGTTACGACCGCTCACAACAGCCTCTGGAAGACTACACTGGTGCAAATCTGCAACACACCAGATCACTTTAAACTAAGAGTTTTAACAATTTACACAAGCACACAAACTATGCACCCGCCATAGGAGGGATGGAAATGGTACAAAACACTAACAAGGTGCAACTTGATTTTAACTTCTAAGAAAAGTCTTACGGTGAAAGAGTGGCAACTTTTTTTATGGTGTTTCTGCACGGCCAAGCAGACGGAAACGGTCGGGAGGCAGCACGACTACAGCAATACAAGCACCCTCACAGACACCAGTCGCCTCACACAACATTCCAAGTCATTTGTGGGTCCTTTCAGACAGATGAACGCACAAGGAGGCGGTGGACTGTGCGTACACCACATTTACAGGACCAGATTTTTCAGGATGTTGAGACGAATGTCCAGACAAGTGGCCCGCCACCATGGTGCAAGTCAAAGTACCTTTGTGTGTATACTGCTGGAGAACCACTACTATCATTCTCACCGCAACGAGTGCAAGGATTAACAAAAAAATGGCTGAAATGGCTCTGAGCACTATGGGACTTAACATATGAGGTCATCAGTCCCCTAGAACTTGAGAACTTCTTAAACCTAACTAACCCAGGGACATCACAAACATCCACGCCCGAGGCAAGATTCCAACCTGCGACCGTAGCGGTCTCGCGGTTCCGGACTGTAGCGCCTAGAACCGCTCGGCGACCCAGGCCGGCTATTACCGAGGGTTTAAACGTCCTTGCACAACGCTCTGTACGTGTACAAGTGTTCGGAAGTTCCTGTTACACACTTTCAGCACTTTTAGAGGGGAGTGATACAATTCTGAATTGGAACCCATGTGCAACATCCATTTCAAAACATGTAGTTAACGCGATCACTTTTACAAGCAGTTGATTACGATACGTCAGTCGTTTTACAGTTCCTCTCATTAACAGCCAAAGAAATTGCTCGTGTACTCGCTGACGTGCTGCAGTATATTGTCTCTTGCCAATTAAATAACTTATATTACACCTGTCACTTGTTACAAGCTAAATGTGAATAAGCCAGCACACAAACCTTCACATTAAAGGCAGTTAAAAAACTTTAGCTCGGTGAGGGAGTGACAAGTCTAATGGGGCCCAGATCACAATAGTCTGAACAGTTATTGGTGGTTTATAGGGCCTCAGCAGATCAGCCCCAAAAGTTACATTACAAGACACCATTTCCCCTAGTTACCCAAAACCCGAAGATGTAGCAAGGGTTGTGCCTGTACAGACTCTGAACCACAGAGACACACAACACCGACGCTAAATCACCCAATGAAACGGCCCGACCAAGAAGCAATTACCACATTCCCGCGGACAGGCAAACGAAAACTGTGGTGGGAAGACCCCAACAAAACCACTGGTGAAAAAACTCGTACACTTCACTCGAATTTGAAAAAAAAAACCATTTATATAATTCTGTTACATAAAAACAGTACTCAACTTCTCACACTCCACCACAGTGCCGGGAACACGCCGCACTTCCAAATGCTCGTCAGAGCCAACCGCTGCCAGTGGTTTCAGCGGCCGATAACAAGACATGCGGTCCCACGCGCTGATCCCCTGCACCACGGCTGCTAAGCTTCATAAGCGACGTACATGCGGGTGAGGCAGATTCAGCCCCTGACAGCCGAGAGGCCGGCCAAGGCACGTGGCGAGCAGTTGACGACCCCCGACAGCGGGCCCCGCTCGCGCCACCACCTCTCTGTCACCGCCCAGTACGCACTCCTCGATCTTCACGCGACCGTGCACTTGAGCCACCTTCTCGCCAGAGGGCGGTAGCTATCCAAGCAGCGCGCCAAACCTGAAGCGCCACCGCAAACACTAGACGCGAAGCGAAAGCACTCCGCATGGCGAGCTTTTCGAAGAGCCAGACACAACTACGGCTCAAACCCAACCCTCCCCCCCCCCCCCTCCACGACTTATCCTGTTGCAAACCTACTTAGCAAATATGTTTTCAAACGTCTGTAACACAGAAACGGTACATTTGTGGTCATGGGTTCCTATTAAAAATATTATGTACTCGCTCCCCTTTACAAGTGCTCGAAGTTTGTAACGCTGTATTTTTGCCTTGAAACTGACGTGGTGTTTACCTTTCGAAATATCGGCGGTTGTCGAAGACGTCCATTCCCATAAGCTGTTCAGACATGAATAGAGTTATTTTCTAATTGTTCTTAAACTGACAATAGCAATTATTGCGCATGCAGAATTCTATATTAACTCAGTAATAGTTCTTAGTGAGATCGGAACTCAAAGTTAAACCTGGAGTGGAAAAATATACTTGTTTCACGCACAAAATGACTGTCATTCACCGTACTATAGCGGAACCTGTGATCCACCTTCAGATGTTTTATTTTCTTGCAAAAATGGTTCAAATGGCTCTGAGCACTATGGGACTTAACATCTGAGGTCATCAGTTCCGTAGAACGTAGAACTACTTAAACCTAACTAACCTAAGGACATCACACACATACATGCACGAGGCAGGATTCGAATCTGCGACCGTTGCGGTCGCGCGGTTCCAGACTGAAGCGCCTAAAATCGCTCGTCCACAGCGGCCAGCTATTTTCTTGTACTGTCAACATAATTACACCATTTTTGTTTTTGGAGTTATTTAACACTGCTACCCTAATTCAGAAAACCATTTAATAAGACGCATGTTGACTTAGTAAGAAAAGAAAATCGACAAGAGCGGTAATGATACAGAACAATTTTTTTAATCAAGTTTAATGTGACTGAAGGCGGTATCTATGCATATTTTCAGTTAAATTACCGCGTTCACGGATATTTGCATCCTAAATGAAGTTAAAACCTACAATATTAGCGTAGACACTTCTGTGATTCGAGACGGATGCAGTAGTACTCGGTTGCCAGCAAAGGCTCCACCGCGGATGTAGTTGGTTTTACATGTGTGTGTCGGTGACATCCTGTCGCGCTGTGGACGGCTGCACTGGTAAATATTAGTAGAACGGGAAAGACAGAGAGCGGCGTATGTTGGAGACGCAGATGCGTATGTAATTGTAGATGGCCGCAGCGCGGCTGCAGTCGGCGCAAAAAGCCGCGAGCAGTGACGTAAGAAGCGGCGCGTGTTGCGTAGCGTTGCGTCTGCCGAGACGGGAAGAGGCGGCTGTTCTCACGCAGGGGCCAGCTTCCGGGCTGCGCTGCTGACGTCACAGGCCGGGTCGGCGCGAGCTTGTTTGTTGTTTGTGTGCAGGTGGCTCCGGCTGCATCGTTCTCGTGGTCTCTGGTTTGATGCAGCTCTCTACGGCAGTCCATCCTATGCGTAGCTACTGCAACGCACATCGTCATGAATCTGCTTACTGCACTAAAGCCTAGGCCTCGTCTTAGTTTTTATCCCACCCCATACGCATTTCCTTCCGTTACCAAATTAAATATACCTTGATGCTTCAGGATGTATTATCAATCGATCCTTTCTTTTAGTCACATTCTGCCAAGAATTTATTGTCTCCCCAATTCAGTTCTGTATCTCTTTCGTTGGCTATCCGATCTGAGGAAGCTCAGCGTTCGCACCGCAGTTAGTGAGACCCGGCTATATGGTTGTCTGTTTCCACTTGACGCGATCTTGTAATGGGGCCACTATCTTGAGTTCTCTGTGGAACCAACGTTGCCTCGGTCTTCCAATACGTCTTTTACCGACTTGCAACGAAATCCTGCCTTTTGCTATTGTTTCTTGTTCCATACACTGTAGGCGGCTTTCCCTCAGTTGCTCACCGGTAGGTGCCTCCCAGTACCCCTTGCGAATTGCGTCGCACGGTCGTGAAATATCACGACGCATGTCCGCCGAAGCATTACAGCAAGTCGTTGCTCTGCTTCAGTTGATGGGGACCAACATTCTGCAGCGCAGAAGGCGATTGGACGGGTTGAAAACTAGTATATTTTCGACCTGAGACGGTCTGGGATCATCGTATCAAAACCCGCCACTCGTCCTCCGCCAATTAAACCTGTCGGTGAAGGTCGTTCTTAGAATGAAATTTTCACTCTACAGTGTAGAGTGCGCTGATATGAAACTTCCTGTTAGATTAGAACTGTGTGCCCGACCGAGACTCGAACTGGGGACCTTTGCCTTTCACGGGCAAGTGCTCTACCAACTGAGCTACTCAAGCACGACTGTCGCCCCGTCCTCACAGCTTTAATTCCGCCAGTACCTCGTCTCCTACCTTCCAAACTTCACAGAAGCTCTCCTGCGAACCTTGCAGAACTAGCACTGCTGGAAGAAAGGATTTTGCGGAGACATGGCTTAGCCACAGCCTGAGGGATGTTTCTGCAATGAAATTTTCACTCTACAGCGGAGTGCTCTACCACTTGCCCGTGAAAGGCAAAGGTCCCAAGTTCGAGTCTCGGTCCGGCACACAGTTTTAATCTTCCAGGAATTTTCTCAAGGTCGTTATCAGCTTACAACAAAGTAAAAGGTGCCAATTTCCGAAAATCTGTGCCGACTAAGTCAATGTGAGAAGGGCGAAAGAGCAGATCTCTGATGAACATCCACAGGAAGAGGAATGCCTCCTGATACCCGTGTAGCAGGTAGTACTCTTGTTTTAGGGATTGTGGTAGAGCATTTGGACTCATTCAGTTAGTTCTTCCTGTACTTCATGCGCTTTTTTAAAGTCTTTATCACTTGCGATTCCAAGTTCATGGTCAGCAACGTATTAACTGTCCATTTTTTGATTACGATCTTTATAAACATTACGTTTCACATGCCGTAACTCTGGTCGTACATGTGTCAGATTTATGAAATTCTTAGATCTCCCACTGCACTGGCGGACCACAGCGAAATATTAGCATAAACGTTTTGATTAATGAGTAGCCGGTCCAGTTACAACATTTAATTTTTATTTCTAAGCATATTAACCAGTTCCTTGAATCGTCCCATTGCACCGATATAAATGTCTGGTAAGGTGCATATGCATGAGGAATGCACTTACGAACAGGTCCGTTGAAGTTCTGTATGAACCACCAGTATCCAAGTAGCCAAACACCGAAGAGCTATCGACCATCTAGTTGTTGACCGATTTACAGTTTTTCGTGTTGGTTAGGTCTTATCAATTTTCGAACGAATTGCTTCTACGATATATTCAAAGTTGTTCTTTATCATGGTGGAAGAGGTATGCATTTAGCATCAGTTGCTGAGTTACAGTTTCGAAGGCAGTTCACTTACTCAAAAAAGAACGCATCCCAACCCAATTTCTCTTTTCTTTGCTAAGTTTTTTCCTTGTGGAGCGCAAAAGCGGAACAACCACACTCGCTTTCGGCGGCAGTACTGTGTGGATCGCGTAAACATTTCTGGCCCGAAAATGTACTGCCGCAAACATTACAGGGAAACAGTAGTCGTTGAGTATTGACGAAAATGTGGCTGCAGTTCGTGTCACGAGCAATGTTACTGGCCAAGTTTATTTTGTCGGCGTGATGCAGATCCAGCGCCCCGTGTAAACTTGCCTTAACGCGAGAACTGCAGGGAGGCTGCAAACTCTACTGAACCAGGTACTGCCAAGGCCCATTGTCTTTTCTCTCTCATGCGGGTTATTCAATTAACAGGTCACATATGCTACTGGGACTCTGTTATACTTGTATTTGATATATAATTCCTCCGAACGTGTTTCTTTTGGCCATATCGAGAATCAACACTGAGTCGCAAACAAACATATATATATGGTTAGGTATTGATATTTTTACATATTTACCTAGTGAAACAGTCATACTGATCACCGGTTGCAGGATAGTGAATGTGACTTGATAAGGAGTATTTCTGTTGTCAGTGTGCGATAATTACGATGTAATTAATTAACGGATATTCTAGTTCGTAGGCGTTCCTGTGGAAGATACTTTCTGAACAGCACTCAATATTCTCCGAGTTCACATTAGAGCTCTCCATTTTTTATTTGTAGAATCGTTGCCATGGTGCTATAGTATAATAAGTAATGCGAGTAGTCTCATTTACTTTCGTACAAAGTAACAATCGTTCAGCATTATTATGCAGACTGCAGGATTTGACGTCTCTGTAGAGGAGTTCGCATTAGAGGGAAGTCTATTTCCACGTGACAGTGAAATGCATTACATCTTGGCCATCTTCTGCTGTGCATTTCTTCCTCGGAATAAAATAAGGAGCAGATTGATAGACCATCGACTTTGAGGTATCCAAGGAAATTTGTATTATAGCTTCCATGTTACTGAAGCAATTCTTGAACTTTGCTTAAGTGATACGAAACGAATGATGACAAGTTCGAATTTTTCTGTGTCTCAACTAATACACTACCGGCCATTAAAATTGCTACACCAATAAGAAATGTAGATGATAAACGGGTATTCATTGGACAAATAAATTATACTAGAACTGACACGTGATTACATTTTACGCAATTTGGGTGCATAGATCCTGAGAAATCAATACCCGGAACAACCACCTCTGGCCTTAGTAACGGTCTTCATACGCCTGGGCATTGAGTCAAACAGAGCTTGGATGGCGTGTACAGCTACAGCTGCCCATGAAGCTTGAACACTATACCACAGGTCATCAAGAGTAGTGACTGGCATATCGTGACGAGCCAGTTGCTCGGCCACCATTGACCAGACGTTTTCAGTTGGTGAGAGATCTGGAGAATGTGCTGGCCAGGGCAGCAGTCGAACATTTTCGGTATCCAGAAAGGCCCGTACAGGACCAGCAACAGGCGGTCGTCCATTATCCTGCTGAAATGTAGGGTTTCGCAGGGATCGAATGAAGGTTAAAGCCACGGGTCGTGACACATCTGAAATGTAAGGTCCACTGTTCAAAGTGCCGTCAATGGGAACAAGAGGTGGCCGAGACGCGTAACCAATGGCACCCCATACCGTCACGCCGGGTGATACGCCAGTATGGCGATGACGAATACACGCTTCCAATGTGCGTTCACCGCGATGTCACGTAACACGGATGCGACCATCATGGTGCTGTAAACAGATCCTGGATTCATCCGAAAAAATGACGTTTTGCCATTCGTGCACCCAGGTTCGTCGTTGAGTACTCCATCGCAGGCGCTCCTGTCTGTGATGCAGCGTCAAGGGTAACCGCAGCCATGGTCTCCGCGCTGATAGTCCACGCTACTGCAAACGTCGTCGAACTGTTCGTGCAGATGGTTGTTGTCTTGCAAACGTCCCCATCTGTTGTCTCAGGGATCGAGGCGTGGCTGCACGATCCGTTAAAGCCATGCGGATAAGATGCCTCTCATCTCGACTGCTAGTGATACGACGCCGTTGGGATCCAGCACGGCTTTCCGTATTACCCTCCTGAACCCACAGACCCATATTCTGCTAACAGTCATTGGACCTCGATGGGTGCGAGGAGCAATGTCACAATACTATGAACGGCAATCGCGATGGTCTACAATCCGACCTTTATCAAAGTCGGAAACATGGTGGTATGCATTTCTCATCCTTTCACGAGGCATCATAACAACGTTTTATCAGGCAACGCCGGTCAACTGCTGTTTGCGTATGAGAAATCAGTTGGAAACTTTCCTCATGGTAGCACGTTGTAGGTGTCGCCACCTGCGCAAACCTTTTGCGAATGCTCTGAAAAGCTAATCACTTGCATATCACAGCATCTTCTTTTTGTCGGTTAAATTTCGCGTCTGTAGCACGTGGTGTAGCAACTTTAATGGCCAATAGTGTAGAAAGCAGAATTTTGTTTTTGTTGATTTCGTTAGCAGACAGACTTGATTTGGTATTAGAAAAGCGGCACCTTCTTACAACCTCAGTTGGTTCAGTTAGTACGGTTCAAGAAAGTCATTACACCATCCGTTGGTGAGCGTACCGAGCCGCAGCCATAAACCGAGTAACAGCTGGTGACCCTGGCAGTCGGTTCGATGCACGGAGGACACGCTGCCGGGAGTTTAACGACTCCCAGTGGGAGGAACCACTGCGCGTGTTGGGGAGTGTCAGATTGCAGCCACCGTCCCAGGTGAGATTAACACGTGTGGAGAATGCCGAGGTTCCATTTGAAACTGCGCATTACAGCTATTAGCTTAGAACATGCCAGTCACTAGTAGACGGAGTAAAGCAACGGTAGACGGTTAGTGGGAATTGGTCAGGTAACACTGCTGTATGCTCAATGATCTTGAATGGGAGTTTTGTTCTGTTTTTTAATCCGTATGGTATTCTTCAAACGATTCTTATAGACCACTCACTGTCAGCGTGTTTTAAAGGCCTGTCCTTCTTGCTGCAAGCGCATCGGTTGATCTGCTTCAGTTTCCACCTATTGTTTATTTTTGCTTCTCAGTAGTATCCTCTTCAAGTCTTGGAAGTCTGTGTCTCCTACTTAACATGCCCTCTTGCATTTCTGTCTGAATTGCAGGAGCCTACGCTTGTCCTGTTCCTATCATGGTTTTTTTCTGGTTAAGTGGACTAACCACCTGCTTTATTAATAGAAACATACGTGTAACTAACACAGCTACTTTCGTCCATCTTCACCCGGCATCTACTCCCTCCCTCCCGCCCAGAACTACACCTGTTTCTTCATAGTCTAAAAGAAAAACATAAGTTCTTTGCATCATATCTTTCAGACTTAACAGTTCCGAAAATTTTCTCGCCGTCGTTGTTGGTATTACAAAAGATTTAAAAAAAACACTTCTTTTGCTATAGAGAATTCGGAAACGGCAAATTGGTACAAAATTTCAATGAGCTCAGCCCCGCTCCGACCAAAATCCTGGATTTGATGCCGATCCTGCCGCTGTGCGTTTCGGAGGACTGTATGGCAATGGTGGACCAGGTAGACTGGACAAAACATAGCCAGTTTGTACGGATGATAGTTATGGGCAATCCGTGCTGCTGCCAGCACGGATGAAGGCGAAGAACAGAATGTTTTAGTCCACGCAGACGCTCCAAAACAGTCGTCACGTGGTTGCGTACGTAAATAGAGAAGTAAGGCATCGTTCAGTGGTCTGCTGACGTATTATGAACTGACAGGAAGCAAAGAGAGTATCATCATCAACATCGTCATCAGTTATCTGCTATATTAGCAGGTCCTTTGCCTCTCCATTTTCTGCGATCCATTGCTTCCTTCTTAAGGTTGTTGTATGTTGTACCGTCCATCATGTCATCCAGTATCTGGAATCTCTTCCTTCCTCGCTTCCTTTTCCCTTCTACAAACCCTTCTAAAACTCTTTTTATCAGTCCGTCATTCTTTCTTAATATATGCCCAATCCAATTTCTTTTTCTTCTCTTTATTACATCTAGTAACTGTCTTTTCTCTCCCACTCTTCTCAGTACTTCATTTTTTACTCTGTCCATCCAACTTATTCTTTCCATCCTCCGTCATGTCCAGATCTCAGAAGCTTCCAGCCTTTCTCTATCTTTTTTCCTCATAGTCCATGTTTCAGCGCCATATAGAAGAACACTCCATAGCAGACAAGGTAAAATGTGTAGAATTTATAATGATTTATAATGATTCTGCCAGTAGTGACGAAGTACATACAGTATTTTATGTTGATACGCTGTGTGTGTTTGTGAGTGAGTGAGTGAGTGTGTGTGTGTGTGTGTGTGAGAGAGAGAGAGAGAGAGAGAGAGAGAGAGAGAGAGAGAGAGAGAGAGAGAGAGTGACATTTGGGGGAGGGGGTGAAAGGGAGCTACAGAGAGGACGAGGGTAAAGGAGTGACAGTGCGTTTAGTTGGCGCACGGCGTAATGTTCACATCACCTTTGTTAATATCATAACTCTTAATTTAGTAAATTCAAGAGTCGCCTGCAGGGTACACAGCGACTGTTATAGTCTACAGAAAACAGCCACAGATCGCGTATTATTTGATCCACCTCACACCACTTTGTGAAGACGATGGTGGAGGGTGATTGTTTTAACTTGAGCCGTGTAGCCACAGGAGCAATGAATGCCTGAGGATACTAGCGTCTGACCAGCGTAATCGGTAACTGTAACTGATAATTTGCAGTTTTGTAGAAGAAAGCATTGTCCGTTGTAGGCTGCAAGTTATCCTTTACTTGTTGTATGGATGACCAAATTCGACGCGTAAGTGATTGTCCAGTACTTATGAATAAGCTGTACGCTGTATGTTTTATGTGTTGTGGCATACAATCGATAAAAACTACTCTATACGTGGAATAATACATCTGCATTGAAATCTGAGATCGAAAACATCGTATTAGAAGCAAATGGCCTCTTCATCTCATTTGTAAACTACAACACATTCACATTGCTTTGTATGCCACAATACGTAGGGTATATAGCATTCTGCTTATGAACAAGTATTGGAAAAGGAGTTATAGAATAAGTTATCGTCGAAATTGGCCAATCATACAACAAATAAACGGTCACTTAAATTGTAGTACGGCAACGCTTATTTCCACAAATTTATTAAAAAATAGAAACCCGCCTCGATTGCGAAAAAAGCACCTAGTGTTAACTTAGGTTTCGGCGTAGATAACTACACCTTCTTCGGAACAACAATAAAACCCACAAGTGCCGAAGAAGACCTTTGTCAATGATTAAAAAAACACCATAGCTATGCATTTATAAAAGAAAAAGAAAAGGAAAACACAAACAGTACATATGTACAAAGTCTAAACCGTTACTTAACTTAATGGCGTAACCACCATGGCGGGTCATGGCCCATCGAACATAGGCCGGTGTGAGGTGGTTACACCATTAAGTTAAGTAACGGTTTAGACTTTGTACATATGTACTGTTTGTGTTCTCTTTTTTTTTTTTTTTGTAAATGTATAGCTATGGTGTTCTTTTAATCATTGACAAAGGTCTTCTTAGGCACTTGTGGGTTTTATTGTTATGAAGAAGGTGTAGTTATCTACGCCGAAACTTAGGTAAAACACTAGGTGCTTTTTTCTCAATCGAGGCGGGTTTCTAGTTTGTAATATATTAACCAACGATTGCTGACGCGCTGCGATGTTGAAGGTTCCACAAATGTCTTGGAGGCTGTTTACCCACAAAACCGACACTTCATTAGAAAAGCAAATAAAGACACCTTGCAGCTCTAGGCGTACTGTTTTGAAACGTACGATCAGAGGTATTTCGGGAAAGCAACTCGCACGTGTTCGTGAAGGAAGATATTTTTTGAAGAGTGGAAAGCGTTGTGATTTTGCCGGTTCTCGTGGTTCGACGCCAAGGTGTCCCGGGCGCTGCGCTCGGCTGCCTCGCGAGCTGTGGCGAGTGCGAGGCGCGCGCAGACTTCCGGCTGGCCGGCCGAGAAATGGCGACACTTCCGGTGCGTGGCGATACGCAGCCCGGCGGCATTGTGCCTGCCTCCACCACAGTTTTTTTGCTGGCGCGCGCGCGCGGGACGTCAACTGACACGCGTTGTTTGCGGCAGCGACGCTGGCGCCGTAGCGGGCCGTTCTCACCCGGCCGTGTCGCAGAGTGTTGGAGGACGGCAGCATGTCGCCCGGGTAAGTTGCCGGCCGCTCCCGGCTCGCTATAGTTTACGCGTACTCCCCCCCCCCCCATCCCTCCCCCGCCCCCCCCTCCCACTTTCGTTGGCTCCTATTGTACTATTGCATTTTTTGCACTACTGCACGAGAGCATTTTTTTCCACTTGCAGTGTTCCTACTCTACCAGTAGTTGTCGACTTTTTTTGCCTCTTGGCGAAGCATGTACCGGAGTAGACATGTTCCCTTGTTTGTGCTGAATGCGAAGGGCCCTGCAAGAAACTACACTACTAGAAAAGAAACGAACGCTCTGTGACCGTGGCCGTACGTACGTGCAGTTTCTCTCCTATACCGGATGGTGACAGTTTTAGTGCAGTTCCTCGCGGGGGTACAGGGAGGTTCAAAAATGGTTCAAATGGCTCTGAGCACTATGGGACTTAACATCTGTGGTCATCAGCCCCCTAGAACTTAGAACTACTTAAAACTAACCAACCTAAGGACGTCACACACATCCATGCCCGAGGCAGGATTCGAACCTGCGACCGTAGCGGTCACGCGGTTCGGGAATGAAGCGCCTAGAACCGCTCGGCCACCGCGGCCGGCGTATGTCAGAGGAACTTAGCAGATTCGCTAATGCGTTAATGCGGAACCGATTTATGCTGGCAAACATTAGTTCCCATTTTGGGCGCCAGGTGCAAATCTGACGCCGTGAATGCAAGATAGACGTACAGAAATGTTTCCATGTGTACTTGATTACAAACGGTACGTGGGCGAGAAAGGTCAAACAAACGAGAAGGACATAATGTTGAATTTCCTATTAGCTGACTTGCATGAAGATAGTGGTTTCCACACAGTTGCGCTCTTCTAAAGCGAGAATCACATGCTGCACGAGGTGGTCTCGATAATGTGCAGGCGTCATGGCGCACCTGACGGGCCTTCAGTGTGTATTCTCTTCAAAGAACAACAGACCCGGAATAAAGGTGACCGTTAATACACACCACACAATCACATACGGTGAGTCCAGTGACTCTTCGTGCACATCGCACTGTTTAACAAGACCCAAATTCGTCAGTTCTGTGTATTCACGTTAACTTGTAGTGCAAAGCGCACCTCTTCATTTCATAGAATATAGCCGGTCACATGTCATCGACGTCGATCCGTGCCAGAAATGGAAGAGCAAATTCCGAACTTTGCTGCCGATCCTGAGGTTTCAGTTGCTGCACCGTCTCGGTCTCGTACTCAGCTACCAGGGGCGGACCAGCCTAATTGTAGACTGCAAAACTTTCCTACTTGTTAACTATGTTGTTGTTGTTGTCTTCAGTCCTGAGACTGGTTTGATGGAGCTGTCCATGCCACTCTATCCTGTGCAACCTGCTTCATTTCCCAGTACCTACTGCAACCTACAGCCTTCTAGATCTGCTTAGTGTATTCATCTCTTGTTCTCCCTATACGATTTTTACCCTCCACGCTGCCCTCCAATACTACATTGGTGATCCCTTGATGCCTCAGAACATGTTGTAGTGTAACGACGTAAGTTTTGTATAAATGATTTTCTTTTGACATATGACCATGTGCATACTTCGTCGCCAACCTCAGTTACAAAACACTTCAAAATTATTTAAACTCTTCTTAAAGTTGTCTCTGAATGGTTCTTGAACGAAACTGCAATTAAAACATCATCCTTTGAGTCGTATGCGCAGAATTACGTCACTCAGTCCAATTGGTTTAAGCAAACTTTTTTCAATTTAGATGTCGATTGTTTCTTCTCAGAAATTATATTAATGCAAGTTATCTGCTTTAATAAATATTAAAACCACATTGAATAAACTTTCAAGACTCAAACTCGCGATGAACGTTGTCAAAAATTAATAATCATGTCAAATAAATTAGTAATACCTCTTCCTTAACATAATTCTTCATAAATAAATTCTCGGAACACGTATTTAAACTTTTTTTAGTATACACTAGTTTATTATCTTCCTATATACCACATATAGACGTGAACCTGAGCCTTGACAAGATAGGACTGAACATTTACAACACCATCAAACTTTCTATGACGTCATTGTTGTAGAAACATCACAAATTCTTATTTTTTCAGTTTTTGGAAGCACGACGCAACAACTCGGTTTCAGGACCTTCTGTTGCTCTTTGGCTGTCGACCCGCGACGTATAGTGGCCAGCAATTTTCTCTCTGGTCCCGGCAGTGAAGATGCTGTCTCCGTTCGTTGCGCCGCCCTCTCCTTACATGAAACATAAAAATAAATACAAAACTTAACATAATTCACAATTACAAATATTACAAACTACATAAACAAAACACTAAATTAAACTTATATTCTCCTGCAAACTGGGCTGACACTGGTGGATGGCTGACGCTTCAATTTCACGTCCCACTACAATGTCCTACCAACCGGTCCCTTCTTTTTGTCAAGTTGTGCCACAAAATCCTCTTCTCCACAATTCTATTCAATACTTCCTCATTAGTTATGTGATCTACCCATCTATTCTTCCGCATTCTTCTGTAGCACCACTTTTCGAAAGCTTCTATTCTCTTCTTGTCCAAACTATTTATCGTCCCCGCTTCACTTCCATACATGACTACACTCCATGCAAATACTTTCAGAAGCGACTTCCTGACACTTAAATCGATACTCGATGTTAACAAATTACTCTTCTTGAGAAACGCTTTCCTTCCCATTGCCAGTCTACATTTTATATCCTCTCTACTTCGACCATCATCAGTTATTTTGCTCCCCAAATAGCAAAACTGCTTTACTATTTTAAGTGTCCCATTTCCTAATCCAATTCCCCCAGCATCACCCGACTTAATTCGACTACATTCCATTATCTTCGTTTTGCTGTTGTTGATGTTCGTCTTATACCCTCCTTTCAAGACACTGTCCATTCCGTTTTGTTGACCATGGGACGGACAACTCTCGTGACACGGCACGAGCAGTGGCACTACACGGGCCACGTGGTGCATGCTCACGTACGTGAACACCATGCCCGTCAGTGCTCCCCCCGGGACACCACACCTTCCTCTTCTAGACTCACACCAGGCTCGCCAGTGTTATCTTCTTTAATCATTTAATGACATTCGGCTTCTCCTCAGACCCTTCAGTCGGCGATACTCTCTCAGTGCAGCACTGTAATTGCTGCCGTTCAAATAAAAGCTTCAGCAACAGCGCACAGTCTCTCTTCTCCATAGCTACACTGTTCACTCACGTTATGGCTTGTCAAATGACAGCAAGGATGTCGCACCGTCACATAAACCGTGTACTACACCTGGTGGCGAAAACTGGAACTAATTTCTTACCGGCGTAAACCGGTTTCACATTAACCCATTAGCGTACAGTATCTACTAAGTTGCGTTGCCGAAACTCGATCTCCGCCAATCGATGCATTTTAATTATAAAAAAGCACTCTGTCTTCAGGCCACGAGTGGCCTACCGGTACCATCCGACCGCCGTGTCGTCCTCCGTGGAGGATGCGGATAGGAGGGGCGTGGGGTCAGCACACTGCTCTCCTGGTCGTTATGACGGTATTCTTGACCGAAGCCGCTACTATTCGGTCGAGTACCTCCTCAACTGGCATCGCGAGGCTGAGTGCACCCTAAAAATGGCAACAGCGCATGGCGGCCTGGACGGTCACCCATCCAAGTGCCGACCACCCCTGACAGCGCTTAACTTCGGTGATCTCACGGGAACCGGTGTACCCTCTGCGGCAAGGCCGTTACTCGCATTTTAATTATAACAATCTGGTGTTATTTAGACGGTACTCTCTGTCTGACAACCATGTGTGAACAGATTGTCGTCAGTTTTTTTCGTTCCTGTCGTTACTTAGCTGCTTCTGTGTTATTACTATTATTATGTCGAGCCTGGTGGGCTAACACGAAAGCGCATATCTCGAAACGAGAGGACGAGAGATCGAATCCTAGTGGAATCATGGGAAATTTTCAGTTTGCGCCTAACCTTGCCTTCAGCTCACAACGATGTGAGAGTCGATAGGAGTGACACGTGGTTCGGACTGCAAGGTAAACTGTAGGTCCCTTTTCTCCGGTTGCATGCTGGGGTAGGTTAGGGACACTCAATTCGCCGACTGGGCGCTCAGTTGAAAGACTTGCGTCGGCTGTGGCCATGCTGACACACACACACACACACACACACACACACACACACACACACACACACATGCAGAGAGAGAGAGAGAGAGAGAGAGAGACAGAGTTGCTTGGGGATGGAGTTCATCTATGCAACCAAGTAAAAGGCTATGTTCATCTAGGCAACCAAGTAAAAGGGTGTTTCTTTTTATGCTATATGCGCCTCCTTTTATTTACGAAGTATCCTCAGTTACTGCAATACATGTTTGCCCAGTGCATATAATAACTTTGTTTCCACATGTACTGCAGTATGCTCGTTATTGTGTTATTTTTAGGTAAGAGACAACTTTTTGTGGCGCAAGTATCATAATGTTAAACTGGTTCTACTTAGGATTTTTTGGGATCTCGTCATCACATGGGGCACCCTGTAATTGTACCTCGTTACGTGCGTTCACCTGAGTGTCCAATTTTCGGCATTTGCGAGCGCATTTCACTTAGTAAACACACACAGCCGACATACGTTTAAAAAAAAAGAAACAACAGTGAAAGCAAAATGTGCTCGCAGACGTCGAAAATCAAATATCCTGGTACGCATAGGACAACGACGTACATCACATATGTAACCACAAGATCCCAAAAAATTCCAAAGTAGAATGAATTAAATGTTATTCTTGTCTAACAATGAGAGGAAACGAAAAAAACTGTGGTATAGCAATATATCGGGAAACAATATGCAAGACATTCATTACACAACCTGAAAAAAAAAGCGGAGAACCAAGAACACTTCGCCGGATGTCAGTGCAACTTCGTACGCGAGTAACATGTAAATGATTATAGTTGCAGTTGTCTGTGACAGGTAGAAAGGCCAGCACAGTCAATTAGCGTTGTTCGTTTTTGTTATTATTACGAGTCCTGGTAGACACTGGACTTGCATTCCACAGGGCGCCGGATTAAATCACTGTTGGACTATCCAGATTTACGTTATTCATGATTTCCAAAAGACGCTTATGGTAAATGTCGGAGCGTTTCCTCTGGAAAGGACTCTGCTGATTGCCCTTCCAATTCGAGCGTGTGCTCTGTCTCTGATGCCCTCGTCGTCCATGTGAAGTTTAATTTTTTTTTGATTCTTCCAGTTTAAACATAAATCTTAATCTGGTGATGGTACGTAGTCCTCATAGTTTCGTGAGCATTTGACACCCGCTGACAAATATTGATTGTTAACAATTGCAGTTCCATTCCTTCCTTATGTTGCTGTGGTTTTGAAGGGAAAAAAAAGTGCCAACGCGTGTGCAGCAAACCATCGGTGGTTTTGCCGTGTTCGGCGATTGACACATATTGGAGATGATTGCAGATTCATGTTCTGACTTTGAAGTACCCTCCACGTGCACTGAGAAATACCACACGCTACCGACGTTTCATGTTGTGTTATCTTCTTGGAAAACCTGCAGACTGCATTATTCTAGGTGAGGCGTGCGTGTGAAACTTGGTCTGCATCGATGCGCCGTTTCGTGCGTGGCAGATGGAACGCTCCACTGTATACCGGTTGTTAGGACGTTCCCCCGTTTCATTCACGAATGGAGCGCGTTAGAAAGGTTCTTTAAATGGTTGTGTGCTTGCTGTAATTAATCCTATCTTATTCTCAAGATCTCTATGGGACCGATATGAAGGGGGTTTTAGTATATTCCTAGAATCATAATTTAAAGCCGGTTCTGGTTCTCGAAACTTTTTTTGTCGACTTCCTCGGGATAGTTTCCTCCTATCTTCAAGAGTTCTGCTAGTTCATTCCTTCAGCACCTCAGTGACAGTCTCCCGTGGATGACAACTCGTGCTGCCCTTCTGTGTATGCGTTAAATATCTCCTGCCAGTCCCATTTGGGCTGTTTTCTTGGATACTGTTAAGATCGTACCTGCGTAGCCGAGAAAGGACTATCATGCCATAGTTAAACGGGACACTCGATAACAGTACTGAATACACGAAACGTTCGACAGACTAACATAAAAACATTCGCGTATGTTAACATTGATTCCGGCCATGTAAACCTTTTAGTTTCTTAGAATGCTAGCCATTTTTGATGGGTTGTCAATGTTTTTGACCAAGAAAACTAGCAATTATTTAACTGCGATACTAACCTTTAATGAAAGCCTGAAACGTCTTCTCCTATATTACATATTTTTCAACCTCTTTGATGATCAGTTTTTTCCATATATTGTATGTTTCAGAACTGTTAAGTTGTACAAAAATGTAATAGCTAACGACAGGAAATTTTTTCCTAACGATTATTTTCGGATATTGTATGACTGTACTTTTAGTAACTGAAAACCAACACCGTAAAATCATAATTATAAATTATTACACATTATTTTCTCATGATATAATTTTTTATGTAGTGCAATCGCAAATCTGAATCTTTGCACATGGCGATTTTCCACTTGCTTCACTGATATGTCTTTTCTTGCAGCCGTTTCCTGTTTGCCTTTTTTCTGTAGCTGAGCTTATTTTGTACATCCTCTGGATTCTTGTTTTGCGTGGTGGAGATGGATTTTCTTAACAGTGAAAGGTTTCATGTGTATTGCTTGCCCAGTTGACCGCGAATGGAATCCAGTCTTTTCGCACAGTTCTAATTCTACACACAGTACATTTTTGAATTTAAACAGAGGCACCGTCCTGTTTTTTACTTTATTGTGGACAATGCATGCATTTGGTCGAAACCCAAGGAAACAGTGAACAATGAATACTGTTCTGTGCTCGAGAGCCCCGTACGACAATCTCTGATCAGGTAGATCAAACGCGACCTATTTTATATCTTTCCCTAGGAACACAATGAAGACAGATCGAGCCCGTCTGTATAAGTGATTTCATATTTAAGCAGGGAAAAATCGAATCCCTCTAATGGTGGGATCAGCAGTCTATCGAGATTTTCAGGTTCGAACAGCTGGTGGGATTGGCAGTTAAAGTGCCGTATGGAAACATGTCTCTTCGCCATCAAGGGTACACTGAATGCATCAGCAGACTAGCATATGTCGATAATACTTGATTATCAAACACAATTAATTTTTATTCTAAGTTACCAACGTCAATTAGTTTTACTTGATATGCGCCGACAGTAAACTGTGATTAACATCTCAGCAGGTAGAGGATTTTCCGACATTTACTCACGGTACATTCTGCAGTAAGCGTACACTTCAAACCCATACCCGTGGCCGAGGTGGGATTAAACGGGCGACCTTAGCTCACGACCTAGCGGCGACACTCCGAGGCAATGCAGGCCAGTGACGCGTCACCTTTGTGCTGACCGCTGCAGGTCTTGTGGTGAGTACGAGTGGTTTGGGAGTACTGTTCCGCAGGACGATGCGTCACCCCGTGTTTCGCCTGTGTTGTGACGTACTACGCATAACGCTGACCCCTGGCATTCTGGTTATAAGCAGACGCAGAAATGTCCTTCCGTATTTATACTGCACAGCAGATAGGCTCACATTTCAGCGACGAGTCGTGCCGTGCTGTGCCTCGGTTCGCAGGTAAGTAAGTAAGTAACTTAGTACGTTACCTATACGGAGAGACAGCGTGGTGTAATTTGTCGTTGTATCCTGTATGTTTTTCACTCACGCAATAAGATCTCTTACAGCGCTCGGCAGCAGGAACAGATTGGTTATCAGTTTTGTTACTATAATCGTTTAGTAGAATTTATTTAGTTATCGTTGAGAGTTAAGTTCGATCCGTTAGTCATTTGCCTAATTTTGTCCAGACAAATTGTTGTCGTTGGCTCTCTCTGTCGTAACAATTGATAAAAATCTGAATGTTGGACTTCTTTCTCCATCGTTAGCGAAGCAGGCGTATTTGTAGTTTACGAAGCATATGATGCAGATGAAATAATAAACAAAAACTGTTTAACTAAAAAAATGCTATTAATAAAAAAAATGGCTCGGAGCACTATGGGACTTAACATCTGTGATCATCAGTCCGCTAGAACTTAGAACTACTGAAACCTAACTAACCTAAGGACATTACACACATCCATGCCCGAGGCAGGATTCGAACCTGCGACCGTAGCAGTCGCGCGGTTCCAGACTGATGCGCCTAGAATCGCTAGACCACTGCGGCCGGCTGCTATTAATAAGTACCTTTTTTTACGTTTTTAAGTGAGTGGCTTCATCCGACTAGTATCGACGATGTTACATATTTACGGGAAGTCAAACCATGTTCTGATAAAAATGTTATATTTGCCGTCGTGCGAAGTTCCTGGTGGAGATCCCCAACCTGTTACGAAGTTTCAGCTGTGTGTCTGTGTAGTGTGGATAGCAGTGATGACTGCTTGCTCAGTGTAGTGATGTGCTCGCGATGCTTTCGACGGTAGGAGAAGGGAGAGGGTAAAATCGAGTGCCGACACTTAGCTGCTTCTCTTGAATAGCGCCAAGGTAACTGCCACGTTTAAGTCCGCATCCGAGGCATGGATTGCCATCAACAGTATCATGCCATCATTTCATGCGGCACTGCAAGAGGCTTGGAATTTAATCTGGGACAGTGGCGTAAATCCTGATATACCACCACCACCTCGTCCTATCATGTCATTGGCTGACAAATAGAGGCGGTAAAATTTTTTCCGCCAGCAGGCTTCGAACCATCGGTTACATAGTACAAGGTCTCCGCAAAGGCGGATATTTGTATGTTACCTGATGGGTGTGGTAGAAATTGTCCTACATGCTAGGCCATCTATCTTTTCTGAACCATACCCGATCCTCACGGTCACAAACAACTAATCGTACGTGGCTCTTCAAGCTTTCCCGGCGGTTATGTTGTAAATAGTCTTCACGAGTTTGCCGCCGGATCACGTTGTGCAAATTCCACAGTATTTTCTCGAAGCAAGTGTCCGACAGCTTCAGGTGGTTCAACCTTCCTGATGGCTAGATGCGACTGACTGACACTGAGCAGTCGTACCTACGACAATAACATCCCTGTAATGGACTGACCTGCACGGAGTCCTGACCTGATTCGTATGGAACATCTTTGTGATGTTTTGGAACCCCAACTTCGTGGCAGGCCTCACTCACCGACATCGATACCTCTCCTCAGTGCAGCACTCCGTGAAGAATGGGCTGCCATTCCCCAAGAAACCTACCAGCACCTGATTGAACGTATGTCTGCGAGAGTAGAAGGTGTCATCAAGACTAAGGGTGGGCCAACACCATATTGAATTCCAGCATTACCGATGGAGGGCGCCACGAACTTGTAAGTCATTTTCAGCCATGTGTCAGGTTATTTTTCCTTACATAGTGTATCTTTTAGTAAAGTGAATATGTCCTCCAATGACAGTTGAGAATAACGACGGAAATATGTTGAGTGGACACGTCGTTGTATACACGTTATTGAAGTGGCGTGTTACGTTACACATCGTCAGCTTATTGTAACGCTAGGAATCTCGTGTAGCCCACCCTTCTGTGTTTTGTGTGATGAATGTTCTGTGAATCTGCACGTCTTGACTGATTACGTGTTGAGTGTCTGATTTGGAAGTAGATAACAAAGTCCGTATTTGCTTAATCTGGTCTGGAATCCTGCGTAAAACTCTCTTTGCTGCCACTATACTGAACCATTGGTAGTCAGTATCGAACGCAAATTCCATAGGGTCTGGCTGAATGCCGTGCCTCGCAAAGTAACGTTCTACGCCGTTTTCTGTCCCCTCGTTCTATAATCTCCATCGTCTTTAACACCAGCTAAATATGTCTTTAGCGGGTTCACCATGCAAAAAAGCAGGAAAAATGGCTTTTGTACTACGTGTTAACTTTATAACTGGTATTCCTCTCATTAAGGGAAACATAAGACGCTGCTTACTGCCCAAGCACGCCCTATCCTTTCGCTCCTGGGTTGTAAAAGGCAGAGAGTCCGTTGGCATCTGACCAAATTGTGGTTCTGCTTTCCTCTTGTTGCTGGCACGCGAGGCGGTGAGTTACGCCGCAAAGCCGCAGAACCGGTCGGAGTAGCTGCAGCCACTGCCTTGGCTGAAGTCTCCGTCTTTGAGACAGTGTCCGTAGGACGCTGCGGTTTGACGCCAGTCAGCGCCCGAGAAAGTTGATACAGGCGTTGTAGGCGTGGCCGATGTGTCTGAAACGAATCGGTTTCCCACTAAACCGTTTTTAACCGTATTATGGGTCTTCGGTCTCTTCGTGGTATATCAGCTTCGTATCAGACAGTGAAAAATATATAAATTACGGTTGTTCTACTATAATACGTAGCGGTTTTTGGGATATTTGACTATCGTTAAGCAACAACTAACTAGCGTGAATATCGCCGCGAATGTACGAGTAAAACTAACCTTGAGAACTACACATCTTATGATACAGCTGTGGCCAAACATTACGGTTAACACTGTAATGGAACGTCGACCCCCTCTGTCCGTGACAGAAAACAGATGCACGTGTATATGACAGATGCTGCATTTGATGCTGTGCATTTGACGCCAAGAAACTTAAGCTAAACTTGATGCAGTGTTAATCCTAATGGTACGGAACAAAGACAGCACACAGGCGTGCCCTTCTTTGTCCGGAGCAAATCGACGGCCGCGAATGTCTTCTTCAGAGAAAGTTGATACAGGAGAGATCGCGTGAGGAGAGGTCGGTACTGTAGCAAGGATGCGTAAGGGCTTTACAGCAAAACGTCTGCAGCCTAGTTAGTGGAAGCAACCTTGGCAACTTGTGGCATTCTCCTTTGTAGACTGATTGCATTTCTGTAGTATTCTACCAATAAATCGAAGTCTGATGTCTGCTTTACCCATGAGTGAGTCTAAGTGATCGTTCTATTTCGTGTCCCTACAAGCTGCTACATGCTTTTTAGGAACAGAGAAATACTGCATGCCTTGATCCGTGGCTTTCAGAGTCTCACGTTAGAAAAGTGTGAGTTGGATTTCACGTGGTCGATGTTTTCGAAATCCGTGCTGGTTGGCGTCGAGGTGGTCATTACTTTCGAGATGCTTCATTATGTTTGAGCTCAGTTTTTTGGTGGGTGCATGGTGACGTTCTTTAAATACATTAACGCTATGCAGCACTGTCTATAGAAAAATATCAAATAGAAAGAAAGGCTGAGAAGATTACGTAACTTGGAATTATACGAATGGTAGTAAAAACTGGCCCCCGTTGTGAGGTCACTTATGTACTAGTACGGTGGCGCTTGTCTCTGAAATTATTGTTTCGAATCCTGACAGTGGAAAGATCTTAAGCGTCTGTATTTTGTCGGCACCAGGAAGGAAGTGTGACCAGAATTTGCACCACTATCCCGGCTGGGATGTAGCTCTTCTCAGAGAGTGATAGAGTGGGGGCGTTTGACCCTGTTGATCGGTCCGTGCGCGTCAGAACACGGTAGCAAACAGGCGCAAGCAATAATGCGATTTTTCAGAGGGTCATATCTCTTGTTCTGCTGATCACAGAGATAAGGGATTAAGTGTCTTAATACACCGTGCCCTAGGGACCATTTGTATACCTCTCGGAAGAACGAGCTTACTGTGACTATCTTGCGGTACAGGGTCAAAATTTCAACATTACACATCGCCTCCAGCCCAGAAAAATGGAGCAAATCGGTTGGTTCTTATGCGTTATGTATGGTCTAAGATGGACGTTTGGCGGCTCCTAAAATCGCCGTTTCCTCACAGGCAGCTCCTGAGAAAACCGCGAAAAACCATGATTTTATGGTACACAAAATATCACACTCGGGATGGTCACTTCTGTAATTTCCGTTTTTGCTGAATCGTCGAAACTTTTGCGATATGTTTTTAAGATGATTACCTCGGGCAACGTAGAAAGCTTTTTCGACATCGTTATCCATTGCTGAGATCCAGAGGTTCAGGGTTACTGTACTTATGCACGTAATATCCGGTGTGAGGCGGAAATGTAGTGTTAACTGATATAGTGAACACGTCAGGGTTCTGAAGTCACCAGATATGTTTGTAGTCAGCATTTTTTCACCAATAAAGCCTTACGATGCGCTTTTTCGGTATAATGGGCACTTCATGTCTGTTCAAAGACGCCAAAAGTGGTACTGCAGTGACACAAAATGGGCTAAAAAAGGTCTTAACATGCTTTCAAAGAACTTGAGAAGACTGCCAAAAATTACGTAAAAATGGAAGGACAGCAAACACAGCAAAATATTTCTAAACATTTTTACTCTTTTAAGATACAAGTCATAACCCGGGCACTTTCGATTACCTGCGTTCGACGAACGAAGTATCGAGGAAAAAATGTAAATCTAACGGTTTTGTGTTAATCTTGTATCATACGAACATGTACAGGAAGAAGAAATACCTCGACCAACTTGGGCTTTTTAGTCGGGAGCCACTCGATAGTAATCCTGTGGAAGGGTTCAGGTCTCCACAATTCCGTTTTAGAACCAATCGAGATCAAAGATCACGACTGCAGGAATACAGGTTATTCTTTGTATTTTGCTGTCGCTGTTAACACACAAAACGCGCTGTCTGTCGTAATAATTTAACATATGCTGGATTGTTCGTGAGCACGTTTGAGGTTTCAGAAGACGACGGTGTGGAAACTACAAGACGTAGTTACAGAAAACTGACACACGTCGCTCGACAGAGCATCCATCCAAGTTTCGATTCGTAATATGTGCCGTGGTGTAGTTGCAGAGCGTACTGCAAGGGTGCACGCTTGTCAGAACGTGTGAACAGATGGTTCGCTCCGAAGTGTCGCGTCTGCGGATAGACAACCCAATAAACAGATTTCCGAAGCGGGCTGCTGTCGTTCCGCTTTTCCGAGCAGCAATGAATTTCACGCGTGTGGTTATCCCCCCGTATTGACGTTTGTCGTGTCACGAGCGGTGGCCACGTGAGCACCTGTAATCTGAATTTAACCTTCTAGCGGTAAGGTCAAGTTCCCTTACATAAACGGTAAGGTGGGGCTGGATCAGACCCCACACTCAAAATATCGATTTTTCGGGGTAAAATAAAAAATGAAAGAACTTTCAGCGTTGCAGCGCGTCAGCAATCGTAATTATCTAAATAAATTATGAATAATCCGCTTCGATTGCGAAAATTCCCGGTGTTTACCCAGGTTTCAACGTGGATAACCACGCCTTCCTCAGAACAAAATAAAAAAACAGCTTGCCTAAATGGGCATAGTCAATTTCTAAAATGAACACCCACAACGGCAGTGGAGAGCCTGTGACCCATCGCACGTTGGCTGGGGCGAGGCAGCACACACAGTTAAGTAGTGTTATTGACTTGGTACGGATATACCGTGTAATGTTAATAAATTTTATGGGGACCTGCCGTTGTGGGTGTTCATTTTAGAAATTGACTATGCCCATTTAGGCAAGCTGTTTTTTATTTTGTTCTGAAGAAGAAGGCATGGTTATCCACGTTGAAACCTGGGTAAACACCGGGAATTTTCGCAATCGAGGCGGATTATTCATAATTTATTTAAAAATGAAAGTTTTATCAATTAAATACATATAATATTTGTTATAACAACAAGTTTTTTTATTTTTATAGTCAATAAGTAAGAATATAAAGTACTTTGGAAAAAAATAGGAACTTGATTACAAAAAAAATACCTTAATAGAAATATTCTCTATAAAATTATTGAAAACATAGTAAAAATCAATAGATTCAGTCATCAACGAGGAACATGAGTGTTTTAGAAATTCTAAAGATACGTACTAAATGAGAAAAATCTCTTACTAATTGTAGAAAATGATTATGATGTCAGCAGTTTCGAAATATAAAGTTCTCAATAATAAATATCTTTGTGTACACATAATGTAATAGGAACAAATAATAAATGTATAATGTTATCCTGGAAACGATCACATACAGCCCTGAAAATACATATTTGGCACAATTTATCACATCTCAGTTTCTTTACAGCCAGGGCATATAATAACTTTATGCTCCCCACATATAGAACGATTACACTTACTACAAAAAGCGGTCCAATCTTTTGATCTCTCACAAAAATCACATCTTCTTTTCTTTAGTGGCTGTGCTTGGGTAGGCTTGTCTAATTCGATTGGTTGTTTTTCTGAAAGTTTTCCAATTAACGAACGGAGCTCACAGGGAAGATGTGTGTTAATCAAACTCTTTTCCATAAGAAGTTTTGTGAAAGAGTGCGCAAGATTTTTGAGAAATTATAGTTTCGCGTCATTTGAAAAACTGTCCATTTTGATATTGCTTTTGTAAATGATAAAACTATTTATAGCAACGATGTCTAAAAGAGCATAAAATTACAGCATGGGCCATCTTCTAGACTTTCTTTTTGTGATCCTGCTGTGGCAAAGAATATCTATTATATCGACCCTTCCTTTAGTTAGATTGTAGAATTCCACAATTTCAGGGTTATTTGATTTTTCATTTATCTCTCCAGAGAAGAGCATAGACGATATCAGTAAAACTTTATTTTTCTTTGGGTAAATGACACGAAAGTTTTGTCGTCCTGATACATACATGTTGAAGAGACTACTGGAGCAGAAAGCAGCATTGATGGTGGTATTTGCGGTTTGTTCCTCCTCAGTGTACCCACAAATGTGAGTTTCTTTCGGAGGAGGGCGTCAGTCACCTCCAGTGAGGAGAACCAATTGTCCGCTGTAATGTTTCTACACTACTGGAAATGGAAAAAAGAACACATTGACACCGGTGTGTCAGACCCACCATACTTGCTCCGGACACTGCGAGAGGGCTGTACAAGCAATGATCACACGCACGGCACAGCGGACACACCAGGAACCGCGGTGTTGGCCGTCGAATGGCGCTAGCTGCGCACCATTTGTGCACCGCCGCCGTCAGTGTCAGCCAGTTTGCCGTGGCATACGGAGCTCCATCGCAGTCTTTAACACTGGTAGCATGCCGCGACAGCGTGGACGTGAACCGTATGTGCAGTTGACGGACTTTGAGCGAGGGCGTATAGTGGGCATGCGGGAGGCCGGGTGGACGTACCGCCGAACTGCTCAACACGTGGGGCGTGAGGTCTCCACAGTACATCGATGTTGTCGCCAGTGGTCGGCAGAAGGTGCACGTGCCCGTCGACCTGGGACCGGACCGCAGCGATGCACGGATGCACGCCAAGACCGTAGGATCCTACGCAGTGCCGTAGGGGACCGCACCGCCACTTCCCAGCAAATTAGGGACACTGTTGCTCCTGGGGTATCGGCGAGGACCATTCGCAACCGTCTCCATGAAGCTGGGCTACAGTCCCGCACACCGTTAGGCCGTCTTCCGCTCAGGCCCCAACATCGTGCAGCCCGCCTCCAGTGGTGTCGCGACAGGCGTGAATGGAGGGACGAATGGAGACGTGTCGTCTTCAGCGATGAGAGTCGCTTCTGCCTTGGTGCCAATGATGGTCGTATGCGTGTTTGGCGCCGTGCAGGTGAGCGCCACAATCAGGACTGCATACGACCGAGGCACACAGGGCCAACACCCGGCATCATGGTGTGGGGAGCGATCTCCTAGACTGGCCGTACACCTCTGGTGATCGTCGAGGGGACACTGAATAGTGCACGGTACATCCAAACCGTCATCGAACCCATCGTTCTACCATTCCTAGACCGACATGGGAACTTGCTGTTCCAACAGGACAATGCACGTCCGCATGTATCCCGTGTCACCCAACGTGCTCTAGAAGGTGTAAGTCAACTACCCTGGCCAGCAAGATCTCCGGATCTGTCCCCCATTGAGCATGTTTGGGACTGGATGAAGCATCGTTTCACGCGGTCTGCACGTCCAGCACGAACGCTGGTCCAACTGAGGCGCCAGGTGGAAATGGCATGGCAAGCCGTTCCACAGGACTACATCCAGCATCTCTACGATCGTCTCCATGAGAGAATAGCAGCCTGCATTGCTGCGAAAGGTGGATATACACTGTACTAGTGCCGACATTGTGCATGCTCTGTTGCCTGTGTCTATGTGCCTGTGGTTCTGTCAGTGTGATCATGTGATGTATCTGACCCCAGGAATGTGTCAATAAAGTTTCCCCTTCCTGGGACAATGAATTCACGGTGTTCTTATTTCAATTTCCAGGAGTGTACTTTCATTTCAGTTCCTTTTCCCCTGTCTGCGGGCACTATTCCTGGAATGACTTTCAGTCTTGTGAGTATATTGTACCTCACGGAAAACAGGGTCTGACTGTGCCACAAAACTGTATATTAGCCTCTAGTTTGTGGGCTCTCCTGTGAGTGCCGGAGGAGGATGCGGATTGCTCCATTGAGCGGGCTGTGGCCGTGGCGTCCCGGCAGAGCCGCGAGCAGCACAATGGGCGGCGTGCGCGCCTGGCCCGGCATACTGACGAGCCGGCAGTAGCCAGCCACTGGCTCCACACGCGGTCTGCCGTGTTAAAAGCTGCTGCCACGCACCAACTCTCTGTCTTCATTGTCTCAGCTGCTTCCAAACCCAGCCGCCTCGACGTCAGGCATCACTGTTCCGTCCTACTGGGTTGCTATATTATATGATTCATTCGCTATCAGAGCTCTGTGTTGTCCAAAGTGTTACTGATGCATGACTATACCGTACACTCGCCACAGATTTGCATTTTGGACTCTACAACTGTTCTACGAGTGCCCCTTTGGTCACATCCGTCGAAGCGGTAGTCAAGGTCCTACTACAGGGTGACACACGGGAGACGGACGGCTTTTAATGAAATAATACTCAGCCAACTTTAAAATTAAAACGTGTTTATTTACACGAAATCAAAGCTCATTGTTTGCCATTTTAGTTATCAAAGTTATTTGTGAAAAATAATGTTGTCAAGGTGATGTCAATCATTTCGAATGCAGGACTCAAGTCTCTTCTCAAAATCCTCCATCACACGGACTAAAATCTGTGCAGGGATGGCAGCAATTTCTTGAATCATTGCATTCTTCAACTCGTCCAAATTTCGTGGTTTGTGGTTATAGACACAGTTCTTAAGGTACCCCCACATAAAAAAGTCACATACTGACAAATCGGGAGACCTGGGAGGCCAAGGAACATTGCCAAAATGTGAGAGACTTCGGCGAGGAAACATGCGTCTAAGAACTGTCATTGAAGTGTTTGCGGTGTGCGATGTTGTCCCATCCTGCTGGAACCAAACGCCTTTTTAAATGATTCGTCGTCTTCTTAGTTCTGGTTTCAAGAGTGTTTCAAGAATACGAATGTAGCGAATCGAATTAACAGTAATTGTGGCCCTGTTCTCTTAAAAAAAAAAAAGTCCAACAATGCCAACAGAGCCAAGAGCACACCAGACTCTTACTTTTTGTGAGTGTAGAGGCCGCTGGTGGATAGGGTGTGGATGCTCTGGAGACCAATAACGTAGGTTTTGCTTATTCACGGTCCCGTTTAAATGAAAATGAGCTTCATCGCTCACTAATAAAATTTCATTTTCATTCGATCCCAAAATCACTTGCACACTGCAAGCGAAATCTTCCCGTACAGCAAAATCAGTTTCATTGAGTTTTTGGACAATGAACATTTTGTAGGGATGGAATTTTAATTCTTTGTGCAAAATTCGTCTAACCGATTCACGATTGATTCGTAACTCACTAGCATGACGTCTAGCTGACCGTCCTGGGCTTCTGGCTTCTGACTGCCGCTTGCCTTACCCTTTCAACATTTTCTGGTGTCGTTACTCTGCGTCTCGGGCCAGGATGCTTCTTATCCAGTACGTTTCCAGTTGATCTGAAGTTTTCCACCCATCTGAGGATTGTGTTACTACTCGGAACAGCTTCATGGCGACCGACATTAAACGGCGCACGAAACAATCGCTGCGCAGCAATAACAGACTCACCACTTTTCACGAAACTGTCATAGACAAACACCCGACGTTGCAAGTCCCACTGCTCCATAGTGACTGAGTAAATGAAATGGCGTCTTGTGTGGATCAGAACTATCTCCACCACGACCACCTCCCACCACCGCGGTCTCAGTACTAAGCAGTTCAAAACCGTCCGTCTCCCGTGTGTCACCCTGTGTACCAAATGTAGCAACATACTGTCACTGGTCACCACAGTAGCATTGATTCGTTCTCTGAGCTGTTCGATAGTTCTTGGCATAGGGGGTACGTAAACACGGTCCATAATGCACACACAAAGGGAAAAGACACAAGGCGCTAGATCAGGCGATCGTAGGGGCCAAGGGGACACAGCCACGTCCCCTTCGTCAGTGCGTCCAATCCAGCCATGCGGAAGTTTAGGTAGCGGCGAACATCGATGTTCCAATGAGCGGGTGCTCCGTCCTGTTGGAAGATAACATTCCCGGAATCAGCTGTCAATTGTGGAAATATTCACATCTGCAACGTATCAACGTAAGGTGCAACCGTCACAGGGTTCACACAGAAGAAAAACGGCCCATACAGCTTCCTCTGTGACACTGCGCAGAAAACATTAACTTTTTGCTGATCTCGTTCATGTTGGGTGCATAGATTCTAAGAAATCAGTACCCAGAACAACCACCTCTGGCCGTAATAACGACCTTGACTTTGAGTCAAACAGAGCTTGGATGGCTTGTACAGGTACGCTACCCATGCACCTTCAACACGATAACACAGTTCATCAGGGGTAGATGACTGGCGTATTGTGACGATCCAGTTGCTCGGCCACCATTGACCAGACGTTTTCAAATGGTGAGAGATCTGGAGAGTGTGCTGGCCAGGGCAGCAGTCGAACATTTTCTTTATCCAGAAGGACCCATACAGGACCTGCAACATTGGGTCGTGCATTATCCTGCTGAAATGTAGGGTTTCGCCGGGATCGAATGAAAGGTACAGCCACGGGTCGTAACGTATCTGAAATGTAACGTCCACTGTTCACAGTACCGTCAATGTGAACAAGAGGTGACGAGACGTGTAAACAATGGCACCCCATACCATCACGCCGAGTGATACGCCAGTATGGCGATGACGAAAACACGCTTCCAATGTGCGTTCACCGCGATGTCGCCAAACACGGATGTGACCATCATGATGCTGTAAACACAATCTGGATTCATCCGAAAAAATGACGTTTTGCCATTCGTGCACCCAGGTTCGTCGTTGAGTGCACCATAGTACATAGTGATACGAGGCCGTTGGGGTCCAACACGGCGTTCCGTATTACCCTCCTGAACCCACCGATTCCATATTCTGCTAACAGTCATTGGATTTCGACCAACGCGGGCAGCAATGTCGCGATACGATAAACCGCAATCGCGATAGGCTACAATCCGACCTTTTTCAAAATCGGAAACGTGATGGTACGCATTTCTCCTCCTTACACGAAGCATCGTAACAACATTTACCAGGCAACGCCGGTCAACAGCTGTTTGTGTATGAGATATCGGTTGTAAACTTTACTCATGTCAGCAAGTTGTAGGTGTCGCTACCAGCGCCAACGTTGTATGAATGCTCTGAAAAGCTAATCATTTGAATATCATAGCATGTGCTTCCTGTCGGTTAAATTTCGCGTCTGTAGCACGTCATTTTCGTGGTGTAGCAATTTTAATGGCCAGTAGTGTAGAAGGTTGCTTCGTCGTTGAATATCAGTATGTAGGCGAAATGTTCATCCACAAGTGATTGCTGCATTGTGACGCAAAATTCAAGGTCATGGCCATAATCTTCCCGTTTTAATTGTTGTATAAGCTGCAGACGATACGGATTGGAATGTAACCACCGTCGCAAAATCTTCCACAGAGTGTGCTGCGGTATTCCAAGTTCGAAACTTCCGGGATCTTTTATTTTTATGGACTGTCTACGAAATTTTCCTTCGCCCTCTGCACGGTCGAATCTCGCATCATTGCTCGACTGGTATTTTTCTGTTTACAGAGACGACTAGTGTTCTTATATTGTCGATTCCAACGCTCATTGTTCCGTTTGCATGGCGGTTCTTTTCCATTATTTCTTATGAATCCACGCCACACTTTTGTAACAGATAACATCTCTCATAGTCCAGCACACAAAACTCTCCTCCTGCTTTGTCAGCATTTTGTCAAGGCTCTGCAATCGTAAAGCCAACTGGTGGGCGCAATGATAACTCTTGACACTTTACGGTTCTATTCGTGAGTCACTCATATTTGTACATGTAATACCTTGGA
Organism: Schistocerca gregaria; assembly: GCF_023897955.1. Classification (NCBI taxonomy): domain Eukaryota; kingdom Metazoa; phylum Arthropoda; class Insecta; order Orthoptera; family Acrididae; genus Schistocerca; species Schistocerca gregaria. The sequence goes on along the minus strand of NC_064927.1, from coordinate 490,591,750 downwards.
AAATACAGAATTAAGAGAACGAGTTAATCATGTATAGTATCCCATTGCAAGACATGGAAATTATAAAAAAATGGTATGTGCAACAGACGTTGTTGTAGTTGGGACTTTTAGGTGCGAACTAACTGCCATTAGCGTCCAAATCAGGATCTCAAATGTGCCGTCTTGGAACTACCGCCCTTAGCAGATTTTTACTTCGGTGCTTTGGTTGCATATGTGGCCGTTTTCCCAAATTTGAGCTGCTATGATGTGCCCTACGCTAGCACCTCAGTGAAACTGAATATTAAGACGCACATTCCATTAATCTGAGGTACACTGAGTTAGAAAATTTTAGCAGCTTGGCTATTCCCATGTTGAACTTGCAACGATTTTAGAGGGACGTAATTACGCAAAAGAAGTTAAGCGTTTCATCAGATTCACGTTTAGCATTGATGCTGTTAGAATGCTACGATGTCAACAGTACCAAAAATAGTTTAATATACCGCATTTTAGAAGCATTTCAGGAGCTTTGACACGTAAATAAGACTGCCATCTCGTTTTGGGTGAAGGTGCACTGCGGAATAAAGGGAAATGAAGACGTAGGTACTCTGTTCGAGGAAGCTGTTTGCACCGATTCAGTGAAATACGATGAAAAGCCACCTGATGATCCCTTACATACATAAGGACCAGAATTAGCGCCCGATGGAAAGAAAACCTCGATCACTCTTACGAAATTAGTGAGAGACAGTATGCCGCCAAGGTACTTAACGTCCCATCACCTCCTTGGTACCAAAATTTCAGAAATAACTGATACTTTATAGTGACAATGGGGCGACTTCGGAAGATTCCAGCAGCACTTCAGCCGCTTCAAACTCTTCTAGCAGTAAGACATAAAAATTTATTAACTTCTATATGATTTTATAAAAGAATAGTCAACCATTCTTTATTAAAGAATGTACTTCAGTTTTCTTAGATCATGGACTTAATTTCAAATGGAATGGAACCCACTCTTTTAACGATTTCAGGATGTTTCACATTTAAATGTTAAAAAATCATTCCGACGTCAGCGGTATAGGTGATGCCCAAGAGCCATTAATTTTTCTTAAGAACTGGAACGGTTTTCATGGGAACGCACTACGTGGTTCTTGAACTTATTTGACACGTAGGACCCTAAACGGCATTAATAGATGGATAAAATTATAATGAAGAATAATAGTGAACGTGGAATGCGAGCGAAAAAGCAACAAACATAGTGGAAAGATAAAATGAACAACCCTCGTTTTTTAGGAGTCTGTTTGGTAAAAGTTTCTGGGACAGCTGACATTGAGTTAGAAAGTGGCGCACAGTTAGTAGTTCGTTGCTGTGAGAGCAAAGTGGAGAGGAGGAGGAGATTAGTGTTCAACGTCCCGTCGACAACGAGGTCATTAGAGACGGAGCGCAAGCTCGGGTGAGGGAAGGATGGGGAAGGATATCGGCCGTGCGCTTTCAAAGGAACCTGAAGCCAAAGTGGAAAGGCGTCGCCTCTTAACAGATGACAGTGGCTGAAAGAGACAGTGCGTAGTATTCTAGTTAAAAGTTAAAATTCGCGACTAGATGGACGGTTGGAAGTCGCCCACCCAACGCTGGGGTGTTTGTTCCTACGAAGAGAGGACCTGAGTTGGTGCCAGAGTGATAGACTGCTGCTTGGGAAGCAATGCAGCGATCTTCCGAGGGGACAGAGTCCTAGGAGGCCTGGGTGGTAGAGTTCCAGCGTCGGCAGTTGCTTGCGTCAGCAGGCTCATTCACAGACGTCCTGACACTTTGGCGTCAGTACAAGCGAGCGAGTGAAGGCATTCCTGTATCTGTTGTATTAAAGGCTGCTACGATACATCGCGGGGGGGCTCTTGAAAGCTTGAGGGAATCACAGCATGCAACAGCTGTAGAGATTCCTGTCACCGGATGTACGAGTTGGCGATCGGCTTACGTACACAGTATGTGCCCCAAACCTTGAGAGTCTAAATTAGGCGGGTGTTCGGGGACCCTAAGCCAGGTGAAATACTGAAGCAGGTATATCGCGTAACCAAAATTCCACACGCAAAGAGTATAAGGAAGGAGACCGGGTTTAGCGTCTTATTCGAGACGGAGCCCAAGCTTGGACTGGGGAATGATTGGAAAGTAATTCTACCGTATCCTTTCCATAGGAGCGATCCCAGCATTTGCCTTAAGTAATTTAGGCATTTGAAGTGTTGTTTTACAGGGTGCGTGTCCAATTGAAGCGTTCCTTTTGCCTCGTCTCGGAGCTTCCGTGGCGTCAAATGGTTCAAATGGCTCTGAGCATTATGGGACTTAACTTCTGAGGTCCTCAGTCCCCTAGAACTTAGAACTACTTAAACCTAACTAACCTAAGGACATCACACTCATCCATGCCCGAGGCAGCATTCGTACCTGCGACCGTAGCTGTCGCGCGGTTCCAGGCTGAAGCACCTAGAACCGCTCCGCCACACCGGCCGGCCCGCAGAAATATACCAGCCCGTCATGTCTAGGCTATTCAAGCTCCTATCCCCCGCATTCTGGAAATCACTCTGGCAGGAAGGGAACTTCCTATCACATGAAAACAGTTGCTGCAGTGTCGCCACAGAGCCAAATACGTCCTGTTGGGAACGATTAGGCGAAGGCGCAACATAGCTCGTGTCGTGTGTGTCCACGGCGTCTGACAATAACTATGTTGCCCCCTTCTGGAGGCTGGCCTTGCAATATGGCGCCCTCTCTGTATGTGCCTGTGCCTCGTATCTCTGGAGGACACAGTAAAATAGATAGTGACAGCCGATAGTTTCGTGGTATTAAATACTTCAGCCTCCAAGTTAGTCACCTTAAGACGCCAAAAACTACAATTTATGTTTGATTTTAAAAATTTTAGTTCTTTTCTTTTTTGTATGTGTTTTAATGCTGGTCTATTTTTAGCAGATATTCCCTTTAAGTAACGCACATGATTACTTTGTGGTAGCACTTCTCTGTCGGCTTCTACCTGATATTAAGTAATTTGTTGCCTGCAGCTCATACTTCGAACGACCGTGCTCGTACGGCTAGTTTAAATGGCATAGTAGCCGTATTCATGTTACTGAGCTACTCCACTGAAACAGCAACAGTTCACATAAATTGAAGTAGTGTTCCTAGAAATCCTCTGGATTAAAGGACACCTGTTAGATCCTACTGGCAGCGTTGAATAGCGCCATTGTGACTGCGGATCGATTCCAGAATTACCAGATGCATGGATGTAGCAATAAGCACTCTACTGTTCGGCCTGGTCATGCAAAAGAGTATATAAACACAGTAATTCTGATGACAACCACATATTATTAGTGACTTTCATAGCGGTTACCGTGATGACAACAACGTACAGAGTTCCGTTGCGCGTAAAGGAAATTAGAGGAACAATAGCGTCTGGGTTTTGCTAGGCACGGAGGCGACAGTGAGCTCAAAGGCTCGTCCTTGACGCAGAGGGCCTCAAGACACGCCTTCTCCCTAACTATGTCCGTCTGTAAGTGATCTATGGTTCCACCATGAAAACCGTTAGTGTTTTTTTCTGCGTGTCGCTTCAGAGAATATTCTGTACTAGATCCTCGCATGCTGCCAACTCAATTGCTCTAGAGGCATGCTCCTCGCACGGGAACGGCAGTAGAATACTCTTATCTGTTAAGTTTCCGGGTTCAAAATGGCTCTGAGCACTGTGGGACTTAACATCTGAGGTCATCAGTCCCCTAGAACTTAGAACTACTTAAACCTAACTGACCTTAGGACATCACACACATCCATTCCCAATGCAGGATTCGAACCTGCGACCATAGCGGTCGCGCGGTTCCAGACTAAGTTTCCTGGCAAGATCGATTTTGCGCGAGACCTATAAGCGACCTTACCTTCGTCTTCTCCGCCGAGTCTAAACGTAATAACCGCATGCTCATTTTTTATCTCACGCAAATCCCCCCTCCCCGACAGACAACCAAGAGCCATGTACCGCTGAATGTGCGCCATGCTCTCCCCCGCTGAGATCATTGACTGGTTTCAACTTAGTCCTTTTTATCCTTCCTCTACTTCTTGCGGATTACTGCTGGCTCCGCTTCTCTCCTCCCCCCCCCCCCCCTTGTCTTTCTATTCTGTCCAGACTCCCTTCAATACTCATATTTCCTTGTTCATATTCCTTGCTCCTTGCTGACATTGCCTTCTCCACATCATTTTGCCATTTGCGGCGTGGGCGACCCCTTTTCTTCCGCTCGGTTGGTATGCATCGTAGTATCATATTTGGCATCCTCTTTATTCATCCTATTCGCATGGCCAAACCACATCAGCTGTTTTTGTTGGAAATCGTCACTGATATCCCTATCCATTTTCTCCTTAGTTGTATTATGTCATTTTTTATCCAATCCATCTTAGTATAGCTTGAGCCTCGTCTTAAGTAATCCATCTGAGTGGCAAGCTTTTTTCCCTGTTAACTCCCCAGGCTTCTGCTCCCTACAAAATTTCACTATAGTCTTGTACAAGGTCTTGTTCGTTGTTCCTCTTATCCTTTGGTTCGACAGAACAGAGACCATTGCCCTTTTTACAGCTAGTCCTTTATTAATCCTACTAGTGATGTCGTTATTGTTTGTACCCTGTTCAGTAAATAATACCCCAAGGTAATTTGTCTTTTCCACACCTGCAATTATTTCTCGAGCTAAGTCCCAATTATTTACTTTTTCAGTTCCAACAGCCAAGCAGCCACACTTCTTCATGGTCATCTTCAGACCAGCTATATTGTATTCCTCTAGCTTTCTTATCGCATAGCTCAGATTGTTTTCATCTTCTGCTAGTACAGTCTGGTCATCTACAAAATTAGAGCTAAATATCTCTCTGTCTTCTACTGTCATTCCCATAATCTGGCATTTTCTATGCGACGTCTGGAGACTTGCTCCAGCTGCAGCTTACAGAGGGTCGGTGACAACCCACATCCCTTTCGCAGACCATTATTCACCTTGAATTCTTCTGTCCAGTTATTCCCAATCCTTACTCTCACTGTGTTATATTCATGTAATTTCGTAACAATCTTTAGCGATCTTCGATCCAACTCTATCTGTTACAGCCTTTCCCACACTTTGTTGGTGAGTAAATTGTCGTATGGTTTCTCTTGGTCAGTAAATGCAACATGCATCTCGAATCTAACCTTTGTGCGTGTTTCATATATTAGTTTCATTGTGAAGACGTTGTCCATTACCGATCTTCGAGCTTAGAATTGTACTTCATCCTTCAACACGTAATATTCCCTCAGTAGTACGTGTCCGGCTGTCTGGTAACGAAGCAAAATATTCGTATCACTAAAACTTGACACATTCACTCTGTGCAGGCGTGGACTAGAAAGAAGGCAAGCAGGTTGGTTACGGAAAGAGAGGACAAATAAATGATCAGTCTTTGGAAGCGGTAACATCAGTCAAGTATCTGGGTGTGACCATTCGAAATGATCTCAAAAGGAATGATCAGGTTACAGAAGTAACGGGTAAGGCGAACTCTAGATTGCGGTTTATTGGTAGAATCCTGGAGCGATGCAGTCCTTCAACAAAGGAAATAGCTTACAATACGTTAGTTCGACCAGTCTTATTGTTCGTCGGTATGGGACCCTTACCAGTTGGGTCTGATTCAAGAGATTGAGAAGGTCGCCAATCTTCACCGAGGATGTAGAGCATATATTATTACCACCAACTTTCAAATCGCGTAATGATCATCATTAAAAGATAAGGGAAATAAGAGGTCGTACTGAGGCGTTCAGACAGTCGTTTTTCGCTCGCGCGATCCGCGAGTGGGACAGATGGGGGAAATATGACTTTGGCGCGAATTGTGTCCTCCGCCACACACCGCTTGGTGCCTAGCGGAGTATATATGTAGATGTAGAAGTGTCGTGTTGACTGGCCGTGACGTAGCAGTGCTCCGCTGGGGCAGGGACCGCGCTTCTCCTGGCGGTGACCGCAACTTTGTCGGTGCGAGCACGAGGTGCTGCAACGAAAAGCCTCGAATACTCGCTGGCGCCGTCGTGGATCTCGCAGGCAACAAATTTGCCTATATGTCGTTGAAAACTAATGGTAGACGTGGAAAAAACTTTTTTTGAACGTACATTCCAGCCGTGTCCATATCGACGAGACGCGCTACGCATGACGCAGAGCCGAGCTGAACGGCGTACACCAGGGCAGTGTGTTCGCAGGTGCGTAGCAGTGCACCAGTGTTCCGAAACGTGCGCGCGCATCAATTAAAATGGAAGACGAGAAACGTCGTCCAAATACTCAAAGAGCGCGCACGAGCGAACGGTTTCCTTTGATGCATCGACGCCGTTCGGAACTTGCTCCTTGTCGCGCAGAGCGGCTGGGTTTGCCGTGCACACCGGACGCGCCGCGCGGCGCCCAACTTATTTCCTCGGTTTTGCGAGGCGCTGCCTGTGTGGCTGCGGATTAAGGAAGATGTTCCGCTGATAATTTGCTGGGAGAGCTCCGCGCCGAAACTGCGAGTATACGCTCTTATTGGTATCGACGACCATTATGGGCAGTTTGGGCATCGCTGAATCGATGACGACGGTTCTGTTCCATTGCCACCTCGATCACCTTGTACGGCTCCGACAATCTTCCTGGGATCAGCCTAGTTTAGATGATTCCAGGCGATACTCGCCTGTGCATGCTCCTTACTGTTTTCAAGTTACCGAAGGATGCAAGATACGGGACTAACCAACGTCCACTCGAAGACATGCGATTCTTCTAATTTTAAACTCTCTCGTGTGATGCGATTCAGCCACCTTCATACTTACTAGATCGGAAGGAAATGTATTAAGACTGTACAAAATAGATCTACATCTACATCTATACTCCGCAAGCCACCTGACGGTGTGTGGCGGAGGGTACCTTGAGTACCTCTATCGGTTCTCCCTGCTTTTCCAGTCCCGTATTGTTAGTGGAAAGGAAGATTGTCGGTATGCCTCTGTGTGGGCTCTAATCTCTCTGATTTTATCCTCATGGTCTCTTTGCGAGATATACGTAGGAGGGATCAATATACTGCTTGATTCCTCGGTGAAGGTATGTTCTCTAAACTTCAAAAAAAGCCCATACCGAGCTACTGAGCGTCTCTGCTGCAGAGTCTTCCACTGGAGTTTATCTACTAAATGATCCTGTAACGAAGCGCGCTGCTGTCCGTTGGATCTTCTCTATCTCTTCTATCAACCCTAACTGGTACTGATCCCACACTGCTGAGCAGTATTCAAGCAGTGGGCGAACAAGCGTACTGTAACCTACTTCCTTTGTTTTCGGATTGCATTTCCTTAGGATTCTTCCAATGAATCTCAGTCTGGCATCTGCTTTACCGACGATTAATTTTATATGGTCATTCCATTTTAAATCACTCCTAATGCCTACTCCCAGATAGTTTATGGTATTAACTGCTTCCAGTTGCTGACCTGCTATATTGTAGCTAAATGATAAGGGATCTTTCTTTCTTTCTATGTTTTCGCAGCACATTACACTTATCTACATTGAGATTCAATTGTCATTCCCTGCACCATGCGCCGATTCGCTGCAGATCCTCCTGCATTTCAGTACAATTTTCCATTGCTACAACCTCTCGATATACCACAGCATCCTCCGCAAAAAGCCTCAGTGAACTTCCGATGTCATCCACCAGGTCATTTATGTATATTGTGAATAGCAACGGTCCTACGACACTCCCCTGCTGCACACCTGAAATCACTCATGCTTCGGAAGACTTCTCTCTATTGAGAATGACATGCTGCGTTCTGTTATCTAGGAACTCTTCAATCCAATCACACAATTGGTCTGATAGTCCATACGATCTTACTTTGTTCATTAAACAACTGTCGGGAACTGTACCGAACGCCTTGCGGAAGTCCAGAAACACGGCATCTACCTGTGAACCCGTGTCTATGGCCCTCTGAGTCTCGTGGACGAATAGCGCGAGCTGAGTTTCACACGACCGTCTTTTTCGAAACCCATGCTGATTCCTACAGACTATATTTCTAGTCTCCAGAAAAGTCATTATACTCGAACATAATACGTGTTCCAAAATTCTACAACTGATCGACGTTAGAGATATAGGTCTATAGTTCTGCACGTCTGTTCGACGTCCCTTCTTGAAAACGGGGATGACCTGTGTCCCTTTCCGATCCTTTGGAACGCTACGCTATTCTAGAGACCTACGGTACACCGTTGCAACAAGGGGGAGGGCGGCAAGTTCCTTCGCGTACTCTGTGTAAAATCGAACTGGTATCCCACCAGGTCCAGCGGCCTTTCCTGTTTTGAGCGTTTTTAATTGTTTCAATCCCTCTGTCATCTATTTCGATATCTACCATTTTGTCATCTGGCTCTGAGCACTACGAGACTTAACTTCTGAGGTCATCAGTCCCCTAGAACCTAGAACTACTTAAACCTAACTAACCTAAGGACATCACACACATCCATGCCCGAGGCAGGATTCGAACCTGCGACCGTACCGGTCGCGTGGTCCAGACTGTAGCGCCTAGAACCGCTCGGCCACCCTGGCCGGCTTTTGTCATCTGTGCGACAATCTAGAGAAGGAACTACAGTTCAGTCTTCCTCTGTGAAACAGCTTTGGAAAAAGGCATTTAGTATTTCGGCCTTTAGTCTGTTATCTTCTGTTTCAATACCATTTTGGTCACAGAGTGTCTGGACATTTTGTTTTGGTCCACCTATCGCTTTGACATAAGACCAAAATTTGTTAGGATTTTCAGCCAGGTCAGTACATAATTACAATAGCTTGATAACTAGTGTAAAAGTGTAGAAAGTGTCATCGCAACAAATTCATTCCAACATTAAAAAAACCATTGCTTTATATTTCTTACATATTTAGTTTTGCTTTCTCTAAGAAGCTAGTTTTTAGTAAGGTCGTCGAACGAACGCACTAAAGTATAGTCAAATATATCTCTGACGAAGCATTTTGGGATTTGTTTTATGCTACCGTATTATGACATTTCTGCAGCAGTCAACCCCACAGATACTGGCGCCCAGGTTAATCTCGTGCTCCTTCACATCCAAAAGGCATCGTCGACACAGTCATATTTTGCATTTTGAGTTGCAAAAATGACTGTGTGGACGATGCGGCCTATTCTACACTTTATTTTAAACCTATGTGACGATGCTGTGCTGATTATATTTATATGTTTTGACCATACCATTACAGCCTTATCACTTTAGGACATGGTGTAGAAAAGATCTGAGGATGGCCATTACTGAGTGAAACCGGTCATCGTCGAAAGAATTGATATTGTGATCAAAGACTGGAATAAAAAACATTTGACAGTACTGGATCACTGTTCATATACTCGACTATGTCGCAATTGGTAAGATAACATTTCTGTTGTATATCTACGTTCTTGGAATTTTGCCGAATTACTTTTATTAGTTTTAGATATTTTTAATTTACTATGTTTTGACGTTAACTAAGTTCTGGGGTAAACGATCGCGCTGTCGTGCTCTGCAAATCCCAGAAAATATATAGACAGATTTAGAGTGTGGTGCGCCGAAGACCATTACTAATGAACCAGAAATAGATGAATGGTAAATTGTAATTTACTTGAGAGATAGTCCTTTGATCAACTTACAAATGAAACGTTGCACCTGTATTACACACCTTCCGTATAATTTTGCTTTCGACATGTTTCTATCTCTGGTGAAAGACTTTTGTGCTACCGCATTTTGAAACGGACATTAAGTACCAAAACGAGCCATTACGGCGATCTTTACAGCCAGTTGCAGCGAACGCTGTAATTATACCAGCTCAATATTAATCAGGCTCGCCTGTAATTATAATAAAGTGTCCGCTAGTAGCCGCGATCCGCAGCGCCGTTGCGCAGAGGCCGACTCGTTCCCCTCCCCCCACCACGTCATCAAGTGCCATTTTACTGGCAGAGTTGTGCCGCTTAATTCATTCCGTACACGCGACAAACAGCGTCTCCTCCGCCGGTAGATGGCATTATTAAGTCGTGTCGTTACTGCGACGGCCTTTTCACCGCCTCGGTCAACCCAGCGAAACGTCGTTAGCGGGGCAAAAGATCCCCGGCCCGCCTTTGTGGCGTGACGCGCGGTAACTGGCGTTTACATCAATTACCGACGCTTTCCAGTCCTGGGCGGACAGCGGTCTGCGAGATCTCCCAGGCGCTTCCTTCCTGCTTTCCCTTTCAGTTCCGAGCGTTTTGCTCCGGATCCCGCGATGTCTTGATCATATTTTATCAAGCTTCTTGGGACTCACCGTTAAAAAACCAAAGAAAAGCTATCAGAATTCGATCGTAAACGAAAAGGTGGAGTTCGGCTTATTGGAAGTAAACTAGAAAAACGGTATATTATCTACGAAATAGATTTCTCTTAAAACTTTAGCACTTTTTTTGGTAGATCACTGCTCAAAAGCGGTGGTTAGAGTCAGGTATACAGGGTGTTACAAAAAGGTACGGCCAAACTTTCAGGAAACATTCCTCACACACAAAGAAAGAAAATAGGAAACGCTTACTTTCCATGTTAGAGCTCATTTTATTACTTCTCTTCAAATCACATTAATCATGGAATGGAAACACACAGCAACAGAACGTACCAACGTGACCTCAAACACTTTGTTACAGGAAATGTTCAAAATGTCCTCCGTTAGCGAGGATACACGCATCCACCCTCCGTCGCATGGAATCCCTGATGCGCTGATGCAGCCCTGGAGAATGGCGTATTGTATCACAGCCGTCCACAATATGAGCACGAAGAGTCTCTACATTTGGTACCGGTGTTGCGTAGACAAGAGCTTTCAAATGCCCCCATAAATGAAAGTCAAGAGGGTTGAGGTCAGGAGAGCGTGGAGGCCATGGAATTGGTCCGCCTCTACCAATCCATCGGTCACCGAATCTGTTGTTGAGAAGCGTGCGAACACTTCGACTGAAATGTGCAGGAGCTCCATCGTGCACGAACCACATGTTGTGTCGTACTTGTAAAGGCACATGTTCTAGCAGCACAGGTAGAGTATCCCGTATGAAATCATGATAACGTGCTCCATTGAGCGTAGGTGGAAGAACTTGGGGCCCAATCGAGACTTCACCAACAATGCCTGCCCAAACGTTCACAGAAAATCTGTGTTGATGACGTGATTGCACAATTGCGTGCGGATTCTCGTCAGCCCACACATGTTGATTGTAAAAATCTACTATCTGATCACGTTGGAATGAAGCCTCATCCGGAAAGAGAACATTTGCACTGAAATGAGGATTGACACATTGTTGGATGAACCATTCGCAGAAGTGTACCCGTGGAGGCCAATCAGCTTCTGATAGTGCCTGCACACGCTGTACATGGTACGGAAACAACTGGTTCTCCCGTAGCACTCTCCATACAGTGACGTGGTCAACGTTACCTTGTGCAGCAGCATCTTCTCTGACGCTGACATCAGGGTTATCGTCAACTGCACGAAGAATTGCCACGTCCATTGCAGGTGTCCTAGGTCTTCCCCAGTCGCGAGTCATAGGCTGGAATGTTCCGTGCTCTCAATTGCTTCGAACGTCTTCCTGTCGGGACACCTTCATTCTGGAAATCTGTCTCGATGCAAACGTACCGCGCCACGGCTATTGCCCCGTACTAATCCATACATCAAATGGGCATCTGTCAACTCCGCATTTGTAAACATTGCACTGACTGCAAAACCACGTTCGTGATGAACACTAACCTGTTGATGCTACGTACTGATGTGCTTGATGCTAGTAATGTAGAGCAATGAGTCGCATGTCAACACAACCACAGAAGTCAACATTACCTTCCTTCAATTGGGCCAACTGGCGATGAATCGAGTACATACTGACGAAACTAAAATGAGCTCTAACATGGAAATTAAGCATTTCCGGACACATCTCCACATAAAATTTCATCTTTTCTTAATTTGTGTATGAGGAATGCTTCCTGAAAGTTTGGCCGTACCTTTTTGTAACACCCTGTATACAATATATTTTGCCCGCAGCTTAGCCCGCGTGTGCATACGTCACGTATAGAGGGTGAGTCGCGTAAGACGTAACACCCCCTTTATGCCGGAGGCGATTGCACGTATCGGCACACAATAGTAACATGCTTTACATCACTATACGCGTCTTTTCCAGAGCGTTAGAACGTTGTGATTATTGTGCATGTACCAAAGTATGTGCCCCATAGTCGGCTATGATTCGCCGAACACCGCTTGTCGATACGTGCAATCGCCAATGAAATAATAGGGGTGTTACGTCTTACGCGACTCACCCTGTATTTCACACACACACACACACACACACACACACACACACACACACACACAACCTATAGCCGAAGTCGCTAATGCACGTCTCTGCGCTCGACTCTTGAGGTAGGCCCGTTCGAACCGTGGTGGTGGATGAAATAAATGATCAGTCGGCAACGAGAGGACAGGTGGTTGCGTAAAGCTCCTGATCGCCAGTCTTCGCGCTTGTGTCCTGGATTGATTTCAATCCTCTCCGCAGAGTCTCATGAAGTGTCAGCATGTCACGCTGGTAATATTGATCCGTCCGTCGAATGACGATTTAAATCTCGACGGTCCCCTTGCTGTTACTCGACCGGAGTAGGCTGTGTGCCGGCACCGGGCTTCACCCTCTCTCTCCTCCCATCATGCGGTTCGTATTGATCCTCACGAACTCGCGAAGTGTGTTGCAGAAACAGCAACGTCGGGCGTTTGATAAACAGATTAACATATATGTGTTGGATGTCTTGGAAGCCACAATAGACGCGCTGGCATTCGGCACAGACGTGTGCTCTGGATAAAAGGTCATGGTGGCATTATCCATAATGAAACTGTTGACCGCCTCGCTAAGAAGAGCATTACGGAAGGACAGTTCCGCCCAACTCCGATCCCTTATACAGATTTCAACGGGACGATCAAGAAGACTGTTTAGAACGACCGGAATTGTGGATGGCAAGTTACCCAACACTATAAGGGCGGCCACTTACCGACCATACAACCGAACTTCACTTCTCGGTCATGATTCACCTCGATGCAGGGTAGTAGACATCATGCGACCTCTCTGATTCCCACGAGGCTGGGACATCGGTATTACCCTATCGCTCGTCACCTCTACCGGTTGAAAATCTTCGCTTCTGCCCCAGTGATCAGTACCTAACGGCGCCGGATTTGAACCACGTCATATTGACATGTACCAAGTACTCGTTAGCACAAGCGGTCCTGTACAAGAAATTGGTAGCGAGCGACTACCCCCTCCCTACGACTGTAACTGCTTTACTTCACCTGTTCGAAATACACTGAAGCGCCAAGGAAACTGGTATAGGCATGCATATTCAAATACAGATATATGTAAACAGGCAGAATACAGTGGTGCGGTCGGCAACGCGTTTATGAGACAAGTGTCTGGCGCAGTTGTTAAATTAGTTACGGTTGCTGCATGGGTAGGTTTTCAAGATTTAAGTGAGTTTGAACGTCGTGTTGTAGTCGGCGCACGAGCGATGGGACACAGCATCTCCGAGGTAGCGATGAAGTCAGGGTTTTCCCGTGCGACCATTTCACGAGTGTACCGTGAATATCAGGAATCCGGTAAAACATCAAATCTCCGACATCGCTGCGGCCGTAAAAGGAGCCCGCAAGAACGGGACTAACGACGACTGAAGAGAATCCTTCAACGCGACACAAGTTCCAGCCTTCCGCAAATTGTTGCAGATTTTCCAATGCTGGGCCATCAGCAAGTCTCAGCGTGCGAACCATTCAACGAAACATCATCGATATGGGCTTTCGGAGCCAAAGTCCCACTCGTGTACCCTTGATGATTCCACGACACAAAGCTTTACGCCTCGCCTGGGCCCGTCAGTACCGACATTGGACCGTTAATGACTGCAGACGTGTTACCAGGTCGTACGAGTCTCGTTTCAAATTGTATCGAACGGATGGATATGTACGGGTATGGAGACAACCTTATTAATCCAAGGACCCTGCATGTCAGCAGGGGATTGTTCAAGCTGGCGAGGCTCTGTAATGGTGTGGGGCGTGTGCAGTTGGGATGATATAGGACCCTGATACGTCTGGATACGACTCTGACAGGTGACACATCCTGCCTGATCACCTGTATCCATTGATGTCCATTGTGCATTCCGACGGTATGGGCAATTCCAGCAGGACAATGTGACACCCCACACGTTTAAATTGGTACAGAATGGCACCAGGAACACTCTTCTGAGTTTTAAACACTTCCGCTGGCCACCCAGGTCCACAGACATGAACATTGTTGAGCATATCTGGGATGCGTTGCAACGTGCTGTTCAGAAGAGATCGCTACCCCCTCGTACTCTTAAGGATTTCTGGACAGCCCTGGAGCATTCATGGTGCCAGTTCCCTCCAGCACTACTTCAGACATTAGTCGAGTCCACGCCACGTCGTGCTGCGGCACTTATGACTGCTCGCGGGGATCCTACACGATATTAGGCAAGTTTCTTTGGCTCTTTTGTTTATTTAAGTATTATTTGCTGGCGAACTGTTGAAAAGACGCCAGTACCCAGCTTTGATCTACAAGCTACTATGAATCATGTCCTCCCGTGGAACTAGCCCGCTTAGAAAACTGGGATACCGGTTTATATTTTTACTTTGCATTAAGGATACAGGGTACTTTTCCGGCTCAATATTATGTAAAAATCAACCGCTATTTCTTTCAAACACTGTTTATAACGTATATGTTTTACAGATTTTTTTATATCAGGTAATGCATCACACATTCTAAACGAATAGGAAGTATTTTGAATATTTTTGAACCTGCTTAGGATTATTAAAAAATTATAAAGAAATTGATGCTTCCTCAAATTGAGGGACCATTTAATCCAATGTTATAGATTTGAAGGAGACCAAATTTTTACCACAAATGCGTGGCATGATGACTGAGGTACTAGACCTACTTAATTCCACCTATTATGTATATTATAAGAATAAAAAATATCACATCTTACATTTTAATTTTTATAATTGTTCTCCTAATAAAAATGTTATTTTTTCTATAATTTAGTTGCTTCTGCAGTAAAGCTTCGGTCTACTACAAAAGTATGGACTATTGCAAGTTACAGAAAAAAAATTAGAGCAGTGCTTAATAAACTTTAGGAAATATTTGTACCTGAATTCTGAAAAATAACATTTGCGGGAAATTGCGAATGAAGATATGAATCCAGTAAACTGTGCCTCAGAACATTCCTGAAGCATCCTCTTCATCCTGCAGCATTTCTTCATCTTCAAGCTTCCTCTTGGCATTCCTTTTAGCACTTCTTGCTTCTGTAGTAACTTGAAGAGCGAATCTTCAGCTTCATGCACCCGTTGTCTGTCACAATTGACCTTCCATATTAGAGACACATTTTATGCCTAAATTTCTCAGGACTTCCAACTTTCCTATCACTGTATCATTGAAACATATCTAGTACAACTTTTAATGTATTTAGTCCTACAAAAACATCCTTGAGTAATCTTTCCCATATGCAATGGTTGAAATTTTCATTTGTATTCTGAGTGCCCCCAAGAAGAAACTTACTAAGCGAAACAGGGTCACTCAGGTCTCTCAAAATTGGTTTTATTTCATTCATAACAGGCTCAGGAAGATAATGCTTATATTTGACCACTTTCTTTTGCTTTTTGGTAACCACACCAAGAATATGCTCCTTTAGGGCCAAGTCCGTGAACAGGGTGGTCACGTGTGGACAACTTACGGAAGTAGCTGGCCCATACAAAAAATGGCTCTGAGCTCTATGGGACTCAACTGCTGTGGTCATCAGTCCCCTAGAACTTAGAACTACTTAAACCCAACTAACCTAAGGACGTCACACACATCCATGCCCGAGGCAAGATTCGAACCTGCGACCGTAGCAGGCTCACGGTTCCGGACTGCGCGCCTAGAACCACGAGACCACCGCGGCCGGCTTGGCCCATACAGCTTCTCTCACTGCTGTAACATCACTCAGAGGCGCAGTTCGTCTAATGGCCAGTCCATAATAACTCTGAAAAAGGTTATTTCAGTATCTGTCAATCTGCCTCGGCCAGACAGAGATTTTCCATCAGATAGCAACTTTCCTTTCATTTCTCTTCGTAGCTTCCTCAATCTAGCACCCACCTCTTTTGCACATGTCCATAACATTCCAGTTTTGTTACCAAGGTATCCCCATAAACATTGAACTCATTAGTTCTATTGAAAGCTTTAGAGTACCTATCGCCTAGGTACTTCGTATATCTAACGTTATAAACGGGCACCGACCTCTGAAGTATTTTTAAAGTTCCGTAACACTCCATACCTCCACTGCAACCATCATAATTCCTAGAACACTGATGTTCAATATGTCCTCCAGTGTTACCATGGCAGGTGTGGCAGTACTTAGATAAGCAGTTAACATCAACAACTTTTCCATTCTCCAAAGAAGTAGCACTTACAACACCTTTCAAGGAACGATGTCTTCGACGTTGCCATGTCCCGTCAAATGCAACAGCAATGTCCCTGGTTCCACTAATATTTACAGTTTCTTCTACTGCACGTTTCATAGATGCTTTAGACACAACCGTCAAGGCACCTAAAAGTATTTTTATGTACTTGCTGAACCTACTGGGAGGAGGAGGGAGGTCCATCAAATCACAAAACGTTTGAGCAGCCTTTTTTCCGTTTCCTATTGTACGCGTTGCATACACTAACTTCAAATCCACATCATATGAGTTATGCACAATGTTTGAAGTCACTTTCGAGGTAGATTTATTGCAGGATCTACACATAACAACTAATTTTGACGCCAAACCCTTGCTGCTACTTTGTTGTCCAGTTATTTCCAGACAGCCTACACC
This sequence comes from Schistocerca gregaria, assembly GCF_023897955.1. Classification (NCBI taxonomy): domain Eukaryota; kingdom Metazoa; phylum Arthropoda; class Insecta; order Orthoptera; family Acrididae; genus Schistocerca; species Schistocerca gregaria. The sequence goes on along the minus strand of NC_064927.1, from coordinate 490,574,929 downwards.
ATCACATTGTTTACATTTCGCAACTTCTTTTATCAAAGAAGATAAGATGCCAACATCAGCAACAACAATTCCACTACAAACAGTGTCATTCTTATCACAAAAATTTGAATCACCAGGAGGTGTGCCATGTGGGAGTTTCTTCCTTGAAGAACTGATACATAGGTTGCTTTCAACAGTGTGACTTGCTTTGTTTGTGAACGGGTTACCACGGAATTTCCTTTTATTGAATTTCTTGATGCATGGCATAGTTCGTATTTATTGCACACTAAAGGATATGTACTTCCACAAACATATGTAGCACTTGGGCAACAAACATTCAGTAACACGTGAACAAACTGCGTCGGCGAAACAAAAGTAAATACTAGCAAAGGTAGTCATTTACAGACACTAGAAACCTGCACTGTTACCAACAAATACAATGTATCATACGTATAATCGCTGGAAACAGAAAGTTCACAGTTCTTTACGAAATAATACTGGTTTGTGTAACAGAAATAAAGGGGGCGTGGTGGCATCCACGACAGAAACTTTAAAATTTTGTATATATAGGTCATTTTTCATTTGAAACCCTATAATTTATAAATCAATGTAATCAGGAAAGACTGTAGAATTTAACAAAGTCATAAATTATTAGATTGTTCCACCATTTATAAGTACCTTGTGTCCTTAAGAACTTATGTTTGTGAACGATGCCGTTGTCCCAACTGTATTTGTAAGCTGCTATGGATGTGATTCTCCCATGAAACCGCCCCGGTTGGAAACATGGGTCGTAATTTTGTGTTTTTAATTTATATTACGATCTTATCTTTGTACTTCACTCTCTTATCATTAGATTGTTACGAAAATTGCACTAATGTAAACTTGGCACTGTTGTGACAACTGCTAACTGTGTGGTGTTTGGCTTTTAGTGTTTTTGTATTATATTAAGAACTTACGTTTGTTCGTCCAACTCTTTTTATTGTGCTATTGTGAAGATTGGAGCTACGTTAACATTAAACTTTTGTAACTGCAGGTTGTGCATGGTCTTTGCTACCTACAGCCAAAAATCAATCAGTAAAAGGTCACATTTTCACCGGCCGGTGTGGCCGTGCGGTTCTAGACGCTACAGTCTGGAGCCGAGCGACCGCTACGGCCGCAGGTTCGAATCGTGCCTCGGGCATGGACGTGTGTGATGTCCTTAGGTTGGTTAGGTTTAAGTAGTTCTAAGTTCTTGGGGACTGATGACCTCAGAAGTTGAGCCCCATATTGCTCAAAGCCATTTGAACCATTTATACTCGATGTTAACAAATTTCTCTTCTTCAGAAACGCTTTTCTTGTCATTACCAGTCTACATTTTATATCCTCTCTACTTCGACCATCGTCAGTTAATTTGCTCCCCAAATAGCAAAACTCCTTTACTACTTTAAGTGTCTCATTTCCTAATTTAATTCCCTCAGCATCACCCAACTTAATTCGACTACATTCCATTATCCTCGTTTTGCTTTTGTTGATGTTCATCTTATATCGTCCTTTCAAGACACTGTCCATTCCGTTCAACTGCTCTTCCAAGTCCTTTGCTGTCTCTGACAGAATTACAATGTCAGAACCTCAAAGTTTTTATTTCTTCTCCATGGATTTTAAAATACCTACTCCGAACTTTTCTTTTCTTTCCTTTACTGCTTGCTCAATATACGGATTGAATAACATCGGGGAGAGACTACAACCCTGTCTCACACCTTTCCCAACCGCTGCTTCCCTTTCATGCCCCTCGACTCTTATAACTGCCATCTGGTTTCTATACAAATTGTAAAAAGCCTTTCGCTCCCTGTATTTTACCCCAGCCACCCTCAGAATTTGATTGTGTTGCGTTGTATTCAGCGTAAAATTGCAAGTGCATGAGTAGACATGTCGCCAAAAGCCGGATTAAACAGTACCGGCAGTAATGGGGACCCTGTCCCCCTCTTGTCATCGACGTGGAAACAGGAGTCCAACAAAAACTTACGCATTCCCAGAATTCGGGAACGTAACGATTCCAACGCGGCCGTTTATGCCACTTCCCTACATTTGAAGGTGTAACGTATACCCCCACCGGCGAAACATTGCACTTGACAGTTCGCTTTTTGTCTAGTTAGGTTGGCTATACTGTAATAGCGATGTTGCAACAGCAGCCCCTATACACACAGCAGACGATACAGTTTTCCGTCCCGTCTCGTAAATGCAAGCGATTGAGCAATTACAATGTATATAAAAACTCGTTTTTAATTGTACTACAATGACAGGAAGTAAACAACCGTATAATAATGCATGTAAAAGCATAACAATGCGCACCCTTTCGTTAACGGAGCAAAGAAATACAAAAAACAAGCATCTGACGACTGGTACTTTAAAACCAATAATGTACGTAGTTTACAAAATAAATAATAACCGAGATTGCAATAAATAACCAATATTAGAATTTTTTCACTCACCAATTTACAGCAATAATGGCGCAATTCCATCCAGCTCGCCATCGTCACTGTTGTCCGATTCATCGCTAAAACCGTCTTCATCGTCGTCATCGGCAAGACAAATCATTAATTGTTCATGGCCACTGATAATGCCTTCTATTGTCTGTGCTGCTCGTATAAGCTTCTCGACGTGCTCTACTTTTTTTCTCCATGAGGCTGCATCCACAGTCACAAGAGCTTCACACAACAGCTTTTCCACCTCTGTTATTGTAAAGGACTTGTTGTTGTTCCTTACATACATTTTTACGTCACTCCATACTAACTCAATAGGGTTGAAATGGCAGTGATATGGTGGCAGCCTTATTACAGTATGACCCCGCTCCTTGGCAATTTCGTCTACTACGTATGTAGGTTTCGTAGGCTTATTTTCTTTAACAAGAGAATATAACAGAACCTTTGTCATACCCATATCCGCTGCAATATTTCGAGCCTGTAACCACTGCACCATAATTTCTTTCCGATCATTTGTAGTTGGGGCTTCGTCCTGTATCACCGAATGATATGGAGCATTGTCCATTACAATTGTTGTAGGGACAGGAAATTGTTTTAAAAGGTTCCTGAAACACTCAACAAATCGTGCGTGATCCATATCTTCATGGTAATCATCAGTCTTTTTGATCTAAAAACTGAAAGTGCGTCAGGGACAAAACCACTGCAGGAGCCTGCATGGACCACAATTAATCTAGCTCCTCTTCCCGTCGGCTGATGGCCGTTACTGCTGGGTGTGTTATCTGTCCAACATTTACTGACAGCTTCCCCGGCAAATTATGGAATGAATGTCTCTGCCCACAATTTTGTGCAAGAAAATGCTACGAGTGGTAACAATATGTGCCCTCTCTAACAGTACTTTGCGTCCGTCTAGCGTTTTGTAACGGAAACCCATATTTTTTTAGCACAATTTTTAGTGATGTTTTACCACCCCTGAAGAGTTCACTTTCTTTTAAAGAGATTAATAACTTAGCTACAGTCGGATACTCTTTTCTGCTGTAGTAAGCATAAACATGCCTACGAACTGCATCAGTCTGGAAAGAATCTAAATCTGTGATAGGACTACGCCGCTTTTTCTTCTTTCCCGGGGTTGATAAAAATGTATTATTTGATCCAGACAGCTCGGAATCATTATGGCTCACTTCAGTATCTTCCAAGATTTGTAGTAATACTCCCTTACTTACTACCGTTCTTGCACTAATACCAAGAGTTTTCGACGTACGTTCCACCACTTTGTCGGCAGGAATTGATGGCTGTCCATGAATGCTTACGTAGTTTTTCTCCTGCTCGTAAAACTCACGAGTTCTGCGTAGCAATTCCAGTGCCTGGCTGTTTAGCGGCACCCCTCGATGCAAAGGATTGTCACTAGGTGAACGAAGTCTTTTCAGTGGCATTTTCCAAGTACGTAAACTCACAACGTAACAAACAGTACAACGAAAACACGGGGTAACCAACACACAACTCACGTTGTATACACATTCACTAAACAAAGCCGGCAACGCGGGAACTTTGACGTCACAGCACGTGAGTAACAGCAGTCCTCACTGCGCTGTGATTGGCTGACGCCCCACGCTGAACGCCTAGCGCCTATCGTTCTTCACTTGTTACTCTGTTACGCTGCCAACTTCATACGCAAACGTCAAGTGCAATGTTTCAGCGGCCCGGGTATAGTGCCCGTTTTTGCTGAACGTGGAGGCCCTCATCATCACTATACCCGGGCCGCTGAAACATTGCACTTGACGTTTGCGTATGAAGTTGGCAGCGTAACAGAGTAACAAGTGAAGAACGATAGGCGCTAGGCGTTCAGCGTGGGGCGTCAGCCAATCACAGCGCAGTGAGGACTGCTGTTACTCACGTGCTGTGACGTCAAAGTTCCCGCGTTGCCGGCTTTGTTTAGTGAATGTGTATACAACGTGAGTTGTGTGTTGTTTACCGCGTGTTTTCGTTGTACTGTGTGCTATATCGTTGTGACTTTTGTTACGTTGTGAGTTTAGGTACTTGGAAAATGCCACCGAAAAGACTTCGTTCACCTAGTGACAATCCTTTGCATCGAGGGTGCCGCTAAACAGCCAGGCACTGGAATTGCTACGCAGAACTCGTGAGTTTTACGAGCAGGAGAAAAACTACGTAAGCATTCATGGACAGCCATCAATTCCTGCCGACAAAGTGGTGGAACGTACGTCGAAAACTCTTGGTATTAGTGCAAGAACGGTAGTAAGTAAGGGAGTATTACTACAAATCTTGGAAGATACTGAAGTGAGCCATAATGATTCCGAGCTGTCTGGATCAAATAATACATTTTTATCAACCCCGGGAAAGAAGAAAAAGCGGCGTAGTCCTATCACAGATTTAGATTCTTTCCAGACTGATGCAGTTCGTAGGCATGTTTATGCTTACTACAGCAGAAAAGAGTATCCGACTGTAGCTAAGTTATTAATCTCTTTAAAAGAAAGTGAACTCTTCAGGGGTGGTAAAACATCACTAAAAATTGTGCTAAAAAAATATGGGTTTCCGTTACAAAACGCTAGACGGACGCAAAGTACTGTTAGAGAGGGCACATATTGTTACCACTCGTAGCATTTTCTTGCACAAAATTGTGGGCAGAGACATTCATTCCATAATTTGCCGGGGAAGCTGTCAGTAAATGTTGGACAGATAACACACCCAGCAGTAACGGCCATCAGCCGACGGGAAGAGGAGCTAGATTAATTGTGGTCCATGCAGGCTCCTGCAGTGGTTTTGTCCCTGACGCACTTTCAGTTTTTAGATCAAAAAGACTGATGATTACCATGAAGATATGGATCACGCACGATTTGTTGAGTGTTTCAGGAACCTTTTAAAACAATTTCCTGTCCCTACAACAATTGTAATGGACAATGCTCCATATCATTCGGTGATACAGGACGAAGCCCCAACTACAAATGATCGGAAAGAAATTATGGTGCAGTGGTTACAGGCTCGAAATATTGCAGCGGATATGGGTATGACAAAGGTTCTGTTATATTCTCTTGTTAAAGAAAATAAGCCTACGAAACCTACATACGTAGTAGACGAAATTGCCAAGGAGCGGGGTCATACTGTAATAAGGCTGCCACCATATCACTGCCATTTCAACCCTATTGAGTTAGTATGGAGTGACGTAAAAATGTATGTAAGGAACAACAACAAGTCCTTTACAATAACAGAGGTGGAAAAGCTGTTGTGTGAAGCTCTTGTGACTGTGGATGCAGCCTCATGGAGAAAAAAAGTAGAGCACGTCGAGAAGCTTATACGAGCAGCACAGACAATAGAAGGCATTATCAGTGGCCATGAACAATTAATGATTTGTCTTGCCGATGACGACGATGAAGACGGTTTTAGCGATGAATCGGACAACAGTGACGATGGCGAGCTGGATGGAATTGCGCCATTATTGCTGTAAATTGGTGAGTGAAAAAATTCTAATATTGGTTATTTATTGCAATCTCGGTTATTATTTATTTTGTAAACTACGTACATTATTGGTTTTAAAGTACCAGTCGTCAGATGCTTGTTTTTTGTATTTCTTTGCTCCGTTAACGAAAGGGTGCGCATTGTTATGCTTTTACATGCATTATTATACGGTTGTTTACTTCCTGTCATTGTAGTACAATTAAAAACGAGTTTTCATATACATTGTAATTGCTCAATCGCTTGCATTTACGAGACGGGACGGAAAACTGTATCGTCTGCTGTGTGTATAGGGGCTGCTGTTGCAACATCGCTATTACAGTATAGCCAACCTAACTGGACAAAAAGCGAACTGTCAAGTGCAATGTTTCGCCGGCGGGGGTATAGGCGCCTACAGGCCCCCGCGGTCGCCTTGGGTTGCTGAGCTGTACCAGAAGCGCCGTCACGAACCCTTCTTGTGTCGCGGCCCGCTCCTATTGGCAGCAGATATCGGTTTTGGCGACGCGGCATCGTGGCGGCGGGCACGTGCTCGGCGCGGCCCGGCCCCTGGCAGAGCGCCCGCCGCTTCCTGCCTGCCCGGCCCACTTCCGTCTCCAATCGCGCACGTGGCCGAGCCGCCCACTTAGAGAATCTCTTTCCGACAGCCTGACACCGTGGCCGTTTTCTTAGATTTTCTGATAGATCTTTCGCCAGGGGCTGACTCCGAAAATTATTGTAGGCTATAGAGTCGGTTACTTACATGTCCGATAGATCATATTCCCGATAACTATTGTGGTGTGAAACGTGTCAAGGAGTTGTTAGGGAGAAAGATCTTACTCTACATCCGAAAACGGTTCTGCTGTCTGTTATGTATTGTAGTCCCACAGACTGTCGAAGAGTTTTATACCAGCATATTTTACCCCTTCCTGTGCCCAAGTTAGACTCGTTAAAGGGTAATGCAGATCACGAATTCCTTGTTACCCAACAACCTTACTCCGCAACATCTCAGTGAGTGAAATTATGTTCACTTTCTGACTTCTATATCCCCAAAGTTCTCAATTATTCTTATGCAAAGGTAACCGAACCTAAACATTTTAGTGGTTATCATCAATAAATACACTGAATAATTTACATTTATATACCCTGTTTATTATTTCCTAATTGTAAATTACGTTAATAAGAGGTGGGATATATTCGTCAGTATAAACTCGATGAAGTGCATTTTTCAAAGTTTCAAGCAAGCTCATTTGTGTAAAACCAATTAGTAACTCCCATAAAGCACGTTTTACTACTACCTCTGTTGATGCTTCTTTGATCGGCTTCCCAACTACGCTTGTTAACTCGCCTCCGTGGCCGAGGTCGCTAACGCACGCTTGTGCGGTGGCACTAGACCCAGAGGTAAGCCGGTTCGAACCCTGTGTGACAATAAAGGCTTTCCCTGTCAATATTTGGCCTGCAAGGGGAGGAGACGTGGTGGCATAAACTTGGTGATCCCCAGCACGTCGAGTAAATACCAAACCTCTCAGCATTGTCTCAAGTGAGGGCATTCTAGACAGTAGATGACACTATTTGCGAGGAGTAGGCTACATGCCGCGCCGGGTTTCTCTCATCATTACCATCATCGTCATCATACAACACACACACACACACACACACACACACACACACACACACACAATACATGTAGTATTACAAATATAGTAATGGAGCATGATCCAAATAAACAAACTACGCTTGTTACCATTCGCAAACAGGACTAATTCTGTCTCCTGATTAAAATATTATAGTGGATCATTAGCATAAATAGCATAAAGCAAGCACAGTAGAGATCCAATGATACGAGGCCGGGAGAGCCGGCCAGGATGGCCGAGCGGCTCTAGGCGCTACAGCCTGGAACCGCGCTACCGCTACGGTCGCAGGTTCCAATCCTGCCTTGGGCACGGATGTGTGTGGTATCCTTAGGTTAGTTAGACTTAAGTAGTTCTAAGTTCTAGGGGACTGATGACGTCAGAAGTTAAGTCCCGTAGTGCTCAGAGCCATTTGAACAGATGCCTGTCGGACTGGTATTGCTATTTATCTCCATGCAGATGTGATGCACTTCTGTGTATCACTCTAACAGCCTAGGGTAACTTTCTGCACTCTAGGTTTGTTTACAAATAAATAAATCTTCCGCTACCAGTGACTGGTTAACCAAATGAAAGTGTACGGTTCCAGCCGTTTTCTGCGTCTAATACCCTAAGGTTAATCAAATGGAAGTGTAAGGTTCCAGAGACATTTTCAAGCCTCAAACGGGTCCCGCGAACTACATAGTTTCATTTGACTGAAGCGCGTGCCTGGGTTTCAGGAAAGATCTCCTTTTTCGTTCGATGATGATGATTGGTTTGTGGGGCGCTCAACTGCTCGGTTATCAGCGCCCGGACAAATCCGCAACCTTTGCTCGGTCCAAACTCGCCACTTTTCATGAATGATGATGAAATGACGAGGACAACACAAACATCCCGCCATCTCGACGCAGGTGAAAATGCCTGACTCCGCCGTTTTTCGTTCGATGCTGAGGTGCTGTTCCAGTGTGGTTGGAGACCCGCTGCAGTGCTATTCGAGTTTAGGGAGATTATCAAGTGGGGCGAGGTGTCAACGGGAATTTTAACTGCGGAGGGAGGCGCGCTAGGGTGCGCAGTGCAAAGCCGCCGTGCCAGGGTGGCGTAGTGGGTGGCCCTTCCGCCTAGTCAGCAGCAGACTCGGGTTCTGATCCCAGTGCTGGTACAGATTTTCATTCGTCGCCCCAGTCTCCCAGTATTCATAACCCTAAGGTTAATTTTAAGTATTTCAGATATAATTTTCCAAAATTGAACGAGCGCGGTGGCGCAGTGGTTATCACAACGGACTCGCATTCGGGAGGACGACGGCTGAAATCCGTGCTCCGCCATCCAGATTTAGGTTCCCCATGATTTCCCTGAATAACTCGTGGCAAATTCTGGGATGATTCCTTTCAAAGGGCATGGCCGATTTCCTACCTACCTACCTACCTACCTATACACCCTGAAAGATGCCGAGTGTGTGCTCCGTCTTTACTGGCTAAAGAAAGGCAACCAAATGGAAGTACCAAGTGTCCCTGGAACTGAGGCCAATTCGAAAGAGGCAATAAAAGATCGCAATTACAATTGTGGCAAAATGAATGGGTCACATCACGCACAGGCAGAAGAACACACGAATTTCTCCCTAACGTCATGGAGATTAAAAATGAGATTTCTTAATCAGTCGATTGAACTGATGCATTTTCCACGGCCCGTGTGCTACATATCTGTACAAAATCAGAACACAAATGAATGATAGGTGCGCCTGCGGCAGTGTGGGCACATTAGAACACAGTGTGGGATTGCGTGCGCTATGAAGATGCGGCTGATAATGGACGGAGCGAGTTGACCTGGCGCATCTCGGATGATACTGAAGCCGCAGTGTCCAGGAAGGCCAGGGAAAACTTCACGAAGCATTCAACCATAAGTCAGCATGCTGCCATCCACGACAGACAACATATTCTCCAGATGGAGAGAAGATAACCGAGGTCGGCGACCACCGAATGAAATAGTGTCCCTATAATGTGCATTGCGCTGGTGTAAGTGATCGTGGAAGTGTGGACTTTAAGACGTAACAGTAGTGGTGGATGGCGCTACTTGCTACAGTGGGAACGTTGCCGACGTGCTGCCCGACGCCCAGCAGGGCCAGTAGCGGAAACAGCCGTTTACAAATTAAGTGCACCAAAATAAATGAACAAATAGAGAACAGATTGTGTGGTGCTTTTAAAAATAATGGCTCTGAGCACTATCGGACTTAACTTGTGAGGTCATCAGTTCCCCAAAACTTAGAGCTACGTAAACCTAACTAACCTAAGGACACATCCACACACATCCATGCCCGAGGCAGGATTCGAACCTGCGACCGTAGCGGTCGCGCGGTTCCAGACTGTAGCCCCTAGAACCGCACGGCCACCTCGGCCGGCGTAGTGCTTATAGAAGTATTAGAAGTTGAGTGACTGGTTAAGGGTTTTATGTAGATTTTTTAAAAATTATCAGAAATAAATAGTTAATACCTAACTTATACTACTCAAGGAAATGTCATTTGTATGACCTATTTTAGATTTTCATATATAGGCCGTAATTTTGAAGATTAAATAATTAAATGCATTTGTAATGATCTCGATGTTGACGGGACGTTAAATCGTAATATTCATTCCTTCGTTTTTCTAAAATTTTCTAGAAGGTGATGAACTGTAGGGTTGTCACCCACTTGAAGAATGTTGGGACACTTAGTAAAAGTTTGGATTTCAGAAGGGCGACTGTACTGGGTCAGTTCTTTGCACATCTACTGAGCACAAAGAATCTTATGTGATAAAATATTATCATGTGGGATCTTCTTCGTCTAATCGAAGGCATTCGATTATGTCAACCTTAATACATTGTTAAGCAAGTAAAAGTTTTTATGGAATGCATAATTCAGCACGTGTCCAGTTTAGTTCTTATTTGAGAAACAGAGTCTAGAAAATTAAGCAAGGCTGTTAGAGTGATACACAGAAGTGCATCACATCTGCATGGAGATAAATGGCAATAGCAGTCCCACAGGCATCTGTCATTGGACCTCTACTGTGTTTGCTTTCTGCTAATGCTCTACTATAATATTTGAATCAGGAGACAGAATTAGTCCTGTTTGCGAATGGTAACAAACATAGTTAGTTTATTTATTTGGAGCATGCTCCATTACTATATTTGTAATACTACATGTATTTAGTGTGTGTGTGTTGGATGATGATGATGATGATGATGATGATGATGATGATGATGAGAGAAGGGAGAGGGTGAAACCCGGTGCGGCACGTAGTCCACTCCACGCAAACAGCATCATCTGCTGTGTAATTCGGAGTGGTTTGGTATTTACTCGACTTGCTGGTGATCACCAAGTTTATGCCAGCACGTCTCCTCCCCTTGCAGGCCAAATATTGACAGGGAAAGCCTTTATTGTCACACAGGGTTCGAACCGGCTTACCTCCGGGTCTAGTGCCACCGCACAAGCGTGCGTTAGCGACCTTATACTGACGAAAATATCCCACCTCTTATTAACGTAATTTACAATTAGGAAATAATAAACAGGGTATATAAATGTAAATTATTCGGTGTATTTATTGATGATAACTACTAAAATGTTTAGGTTCGGTTACCTTTCCATAAGAATAATTGACAACTTTGGGGATATAGAAGTCAGAAAGTGAACATAATTTCACTCACTGAGATGTTGCGGAGTAAGGTTATTGGGTAACTCCTCGATTGGGTACAAGGAATTCTTGATCTGCATTACCCTTTAACGAGTCTAACTTCGGCACAGGAAGGGGTAAAATATGCAGATATAAAACTCTTCGACAGTCTGTGGAACTACAATATATAACAGACAGCAGAAGCGTTTTCAGATGTAGAGTAAGATCTCTCTCCCTAACAACTCCTTGACACGTTTCACACCATAATAGTTATCGCGAATATGATCTATCGGACATGTAACTAACTAACTCTATAGCTTACAATAATTTTCGCCGTCAGCTCCGGGCGAAATATCTATCAGAAAATCGTGGGAAATTCCGCTCATATGTAAAGTCAATGAATGGGTCCAAACCTTCCATTCAGTTCCTCGTGTATGTGTCGTGTTTTGAAGCTTATGACAGCAGACAGAAAATAGAAATGTTAAAACAAAACCAAAAAACAAAAAAACTGGTTTACGCGTCAGGATACTATCGTGCCAATGTTTGACCACCGCACAGATTCACTAATGAGAGATATTGTTATTGGCACCCACTGTATTGAATAGAAATAAAAAGCACTTAAAACGAACAAAGAACCAGTTGCTGACGGGGTTCCCATGTTACATGTTGCAATAGTCCCGCTAGACTGGAAAACCTTAGAGGTCACTTATTTTGACTATAAATGGCGAGTCGCGAGTGGGACTCGGGGTTACGTAGAAAGTAAACTACGAGTAAAGACTGTTCATCCACTCCGGGAAACGAGAATATCTACGTTTCTTGGCTGTTATCGACATCGATACTGACAAGACTTCGATCTCGTGTATTCCAAGACTTTGGAGAATGTTCATGTTTCAAGTTTGAAACCGGATAATAAATGCCAAAGGAAATATTTACTTTGTGTGATATAATTACAAATTGACAATTTTCTGATTTTTTTTCTGTACTTGCGGTGTGAAACCTTGCCTATTGCCAAATTCTCTTGATTCTAGGTCAACGGGATGCACTCTATTGGTTTTAATGAGTGAGTTTGCGAGTGTCAAAATATGTGACTCAAATGGCCATGTTTTTGGGCTGCATAGAGCTAGAAGCTAACTTGTATAACACCAGAGAGGGATGATAAACCCTAGTATGTGACATAAATTTCAAATTGTTACGTGTACCCGTTCCTGAGGAAAGGACAGATAATGTGAAAACAAATGACAAATTCTTTTCGTGTGATATAACTACAAATTTACAGTTCTCGGATTTTTTTCCCTTTCATTGTACTATGAGCTCTTACATCTTGGCAAATATCATGATTCTAGACGCTCGGGAATACTTCATAGGTTTTGCTGAGTGATTTCGCTAGTGTAAAATATTTGACATGCAGGGCGGTATCTTTTGGTTGCATCGACTTAGAATTTTCAATTTCTTACAGCGCCAAGGGACCGTAGACCTTATCACATAGGATCTGCAACACTAAAAGATTATTCGCTGGCAAAGGTGTTGTGTGGAGGAAAGTATCCTTGTTGGACGATTGAAAGAAAATACAGAAAGACTTGGTCAATATTTCCACAAAGTGTAATGAATGGCAGCGATTAATAAATGCAGATAAATGCAAGATAATATCAATAACAGAGACAGAATGAACCCAATGGTATTCGATTACAAGATTAATCGAGAACAGCGTCAGCACGTCAGAGCGTGTAAGTACGAGGGACGTTCAGTAAGTAATACAACACTTTGTTGTCTCGGCCAGTTTCTTTAAAAAAATGCTGAATTTGTTGCGGGACATCGTGAAATATTCCTACTTCAGTCCCTTTGAATTCATATAGTTCTGATACGTGGTGGCGCTACACGTAGCTTTCAAAATAGCATCTACACTACTGGCCATTAAAATTGCTACACCACGAAAATGACGTGCTACAGACGCTACTACGTGCTGACATGAGGAAAGTTTCCAACCGATTTCTCATACACAAACATCAGTTGACCGGCGTTGCCTGGTGAAACGTTGTTGTGATGCCTCGTGTAAGGAGGAGAAATGCGTACCATCACGTTTTCAACTTTGATAAAGGTCGGATTGTAGCCTATCGCGATTGCGGTTTATAGTATCGCGACTTTGCTGCTGGCGTTGGTCGAGATCCAATGACTGTTAGCAGAATATGGAATCGGTGGGTTCAGGATGGTAATACGAAACGCAGTGCTGGATCCCAACGGTCTCGTATCACTAGGAGTCTAGACGACAGGCATCTCATCGACATGGCTGTAACGGGTCGTGCAGCCACGTCTCGATCCCTGAGTCAACAGACGGGGACGTTTGCAAGACAACAACCATCTGCACGAACAGTTCGACGACGTTTGCAGCATTTGCGCCTTACTAAATGTCGTAGGCATAATGCTCAAAAACGAACGCACTATATCAATAATAATTGCGTAACTCGATTATTAATTTTGTTTCCTGTCAGGTACTTCGTATTGTGCTCGCACGTCAAAGATTTGCAAACTGTTGTTAGAGTGGTTTGTGTAGCCACGGTTCTGAAGCAGAAAATATTAGACCTGCCTTTTTTTCTTTAAATAAACAAAATGTACATTCCGTAGATTTGGGGTAAAATGACGGATACTAATAGTGGGTAGTGAAATAAATGTGCGTACGCGAATAGTGAATGGTTGATGCAAATTCTGTAGCAGTAGAGCTGTAAACTACTGTAGTCTGTTCTAAGTAAGGGTAGAGTATCATATCTTTCGCTTTTTTTAATGTCTTCTGTCAGTGGCATAATAGATTCCCCTAGAAACCGTAAGCAGTGAACCGTCTACAAAGTGATTGAGGATGTATAATCGGCCATTAACCTCCAATCTGCAAAATTGAAATGGTCAATGTTTAATTCAGGTTTCAATCGAAAATTGTTGATTTGTAACGTGAAACAAGAGGTTTGTTGTAGTTAAAATTAAAAAAAAATACAGATTTGTCATATAGCACAAGAAAACGCAAAAGAGGGTCACATTTAAAAAAAAAAAAACGCATACCAAAGAGATATCAAACATCGCTTCAATACTTCGTCAACTTGTTTCCGTTATTCATAAACAACTTTCGTCTGTATTAATAATAAGAGGAAACCCTTGCGTTTGAGCGTAATGAAGACTGTTCTGTTGAATATAAAGTAGTAATAATAATTATAAAGACTTTTTTATGTTTGTGAATGTAAACTGTTCTTGCATCAGAAGTAATTGCTTTGGTTACATAAAAGCGCAGAAGTTAGGCGATCGACTAATTTTTATTACTTATATTGACTTAAAGTACGCAATGGACTAACACTGAATGATGTGTGGTTCTAATAATGTGCAAGACAGACAAACAAGGAGAAGTCGTCAGTTCCCAGTTTCTCTCTCACACATTCATTTATGTCTCTTTCTACCAGTGCTACCAATACTGCCGATAATCCTACTACGTACTACGTCATTTATGTACAGTACCGAAACACCCGAACCGTAGTTTTGGTGGATTGTAACTCTATTTATGGGTAATAAACATCTACATCCATACTGTGCGAACCACTGTAAAGTGCATGGCAGAGGGTACTACCCATGTACTGTACCACTTATTGGGGTATATTCCCGTTCCTCTAACGTACGGAGCGCAGGAAGAATGACTACTTGAATGCTTCCGACCGTGCTGTAATTGGTCTAATATCGTCTTCGCGGTGCCCTACTGTAGCGATACGTAGGGGTTCTTAATACTGGTTCTTGAAATTTTGCGTCTAGGACACTCGGCGCTATCGAGAACCTGTCAATTCAAATTTTTCGTGACACAGTGACGATATGCGTTAATCCATTGTGGATGAAAACAGTGAGTTGACGAAAGTCACGGGATACCTCCTAATGTCGTGTCGGACGCCCTTTAGCCCGGCGTAGTGCAGTAACTCGGTTTGACATGGACTCAAAAAGTCGTTTGAAGTCCCGCGTAAAAATATTGAGTGATGCTGCCTCTGCAGCCGTCCGTAAGTGTTGGCGGTGCAGGATTTTGTGCACGAACTGACCTGTCGATAAGAGTTCGATGAGATGCATGTCGGGCGATATGGCTGGCCAAACCATTCTCTGTAATAGCGCGGAATGTTCTTCAGACCAGTGGGGAACAGCTGCGGCGTAGTGCCTCCGCGCATTGTCATCTATAAAAACCCCAAATTTTTCTGGGAACGTGCGCTCATTCCAAAGGATTTAAATATGCTTCATCTCATGTTAGTAAATTGTCGAAGTGTCTGCAGCAAGATCCCCGAGTTAATCTCCGAAATAAACAGTAGCAATGCCAATATTGTATTAGGTACCGAAAGCTTGTTGAAACCAGACATAAAAAGCAGTGACATTTTGAACTGTGATTGGACAATGTTTGGAAAGGATAGGACTGGTGCTCTATGGGAGGTGGTGTGTTCATTGCAGTTAAAAGCTGTTTAAACGCAGTTGAGATCGATACTGCATCGGACTGTCAAATAATCTGTATATAGCTGTCAGTTAGACAAGGATTGACCATTGTATTAGGATGTTTTTATAGACCACCAGCATGCGCAACAAACGTCGCAGAACGTTTCAGGGAAATTCGTGAGTACATAGGAAGTAGATATCCAAATTATCCGTTACTTGTAGGTAGAGACTTGAGTCTAGCATTCATTGACAGGGAAAATTACACGTTCATCACAGGGGGCCGAAGCAAAGATTCGTGTGAAGTTATTCTAGGAGCGCTCTCAACATACAACCTTGAGCAGTTGGTTAGGAAACCAACTCCAGATGGGAACATATTAATCTTGACGACAAACAGATCTGTTCTTTTTGAGGAAGTTAATCTAGAAGAAGGTATTAACGTCCATAATGTGGTGGCTTCTATGTCAGTGAAAGTTGAAAAAAAAAAAAAAAAACAGCGTAGAGTTTTCTTGTTTGGGAAAACAAATAAAAGCGTCATTAGTGAATATCTTCATAGTCAGCTCCAAGCATTCATCGCGGGACACAAAGGTATTGGGCATCTTTGGTCGGAACTTAAAGATATTGTCCACCAAGTGCTAGAGAAGTATGTGCCTAGCAAAACTATAGGGGCGGGAAAGGATCCACCTTGGTACAACAAACTTATTAGGAAGTTGCTGAGAAAGCAGAGAATTTTGCACAGTCGTTTTAAACGTAGTCACTCCCCGCTGACAAACAGAAATATTGCGAAGTGAAAGCAGCTGTCAGAAGGACAATGAGAGACTCTCTTAACGAATTTGAAAGCAATATTTTATCTGCAGACTCTAAAAATAACTACAAAAAATTTTGGTCGTACGTAAAATCTACAAATAATTCAATACCTTCTCTTGCTGACAGTACGGGTAATGTAACTGATGATGATAAACAGAAGGCCAAAATTCTAAACCTAGCTTTCAAAAACTCGTTTACGATTGAGGACTCCAGCACCATCCCTCCTTTCAGTTACTGAACAAACGAAAGGATGGTTGACATAGTGTTTAGTATATCTGGGATTGTAAAACAGTTAAGATCCTTAGACGCCAGAAAGGCATCTGGCCCAGACGGTATCCCCGTAAGATTTTATGTTGACTGTGCTACAAATATAGCACCATTCTTATCCGTCATCTATCAGAGATAATTGGAACGGCGGAAAGTTCCACGGGACTGGAAGAAGGCCCAGGTCATAGCAATCTATAAAAAGAGTAGAAAATCGGATGCACATAATTACCGACCAATTTCACTGACATCGATTTGTTGTAGAATCATGGAACATATTTTGCTGTCGCTTGCTACAAAAAGTGCGCGCTTACGGTCTATCCAGTGACATATGCAGTTGGATAGAAGGTTTTCTAACAGACAGGGAGCAGTATGTCGTCCTGAACGGGGTAACTTCAACAGAAACAAGAGTAACTTTAGGTGTGCCACAGAACAGCGTAATACGTCCTCTGCTTTCTAAGATTTACATAAACGATCTGGTTGATGGTATTGACAGTGGGCCTTAGACTGTTTGTCGATGATGCTGTAGTCTACAGGAAAGTATATCACACGAAAGTTGTGAACAAATCAATGAGGAATGATCAGTCTTGGGAAGCGGTAACATCAGTCAAGTATCTGGGTGTAACTATTCGAAATGATCTGAAATGGAATGCTCAGATTACAGAAGTAACGGGTAAGGTGAACTCTAGATTGCGATTTATTGGTAGAATCCTGAAGCGATGCAGTCCTTCAACAAAGGAAATAGCTTACAATACGTTAGTTCGACCAGTCTTATTGTTCGTCGGTATGGGACCCTCACCAGTTGGGTCTGATTCAAGAGATTGAGAAGGCCCAAAGAAAAGCGGCAAGATTCGTGACTGGTACATTAGCCATCGCGAGAGCGTTACAAATCTCATAGAAAGTTTGAAGCGGGACACACTTGCAGACAGACGACGCGCTAAACGGAAGGGGCTGCCCACTAAATTCCGAAATCCGATCTTCGCCGAGGATGTAGAGCATTTATTATTACCACCAACTTTCAAATCGCGTAATGATCATCATTCAAAGATAAGGGAAATAAGAGGTCGTACTGAGGCGTTCAGAGAGTCGTTTTTCCCTCGCGCGATCCGCGAGTGGAACAGATGGGGGAAATATGACTTTGGCGCGAATTGTGTCCGCCACATACCGCTTGGTAGCTAGCGGAGTATATATGTAGATGTAGACGTAGACGTCCACGAATGGCTGCAAATGTTCTCCGAGTAGCTGAACATCGCCATTTCTAATCAGTGATCGGTTCAGTTGGACCAGAATACCTGGTGCATTGCATGCAAACACGACCCATACTATTATGGAGCTACCACCAACTTGAACAGTGCCTTGTTGGCAACAGTTTGAGTCCACGGCTCCGTGGGCTCTGCGTCAAACTCGAACGGTACCATCAGCTGTTACCAACTGAAATCGGGACTCATCTGACCGGGCCCGGTTTTGCAGTAGTCTAGGGTGCAGCCGATAAGGTCGCAAGGCGCTCGCTTCGGGCCGCCTACTGCCGTAGCTCATTAACGCCAAATTCCGCCGCACTGTTCAACGGTTACTTTCGTCGTACGTTCCACACTGGTTTCACGGCTATTTCAGGCAGTGTTGCTTGTCCGTTTCAACTATACGGAAACAACGTTAAGTGAAAACCGCTGGTCCCTGCGTTGTTCTTGGTGAAGGTAATGCCTGAAATTCGGTATTCTCGGCACACTGTTGACACTGTGGGTCTCGGAACACTGAATTCACTAGCTATTCCTGAAATGCAATGTCCCATGCCTTTAGCTCCAAGTACCACTCCGCGTTCAGAGTCTGTTATTTGCCGTCGTGCGGCCATAATAACAAATCACGTGAGTACAAATGACAGCTCCATCAATGCACTGCCCCTTTATACATTATGTACGCGATTCTACCGCCATCCCACGACTTTTCTCACCTCATGTATAGTGTTATACTGTAAATAGTTGTTTGGCGTATCACAGCAAAGAGATTAAGGGTGAGTCTCCAGGGCATCGAACAGCCTAGAGGGAAGAGTAGTTTTTGAGGAAGGGCGCGGCGTGATGTGTAGGGTGGGGTGCCCGGCAGCCGGCGCCCAGGCGCCGTTCCCGCCGCCGCCGCCGCCTCCCGCCTCCCGGAGCCGGAGCCGATCGATGCCGAGCGCCCGCCGCCCGCCTCCCGCCTCCCGCCGCCTCCTCCCGGCCTGGACCCTCGTCCCGCTGCGCCGCCACGCTGCTCGTTTGTCAGATGCTGGAATATTCGCGCCCGCAGCCGCAGCCGCGTCGGGAGCACCTATATAGTCCCGCGCGCGCTCTTCCGTGTCTCGGTGCATAGTCGGCTAGTCGGCGAGGCGATGTAGGTGCGCACTGCGAATCGTGCTCGCGTGCGGCAGGGGGCACACCTGCTCTACCCCAAGGCGGCCCGCGCCGATGCGTCGCCGCCGCTCGGGACCTTAGAGTCTGCTGCGGCGAGGCCGGTGTGTCCGTGTCGGCGAGACGACGCCCGCGACGGTGGAGGATGTGGTGAGCTGCCTGCCCCTGGGCAGCGCGCGCATCTGGGGCTACGAGGGCGGCTGCTGCGCGCGGCAGGGGCGCGCGTGGGCGGCGCGGGGGCGGCGGCGGCGGGCATGCGACGGGCCCATGCGCCGAGTCCTCGCCACCTGTCGGGATGCCGCCTGGGACTGCTACGCGGTACGCCACGCACCCTCCGCTGCTTGGGGCGGAACACCACCACGAACGTACTCTAGCTGCGATGTGGCAATACGGCAAAATACTGGTCCTTTACACGTGCAACGATTTATAATTAAATTGTCATCCGACCCAGCATTGCACGAGTAGTGTCAGTGGCCGGGCCTCTTGTCCGGCATAGTGGACATAAACTTCATACACAAACGTTCTGCCTGTTAGTATAAACCGAATCAAAAACCCCCTACACTAGTTCCACAGATTAGGTGTCACATACAGACAGTAAAACGCAGCCTGGGACTTTGTTTCGTATTAACATATATTCAGTCTCTCTCTCTCTCTTTCTTTCTTCTTCTCCTCTCTAACTCTCCCCCATGCCTCCCCCCCCCCCCCTCCCATCTTAAACGTCTGCAGAATCATTTTAGTATGAGTTCATAAATTCTATGCACTAGAAGTGGTTTTCAGGCATATACAATTTCAGTTCATGTTTGAAATTAATTTTATTATCCATTAAATTCGGTATAATGCTAGGTAGGTTTTATGACTGAGTATTTCATTCTGACAAATGCATAGACTGGTGTTATAGTAAAAACTTCACTGATCGGGCATTGTTAAAACTCAGTCTGAAGGCTGAAATTGTTTCCACCAGTCTGTTTTTTACATTTGTGCTTTATTATGCACTAACAGCTAGTTTTGAGACCTTCTCAAATGCTTATTACAGGCGTTGTCTGTGTCTAATTTGCAGATAGCTGTTCCGAGATAGTGATCACACTGACGAACGTGCTATGCACATCTGTGCTCGGCACAAGCCTTTTGTTTTATAAAAACTATGAGGACGGTTTATCCGCATCTGTTGTACATTTGAGAATCGACTTAGCTCGAAAGTAGATAATAGTACTCCATAGAGTACTGTTTTAAAATAACAGCCTGGTGGTAAGGATTTCATTGGGCAAATTTATTGAGACTGTGGTGCTCACCCTGAAGTAAATGACACACAATGCTTCTTATCATTTGGTGTCATTTTCTTAATTTTTAAGTGCACCCACCCAACTGTATTTTAGCAGTGTATGATCAGTGCAAGATTTCTCTAATCTAAATATTTCAATTTGTTTGGGTGACGCACAAAAATAGCCAAAATAAAAGGATTTCGTAATCTAAGTTACGACAGCCAGTTTGGTAGGTCATTGTCATTCAAACACAATTAAGTTTGGTTATAATTTTAAATATGTTTGATTACAGACAACGGATGACATTTTAAAATAATAAGACTAAACAGTCTTGCTGAAATAAATGTGCCTCCTTGATAACTCCATAGACGGATTCAAAATACATAGAGAAAGTATGCAGCAACTGTGGACACCATGGCAAGACAGGAAGAATTTGTGTGTGGATGCAAAACTCCCTTCGTGGTATACATTTTCCATAACTCTTACTACTGAGAGTTCTGGGGCCATTTTGTGCTGGTGGGCACAAAATTCTAAATAAAAAAAAATCATTAATTGCCGTTGACTTTTATTAACAATATCTGTTTTAAATAGGTAGTAATGTATAAGTAGGGTTCATAAACTGAAATTATCTGTTATAACAATTTAGCAGTATCAATGTATTTTCCACAATGCGTACACAGAGCGGAGCAGTATTTTATGACCACCACAAAAAATTTTAAAAAGTGCAGATTTGGTTGATTGTCAATTAGTTTTATTCACAACGTGCTATTTACACATACACATAGAGGTATAAGAAGGGTTCTGAACTTGAAAATATGAACATGACATTTGTTGCGAAAAGTCACATTCCCTACCAAGGTTTTAAGTTTTTGGGTTACATTTTACTGAAAACTTCAAATATTATGGAATCTGGTGTGAGAAATCATTAAAAAACAATAATTTTTTTTCAGAATTTTGAAGTATAAAGTACATGTCAAGATTACAATATTTTTTAAAGCTTAGCATAAGGTAAACCCTCCACCTCCACTCCCTGTCCTCCCCATTGGTATTGTGAGGGTTAAGCAGCAATACTGATACCAAGATTTCAAATTGACCCATAATCAGTTACCACCAAGCTGGCAGCCACATATCATTTATTTATTTAGAATTTTTTCTGCCACTTACCACATATTTCACCTCTGTCAATGACTTTTTATGTAAAAAATGCTGTTGACACTATGATTTGAAGTCCATGTTAAATAGTAGGTCCCTCTGTAACTGACTTGAGAGCCATTTCTAAGGTGAAAGGAAGTCAGTAGCATACTACCTCCAGCCAGACTGTTCATAGTAAACCAGTGCAGTTTTCAAACTGCCCTTGGAGCAGAGAACAGATTTAACTTTTGTTTAGTTATATGTATCATAAGATTGGAATCTTGGTCAGTACTGAAGAGATGACTGAAGGACTCTGGAACGTACTCAGTTAAGTAATCCCTTGGCTCCATCAAACATGACCTGAAACTATTTATGCTAGGAAACCTGCACACATTCTCAGGTTTTCGTCAGGTTGCTAATTTGTAGTTACAAGTATTAAGTAACAAATCCAAAGATACAGTGTTTGATCCCCGGCAAGTCCTAGGGTTTTGTTGTGGCACATAATCTAGATATTCAGTCCTTACAATGCTTTGTGTATGTCTGACAAAAATCAAGCTACACTCTGTTTAAGGCTTCATGTTTAACTACAGATTACCCTGTAATGATTCGGTGAACTTGTTCACAGGTCAGAAAAAACTAAAGAACATACCGCTTTCTGTATGATACAGATTTCTGCTTCTCTTGGCAGCAATTTATCTTGATATGCTAATAGTTCCACAAGCAAATGCACTCACATTCTAGTCTTCTGTCCAGGATATTAAGTTGTATGTTGCTACAAATGTAAGAATAAAAGTCTTGCAGTTCGCAGTTTCATTCCTGGTCTTTCTAGGCTATTGGAATTAGACCAGCCGTTCCTGTTCTATTAACTGTAAAATAACATATTTAAAACAAAAAAGTTGTGTCTCAATAGTTCTGACTCATGCACCCTTACTCAAGACATTTGATTGTTTTAATGTCGTGATATAGAAGTTACATTTCTTATGTGATGAATAGTCCTGCATATGATGGATCTTGTTTCATTTTTGAGAAATTATGCATAACATGGTGCTAAGTGATTAATGAGAAAAACTTTAAAGTGTGTTCTGATCACAGTCACTAAGCACAAGGTATTACAGTGGTTAAACACTGGACCTCTGTTTGGGAGGATGGTGGTTCAAATCTCCACCCAGTCATTGAGATTCAGGTTTTCCATGATTTTCCTCAGTCCTTAAGACAAGTGTTGGAATGGTTCCTTTGAAAGGGTACACCGAACTTCCAAATCTGAGATTTAGCTCAATCTGTGATGATCTCGTCAGTGATCGATATTAAACCATAATATCCTTTCTCCCTTTTTTCCTATCACTGTCCTCCATGTTTCTGTGTGGTGTGCGTAAATCACTTAGTATTTGATTAGAAGGCAGAATTAATTCAATTAGTTGTTGAGACAATTAGTCTCTCAAAGCTATTAATTATTATGCCCAGATAGGTTTGCTTTAGAGATTAAAAGAGGCATTTCACCCAGTTTAGTACTGTAAAAAGTACCATTATTGATAAAGTATGTACAGCAAATAGATCACTAAATAGGAAAAAAATACAAACTATCCAAGAATTTGTTAAAGATCATTTGAAAGAAAAATGCAAGTATTCCAAAATATTTAAATTGGCTATTATCATAAGAAGTACTAGCTCTGAGTACCTAGAAATCGCTAAGTTAGTGTATTTTAATAAGTCTCTTAACGTGTGCTCTCTAGGGCAGAATACCTTTGGCTATCACATGGGCACCATCACAGTAGATTTATTCTTCTATGAATTTGTTTTTAAACAGTCCATATACATTTGGGTTTAACAGATATGTTCTGTAACACAGCATTAGAAGTAAAAATGACGTACAGAACTCAATACTGACCCTACCTTTTCCTCATAAAGAAAACAGCTGCTCTTTGAAATATATGTTGGAGGAATATGCATACATGTGATCTTCTGATATTCTAGTACATCAGTCTTATTTTGCATGTATCACATAACATGATAAATGATAACGTACACCAGACCAGGATTTTAACCTGACTCTCTTGTTTATAGTGAGCTGCTGCCTTGGCCAGTAGGCTATCTGAGTATGTCTGAAGGCCCACCTCAAATTATCATTTATGTTTCTTTCTATCTGTATGAAGGTGTTGTGTATGAGACACTTGTAGGTGCTTTGAAGATTGCAGTTTATCCATTTGTGGCATTTTGTGAGTTCATACAGTGTAAAGAAATTAAAGATGGACCACTGTAATATTACACAAGCACAATAAAAATCTGTTGTGTATAATGTTCTGTAGATTTCATTGTGACGGAGAAAATTCAGAGACATTAAACAAGCAAAGTTATTCTCTAGTAAAGAGAAGCAGTTGGGAGAGTATCCTACCTTTAATCTAATATAAGCTATTCATTCCTCCTCAGGCTGAATTTAACGTAGTAAAATTAGACGAGAAACTACTACTTTGGGGAAAAAACCTTTTTGCTGAAATTACAGTTACAACTGCTGTTATAAATACACTGATTAGCTCATGTGTTATCTTGAAAATTTTTGAACCAGAGTTACAAAAAATGGACACATGATTTCCTTGTGAAAGCAGTAAACTGTGATAACATATTGAAATGTGACAGGATGTTATAGTTATCCCCTTTCATTGCTACCAATTACTCTAGAGTCCTTTAAGTTTACTTTCAATTGTGTAGTATGCATTACTTGTGAAGAATGTTTTAGCTGATTTATTAAATAGTTGTATTTTAGCAATATTTTTGATTTCCTTTGCCAGTTTATTATAC
Organism: Schistocerca gregaria; assembly: GCF_023897955.1. Classification (NCBI taxonomy): domain Eukaryota; kingdom Metazoa; phylum Arthropoda; class Insecta; order Orthoptera; family Acrididae; genus Schistocerca; species Schistocerca gregaria. The sequence continues at coordinate 490,550,742 of NC_064927.1, read as the reverse complement.
AGTTTTATTCCCTGATAGAAAATGCTGTTTTGGATTTTTTGTTTGTTTTTTCTTGGTAAATGTAAACCCAAACTGGCTCCAGTATCAGACTACTGGCTTTGTGCTGCAAGGAGAAAATGATTCTGTCATAATAAAAACAAAACACATAGTAGATCACTGGGTTTGGCCAAAATAGGCCTTTTCCAGACTAAGATATGGAGTGTGTGGCAGCTATCACTAGCATCGAAACTGTAATTTGTTAACAAAAATGGCTGTTTCCAACAGATTGCAGCCCATTGATATGTATATGTGCAACAAATGCTTCTTCATGTTCAATTATTTTATCAAACAATGCAATATCCAGGAATGGAATGAGAAGGAAAGTAGCCACTCACCATATAGCGGAGATGATGAGTCACAGATAGACGTGTGTGCACGCGCGCGCGCTCACACACACACACACACACACACACACACACACACACACACACACACACACACAGTCACGCAAACGTAACTCTCACTTTTTAGACATATCTCTGTTCAAAGTTCTGTCATTGTACCTGACAATTTTGTACATTTGTGTTGACTCTCTTTTTTGCTGAATTATAAAACTGAATTTTTGTTTCTGCTTTCAGAGTGGACTGTGTGCTGCAACAGAGATGGAATCTGCACGAGGTGGCAGCATTCGCATCCAGCATTTGACTGGCGCGACTGCAGGTGTGGCTGGGGAGGGCAGGTCCCGCTTTCCCAAACTGGATGAATGTGCACACTTCCACTATGAGGCTGTTGAACTAGGCCCTCTGCAAGTGAGTTGGCAAATTTTATGTGGTTATATAGCAGAACACGATTCCAGCAAAACAGAATGTTACTACATTAGTTCGGTACCTGTGAATGAAAATTTAAATCGTAGCATCTCACCTGGACAAATTTCAGAACCCGTTATTTGTACAATAGTGAGTGTGGTTTGTTTTTTGTGTGTTTGCTCTTCATATGTGTAAATAGGCAGTGCTACCATCAGGACTTTAAAATGGACTAGTAATATGTATACAGATGCTTTTAACTTATCTGCAATTAAATTTGAAGAAAATAGTTTCTTTTTTATTTTGTTAGAGAAAGTTATATCTTCTGAACACTATTTGAGTTTATTACAGATAACTTTTCAGTAATAAAAAAGAAAAAAAGGGGGGGGGGTAATGATTTATGACATTGGTCATTGTAGACCAAGTTACCAGTTATAACATTTTGTGTGAAAATGTTTAGAAACACTATTTCCTTGATTAAAAAAATTAAGTTGGAGTACTGATGGATCATCCGTTCGCTGCAGTGTGTGTAATTTGCTGTTATATTTGCAAAAAGGCACTTTTCACTTCTCCATTCGAAGTGGTATATCTTTTTTAGTACATGGATTCAAAATCCCATACTTATAGCACTTGTTAAATCGTTAGTGTTTGCACCTCAGCTGTTCAAATTTTACTCCCTGCATTTCCTTTCGAGAAATTAACTGTGCCTAATGAAAGTGTAAGTCCTACATATTCTCGAAAATTATTAATTGACGGCTAGAGCTAACCATGAATGCCTGTGTGCGTTACACCTGCAACATTCGCCGATATGATCATGTTAGTGCTTCATACTCCGAGCTAGGGTGGCTGCGGCTGGACAAACTGCGTGACTACCACACTCTATGTCTACTTCACCGACTCCTCGTCGTGCAAGCACCCCAGTACCTAGCTTCAGAGATTAAAAACCTGTCATGCCATCTTAATCGAAACACGAGGTCACTCTTAACTGGTATCCTAACTGTGCCCACTCACAAAACAAAAACTTTTGCAAACTCCTTCTCAGTTGCCGCTGTCCGTCTCTGGAACAAACTGCCCCTTACCTTGAGGAAAATTCAATCTCCTGTTGCTTTTAAGAAGAAGTTGAAGCATTTCCTACTATCATCCGCATAAAATTCTCCACAAAATTAATGTGCAAGGCCAATCCTCTCATCTGTCAAATAGCAAAGCTAGCGTCTCCTATCTTGCTCCTGAGATGCCTTCCACTTCATCTATCTCTATTAGCCACGCAGTCTTCTTTTCCTTTATATTTTCCTTAATTATGTTTCATCATGTCTCTCTATTCTTCTCCTCCCTTCACCATGAGTCTCCCTCATCCTCCCTGCTGCCAGCACTCCTATCTAAAATCTTTCTCTTCAATAATGTATTTTTTGAGGTGTACCTTTCTAATTGTTTATCTCACTTTTTGTATTAGATGTAGTTTAACATGCCTACTAAAACATATGACTGTAAAATAAGTAGAATGCCTGGTTAGATGTAAGAGAGGGCCTGATGGCCCTAATCTTGCCAGGTTAAATAAATAAATAAATAAATAAAATAAATAAAAATTAGATATTTTTACTTCTGCTTGTACATACTTCCCTGCAAACCACTGTGAAGTATATGGCAGAGGGTACTTCCTATTGTGCCACACGCGAAGATTTCTTCCCATTTCATTCTCAGGTGGAGCACAGGAAGAATGGCTGTTTTGCACTCCCTATACCACAACATAATAACATTCAAATTAACACAAAACATCAACACCACACAGGAACAGACAACAAAAGATTACATATTATGTAGCACTGAGTAGGATAAACTAAAACAAATAGCACAAAATCACAACCCACAAAATATTAGAGGAAGTAGAGGTTACAGAGCACACAGATTATACAATATGCAGAGGAACAATCAGCACCAAGGCATCATACGCGAAACAGAAAACTACACCCTGGACAGACAAAGAAACGAGACTAAAATGAGATGTGTGTGGGAAATGAAATCTCTCTCAGCAACTGTGGATTCACAGAGAAAAAAAAGACTCAAATTGCTGCACTGTGTATAGACAAGTGAAGAACATTTTCAAACAAACACTACTGGGAGACGACACAAGATACTCGCAGACAAAAATAAAACCCCACTAGTATTAGGTACACTAAGGCAGGACGACAGCACAAAGAGAAGAGGGTGGAGGAGTTCAGCACAGTTCCTGCTGAATAAACTACTACCTGAATATGTCATGAACGCAGACACACCACAACAAACAACACTGAAAGATGAACTGCATGCACCATACAACACAGTTGCTGTCATTACGTCACCTGTCCATTTGCTCAGGGAGATGTTGCAATAGCGATAAGAGAGTTAAAAGCTAAACAAGTGCTGGGGCCAAGTGGCATCCATTCAGAGGTACTCAAAACACTGTCACCATAGATTGCCCCATATTTAGCCAAAGTACTTAATGATGCCTAAAGACTAGGCAGGGTGCCTACAGTCTGTAAAACCTCAGGTGCAGTGATCATACAAAGATCTGTGGACAGACCAATATGTCTTATAAACACAATGGCTAAGGTTCAAGAGAAGCTGCTTTGCAGCTGACGGCAGGCCCATAGAGCTCTCCACAGCCTTAGTCCCCACCAATTCAGCTTTAGACTGGGAAAATCCATTGATGACACAATTAACCAAGCGCTTGGAATTGCTAAAAATGCACCAAATAAATATGCAGTAGCAATAATGATAGACATCACAGTGCCTGTGACAACCTGTGGTGTGCAGCACTCTTTGCGACGTCCGACAATTGGAAGTACTCCACTCCCTATATAATAATCAGGAGCGTGACCAAAGGATGCCCACAGGGATCGATCTGTGGACCCATCTTCTGGGACATCACTAGTGAACCCATCCTAGAACTCGTGGATGGGGACAATAGGACTGATGGAGTTATTACCTACACAGGCAACCTATTGGTATTAGTTTCTGCAAACAGTAGAGCCCACCTAGAAGAGGAAGCATTCACACAATCACAAAGTGGTGCACAACAAACAGGCTCCAGATAGCAGGCCACAAAACAACATATACTCTATTGAAGGGTCTTTTGAAACTGGATCCTTCAACACAGGATGACTGTAACATGCTATCTAGGAGAATTCATAGAGAAAAAGTTAACCTTCCATGAAGACATCAGAATAACTAAAGACAAGGCAGAAAAAATACTACACAAATTGACAAGGCTAAATTCAGGGCAGTACAGTAATCAGGATGTACCACTGTGCATTCTTTAAATCATTACTCACATGGTACATTGTTTAACCCTTGCCACCAACAGAATGGTGGCAAGATGGGGCAGAGAGGTGTCCATCGTGGACTATTGAGAGCTTTCAGCACCACATCAGTCAAAGTACTATGCATGGTGGTCAGAGTCTACCTGATTGGTTTCACCATCAGATATCGGGCTGCACAGTACTGGTTAAAGATGGATAAACTAGACCAAGTTAGCCAAATAACCGGTGTACCGTTAAATACCACGTGCCAGCTTAAACTCTGGTGAATGGAAGCCTCGCAGAATGAGTGAGGCACAAGTGATAAGGTACAGAGAGTCCATACATTCTTTCTGGATTTATTGGAATGGTTAGTAACGAAACATGCCTACTTAGCTGCGGCATGGTTAACTCTGTAACACAACACGGACCTTATCCCATGCAATTGAACTGCGTGAGTCTGATGCAGAGACCTATTTGTACACGTGAGGAGATGGGATCTCCCGATCATACAGTCCTATTCTGCAAGAATTGGAGACACCTCAGGGACACAATACAAGCACACAAGATTTACGCGGAGTGCCTACGAAATAAAACAGAAGGGACACTGTTAAATACACTAACAGACAAGATTTCAAAGGCAACACACAAAGAATACCCGCATACATGACCGTATAGAAGACAAAACAATATGCAGCATGATAACAGACTCTGTAGGGTGGACAGCGACACATAAGATGACACAGAGAGCAATGAGGCAGACAGTGCAGATGACTGAACACTAAGCAGTTAGACTGCTGCTCATCAGACTTTGGATTACATGCTTCTGGAAGTTGACAGGTTTATTGGTAAAATCTCCGGGCTGTCTTTGTGATAAGGAAGAACTTGACAGATAAACAGACCACTTTATAAATGAACCCTGCAGCATCAGTCAGTACTCCCACAGAATCTGCTTATGATATATTCAAGGTCTTTATAATTTCTGATACCTTTAAGAAGATTATTTTTCCAGAGATAGCTATCATGTGTTTCCTTTTATCTTGTATGGAGGAATGCCTCAAATTCAAGTTATTTCCTGCTTTTGACAGTCAGTGGTATTTCCTTGATGAAGATGCAGTTTGAAGTTTATTCTCCAATGCTGTTCAATGTAGTTTACGAGACTTGTCCAAACCATAATTTTTCCAGCTTCTCTAATAGTTCCACTCTTCACGTAATGAATTACTACAAGTTTAAATTTTGCATCATGACTGTGTCAAATTCCAAAGTTTGTTTATAATATTCTTTTGGTGATGCCACTCATTGGTCAAGACTGAGGGCAAGCTGAAAAGTAATGTATAAGAATTTTTAATGTGAAAACTCTTAAAGCTTTTTAAATAAAACTCATGTTATTAACTTACTACATATTTATTCTTCAAGTCTGTGTATTTGCAGCCCACTGCTGCTGAAGGGCTCTGAATGACAGCAGGGAACATAGTGGAATGTGAAGTAACTATGTCAGTGTGTGAGAAACAGTGTGATATAAACGAGTTTCATATTTGAGGAGTTTGTCCATGCATGGAGCACCACCTGCTTCAACATGACAATACCAGATCGTGCATGAGTGAAATGACTTCAGCAAAAATCTGACACCTTGCCTTCACTGTCATCGATCATCCTCAATACAGTCTTGACTTGACCCCAACTGATTTTCTTCTGTGTTCAAAGCATAAAGAATGCCTTTGAGGACTTCACTTTTATAGTGATGAAGTGCTGCAAGCAGAGGTGAGGAGGTTGTGGCTCTGTCTATTAACAAAGTCAAACATCCTACAATGATGATATCAACAAACTGGTCTGTGGTTGGGAGGAATGTGTTCATCACCAGGGTGACTATGTTGAGAAATATATATGGAGATGTAACGAACAAAGAAGTATAATTTTAATAGACTTACTTTTATTTAAAAAAAAAAAACAACTTTAAGAGTTTTCACAAAACATGTGGAGGCACTACTCTTTAGCATGCCCTCGTTTTACTCTGTAGTTAGAAAAAAACTGTGATTGTCCTGTTGTGTATAATAGTCACTTCCAACATGAAGCATTAACAGTTGAATGTGTAACCTCATATATAAAATTAATTTCCAGATGCTAGAGATATTATTACTCCAATTTGAACCAGGGAATGAGCACTACAGTTGAAGTTTTTATGATGCAGAAATGTATCAGTATTTGTATGGTTGTGCACATAAGCCTCTCCCAGATTTTCATGGCTGAATTTTGGGGAAAATGCATCTTACATTTGGGCCATGAAAATATGAATCATACCCACTTTTTACAATAAACAAGCCAAAATACCACTGACAATATTTTTTAACTATGTGGTTGCACAAAAATTGAGAGATTATGAAAGTACATATAGATCTTGCTGTAATATGATGATCTTCTTCCATACAAATGCTGTTTAGTGTGTATGTACTTGCTATGTGGCCTTTTTTTATGGGAAATTTTTTGATACAAATAACAAATAATCACTTAGGAAGACTTACTTCTTGCTAAGCAGGTCAACTACGCTGAGGATGAAAAATCATTCAACTAGTTGTTTGAATGAAGGTGACATGTTAATATTAATTCCTTTGCACTTGGACAAAATATTCACAATGACTTACATGTAACACATGCCACATAAGTGAAATGGATAAAAACAAGAAATGCTAAACTGCAAGATGATATGGTGATCTTATTATATAGGCAGAAAGCAACAGAGAACATTGACATTTAAATGCTGATTGGAAGCAGTTATAGTGATGAAAAAGTATCAAGAATCTCTTTAAATACAAGCAACATTTAAAAAAGAGAGTAACCTCAACTTACAGTTTCACACTTTCAGTTCTGTTGCTTATAGTATAAAGCTCGTCTTTCCGCAGTTATATTTTTTAAGAGTTCTGTTGCCGGGTGGCTAGTGGTCTACTTCTTTTTATCATTTTTTAAAAATGTTTTCAGTTGTTTCTGAATCATCTCATGGCATGAAGAACCTGTCCTTTACATTCCTGCAGCATACGGATAGTCATTTTACCATAAAAAATTATCCTTGCAAGTTAGTTCTACAAGTCATGTGAACACTATAGAGACTGAACATATCATAATTAATGGAGAGTTACCTTAATTCTTTCCTGCGATCCTTTTTCATTATTCACTGAACTAGCATGCATGTTTTAAAATGTGGAAGGAGAGACAATATCTTTCAGTGCTCCCTGGTATATATGTGCACCCTTATCTATTACTTTTACTGTGTGTAACACCAACGAGACCATGTTACATTACACGTGAAAATATGAACAACAGAAAAGACTATAGCTCAGTTGTGTACTTGGTTAGCTAGTTACATACACGTACCATTGACCATAATTCTGACTACTTGTGATTATATTCAACAAGTCATTCTCCCAGTGGAAAATATAGATGGCAACAGGCTGACCATTTATACGATTCCTTAAGTTATTATTCTGTGCATACTGTGATTTGTATTTAACTGTGTTCTCAATAATGGTATATGGAGATGGAAGAATTCAACTGATTTTGGCTGCTATTAAATCTACATCCGATGTGATACAAGTGAGTCATATTTCACTGTCACTTGTGGAATAACCCAGCTTCACTATGCAACAGTGACTGTGTGAAATAAACATTCAATAATGATAGCAAAGACTGATGTTAGCAGTTCTATATATTGAACAGTTATTATACAGCCAGCCGGCCGCGGTGGCCATGCGGTTCTGGCGCTGCAGTCCGGAACCGCGGGGCTGCTGCGGTCACAGGTTCGAATCCTGCCACGGGCATGGGTGTGTGTGATGTCCTTAGGTTAGTTAGGTTTAAGTAGTTCTAAGTTCTAGGGGACTTATGACCTAAGAGGTTGAGTCCCATAGTGCTCAGAGCCATTTGAACCATTTGAAGTTATTGTACAGTCTCCTATTGTTATCTTACAATACTCTTGTAAAAGTAGTATTTTCTTAAAAGGGGGATTAATCTCTGTTCATCTGGAAATTTGTTGGGGCAGTATACATTTCATTCTTGTAGTATACAAAATTCAGTACCGTTTAATTAATACATAGAAGCCTCTTTTGTGCCTGACTGAATGGAAGATACATTTTCTGCCTTGCTGCTTGGTATCAGATGTAACCACAGCTCAAGTATCTGCCAGCAAAAAGCTGCCATTGCTTGTGAGGACCACTTAGTAGATAAAAAAAGCGAGCACAGATGTGTCTGAGTTTCCCAGACAACAGACAGTAGCGTACAGTTGTAAGGTATGTTAAGTGCACAGGGGAGCAGCTGTATGTGCATCTTGTGCTTTCTTGATGAATCTGATAATTTCAAGATCATTTTTAGCGTAGGAATAAAGCTACTAGTTGTTTCTTTGGCATTGCTTCACTCACACAGTTAGATGCTTCTTTGGGTAACTCCTTTGATGTATTTTAGTTTCAGTTCAGCTATCCAAGGAGATTTTATATTGATTTTGTTTACTTGTAAGGTTGTCTTTGGATATTAACATGCACTAAACTTCTTGCATGTGGCTATTCAGGCTGAAGATATTGTTGAAATAATTATTGACAGGATTATTTGTAAACACGTGATTGGCAGTTGTAGTACTGGGTGGAACTGAATGAAGAATTTTCTAGATGTGTTGGTTTCTGGAGGTTACTGTAGTATAACACAGGGATTTGTTAGATGATGGTCTCTTGGAGTATTCAATTTTTGAATGATACTTTGAGTAATAGGCAAACTATTGAGAAGACGATCAATAAATAATGTCGCATTGTGCTACTTGAGTCCTACTTTTATTCTTTTGTATCTGCTAATGCACAATGTGTGGGATAGTCATCTATTACCGTTCACCTGCTGATGTATTTAACATTTATGCAGACTTTTGTGTGAAACTGTTAGAGATCTGGTGTGTAACACACCATAAGGAATGTAATTTTCTTTGCAGATCTGTCTCTATGAGGAAGAACTAAAACCATTATGGAGTGAAGACTCTGAGAATAAATGGTGGCATGTGTCAGTTACATCGCAGGGAAAGAGCTGGGTAATACGCCGCTCCTATGACAACTTTCGTTTGTTGGATCAGCAACTGCATCGATGTATATATGACAGAAAATTCTCAGGCCTTCCTGAGCTTCCTCCTGAGGACAATGTTCCTGGCACAAATCATGAGGTAAGTTAGAAGGAAACTGCTGTAAAGCTTTTCATTTCTTACATTTTCTTTTCAAGCTGGCCTCTCTGTCCTTTTGTGGTAATTTGTTGTAAGTCAAATTCTTTCTGGGTGTTCAGCCATTTGTAGCTGTTTATATCCCTTCCCCCCCTCCCACACACACACACACACACACACACACACACACACACACACACACACACACACACTGTTGTTCTTAATATATATTAATGACTTGCCATTCTATATTCATGAAGAGGCAAAGTTAGTTATTTTTGCTGATGATACAAGTATAGTAATCACGCCTGACAAACAAGAATTAACTGATGAAATTGTCAATAATGTCTTTCAGAAAATTACTAAGTGGTTCCTTGTAAACGGACTCTCACTGAATTTTGATAAGACACAGTGCATACAGTTCCGTACAGTAAATGGTATGACACCATTAATAAATACAGACCTTAATTAGAAGCATATAGCTAAGGTAGAATATTCAAAATTTTTAGGTGTGTCCATTGATGAGAGATTGAATTGGAAGAAACACATTGATGATCTGCTGAAACATTTGAGTTCAGCTACTTATGCAATAAGGGTCATTGCAAATTTTGGTGATAAACATCTTAGTAAATTACCTTACTACGGCTATTTTCACTCATTGCTTGCATATGGCATCATATTTTGGGATAATTAATCACTGAGGAATAAAGTATTTATTGCATAAAAGCGTGTAATCAGAATAATAGCTGGAGTCCACGCAAGATCATCCTGCAGACATTTATTTAAGGATCTAGGGATATTCACAGTAGCTTCTCAGTATATATACTCTCTTATGAAATTTGTTATTAACAACCAAACCCAATTCAAAAGTAATAACAGTGTGCATAACTACAATACTAGGAGAAAGGATGATCTTCACTATTCAAGATTAAATCTAACTTTGGCACAGAAAGCGGTGAATTATACTGCCTCTAAAGTCTTTGGTCACTTACCAAATAGTATCAAAAGTCTGACAGATAACCAACAAGTATTTAAGAAGAAATTAAAAGAATTTCTGAATGACAACTCCTTCTACTCCATAGAGGAATTTTTAGATATAAAGTAAGGAAAAAGAAAAAAAACCAAACAAAAAAATTATTAAAATTTTTTAAAAATAAAAAATAAAAAATTTGTTATAATAACTTAATTATGTTGTTAAATTAACTTAATTATGTCATGTATTGGAAAATTTGACTCGTTCCACATCATTACAAAATATCGTATTTATGATCCATTGAACTAGTATTAAACTAATCTGATCTAATCAATCTAATCTACACACACACACACACACACACACACACACACACACAAGCACCATGATATACAGATATACGTAATATATAATTATCTATGGCTAAAATATCTAGAATAAGTGAATGTATTTCTCCTGTTTTATTCTTCCCTTGTTTTTATTGTATTCTTCTTTACTCTTTCACTGTGTACTAATTCAGAGAATAAAGAAAAGATTTTTTCCTTTTATTATGTTATGTCTGGGATGTATTCAGTGGTCTCAGTTAATTATATGTTTAACTTCACATTAGTATATTTTCATGCAGCGTAAAATAGTCATTGGGGATGATCTGAAAGTTACATTATTCTTGAAGAATCAAGTTTCCCAAGATTAGTAGTAATTCTTTTTATTACTATTACTGGTTTCAACAAATCTGTGCTGCCTACTATGTGACTTTCAATGTTCCAAAAATCATGTACATCTAATAATGTTACAGGAACTGATGATGATAGTGTAAATCTATCGAAACTGGTAATAGTAATAAAAAGAATTACTAGCATTGGCAAACTTGATTCTTCAAGAATAATATCATGTACTTGTGAGTAAAACAGATTTTATACAAATTTGTGACTAGCTGATTTGTAAGAGGTTGTGGGGAAACTGTCTGAAAACCACATGTACACTTGTTGGTGCATTGCCACTTGGTGGAAGCAAAACATGTCACAATTTGCTTCTGCAATTTATTAAATTGCTAGCAAACCCAGCAGTGCTTTGCAGTTGCTCAGTATGTATGGGAAATGAATATACATTCTAATCTTCCCTCCTCCCTCCTGCTGTTCTCATCACTTCCTTCCCACTCTCTATGTCTGTTTCCTCACTCCTCCCACACCTCTCTGTCCTTCTCCTCTTCTCCCTTCTCTCTGATCTTGAGCTTTGTTTCTTCTTATTGGAAACAAAATCTTAATTGGAAATTGAAGTCCACTTCAAATGAGTTGGTAAACCTGTTAGGATAAGTATACAGGGTATGAGGGAGACCTCTTCAGCTGGTGGAACATTGAGGATAGTAGCTTCAGTGCATAATTTTAATCTGCCAATAAGTAGGATTAAAAAGTTTTGTGCCAATTGGATTCCATAATTGTATTCTAAACATAAATCAATAAAGCTGAAATGTAACACTCTTCTTTTCTATTGAAGGCGAATGCGAGGAAAAAAAAATAAAACAAGCACATTGTTGTGAATACAATTTTTGTTAAAAGTTACACAAAAGGAGAAAGGATGTACACAGGAGAAACAATTTGCCTATTGGTTTACATACCATACAATGTATTTAAAACTTACAGCGAGAAAGAAAACTAAACAGCACAGTTTCACAGCACAGCATTTTCTATCTCACAGTTGGTTTTGATGGAGAATCTGTACATTGTTGTCTGTCTTTTTTTTTTATGTAGCCCATGTGCATCTGAATGTTTATTAGATTATCGTGTAAAAATTTTAAATACATCAGTCAAGAACTTTTAAAGATTTTTGGTAACTACATTAAATAACATCTTGTCTTCATATAGTAATATAGATGAAATGAATTATGGGTACAGTTCATGAACCAGATTAGATTTGTGTGTGTGTGTGTGTGTGTGTGTGTGTGTGTGTGTGTTTGTGGGAGGGAGAGAGAGAGAGAGAGAGAGAGAGAGAGAGAGAGAGAGAGAGAGGACCATGTCCAATTTTATACATTTATAATTTAGATGGGTAGTTTTACATGTCAGATGAAGAAATAAGATCTTTTTGCTTCACATTTGGTTGGTTTACAGCTCTTGTTTACTCTTTTTATTGTTGGCAGTAAGAATTATATTGAATGTTTCATACCTTGTCCACAGGAAAGCACACGCCAGTTGCTGTCTGACTATCTGCTGCGCTTCTCACAGTTGGCAACAAGTACAGTCAATTGTGGGCCAGTGCTCAACTGGCTTGAGCTAGACAATAGAGGCCATCGGCTATTGGTACCTGATGGGGACAGCTGTCCCATTAACACACCAGCTGTGGCAGCAGCCTATGCAATTCGCCGATATCAGGCTCAGGCTGGTGATGAGATTTCCTTTGAGGTAAGTAATCTGTTAAGATATCCTGCTCTCTGTTTGTTATTATGTACTCTACACATTACAAACAGGAGCCAATTCTGACAAAAAGGAATTTTGAAACTGTTTCTGACCCTGTCAGTCAGAAGGCTTCTTCCTCCAACTTTGTACTTTCTGTTGTTCCACTATCACTAGTATAAATTTCACAGCAGAAAATAGAAATTGCATCAGAGTTAATAATTATATAATTTCAGTTTTTATAAAGTAATAAGACAGGCAGTTCAGCTCTGTAAAAGATTGTGAAAAAATCAAAATCTGCTAATGTAATATAAAAAGTGGGTAGACTTCTTGTGCAGGTTTATTCACTTTGCAAAGACTTGTTTTATAACCCTATTATTTACGTATCCTAAGACTTTTTTTCTGGCATGAAGCTTGTCACTTGCCTATGGAATGTCTTATCTGTGTGGAAAGTGCCAAGTTGCACTGTGTTCAGATTACATAATAAACTTGTGGTATTTCGTTTGTTAGCTGTGAGGCAGATGGAGATTAAATATTTTGCTGCACTCCCCTTCTAGAATCATGGTTGTAAATGGAGATAGCTATGTAGAAAAAATAATCCTGTAAACAATATGTTATTGAAAAGAATAGCGACCTTAATAAAAGTAATACTAGGAGTAAAAATAGCCCCCACATCAACAAGTTATCCTTACTATTGCAAAGAAAAGAGCGCAGTATGCAGCTGTGAAAATATTTGATCACTTTTCTTGTGAATTAAAAGTTTTAAAAACATATTGAAAATGAAGCATGAGGGCATAATTCAATGTCCATTGTGTTCCTGTTAATTTTCTGTAAGTGAGCTGTTTTTATATTGTTATTTCCTGTTCATTCTCTGTGCCCTGTATGTCCCCGGCGTCGAAATTTCAAGTGAAGTTTTTTGGCTTCAGCATCTACATGCAGAGTGTGGTTTTTTCCTCTTTATTTTGAAGAAGGGATTAATATGAAGTTGGAAGTTTGACATTTAACTACATTTTTAAGTTTGTGTATCTGTCAGTATTATTTTTGTGACTGGTCAATACATACACCTTCTGTTACAAATATTCTTATTATTCATTTCTTTACTCCAATTTTTAATACTATTGGTTTTGAGATATTAGTGTATGGCTGATTTTAATGTTGAAATGTGGCGTTATACAAGTTTCGTCGAAATTAATTGCCTCTGTGACAGAAAATAGGCAGTTGGGGAGGGGAGGATGATGAAGCTCCTGAATACCGACACAGAAATAAAATCCAGAAATGATTCGAGCAGCATAATTATTGAATGCAAACATGCATGCGTTCAAAGGGGTTCAGGTTTAAGCTGATCTACCACTTGAGAATGTCATAAAAATGAACATGCAAAAGAAGTGCAAAATGTTCCTATTTCATGCTCAAAAATACTCTTCAATGTTAAAAAGATACTCTTAAGTACTCTTAAATCCAATTAAGGCTTCAATAATACTGCAATCTGAAATAAAGTATTCAGACACTCACATATTCATGTCTTTATACAACAACAAGAACATTCCAAAATATTCTAAAAATATTCCAATGCATTCATAAATATTAAAGAATGTTTAAAAAAAGCTGTGGGACTTTCTAGAACATTCCAGAACGCTATAAAACATTGAAGAATGATTTCAGAATGTTAAAGAATGCTGTAGTATATCTAGAACATTCTGGAGTATTCTAGAACATTCAAAGAATCTACTAACATCTGAGAATACTTGTAAAAACTTGAGAACATTGTAGATATTCTCAAATTTTTTCTCTTTAAATAAACACATTGATGCAAAATAGACATGCGATGTTCTGATGACCACTGCTATGTGAAAGTAATGACCACAAACATCCATATCTCCTCAACCGCAGCAGCTATAGTGGTGCACACATAAGAAGAAGGTTGGTGGTGAGATGATCAGTGTCAAGGAGCAGTGTGCCAATAGTGTTATTCCACTACATCTGTCTGTAGCTTGCACATCGGGGTGTGTGTGGAATATTTGGCATTTATTTTAATTTTTAGTTTAGATGTGATGAGATTACTTAACCACTATAGCATATGTTATTGGTGACATAATGCGAACATGATAAGTATTGCATTAAGAAGCAACAGCGATAATTTTGCAAGTGTAGGAATTCCACAAGGGCGAGTTGGAAGCGAAAACAGCGATCCTGTGTAGTGCTCCCCAGGCGTTGCCAGTTATCAGGATAGACAACAGCTATAGCCTGAGACATGGGACACTAACACAAAGTAACCTATCTGTGTCGCTCTCTCTCTCTCTCTCTCTCTCTCTCTCTCTCTCTCTCTCTGAACCAAACACTCATTCTGATGTGCATACCGTGCACACTACTATACCACCAATTTACCATTATTGTGGACAACAATGGAACCGAAGTTAATACCAGACAGTGAACCCAGTGGATGAACCATGAACCTTGAGGTTCACAAACTTCTTCCACAAACACTTTAATTTTTATGAATATGTTTATGGAGTTACCTTAGCTTGACTTGGACAAAGCTAATCAGCTCCCATCAAATGTTAATTTAAACAATAAAAATGAACCTTTACATACTGAAATTATAAAGCTATCAAGAAAAGTACTTTTTGCACTTCATTTCACACTTAGTTAACTTATTCTATTACAATACTTGCTTATGAACTACATTTGACATTATATTATTTAGTGAGCAGGTATATAAATTCTTTAGTTTTATCATAATTGTGTAAATTTATCATCAACAAACTGGTGCTCCAACAGGGTCCTAACTATCTCATTGTTGTGTATCTGCCTAAAGTATATCATTAATCCTTGATGTGCTTTACTAACCTCATACAGTATGTCCTGATAAACAAACTGAAAACTTGGAAAAAGTGACATCTCTGACCACAGCACCACATAATATTATCATTTAATCTGCTATTTGTCGTATGCAGATGGAAGCCATGAAATACCTTACCATTTTATGCCATTGCTATGTATTACAGATTGGGGACATGATTTCTGTGATTGACATGCCACCTCCAGAGGAGTCAGTATGGTGGAGAGGCAAGCGTGGTTTCCAAGTTGGCTTCTTCCCTAGTGAGTGTGTTGCAGTAATCGGTGATAAGGTCCCCCACGGGTTACCTATTCCACAGCAGCAACAGCAGCAGCAGCAGCAGCCTCCACAACAGCAACAGCAGCAACAAATAGAGCAGCAGCGACAGCAACCTAGTAAACCTGTATTGCGGAAGCATGGAAAGCTCATTGCCTTCTTTCGCTCTTTTATTCTGGCACGTCCATCACGTCGCCGGCTTCGTCAGTCTGGTATCCTCAAGGAACGAGTGTTTGGCTGTGACCTTGGAGAACATCTCCTTAACTCAGGACATGATAGTGAGTCTAATTGTTTGTTTTCTTGAAACAGTGCTGTTTTCAAAGTAGTAGATGTAATCTTGATATCTACCTAGTCCTTAGTATCTAAGCTCTGCTAACATGATTGATACACTCAGAATCCTATATTGTAATTTAATTAGTTATCCCTTGTTTCACACTTATGACAGACATTAGCAAAATACTGGTAGAGGGTGGACCTTAACTACCTCTGCCAATAACCCCTCCCCTCCACCCTTCTCTCTCTCTCTCTCTCTCTCTCTCTCTCTCTCTCTCTCTCTCTCTCTCTCGTTTGCACACAGATGATACTTCATACTGAGTGTTCAGTGGGCACATAAACAAGATGAATAAATGTTGCTAAGCTTCCAGACAAGTTCTTCACAGCTCGCAGAATACACATACCTCTGCAGACCTGAATTATTCCAGTTGATTGCGTTATAGTGGCACTGCAGCTAGCCTAGCTCAGGAAATCCCTTTCCCTCATAGAAATAGTACTAAAGAAACAAATTTCCATGACACAGGCATCCCTGAACAAACTGTGCTCCCTCTAAAAGATACTTTTATTATCCAGTCTCAGTTATCTACACACCATCTCCCAAATTGAAACCCTTGCCCACCAGCAACTGGAAGAATGCTCCGGAAACTGGCATCCTACTCCCACCCTGGAATACTGCTAACCAGTGATACCTATCCTACTCCTAGTGAATAACCCAACCTCCACCCCCCACTGTCATCCTCTCGTAACACACACTCTGTGCCTTGCTGACCTTTCCCTACTACATCCCTCAAAACTCCCAATATTGAAAACCATTCAAAATAAAAATAAAAAATAAAATAAAACTAAAAAACTGTTGTCTAGCTACCAAAAACCTTAATTCTGAAGGTATTTCAATTCTATCTAATGTCCTTACCTTCAGTCAAACACCTAAGTTCAATCATGCTGACCTCATCAAAGTCCTACTTTCCTTGTCTCACATTTGAGCTGCATTGCTGGTATGACGGGATAATGTAGCTGTGTATTGCATTTGCTTTGAAAATTACTTGTTTGAAAGCTAAGTGTAATTTTACTCCTTAGTTTATGTGTCTGCACGACAAGATTTTACCTGTGGTTAAACAGGTATTTATAAAGAAATGTTATTACCAAAACTCATTATTCATGCATGTGTGCCACCACTAAAGTTTTCTATTGGAGGTATTCAGGTGTGAGCCACTTGTGGCCCAGCAAACTGTGCAGTTTGGAGGGAAGCAACAACAATGCCAAGTTTTGAGATGATGGAAGCAGCTGAAAGAATACATGTCACTCACAGCTGACCTGTTTACTTAAGGAAAAACATTTGGTGCAACCAAGTAGCAAACTAAAAAATAATTTCACAGCAGTTTGCAGTATGCTAAGCACAGAAAAGATCTTAATTGTTTAGGTGTGTATTAAGAGCCACAAATCTCCTGTAATATGTCTCTATAAACAACTTTCCAAGACTTCTTGTTCTCTGCATATATGTAGAGACTTCCAGATCTCGATACACCCGAGCAGCCAATGTAGAGCAGTCCATGTGAAAAACATGGTGTGCCCAGATGGATACCTGCCATTTTTAACATTTGTCCTTGACTCTTATCTATAGTGATCAAGAAGGCCACTTTCATAATGAACTGCAAGCATATGAACTGGAAAGGCAAGTTTGTTGGGATGATGAGAATTCATGATATCGATACTGTCTCTCCTTTGGCTCCGTTTGTGATTATGGTCGCCAGCGTGAAATGCCTTCGCAGCATTCTGACATGTAACCTAGTGCCATTGCACAATCTTGGTGCATTCAAGTTATGCATCAGTATGACAGGCACACCCACCTTCAGCTCCAGCTTGTGGAACAGCTTCCTCAATAGCTCTGATGAGTTTAGGAACTCTACAGAGTATGTAGCACAGTTGTCTCTTGCCATCACTTTATCAAGTGACATGTAGATGGTCACCTCACCAGGTACTTGATCAACAATTTTTGTTGTTGATGTGATTCATTCTGGAGTGCCAGGATTGCTCTTTCACATAACCAATCCATATTGCTCAAATTTTGCTCTAAGCCCAGAAAAACGTCATTAATCAGGTTATCTCCTGAGCTTACAACATTGCAGCAGAGGTGTAGTCTTTCTGTATTTGACCACAGTGAGGAAGACTTGAGGCTCATGGTGAGGCAGCTGCCAAGTGCCTCATTTGATGACCAGCAGCATCTGTCGAAAGTCGCCTGTGAGCGAGGGAAGTACTCAACCCTTCAACATTATGTTACTGCTGACTGTAAGCTTTGATTGAGTGCCTTGATTGCACACTTGTGTGACATTGAGCATTTTTCCCACATGATCAGTTTGCACCGATGTAACAGTGGTGTGACCACTGCTCTTGCTTATAGTGCAATTGGACATTTTCTCACTCGCAAGATTCAGCAGAAGCTTGAACACTGAGTGGGTAGTTCTTCTTCCGCTGAACGAGGTTGCATCTATCCTTGTGCAACTGCACCAGTAGCAAATTCAACAAGAATATCTTGCCCATACACTCCCACCCTGCAGGTGTGTCCAGGAAATAGAGACCCCCTTCTCCACTCACCACATGAGTAATGTTTTATTAAAAATATGCTTTTGATCTTGAGCTCTCAAGGCTACGGTATCATAACTGAGCTCCCTGAGGAAATCGGTGAACAACTATACTACCTGTTGTGGGGTGGGCGTGCCAAAATAAGACAGCTGTTTTCCCACCATTGAGAAAACTTTGTCCTCAATAAGTTTCAGCACTTTGATGGCATATAAGTCATCAGTGGCCTGTGCTGTCCCTTGGTACTGATGTGTGATCTCTTCTGATAATGCAGTTTTATATTTATTCCAAAATGTCTTTAGGTTTGAGTGTCCGCAGGTGCTTGGCATGATAGTGAAGAGCTCTCTCAATTTGACGAATGACCGGCACAGTATGGCATCCACCATTGTAGTGTCCCAGTGGCCGTCGTCATTGAAAAGTCCCATTGCCTCACATTCTTTCTGGAATGTGGGTTTTCCCTGCTCATCAACTTTTTTGAGGACCTGGAAACTGATAAGGCACCAGACATGCGTCAGCAGTAAATGCATACAATAACACCCAGTGTGTGTTACATGCACGATGTATATTCTGTGGGTTGCTGATGCCTTAATACATTGCCAGCCTTCAGTTGCGGTGCCCTACACATGATGCTTCCATTCTTTCCATAACACATTCCATGAGTAATTTTTGGCATTTATGAATACAGCAAAGTTCAAGCAAAGTCGTCCATCTGGCACTACCGAAAAAATGCAGTGATGGTGGTAGTGGACGGTGTCACTACTCAATAGACAACAATTTGGCCTTTGTGAAGTACGTGTGCTTGCCCTTAGGAAGGTGCTCCACAAGGTGTGTGACTTTTGGGTGCCTCTCCTGAAGAGGCAAGTCCAATATCCGAGATGGTGCTCTGTTGGTGCTCGGAGCAGTGAGTACAGAAACTCCCAGGTATTGTCCATTACAGTGCCTTACATGGTACCTCTCCCTTTAATTGTGATTGTATGTAACTTGTCCGTGGACACTCGTGCACAATGGATATGCAGTCTCGTTTGTTTGTGTCTCTATAATACTGCCCAATTTGGTGTATTTCCCATCCTGCACGCACAGGGACTTAAGCTTCAGCATTCCGCATAGAGTGTGTAATGGGCTCTTGGTGGCTGTGTCTTGTAGCTGTTTGTCCACACTGTGATCGGGCAGCTGTGCTGATATCACTTGATCAGTTTGGTTTGGCTGCAGTTTTTGTTTTAACCACAGCGGCAAGTACACATGTGGCAAGCTGTGTTTTTGCCATTTAGTGGAATACATGAAGCACTGCACCTCACCAAAAATGTGCCTTTTCATGAGGAGGGCCACCACCTTTTTGCAATTTGGCCTGAAAAAGTAGTGCTATGATATTGTGCCAGTCTGTTGATTGCTGCCTGTCCATCAGTTCTTCCCTTATCTTGGTCCGGGCTGGATTGAATGTGAAGGTGATGAATAAATCCAGCTGACCATAGTTCTGGACATAGGAGAACTTGTCCTGGGTATATTTGTGGAGGTACCTCAAACTGTTCACGAGTGATGACAGGAGGATGACTATCTGATCTAAGTTGTTCGGATTTACATTGACATAATTTGCAATGGTATATTGCAAGTAGAAGTAATTTTGTGCACATAGTTTGCTTTGATTTAGCGCTACATACCTTAGATGCCCACTTTCCTTCTTCACGTACATGTCTACCATATATAGGGGCAGAATCACCTGACTCCACAGCAGCAAGTTGAAATTATGTTCATGAACCATCCCCAGCCAAGGCAAGTATGTTGCAATGGCCAGCATGCTACCAGCTCAGCAAGTGATCTGCATGAATTACCATGGAACTCTCATTGGAAATTATCTCGAGAGCTGTTTTAAACGTGTTCTCCAACACATTGTGATCATGATGAACTTTTTCTATTTTCAGTAGAGTCACCTGTTCAACCTCCTGAAGTGTCTATCAGTCTCCTCGTTGTCTACCATAAAGTGAAATTGTAAAAGTTGTGCCTGCGCATTGGATGGATGTAAAAGAGCCCTTATTTAATGGTGCACTTTCTGCTGCACTGTAAAATCCCAGGTGTGGTGAGAATTCTGTAAGCTCCAAGGTGGTCATGAGTAAACATGAATTAAATTTTTTATGGGGTTTGGAAATCACTGTGAATCATCAGTCTCACCAGAAAATAATTCGTGCCATTTCTTCCTGTACTATTTCAGTGACCCACAAAATCTGCGTGCCTCGTTCGTGCAGTCAGTTTTGATGACACTGTGGTTAGTGAAATATGTAGTTGGGTCATAGTTGAAAGCACACTTTTTTTAAAAAATCTCCTGGTATTCCTTGCAAATATTCGGTGACATTTAACTTTGCCTCTTAGACTGTTCAAGAGGCATGCACAGAAGCCATTCGTGCTGCATTCATCTGATGCAGAGAAGTTGTGTTTTTGGCTGTCTCAGAAGCAAGCTGAGAGGCCATGTGTTCTGCTGTATACTTTTTGTCATTGATCATATGACAGCTCTGGTGTCTCTGCTGCATGCTGAGGTGCAGTGCATTCAGTGTTTTGCTGAAGTTGAGTATGAGCCTGCATTGACGCTCTGTCTGCTCATTTCTACACTGTTCAGCATGAGCTAATGATTTTTGCTGTCAAGCTATCTACATAGCTCATTGTTAGCTCTGTGAAAAATTTTATTTGTGTTTCCCAGTCATTAGAAATTTATACAGTAATAAAATCAGTTCCTCAGTTTAGGTACGATATCCGGTGTAAGCAACGCAACCTAACAAATAACTTTGCTAACAGCAATACATCTACATCTACATCTACATGATTACTCTGCAATTCATATTTAAGTGCTTGGCAGAGGGTTCATTGAACCGCAATCATACTATCTCCCTACCATTCCACTCCCGAACAGCACGCGGGAAAAACGAACACCTAAACCTTACTGTACGAGCTCTGATTTCTCTTATTTTATTTTGATGATCATTCCTACCTATGTAGGTTGGGCTCAACAAAATATTTTCGCATTCGGAAGAGAAAGTTGGATTTCATAAATAGATCTCGCCGCGACAAAAACGTCTTTGCTTTAATGACTTCCATCCCAACTCGCGTATCATATCTGCCACACTCTCTCCCCTATTACGTGATAATATAAAACGAGCTGCCCGTTTTTGCACCCTTTCGATGTCCTCCGTCAATCCCACCTGGTAAGGATCCCACAACGTGCAGCAATATTCTAACAGAGGACGAACAAGTGTAGTGTAAGGTGTCTCTTTAGTGGACTTGTTGCATCTTCTAAGTGTCCCGCCAATAAAACGCAACCTTTGGCTCGCCTTCTCCACAATATTATCTATGTGATATTTCCAACTGAAGTTGTTTGTAATTTTTACACCCCGGTACTTAGTTGAATTGACAGCCTTGAGAATTGTACTATTTCTCGAGTAATCGAATTCCAACGGATTTCTTTTGGAGCTCATGTAGACGTAACAAGTAGATGTAACAATCAAAGAAGAAGAAAGAAACAAGAAACATAACCCAGAAAGAAACTATTGAGATATTGCAAACCAACAGAATCATCAATCACTCACATCTAACCAGAAAAGCCATGTCAGTATCCTAGAAAGCAAACTTTCAGTATGCTAGAAACAACCAAAATCACTGAAGAAGCTATGAATCATTGAAGCCAATGAGAGAAACTAAGCCAGTGTACAAGAATCATTATAATATCACAATCCAAGTTCTCAACATCAGTTCTTCTGAGCTATAGAGACCCTAGAAGCAAACAAAACCTGCAAAAAAAAACAAAAAAACAAAAAAATAATCCAAACCCAAACAGAAAATTGAAGTCATTGCTTAAGGATCACAATATATCACAATCCAAAACATTTCCCAAACATTCTGTGAGTTGCAAAATATTTTCATGCTCATATGCTACAGAGTTTAGTGACGATTTTATCCTACAGGAATATTTCTGCTGTTCTGGATTTATGTATGTGCTTATTTCATTTGTTGAAACAGTTAAAAAATAATCCCTATGCTAAACTCATAGCATTTATTTGATTGGTAACTTTTGTAGATGACTTTTTAGCCACATTATCCATCCCATAGGAATAGTAGTTATGTTGACCATCTCAAGGGAACAGTGACTTTTTGGGAATGAAAGGTACCTTGCGTGTTAATTCAGTGTATCTCCATAGTTCATCCAAATGTATCCAACCATTTCAGCATGAAGGAGTAAGAAACATACAACTTGATGAAGAAAGAAAGTTAACTATTTCTAGTTCGGTGCAGTACAAACTTCATAATATTTGTGCACATGCAACAATGTCATTTGCCCTCACATATGTAAGTGTTATCAGCAGTTATGTGACACATATAATCATAATTATTTCCAGCCTCATCCAGCCTCATGAAAAGCCTACCACATTCTGCACATAAAGGCATCATTTCTCTCTGTTGCACACGTTTTAATGACACTGTTGTTGTAGGTTTTAAAGTGTCTCAGAAGCTATAAGATACACCTGATGCTCAGTGGCTAAAATGTGCTGGGCTTGTAAGTATGGATTAAACACTTTGAGGATTGTACAAGTATTGTATCCATTACTTTGAATCATATTTGTAGTAAATATTAAACAATAAAAGCATTTACACAAATACAATGCAGTTCCAAAGATAAAGAGTATATTGTTTTTTCTAAGAGTAATTATTGTTCTACATTTCATACTATATACTCCAAATTTATACATATCTTGTACTACACACTTCTAGAAGTACCCTCTGTGTTAATTCTGGGTATAAGCTAATTCCATTCCAAAGTTGTTCCAAATCCATCCAGCCATTCAACATGAGAATGTAACAACATACTCAAACACAAACTTTTGCATTTATAATATGTATAGGACTTTCAGCCACGTACTACTTATTACAATCTTCAGAAAGACTCACGAAGTACTTAGGCTATAATATTTTTTTTTTATTATTGCAACGAAAAGCTCATATTAACATTGAATCAATAAAAACAGAACTATTACATATAATCAAAGAATAAACAATCTGTCCCTTGCGCGCCCCGCCACAGAGTAATGCTATCCTTCACTGTGTGTCTACGGATGTTCTGCTGGTGACTCCCACACAGCCCCCTCTCTGATAGAGCGGAGCTCCGGGAATGTAGGGGTATTTATATTTCACCTGATGCCCAGCTCTTGTGTGTACTGAAGGTATTGGTTGAACTTCAGCTTCTGTTGCTGGTAGTGACGGTACCGCTTCTTCTTGTGGTGGTGAGGTGGTGTCATCCAGGTCCAGTTGTGTGGAAGGTGGCGCGTGGTGCCTGACCTCTGTGTCCTCTTCAGTCGGTAACATATATGTAGGTTTGAGCCGTTCCAATGATACCACTTGACTCTTTCCATTTAGAGCTGTCTGGATGGTATGTTCATCCTGTGAGAGCACGCTGTAAGGTCCAGAATATGGAGGCTGCAGTGGTGACTTGACAGTGTCTGCCCGTAGCATCACATGTGTACATGAGCGTAGATCTTTGTGCATGAATTTATTTATTTACCGCTCCATGTCTCGAGACAGGAGATGTGCAAAGTCTGGCCATATGCTCACATACCATTTGCAATGTAAACGGCAATTCGGTCTGTCGTGCCCCTTCTTTATTGGTGAAGAATTCTGCAGGCAGTCGTAAGGGTTCACCATAAACCAATTCTGCGGTGGATGCCCCTAAATCCGTTTTCAATGTTGTGCGTAGGCCCAACAAAACTAGTGGTAACGCTGATGACCAAGATTGTGCATGGCACATTAATACAGCTTTTAATGTTCTATGCCAGCATTCTACCATCCCATTGCTTGCTGGGTGGTACGCTGTGGTGTGATGATGTTGGAACCTGCAGAGGTTCAACTGTGCTCGTGATATGTACTCCACCAAGGTAAAGGAATTTCTTTTCTCAGACCACTCCATGTTAACAGCAGAGTTAAGACATTTTATAAAAGGGGATGAGAGCAAGGCTGCACAAAAGTTAACAAAAAAAGGGGATGAGAGCAAGGCTACACAAAAGTTAACAAAATCTAATACCTTAATATTAACAAAACACAATCTCATAAAGCTAACACACCAGCTGAGCATAACAAACTGGGACAAATTATTTCAAGACTGTGATTCCAGTGCCCAAACAGTTTACGAAACATTCCACTATTACTTAACAGGTACTTTACAAGCCCATGTTGTTCAAAAGAAATACCATAAAACAAGAAAGGGTAAATTTTGGTACATCAAAGAACTGGAGAATCTAAAAAATAAGCTCCTGCTGTTGAAGCGCCTTGCCAAAGTAAACAATTCTAATGAAATTAAGAATCTCGAAAAAATCACTAAGAAACTGTATAAGAAAGAGTTGCAGTTGGCAAAACAAAGATACAACACAAATCTCATAAAAAATAGTAAAAATGCATGCAAAACAACCTGGTCAGTAATTAATAATGTTAAAGGTGAAGTCAGAAACTTTGACAAGACAGTCCCAATACCAGCAGATACATTCAATAAATATTTTGTAAGCTGTGCTGATGATATCAAAAAGTTAATCAGTAAACCCAATGTAACATGTATAGATTATCTTAAGAGAGTGAACCTAAATCTTAATAGGGCCAGATCATCATTGAAACACGTTAAAGAGGTCTATTAGATTGTAGTGTTCTTATATTAAACTGTCATGTTACCTATCACATCAGAACATGATGCACGTCTTCTAATTTTCTATAATAATTTTTTTTAAAGAATATATATAATCTCACCTTCTCTCCTGTTTACAGTTCCTATGGTCCTGAAATGTTGTGCAGAATTTATAGAAAGTAACGGTATAGTGGATGGCATTTATAGGCTTTCTGGTGTCACATCCAACATACAAAAATTGAGGTATGTCACGGAAATTTATAACTAACCAATAATGTTAAGATTATTATTTTTAGTTTAATGATTATGCTGTCCTTTTGTATCAGGTAAATATAGCCTCAAAGGAGGAGTCATTGGACTTTGTGTGGTTCTGAAGCATAATATGCAGTCTGTGGTCATGCAACTGTTGGAAATGTAAATGGTGTAACAGTTCTGGCTATATCTGTGAACTGAGTTTGTGGCAAATGTCAATGTATTGTAGAATACTTTTTCTTGTGTAACTATGAGAATCACAAAAGGTTGTGCTGTGTACTCTCTGTTCCATGTATTTCTTTCTTTCTTTTTTTTTTCATCTTCAGATTTCATGTATTATACATTTGATAAAAATAAAGAAACATACCTCAATTCACTTAACTGGCTTCCATTACAAATTTTATGTGTTTTGTAGAAGTTTAGTCATTGTAACAATGGGGAAGAAAATCGATTGTAGCTTCATTGCTGGCACCATCTGGGCTTTCACTTGTAGAGATTTAAGGAAATGACAGAGGTTCTGTTATTAGTTGCAGCAAATTTTTAAGTCTCTAGTCTGTTCCTGGATTTGTTCATTTTCCTGCTACACCTTGCTTCCACACCATCACCATCCACTTTTGTATGAAGACCACCTGTAGACTTTTGTATGCATTACTGTTACTGTTTGCTTTCATGTTGCATGTGTATGTTTTTCTAATACACCTGACTCTCCACCCATTAGGTCTTCCATTTGTTTCTGCTTACTGATTTATGGTATGTATGTCCCATTTGCTTTTCCCAATTTCTTAAACTAATTTTCTGTCATCTGTAACAACACAATTCAATTAAACTTTTTCCTTTGACTTTGGGTCTTGAGTGGCTTTCCTGGTTGCATCTTAAAAAGTTAAGTTTTTCCAGCTGTTATTTCTCTTGTTAGGTGAACTAAGCCCTGACTATTAAAATATTGTAACTTACGTCTGTGCTTCATGGAAAGCAGAAATTTTCCTGTTGTTATTTGGTTTTAGTGCCACTGCGGCTTCAGTTTGAGTGTGACAATTTCATCAGAACAACATTTCCATGTAGATGATTCCTTTGCAAGTCTTGGTCCAACCAGAGCAACTATTCTTACTGATTTTGCAATAGAAAAGTAAAAAAGAACTGTTGGTTCTGAATCAAATTCCCATTTTATATCATCTGCTGTTTAAACTTGTACCAAATGCAGTGTTCACAAAAGTTTATTCTACAACTCATTGTGTTGTGGCATTGTTTGTAGCACTGTTTTGTGAACCATGTTCTGCTGTATGCCATCCCACAGCCTTGTAATTTCTCCAGTAATTTATTGAGTCATGTTTATGTTTGAGGTTAGAAATCATTGTAACTTATTTCATTTTGATGGTAGTTAAATTTAATGGATATATTTTCGAATTATATAGAATGTTTAAAAAAAAGGTATGCTTTATTTTTAGAGGTGGTAGTAGGGATGTATGCCATCCCACAGCCTTGTAATTTCTCCAGTAACTTATTGAGTAATGTTTATGTTTGAAATTAGAAATCATAGTAACTTATTTCATTTTGATGGTAGTTAAATTTAATGGATATATTTTCAAAATATATAGAATGTTTTTTTTTTTTAAAAAAAGTACGTTTTTTTAGAGGTGGTAGTAGGGATTAAAACAAGAAAAGAAAAAGTCTTGTAAATATGGGCTCTAAAATGGTGCTTGTGCTTGTTAAAGTAGATACTCTAGAAATGATAATTTTGTCAATGTTGTATTCTTTTTTTGTCAGAAATGCGTTTGATGAGGACCGGGTTCCAGCCCTGTATGAGGATGAAGCTATTCTTCAGGACATACATTCAGTTGCTTCACTGCTTAAAATGTATTTCCGTGAACTTCCAAATCCACTTTGCACTTACCAGTTGTATCATACATTTGTTGGAGCAGTGCAGGCTGGTACTGATGAAGCAGGCCGTCTGGCACGGATGAGAGATGCTGTGCATAAACTTCCACCTCCTCACTACAGGTATGTACAGTATTTTATACATAGGGTCTCCAGAAACTTAACTGAGGTGAATGAGATTATTCTGAAATAAATAAATGAATTTGATGTTTCAAAACATTTTAGAAGGATGTAACTAATTTTATTTAACACATTCTTACTAAGTGTCTTCACATGTCAGTGTGTTCCTGTGCTTGCAAACATGCAGAGTGAAACAACGTGGTTAAATTTCTTGCCTTTTGAACATGCATATTTTTATAATGAACAACTGCAGTAATTAATTATTATGATATATGTTCTAGTTACCAAATTATTATTTTAAGCATAATTTTCGTCATGAAAATCATGTTTTATATAAAATCAGATTCACTGTCAATCATAGAGACTATCTTATTTCCATACAGCATAGATTCACTATCTTTTAATCCATATTATTAATATAATTGATTTGACTATTAGTCATTGGCAGAAAGATTAATTTGGTGTTGACTGCTTTGTGAACATTTGAGTTTGTTTATCAAAGTCATCATTTTGAGCTAATACACTCCTGGAAATTGAAATAAGAACACCATGAATTCATTGTTCCAGAAAGGGGAAACTTTATTGACACATTCCTGGGGTCAGATACATCACATGATCACACTGACAGAACCACAGGCACATAGACACAGGCAACAGAGCATGCACAATGTCGGCACTAGTACAGTGCATATCCACCTTTCGCAGCAATGCAGGCTGCTATTCTCCCATGGAGACGATCGTAGAGATGCTGGCTGTAGTCCTGTGGAACGGCTTGCCATGCCATTTCCACCTGGCGCCTCAGTTGGACCAGCGTTCGTGCTGGACGTGCAGACCGTGTGAGGCGACGCTTAATCCAGTCCCAAACATGCTCAATGGGGGACAGATCCGGAGATCTTGCTGGCCAGGGTAGTTGACTTACACCTTCTAGAGCACGTTGGGTGGCACGGGATACATGCGGACGTGCATTGTCCTGTTGGAACAGCAAGTTCCGTTGTCGGTCTAGGAATGGTAGAACGATGGGTTCGATGACGGTTTGGATGTACCGTGCACTATTCAGTGTCCCCTCGACGATCACCAGAGGTGTACGGCCAGTGTAGGAGATCGCTCCCCACACCATGATGCCGGGTGTTGGCCCTGTGTGCCTCGGTCGTATGCAGTCCTGATTGTGGCGCTCACCTGCACGGCGCCAAACACGCATACGACCATCATTGGCACCAAGGCAGAAGCGACTCTCATCGCTGAAGACGACACGTCTCCATTCGTCCCTCCATTCACGCCTGTCGCGACACCATTGGAGGCGGGCTGCACGATGTTGGGGCGTGAGCGGAAGACGGCCTAACGGTGTGCGGGACCGTAGCCTAGCTTCATGGAGACGGTTGTGAATGGTCCTCGCCAATACCCCAGGAGCAACAGTGTCCCTAATTTGCTGGGAAGTGGCGGTGCGGTCCCCTACGGCACTGCGTAGGATCCTACGGTCTTGGCGTGCATCCGTGCGTCGCTGTGGTCCGGTCCCAGGTCGACGGGCACGTGCACCTTCCGCCGACCACTGGCGACAACATCGATGTACTGTGGAGACCTCACGCCCCACGTGTTGAGCAATTCGGCGGTACGTCCACCCGGCCTCCCGGATGCCCACTATACACCCTCGCTCAAAGTCCGTCAACTGCACATACGGTTCACGTCCACGCTGTCGCGGCATGCTACCAGTGTTAAAGACTGCGATGGAGCTCCGTATGCCACGGCAAACTGGCTGACACTGACGGCGGCGGTGCACAAATGCTGCGCAGCTGGCGCCATTCGACGGCCAACACTGCGGTTCCTGGTGTGTCCACTGTGCCGTGCGTGTGATCATTGCTTGTACAGCCCTCTCGCAGTGTCTGGAGCAAGTATGGTGGGTCTGACACACCTGTGTCAATGTGTTCTTTTTTCCATTTCCAGGAGTGTATTTCAGTTAGAAATCAAAATGTATTTCATACAGCCACTTTCTGATTTATTAAAAAAAAAGAAAAGAAAAGAAAGAAAGAAAGGAAAAGTGCTTCCAGGACTAATAAAGAGTAATGAAAAAGGGCACAATATTTGTTTTGCAGGACACTGCAATACCTAGTGCGGCACTTGGCACGCGTAGCTTCTAGAGGTCACCTCACAGGCATGACGCCTCGCAATGTGGCCATTGTTTGGGCCCCTAATCTGCTCCGCTGCAAGGAACTGGAAGTTGGCGGTGTGGCTGCCCTGCAGGGGGTTGGAGTGCAGGCAGTTGTCACGGAGTTCCTGGTGTGCTACGCCGACCTTATTTTCTGTGAGGGACCACCGGCACAGCTTCCCGTGACCAGGCAGCAGTCGGAGGCTCTAGACGGTGAGTTTATTTCAGTGCAAACTGCGTACACATTCTATCCCTTCATGTTGTAAATGATAAAGTGAGCTCTGAGTTGCTTCTGTTGCACACCAGAGATAGATAATTTATTGGGTTGGTGCATACGTTCGTAGTGTTTTTCCATAAGTTTGATAAAAACAACAAATACAGAAACTTTCCAATTTGGTTGCTGTTGAACACACATGGTTTTGAGACAAAGATTTCATCTGAAAAGAAAATTCCTTGAAGTATCTTGTTCGATAGAGAGCAGAAAAGGAGAAAATCTGAGGGTGCGAGATCAGGTGAATAAGGCGGGTGTGGAATGACTGCCCAACCAAACTCCCGTATAGTGTTTTTTGTCAGTCTTGCAAAATGCGGGCTGACGTTATCGTGGAGTAGCGTCACTTCACACAGTCTACCTGGTTGTTGTCTTTCACCTGCAAGATGTTTCAGTTGTTGGCAAAAAGTGTCAGCAGTGATAGTTACACCTCAGTGAAGCAATTTTTAGTACAACACATCATCGTTGTTCCACCGGATGCATAACATTATCTTTTGTGGATGTGTGGGTCTTTTTATGGGGAGTTTCTGCTTCGTTTGGGCTCAACCCGTCCTTTCTTTTCCTTATGTTAGCATAAAGACACCATTTCCCATCACTAGTTATGATACAGGGTAGGAACAGTTGGTATTTTCACGAGTCAATTGATGATGAGCAAGCAGAGGTACACATATGGCCACCTTCTGATTTTTGTGCTTTTGGCTTAGAGGATGCAGTTCCCGTACACGCGATTTTTGGACCTTCCTCATTGTACACTATGTGATCGGAAGTATCCGGACACCCACAAAACATATGTTTTTTATATTAGGTGCATTGTGCTGCCACTTACTACCAAGTACTCCAAATCAGTGACCTCAGTAGTCATTAGACGTCGTGAGAGAGCAGAATGGGGTGGAACTCATGGACTTCGAACGTGGTCAGGTAATTGGGTCACTTGTGTTGTACAGCTGTACGTGAGATATCCACACTCCTAAACATCCCTAGGCCCACTGTTTCCAATGTGATAGTGAATTGGAAATTTGAAGGGACACGTTCAGCACAAAAGCGTACAGACCGACCTCTTCTGTTGACTGACAGAGACTGCTGACAGTTGAAGAGGGCATAATGTGTAACAGGCAGATGTCTATCCAGACCATCACACAGGAATTCCAGACTCCATCAGGATCCACTGCAAGTTCTATGACAGTTAGGCGGGAGGTGAGAAAACTTGGATTTCATGGTGAAGTGGCTGCTCAGAAGCCACACATCACACTGGTAAATGGCAAATGACACCTCATTCATTGTAAGAGCAGAAACATTGGATGGTTGGAGAGTGGAAAAAATGTTGTGTGGAGTAAAGAATCACGGTACACAATGTGGCCGTTCAAAGACAGGGTGTGGGTATGGTGAATTCCCGGTGAATGTCATCTGTCAGCGTGTGTAGTG
The DNA here is from genome assembly GCF_023897955.1 of Schistocerca gregaria. Classification (NCBI taxonomy): domain Eukaryota; kingdom Metazoa; phylum Arthropoda; class Insecta; order Orthoptera; family Acrididae; genus Schistocerca; species Schistocerca gregaria. The sequence goes on along the minus strand of NC_064927.1, from coordinate 490,519,473 downwards.
CCAACAGTAAAATTCGGAGGAGGTGGTGTTATGGTGTGGCCATGTTTTTCATGGAGGGGCCTTGCACCCCTTTTTGTTTTGTGTGGCACTATCACAGCACAGGGCTACATTGATGTTTTAAGCATCTTCTTGCTTCACACTGTTGAAGGGCAATTCAGGAATGGTGATTGCATCTTTCAACATGATCAAGCACCTGTTCATAATGCACGGTCTGTGGCGGAGCGGTTACACGACAATAACATCCCTGTAATGGACTGACCTGCACAGAGTCCTTACCTGAATCCTTCAGAAAACCTTAGGGATGTTTTGGAAAGCCATCTTTGTGCCAGGCCTCACTGATTGACATTGGTACCTTTCCCATTCCATGGAGAATGGGCTCCCATTCCCCAAGAAACCTTCCAGCACCTGATCAAACATATGCCTATAAGAGTAGAAGCTGTCATCAAGGCTAAGGGTGGGACAACACCATATTGAATTCCAGCATAACCGTTGGAGAGCGTCACAAACTTGTAGCTCATTTTCAGCCAGATGTCCCGATACTTTTGATCACATCATAGTGATAGTCACAGTACATCACATGATAATCTTCATGAAACCCTATAGGTCTTCCTGAATGGGGATGGTTACTTATGTCAAAACGAACCTCTTTAAAAGGAGAAAACCATTTTATTGCCATGCTGTATCCAGTGGCGTTATCCTCATACACAGCGCAAATGTTTTTGGCTGCCTCTGCTGCTGCCACCTCTTTACTGAGCTCAAACAGAAGAACATGTCAAATATGTTTCAATTTCTCTACTTGGCATTCCATTTTTAGTGCCCACAGCTCCACTCACTATCTCCAAATGACAATGTGTTACTTAAGTAGCAATTGTGAACCACAGTCTAACACATACAGTCGCAACACTCACTTCTGTGAGAATCGTTGCCACCTGACAGTTGGTGCAACAGTAGCGAGACAGGATCTGTGAAATTAAAGTTTGTTTTTAATCTGTTATTACATTTTTGTATTCCAAGCATTATTAAGTTTTCAAGAGACATGAATGATCACGAAATAAATGTAAAAACAGCCCAATCTTGTTTCAGTGACATAAGCTACAGCTTAATGATGAAGAAATATTTTCAAATATATGTATAATTACAGCTTAATCCAGTGAAAACAAGAAAATATAAACACACATATTTCATGCATGAGAATGATATTATTCTTTTGTTGACTGTTGTTGTTATGACAGGCACTTTCCTTGACATGTAAAAATGTTGTAGGGAGCCTAATGTTATGTACAGTCTTACACTTCACTCAACTTTCTAATACAAAAATATCAGTGTAATGTAATTACTTTTGTTTCAAAAGTGAATGTATTAAGATTTGTGCCATTTGTTGCACAGATGCAGCAACAATTGTGGAATTGGTTTCTTCTGCATTGGGAAACAATTTTATTGCTTTTGTTTTTTTATCATGTCTGTGTGGTTTTTCCTTCAGCTACAGTTGTGGTAGCTTAGCCACTACATCAAATAATGTAGGTATTTCATTCCATACACGTTATATATGTTCCACATTCGCAAATTTGACTGGAAGTGTAGTGAAGAAATCTTCACATTTTTGAGTATATATATGACTCCTTTCTGCAAAAGGTCAGGTGTTCCACTGTTTATTTTTTTGTTCTTAAAGAAAATGACATTCTCCAGTGAATATCTTTAAGTTACAAGAAAATTGAAAATAACCTGTTCTGTAATGTAGTGCTTGACACCTCTTAAGAGTCTTGAGAAAACCTAAAAGAAGACAAATCTGGCATCTTGTTCTTCTTGTTATTGCACAGTGTATTGCACTACAGACACTCCCATTTGTAAAAATCATTCTACACATTAATATAGCAATTACCATTTGCCTTCACAAGATGTCGTCAAACTCAGCAGTATAGCTTTCTGGCCGCTTGGCAACTGCAGTCGCAGTGGGGAACGAAAGAGGGATAGTGTGTCATGATTGTTATGTTAGACTGTGAGTGAACTAAAAATAAAAAATGACAATCGACAAACAAACCCGTAGCAATGAGAAAACCATCAGGCAAAGCAAAAATATTATGAACTAGGCATGAACCTAATTGTTGGTATACTTAATATTAACTGTTTTTGAGCCATAGTAGTAATTGTTGCAGGGTGGTATAGACTTTTTCCTTTTGGTATTGTTCTCAGAAATCTGGATATTATTGTTAAAGTTATGTAGATTGTGAACAATATATTTCATCTGAGAATAAAGTCAATATACCAGTCTAGTTAGTGTCCACCCTGCAAGATAATGTTGATCAGAAACTAAACTTTGTGTTGTGGAAAGCAAATTGGTCAAGTTCAAAATTACACAGTTTAGCTGATAAAGATTTCCACAAAACAGTTACTGATTCCTCAACATCATATAGCTAATTTAATGAAAAAACCTCATTTCTCGCGAGGAAATCTGTGCCATATATCAAGTTGTGGGACAGTAGCATTAAAAGAAATGAGTCTAATGGTTATTACATATTTTCAACATTTTGCAGCTCTGTCAGCAACTATATAATGGTTAATTATAATTTTAAAAACCAACAGCCTCAGTTGCAAAGTTTACCTAGATTTACCTCCGTTTCAGTCGGGATAACTCAACCTTCTTCAGAATAAAAGTAACTACCATTTGTCCATAGTGGACATCATCAAGCTAAAACTACAAAACCATAAGTTATCGTTAGACTGTAAAAACTTATCTGAAACTTGGTGAACATCACTCCAGTTAACACACTTAAAACTATTGGCCAACATAGGTCGGTTATGCTCAAAGCTAAAGTGTGACTTGGCGAACATCGCTCTGGTCAACAAACTTAAAAATGTACTTAAAGAACTAGTCTAAACTATGGGAGGATGACGGGAAAATGATTAAATTGTGATATGATTTGGCGAACAACGCTGTTGGAGCGATGTTCGCCAAGTCATATTTTAGCTTTAAACATAATTCCGCTGTCATTCCCTAAGTTCAGTGGCAGTGTTCCACACACAGTTTTTACTGTATGTGTGTGGATCACCTTGATGAAAACAAAATGAGTACCCCATTGCCGCCACATTATCCCCTACTTTAGTGTTTTCTGTAACTCATAACCGTAACTTCGTCATGAAGCGGAATCAGGCATGTGCAATAGTTTATTTTTACTTGATTCTAGACCATTTCAGGTCAAATATAGTAATCTTGAATAATGACTATCTATTTTATATGGCCCGTATTGCCAGATGTTACAGATTAGATTGTGCATAAGTTCATACGTGACCATTTGTGTGCTAAGTCAATAGGATGTTCATGCTTTGTAACCATAGCTAAGCAACTGCTTAACATTTACGTCTCAAAAGGTTTTTTAGACCTAGTCATAATAATAACGATGTTGGCTTTATATTATCCTTCCCACTCCTAAGTTCTTTTTAGCTGATTAAACTTCATGCTTAAGCACAAAATTTTCCTAGACAGGCCATATATTGTAAGCATGTGATGTCTTCCTCATATCATGACCAACGAATACTTCATAAATGATTAAGACAGTCAATTTAAGTACGTTCTGCACAGGATAACATATACGCCCTTTTCCTCAGCTATACCTTTTATTTCACTTTACTAGTAAATTCAAGGTCAGGGGTTAGGTTCACGTCTTGTCCCAACAAATACCCATCACACAGTTTACATGCAGGCGCAAGGTATTGTGTCGGCCTAGGCAGTTTTCATGATGCTATGGACAGTGCCAGTACATTACTCGTGACTGCCGCATCGAGGTCGTCGCGAAGTGGGGCCGAGGCAGTTTCAGATAAGTTTTTACAGTCTGACGATAATGAATGGATTTCTAGTTTTAGCTTGATGATGTCTACTATGGACATATGGTAGTTACTTTTATTGTGAAGAAGGTTGGGTTATCCCGACTGAAACCTCTGTAAACTTTGCAACTGAGGCTGTTCATTTTTAAAATTAAAATCTAATGGTTATTTTGAACACTTTTAAATATCTTGATCATAAGGTAAAGAGAGAAATAAAACACAAAAAATAACGTAATTAATATTCAGCAATTTGCGTATAAGTGGCATATTTATTCTTATCAGTTAAGGCTGTATAACTTCAATTGCCAATGGAGGAGCGTTTTTTCAAAACTTGATATGTGCAAAAAAATTTCAAAATTGAGTTAGGTGTAGTATTGGCATAATTCTGACCTTTACATCAACCCCTAAACCAAGCCTTAGCAAAAATCGATCATTGCCGTGTATATGAACACTTCGAATCACAAGGTTTCAGCAAAACATGATATATACATTCTTACAGTTATAGCAAAAGTCGACAAATGCAATATAATTACTCTTTCATGTCTCGGCTCTCTTTCCATCTTTCTGCAGCAAGCTGTTAACAATAATGGAGTACACTGGTTGATTTAAGCGGTGTTATTGTTGTAACAATTTGAACTGGTGGGAGTAGTGTTGCAAGCAGTCTTCATTGTCATCGGAACGCCCGCAGCTTACTTTTAGACAAGTGTCTGCTTGGTGCTCACTTGTACATCTACAAAGAAGTGTTGCAAGTGGAAGCAGAATGGATGACGAGCCTTGTGATTCTGAAAATGGCGTACAGGTCAATGATTGTTCTGATGAGAGAAAATCCTGATTCAAGAAGAGCTTACATCGACCTGAAACACAAAACAAAAAGTGTAAAAAGAAACCTATCATTAAAGGCAATCATGGACTTGAGGTTTCACCTTCAAAATCTACACGAATGAAAGAATGCGAAGCTGCTGAACTCTGCTATGAAGTTGTTTCTCAATTTCATCACCACATGACGTCATTAAATGAAATGGATCGAGATAAGTTTCTGCTAAAATTTCTTAATATTTCTTCACCTCGGAACAGAGAAGTGGATACCCAGAATGCAGAAAGGAAGAAAATGTCGCCAGTGAAGTGTACCATTAGAAAAAGCAATAGCGAAGTAGTGCCAGTTTGTGCCGTCAGTTTCCAAGGAGTATCTTGCATGTCAGAGGACAGGTTATCCTATGTAGCAAGCAGGTTCCATGAAGGAGGAAGGTTGTCATAAGAAAGGAGAGGAGGTGGCAGAAAAGGAAAGGATCATAAGGAAGTAACTTTGCCATTAAGAATGCTATTGAAAATGTAAATGCATAGAGAGCCACAATGAAAGGGGAAAGTCTATGAGAGGTTATTTGCCTTCAGATATCACAGGCTATGAAATTTTCAAGAGATTCTGTGAAGAATGAAAGAATTTTGGACTGAAACACTGTTTCTTATCAAAATACATATATTTTACGAACTCATACCGATACCTGGTCCACTTGTAATGTTGGTGTAATGGAAATGAAAGTTGAAACTTGTCTGCAGAAGGAAAATGAATCACGAATAGACAGATTAGATGAAATTAGTGCTAAACAGTTTTATGATATAATAAAGGAAGATAATCCTACTGTCATTATGATTTGCTTTAACGAGCAACAAAACCGGCCTTTTCCAAAACTACCATTCAGTGAAGTTTTCTGCATTAGACAAGTATGGTTATACAATCTGTGCATCATGATCCATACAAAGGAGCAAAAAAGAGGAAAAGGGGAAGCATCATTTTCTACACCTGGTTGGAGAAAATATCTGCAAGAGGATGCACTGAATTTGCTTCAGCTTTGCTGGACTTTCTTCTCACTTACATAAAATAAAAATAAAAATAAAAAAATAATAAAAACAGATGATGGCACCAATACTATGAGGGCTGTTCAATAAAGAATGTTCATAATTTTTTTGGTCGTAATTTCTCACGCTAAAATTTAATCTTATGATGTTCTGTTAGCTTGATGTGCAACAAACATGCCATAGTAGTTTCATTGTTGGGGGACTCCTGGTTCCTGCCTGTGAGAGACAGGCAAGGTCAGACATGTTCAGTATTGCCTACCGCTGCAATGGAAGTAACATGCGAGGAACAATACGTGGCTTTGAAATTCTGCTTTCTTCTCAACAAATCTTCAGCTGAGGTCTATACAATGTTACAGGAGGCCTATGGAGAGTCTGTTCTTCCCCACAGCACAGGTTGAAGTTGGTTTAAAATGTTTAAAGAGGGGAGACAACCAATTTCAAAGGAATGTGGATCTGGTGCTCCAGTTACTGCTCTTACATAAGAAAACATCAACACTGCTGCTGTCATTCTTAGAGAGGATTGATGAATTACCTTAAGACCTCTTTCTGAAATACTGAACATTTCATTTGGTGCCATCCATATGTTGGTGACAGAAAAATCACACGACACTTGTTTGTGTGTAATGGGTTCCAAGATTGTTGATTCTCGAACCAAAGGACATTCAGGTGCAGGGCTTCATCCAGTTAAAGTTGGTGTTAGAGGAGGATCCAGAGTTTATTTCAAATGTAATCAATGCTTATGAAACTTGGATACATCATTTTGATCCTGAGAGCAAACAGCAAAGCTCAGTGTGGAAATCTCCTCCATCACCAACCCCCAAAAAAGCAAAAATGGTTGCTTCTGTTTGGAAAGTTATGGTCATCTCATTCTTTGATATTCATGCAATGGTTTATCAGTATGTTGTACCTGCACACACATCAGTAACTGGACAATACTACAGGGATGCCCTGAAAACAATGCAAGTCCATATCATGCACAAAAAACCACATTTCTGTGAAGCAGTCTGGATGCTGCACCACGATAATGTGCAGCCACTTATTGCCAATGTTGTTGCTGAATATCTTGCAAAAATGAACATGAAGTGCATCCCTCACCCTCCCTATGGTCCAGATTTAGCCCCATGTGGCTTTTTTCTATTCCCTAACTTGAAGAAACGCCTTTGTGGGAGGCATTATCAATCATAAGAAGCAGTGTGGAGGCGATTTTGAAGGACCTCTAAAAAAATGGTTTCCAGCATGTATTTGAAGACTGGCAGAAACTCTGGGACAAGTGTATCGCATTCATGGGAGACTGAGAAGGACTATCAAAATTATGAGGCTGAGTAAAGATATGTTGTCAAAAAAAATTATGATAATTCTTTATTGAAGAGTCCTTGTGTATATCAATCCTCAGATTCTTGCAACAGCCATAACAAAAGCAGTTTTACAATGGCAATGCTGACAACTTCCTTGCAAAATAGCAGAAAATTCTGTAATATTTGTCACTTCTTCCCTGTTGGTGGCAATAGCTACATGCCTTCAGAATTGAGAAAACTTACAGAAAAAAGAAAGCATTTTGTGTCCTAAAGAATATTACAATATTTTAGAGGAGCATGGTACTGTCAATGTTCTAAACACAGACTGGATTGTTAAAATCTAAAAGATAGTGCACGGAAAGTACTAAAATCAAAGTTGTTATTCAAAATGAGCAGCCAGCATGTCATCTCATACAAGAAAGCAAAGAAAATTGTTAATGTGTCAGTAAGAGATACATACTCTTGGGATCCAGTACAACTTGACATCCTGAGACAAAAGAAACCATGCTATCCAACAATACTGACAACTACACTCTTACCAAACCAAAATATGGTAAGCAATCAAAAGAAGAAAGATGTTTGTGCCTTGCTAAAGTATTTTGAAATTCCAGAGGGTACAGAGGTGTTTTGCAAAGAAGTCCTAGACAAATGATGCATAGATATAAGAGGGAAAACTTGACAATAACGATGTGATTGTAGCATGCAAAACCTTCATGTAATACTGATTAGCTAAACAATTATGTTAAATTAGTTATCATTGCTCTTATTGTATTATGGCACTGTATTTCTATTATTATTGCTCGAACAGTCCACTAGTGTACTGCCGGACCATAGAGTCCAACGGGCACAATATTTTGGCAATCAGACATGTCGTTGTCAGGTGCGCTGATGAACTGAGCTCCCGAGGGTGGGCAGCAGTCTTAAATCCCCTCCCCTTGCAAGATGTTCTCTCCACGGTCCGCACCCGCGCATCAGCGGTCAGTGAGAGGCTGGCGTCGGTGTCTGTGGTGGCGTCGGTGTAATTGCCTCGTCCGCCCCAGTTGCCCATTCGTTTCCTTTGCTGAGTGTCTTTTTAATTAGACTCAGTGCTTGTTCCCATGCCCTGCTGAGGTTGTAGCCACACTCTCGGTTGATGAGTCCATCCGTGGTACGAATTTCGATGGCCTTTCTAATGATGCTGCCCCAGTTTTTAGAGGTCTGAGCCAAGACCCTGGTATGTTGGTACCCCATTTCGTGGTTTTTGGACTAACAGTGCTCTGCGACTGCCGGCTTGTTAGGGTACCCAAGTCGAGTGTGCCTCTGATGTTCTCGGCAACGAGCTTTGATGGTGCACACTGTGTGTCCAATATAAGTCTTCCCACATTGACACAGAATCTGGTATATGCCGGCCTTCTGCAAACCAAGATCATGTTTGAGACTTCCCAATAATGCTTGCATTTTATTTGGTGGGCAAAAGACAGTTCCTACTTGGTGTTTCCTCTATATTCATCCTATTTTCTCCGATAGTGCGCCAGTATATGGTACATAGTCAGTGGCTCTCTCTTTCTCCGTGAATTCTTCCGTCTTCACATGCTGTACTGTACAGGTGGGGAGGAGAGTGCATGTGATCTGCCATTCTGAGTACCCATTTTTCCGGAATACAGTTCTGAGGTGTTACAGCTCTTGTGGTAGACTCTCTGTGTCAGAGATGGTGCGCACCCAATGCATCAGTGTTTTTAGCACCCCATTCCTGTGTGCAGGGTGGTGGCAGCTGTCTGCTTGCAAATTGAAGACTGTAGAAGTCATGGAGAAAGAGTGAGCCACTGCCTATGTACCATATACTGGTGCACTATCACGGAAAATAGGACAAATATTGAGGAAACACCAAGTAGGAACTGTCTTTTGCCCACAAAATAAAATGCAAGCATTATTGGGAAGTGTCAAAGATGATCTCAGTTTGCGGAAGGCCAGCATATACCAGATTCCATGTCAATGTGGTGAGACTTATATTGGACAGACAGTGTGCACTATTGGTCATTGCCGAGGACATCAGAGGCACACTCGACTTGGGTACCCGAACAAGTCGGCAGTCGCAGAGCACCATTTGTCGAAAAATCATGAAATGGACTACCAACATACCAGGGTCATGGGACAGACATCTAAATACTGGGAAAGCGTCGTTAGAGGGGCCATCGAAAATCGTACCAGGATGGACTCATTAACCAAGATTGCAGCTACAACGACAGTAGGGCATGGGAACCAGTATTGAGTCTAATTAAAAAGACATTTAGCAAAGGAAAGAAACGGGTGACTAGGGCAGACGAAGCAATTACACCGATGCCACCACAGACACCAATGCCAGGATCTCACCGACTGCTGATGTGCGGGTGCGGACTGTGGAGAGAACGCCTCGCGAGGAGAGAGGATTTAAGATGGCTACCCGCCCTTAGGAGCTCAGTTCGTCAGCGCACCTGACGATGGCGACATGTCTGATCGCTGAAATATTGTGCCTGTTGGACACTATGGACCGGCAGTACACCTGTGGACTGTTCAAGCAAGAAGTACGTCGGGAGAAACTGAAGAATCATATCTATTATTATTGTTTGTGTTCTCAATAAAGTCAAAAGCTATAAATAAAAAATGCTGTCTATAACAATACGTACGAAAATACACATTTTACAACAGTATTGTGAAAAGGAAAGTTGCTGCTCACCACATAGCAGAGATGCTGAGTCCCAGATAGGCACAACAAAAAGACTGTCATAAATAAAGCTTTCGGCCATTGAGGCCTTCGTCAATAATAGTCTTACACACACACACACACACACACACACACACACACACACACACACACACAAAAGCACTCAAATGCAACTCACGCACACAACTGCATTTGTGTGTGTGTGTGTGTGTGTGTGTGTGTGTGTGTGTGTGTGTGTGTGTGTGTGTACATCTATTGTTGACAAAGGCCTTAATATCTGAAAGTTTTATTTGTGACAGTCTTTTTGTTGTGCCTATCTACAACTCAGTGTCTTCACTATATGGTGATAGCAATGTACCTTTTCATAATATTATACATTCCATCATAGATTTTCCATTGTTTGACATTTTACAACAATGCAGACATATAATAAACACTACAGCACGTAAAAATATCAGCTGTGGAAAAAAAAAAAAACACACACACGGAATTAAAGAAGGCAAGGTAACTGATACCAGGAATAATTATAAGCATTTATTGATTTAAAAAAAAAAAACTGGAAAAATCACACCTTAATATAACTAAATATAAACATCACATATCCCATCAAAGGCAGGGCTACCTGTGAAATCAGTTGTGTGATCTACCAGCTAAGCTGGAAGTACTGTGTCTGTGCTGCATTCTGCATGGGCATGACAACTAATATGCTGTCTGTCCGCATAAATAGCCACTGACAAACTGTGGCCAAGAAACAATGGACCACTCTGTTGCTGAGCACGTCACCCAACATGACATTTTTCATTTCAGTAACTGCCTCACAGCCTGTGCCATTTGGATCCTTTGCACCAACACCAGCTTTTCTGAATTGTGCAGGTGGGAACTCTCCGTGCAATATATCCTATGTTTCGTAACCCTCGTGGCCTCAACCTTTGTTAGTCATTGTCCTCACCCATCTAGCCCCTTTTCTGTTCCCATTCCAGCACTACACAGCCCTCTATCCCAGCAATGCAGCCAGTCTTTTTACTTCTCTCCTTTTCCATTAGCTCCACCCCCCCCCCTCTCTGCCCTCTCTTCCCTGCTCTCCATCTAACCTTCCAACTCCCAATTGCACCTAACTGCCAGGCTGCCGTATCCTTTCCTCACCTTGTCCCTGGCATGCTCCCCAGCAGCAACTCACCATCCCCCACCCTACCTTGTTATACTTCCCCCTCCCCATTCCAGCCTCTTCCTTACCTGCACCCAGTTGATTCTCCCATCTCATTTGCTGCTGCTACTGGTTGTACTCTGGCTTCAGCTGACAGATCGTGTGTGTGTGTGTGTGTGTGTGTGTGTGTGTGTGTGTGTGTGTGTGTGTGTCGTATGTTTTTGACAGAGGCTTTGTTGGCCAAAAGCTTGTTTTGTGATAGTCTTTTTGTTGTGGCTTTCTATGACTCAGCATGTCTGTTATATGGTGAGTTGCACCTATCCTTTTCATAATATTATTACACCTTAATATAACGTTATAAAAATTAAATTTTAATATACTTCATTACAGAGCTTTGTTACTGTCAGTGAGATATAGTAATCATTTAAAAATTCAAATGCTCAAACATATCTATCTAAAAGCTCATTTTATGAAAAACTGTATCTATTGCATTTATCAAGTTTTGAAAAAATGCTCCTCATTTACAGAAGTATACTACAATGATCCTGGATATTTGGAAATATGTGTCCAAGACTTACGTTCCCAGATAATAATAGTTAGGGACATGCAAAATGCTGGAATATTGAAATGAGCATTGACACAATCTCAGATGCTGTGGTTCTCTCAGTTCAGTTTACAGTCCACACAGAGAGAAAAGTTTCATGCCACATAACAAAACCATCTAACTGAATGATTTTCAGAACTATTAACAATAATGCATATTTTTGCTAGTTCCAGGAAGGCGAAGTCGGCCTAAGAGTCTTGCTATATCTACTCCTACAAAATTACTATCCTTGGAGGAAGCTCGATCACGAGCTTTGATGTCATCTGGAAAGGGAGAACCAGAGTACATTGAAGTAGGTAAGTTGCAGTTCATTTCTCAAACTTGTCCGAGAAATGCGAAGTTTCTGCGCGGGGTTGTTGTTGTAACACATTGCAAGTCTGCTTATTAAAATTGAACTCATAAGAGAAGTGTGCAAGAATTAGTATCTACCACTTGCAGTGTAATAGTAAAATATTATTTCGTCCTTAGAAATTGCTTGGAAAATATTTTGTGCACCTTCTCATGTTCTGTTAAAAATACTGTTAGTTGAGAATTCACACTACATTGTATTGTAATAATAGAAAATATAGATTCCCATTCATTAAGTGTTGTCACATACAGCATGCATACTGTTTTGTGTTAATCTTCTTTAAATGTGGTCTAGCAGTAGGACCTGTAAAATATGTTATTATTCAATAGAACCTAAGAGTTCTTCTAATAAAAATATTGGTGTAGGCTCATGTTATCTGTTGGAATTACTGAAACAACACACACATATACAGCAAAATGTTGGTAGCTGAATACACTCTGCTGGGACTGTAGTCCTGCAACTTGAGTGGTTGTATCTGGTGGTGGTGTGTGTGTGTGTGTGTGTGTGTACTCTAGCTTGAAAAAGGATTTTTCCAAAACCTAGCAAAGTTTTCAGTCTTGTTTATGTGCCTGTGCATGACTCATCACCTCTAATATTCAGTGTGTTGTTACCTTTACTCTTAAATTATTTACAATGTATGTTACAATGGTTAAAAGCTACTGGCCTTATAAGTAAAAATTTGCATAAAAGAAAGTATCATTATGTATGTGCAACAACCCAGTACTTTATGTGAATTTGATGAAACAGGTGGAGGACCAGCCAGCCTTCCTGCCAAATACCACACTGTGATTGAGCTCCCTGGCGGTGGCTCAGCTCGTAAACGATCTGGTTCCAAAAGGTCACCTCTTGGATGGAAGTCTTTTTTCAGTAAATCAGGCCGCAAGACTGGAAAAGCAACTACGCCATCTGATTTAGGTCTCAATCAGGTAATTATTTTGAAAAAAAAATTAACTAAAGGCATAAAGTTTACACACAGAATGCAACCATTGACTTAAAAAATCAAGCTGGACTTGTTTTTCAAACTTGGTGCAGTGACAGTGATGTCATGAAAATATGTTATTGTTTATAATCCAGAATATTGCTGTATTATATGAAAACTATTGTTTGTTTGCTGTGTAAATTGGTTGTCGTCCTCACAGTTAGAAGATGTTTATGTTCCAGACAACTGCAGTAACGGAAGCAGATTTGTCAGTGGGAAGGCGACGCTTGCGACCTGTAAAGAGTGCGGAGTCATTGGCCAACTCGTCGAGTCGAAATTCTGCTGCAGTGACAGATACAGATCTCCCACTGCAAGCCCCGACAGCAGGAGTACCTGAGGATCTTGTTAGGGCTGGTGGTCATAGCCGCTCTGTTTCACATGACTCGTACTTTGATCAATTGGCAGAGACTCCAGCACGTACTCGTGCACATGCTAGGTATGTACAAAACAATGTTAATTATTTGTTTTTGTTAAAATCCACTGTGTATCCTTAAAAACTCGTGTTGTTTGGCACTAAAATGTTGACTCTATAAGCAGAGATAATAATAGTAATTTGTTATTTCATTTATGCAGCTGGAGGTATTTTGTGTTGTTAGTTGAGTGGCACTTTCTTTATTTTGGGATTTTAGTTATTACTGTCCTATTATGTGGAGCAAAATAACTACTCATACCCTCAACAAAACCTGTGGGCAAAACAGAATGCTATATTTGTTCAGCCTCACAATTAAAACTTTTTAAGCTTAACATTTTGAATGTTACAGGCCATCGAGGCTAGCAGAAGAGGAGCGAGAGGAACACTTCTCTTCTTCTTTGGACCTGAGTGAAATTCAGCTGAACTTTGAACTGGAGGAAACGGAAATGCGCATATTCTCAGAAGACGAGACGTTGCTGTCGGTGGGTAGTGGGAGCCTGATCTCCCAGGGCTCGCCTCGTATCTGGCCAGGGGCTGCCCTCAGGAGGGGGGTGAGTAGGACAGGCAACCTACCTGCCCCTCCCTGTGTAGTGTAGGCTAGCAGTGTCAACAGTTCATTAGGTCCTCTGTGAGTTAACCCTGCATTAATATCAGTTAATTTGTAAACTGCCTGCCCCATGAGTTGTTAACCTCTTTGAGCATCTTGACAGCCCATAGTAGCCAGATATGTGGTGTAATTTATGTAGCAACCTCTCCTTCCAGTTCACATAAATTTGTTATCGAGGAAATTCCAGTTTAACATGTCAATGTGAACTTATTTATTGATGGTCATTTTTGACTTGTGAAAGTTTCCTGGAATTTCTGTTGTTGTTTTTGTTGTTGTTGTTATTGTTGTAGAAAGTTGTGATTAGGTTTCTATAATATGTTATTGTTGCTAGTGTGTGAAATTTAGCAGTAAAATAGAAAGAAACTTCCACATGGGAAAAATATATTAAAAATCAAAGATTCCAAGACTTACCAAGCGGGAAAGTGCCGGTAGACAGGCACAATAAAATAACACACAAACACACACACAAAATTTCTAGCTTTCGCAGCCAACGGTTGCTTCTTCAGGAAAGAGAGAAGGAGAGGGAAAGACGAAAGGATGTGGGTTTTAAGGGAGAGGGTAAGGAGTCATTCCAATCCCAGGAGTGGAAAGTCTTACCGTAGGGGGAAAAAGGATGGTATATACTCGAGTGTGCGCACGCGCCTCCCCCCCCCCCCCCCCCCCCCACACACACACACACATATCCATCCATACATATACAGACACAAGCAGACATATTTAAAGGCAAAGAGTATGGGCAGAGATGTCAGTCGAGGCGGAAGTGCAGAGGCAAAGATGATGTTGAATGACAGGTGAGGAATGAGTGGCGGCAACTTGAAATTAGCGGAGATTGAGGCCTGGTGGATAGCGAGAAGAGAGGATATATTGAAAGGCAAGTTCCCATCTCCGGAGTTCGGATAGGTTGGTGTTGGTGAGAAGTATCCAGATAACCCGGACGGTGTAACACTGTGCCAAGATGTGCTGGCCGTGCACCAAGGCATGTTTAGCCACAGGGTGATCCTCATTACCAACAAACACTGTCTGCCTGTGTCCATTCATGCGAATGGACAGTTTGTTGCTGGTCATTCCCACATAGAAAGTGTCACAGTGTAGGCAGGTCAGTTAGTAAATCACGAGGGTGCTTTCACACGTGGCTCTGCCTTAGATCGTGTACATCTTCCGGGTTACAGAACTGGAGTACATGGTGGTGGGAGGGTGCATAGGACAGGTTTTATACCAGTGGCGGTTAGAAGGGTAGGAGCCAGAGGGTAGGGAAGGTGGTTCGGGGATTTCATAGGGATGAACTAGGAGGTTACGAAGGTTAGGTGGACAGCGGAAAGACACGCTTGGTGGAGTGGGGAGGATTTCATGAAGGATGGATCTCATTTCAGGGCAGGATTTTAGGAAGTTGTATCCCTGCTGGAGAGCCACAATCAGAGTCTGATCCAGTCCCAGGAAGTATCCTGTCACAAGTGGGGCACTTTTGGGGTTCTTCTGTGAGAAGTTTTGGGTTTGAAGGGATGAGGAAGTGGCTCTGGTTATTTGCTTCTGTACCAGGTCGGGAGGGTAGTTGCGGAATGCGAAAGCTGTCTGCTTGTGTCTGTGTATGTTCAGATGGATATGTGTGTGTGTGCGAGTGTACACCTGTCCTTTTTTCCCCTAAGGGAAGTCTTTCCGCTCCCGGGATTGGAATGACTCCTTACCCTCGCCCTTAAAACCCACATCCTTTCGTCTTTCCCTCTCCTTCCCTCTTTCCTGAAGAAGCAATATATATATATGAAGGATGGATCTCATTTCAGGGCAGGATTTTAGGAAGTTGTATCCCTGCAATATAAAGAAACTTCCACATGGGAAAAATATATCAAAAACAAAGATTCTAAGACTTACCAAGCGGGAAAGCGCCGGCAGACAGGCACAGTGAACAAAACACACAAACACACACACAGAATTACTAGCTTTCGCAACCGATGGTTGCTTCTTCAGGAAGGAGAGGGAAAGACGAAAGGATGTGGGTTGTAAGGGAGAGGGTAAGGAGTCATTCCAATCCCGGGAGCGGAAAGACTTCCCTTAGGGGGAAAAAAAGGACAATATATCAGCATTTGTGTTATGGAATATTCTGCAGAATAAGAAGGCTCTTTCTGACAGTTGTTACACTAATGTATTTAGTATCAAGATTGACAGTGAGCAACACATTATCAGCTGTTGCTCAGCAATAGTAACCACCAGAGAAATATAATATCATAAGCAGAAGCTCTGGACTTTGGGAATGGTGCTCAGTATATGATGCTTTGGATTCTTTGCACTGCATCCATCTTTGCTTCCACAACAGGAATCCATCATCATAAAACTCTTAAACTTGATCATTACCCTGATGTTAACATTTGTGGGTTAACATACCAATATGAATGACACCCATCTCCTGACAAGCCACACCAGTGAATTATGCCTCGAAACATGCTTTTTTCCAAGTACATTCAATTTCTCTTCACTTCTTTAGATGTTTACATTTGTTTATACATTGCGAACATTTTTCTGTACGTGCAACATTTTACAATAACTGTCTTAAAAGCTTCCATTGGAAAATTCTGCAATGCCCTTGGTAAAGAAACTGTTGATGACACATACATAAATTTAAACATATGGAGTTAGGGTGCCAGGTGTTTTGAAATGTCATCATAGAAAAATAAATGCATATAAAAGTATATGTTGCACTTATTCATTAATGTCAATTTTAACAGTTGCAGTGTATTAATAAATCCACAACAGTCAAGAATTATTTATTAATGTTAAAACGAGAAAGGATAGAACAACGAAATACAGCAATGAGGTAGGCAATTCCAGTTAACAAGCAATTAGGAGCAACATTGTGATTTTTGGCTACAAGCAGCTCATTCAAGTGTTTGAAATTTGGTGTGTCGATATCCACAGACACTAATAGCAAGTATTTTTTAAATATTTGTCAGAAATGATGACTGACTGCATAAGCATGGATTGTTTCTGCAGCATTAAATAAGTACAATGTAGGTGCCTTGCTCTTCCTTCCTCAAATTTCTTCTGCGGTCATGATTGAAACCAAACATGGAGTAGATCCAGCCTGCAGTCCATTGGTTGCCACCTGTATTCCAAATTTCCATGAGATTTTATATTTTTGTCATGTAGCTTGAAGTTTCTAACAGGCACCCTTGTTTGCAAGA
Source organism: Schistocerca gregaria (assembly GCF_023897955.1). Taxonomy (NCBI): domain Eukaryota; kingdom Metazoa; phylum Arthropoda; class Insecta; order Orthoptera; family Acrididae; genus Schistocerca; species Schistocerca gregaria. The sequence continues at coordinate 490,502,557 of NC_064927.1, read as the reverse complement.
TAAGCTGTAGTTTGTCTACTGGTGAACAATGTTTTCATTTGATACAGATTGTTCAATGTAGCAGAACATGTATGGTAGTAACCCCACTATGATCCTAAAATGATTTTGTCACCAATTTATTGTGTGATCTGACAGAGAACTTGACAGTATATTATGAGCATACAGCAGATCTCTCAGCAAAATCTTGCTAAGCTAATCTAAAGTAGAAAAATGATCTCAATCTACCTGTTGGTTGCAATCAGATCCTTTGTGAGAAGATTAAGCTGTATGCTTACTCTAGATTTTGCCTTGTCCACTCTTATTTTCCTCATCGACAACAGTACAGTGTGTTTGTTACTGTCATCTCGACAGTTAGAACCGGAATGCTTCCAGTCTCACACATGATGAACACATAAAAGCATAATGCACAGTCTTTGCAGAGGGTCATCACTTGCATTTATTTCTGAATTGTGTCATCTCCCTTGTAAAAAACACTGTAGCACGCATTGAGCACATTTTTTTTGGTTTGTGAATCATGTTCCAAATGGCTCTGAGCACTATGGGACTTAAGAGCTGAGGTCATCAGTCTCCTAGAACTTAGAACTACTTAACCCTAACCTAAGGACATCACACACATCCATGCCCGAGGCAGGATTCAAACCTGCGACTGTAGTGGTTGCGCGGTTCCAGACTGAAGCGCCTAGAACCTCACAGCCACCCCGGCCGGCTGTGAATTATGTGATTAGCATTTACCAGCACACTTCTGACATACTTGTTTAGTCAATAATCTGTCTTATGATGATGCTTCTATCATTTTGCATGAGTTCATCAGTGACTGCTGCTTTATGATTTGTCATGATGGGTTTAAGAATCATGAAAGAAGGTTGTATACGTGGAAGAACCCTGGAGATACTAAAAGGTATCAGATAGATTATATAATGGTAAGACAGAGATTTAGGAACCAGGTTTTAAGTTGTAAGACATTTCCAGGGGCAGATGTGGACTCTGACCACAATCTATTGGTTATGACCTGTAGATTAAAACTGAAGAAACTGCAAAAATGTGGGAAATTAAGGAGATGGGACCTGGATAAACTGAAAGAACCAGAGGTTGTACAGAGTTTCAGGGAGAGCATAAGGGAACAATTGACAGGAATAGGGGAAAGAAATACAGTAGAAGAAGAATGGGTAGCTCTGAGGGATGTAGTAGTGAAGGCAGAGAGGATAAAGTAGGTACAAAGACGAGGGCTGCTAGAAATCCTTGGGTAACAGAAGAAATATTGAAATTAATTGATGAAAGGAGAAAATATAAAAATGCAGTAAATGAAGCAGGCAAAAAGGAATACAAACGTCTCAAAAATGAGATCGACAGGAAGTGCAAAATGGCTAAACAGGGATGGATAGAGGACAAATGTAAGGATGTAGAAGCTTATCTCACTAGGGGTAAGATAGATACTGCCTACAGGAAAATTAAAGAGACCTTTGGAGAGAAGAGAATCACGTGTATGAATATCAAGAGCTCAGATGGCAGCCCAGTTCTAAGCAAAGAAGGGAAGGCAGAAAGGTGGAAGGAGTATATAGAAGGTTTATACAAGGGTGATGTACTTGAGGACAATATTATGGAAATGGAAGAGGATGTAGATGAAGACGAAATGGGAGATACGATACTGCGTGAAGAGTTTGACAGAGCACTGAAAGACCTGAGTCGAAACAAGGCCCCCGGAGTAGACAACATTCCATTAGAACTACTGACGGCCTTGGGACAACCAGTCCTGACAAAACTCTACCAGCTGGTGAGCAAGATGTATGAGACAGGCGAAATACCCTCAGACTTCAAGAAGAATATAATAATTCCAATCCCAAAGAAAGCAGGTGCTGACAGATGTGAAAATTACCAAACTATCAGTTTAATAAGCCACGGCTGCAAAATACTAACGCGAATTCTTTACAGACGAATGGAAAAACTGGTAGATGCAGACCTCGGGGAGGATCAGTTTGGATTCCGTCGAAATGTTGGAACACGTGAGGCAATACTGACATTACAACTTATCTTAGAAGAAAGATTTCTAACATTTGTAGACTTAGAGAAATCTTTTGACAATGTTGACTGGAATACTCTCTTTCAAATTCTAAAGGTGGCAGGGGTAAAATACAGGGAGCGAAAGGCTATTTATAATTTGTACAGAAACCAGATGGCAGTCATAAGAGTCGATGGGCATGAAAGGGAAGCAGCGGTTGGGAAAGGAGTGAGACAGGGTTGTAGCCTATCCCCGATGTTATTCAATCTGTATATTGAGCAAGCAGTAAAGGAAACAAAAGAAAAATTTGGAGTAGGTATTAAAATTCATGGAGACGAAATAAAAACTTTGAGGTTCGCCGATGACATTGTAATTCTGTCAGAGACGGCAAAGGACTTGGAAGAGCAGTTGAACGGAATGGACAGTGTCTTGAAAGGCGGATATAAGATGAACATTAACAAAAGCAAAACGAGGATAATGGAATGTAGTCAAATTAAATCGGGTGATGCTGAGGGAATTAGATTAGGAAATGAGACACTTAAAGTAGTAAAGGAGTTTTGCTATTTAGGAAGTAAAATAACTGATGATGGTCGAAGTAGAGAGGATATAAAATGTAGACTGGCAATGGCAAGGAAAGCGTTTCTGAAGAAGAGAAATTTGTTAACATCGAATATAGATTTATGTATCAGGAAGTCGTTTCTGAAAGTATTTGTTTGGAGTGTAGCCATGTATGGAAGTGAAACATGGACGATAACTAGTTTGGACAAGAAGAGAATAGAAGCTTTCGAAATGTGGTGCTACAGAAGAATACTGAAGATAAGGTGGATAGAGCACGTAACTAATGAGGAGGTATTGAATAGGATTGGGGAGAAGAGAAGTTTGTGGCACAACTTGACTAGAAGAAGGGATCGGTTGGTAGGACATGTTTTGAGGCATCAAGGGATCACAAATTTAGCATTGGAGGGCAGCGTGGAGGGTACAAATCGTAGAGGGAGACCGAGAGATGAGTACACTAAGCAGATTCAGAAGGATGTAGGTTGCAGTAGGTACTGGGAGATGAAGCAGCTTGCACAGGATAGAGTAGCATGGAGAGCTGCATCAAACCAGTCTCAGGACTGAAGACAACAACAACAGCAATGATGGGTGACAGTTTATCGACATGTGGCTGATTTGTAATGTGGTGGTTAACACCCTAAAACCTCTTAAGCCCCAGAAATACTTCATGTCAATTCATTGTTTTGCTTCTGTAGACTGGCAAGCACTTACTGTAAATTGATGTAGCTGATTTATTCTTGGATTTGTAGAGGGATTTATCACTGCAGGTGAACTATTATGTCATGTTGATTACCTGTTTAGTGACTTACCTGAAACAACCAAAAACAAGAAATAGTTTTACACCAGCTGGTAAAGGACCAATGCTGCTGCCATAAAAAATTTCTCTTTTATGTTCATTATCATTATTGAATTACAGTGAATAGTGCATTACTATTTCTCTGACCTCGCATTTTGATTGATCTGTGTGTACTGAATGATGCTTGTTACAGTTAAAAGTAACAAAATGCAAATAAGGGAAGAACATGTGATTCACAGCATGGCGTGAATATTTCTGAAGACAAGTACTGTGTCAGATAATTAACCGTTAAGATGATAGTAACAAATACACTGTCCTCTCACAAAGGATCTGATTGCAACCAACAGGTAGATTGAGATCACTTTTCTACTTCGGACTAGCTGAGTGCGATACTGGTAAGAATCAGCTGTCACCTCAATCTTTTGGCTAAATTAGGGTTAAGAAAATTCTTTACACCACAAGTATGTGGGATTATGTTCCTTTTGATGAAAATTTATTAATTCCCATATTCGGCCACAGAGGTAGGTGATGGCTCATTTGCTGCCCCATGATGTAAGTGAATATTGATTCTTTTATTACAATGTTAATAAATAGTCATTGTTTTCCACAATGATGTAGATTATGTTAGCTACATTCACTGAACAGAAAACTGTTCATATAATGTAACTGAAGTGTTTATTTACCACATAGCAGAGATGCCGAGTCACAGATAGGCATAACAAAAAGACTGTCAGAATATAAGCTTCCAGCCATCAGTGCCTTTGGTGTGTGTGTGTGTTTGTTTATTTTTGACAAAGGCCTTGATGGCCGAAAGTGGATATTGTGGCAGACTTTTTGTTGTTATGCCTATCTGCAATTCAGCATCTCCACTGTGTGGTGAGTAGCAACTTTCCATTGTTACATTCAATCCTGGATTTTCCGTTGTTTGAGATGTTTATTTGTCGGTCCTTTCATTGGCTTGGAAAAAGTGACCCGTGAGGTAAATAACTGAGCAATGTCAGGCATGGTCTACAAGAGGAATTGATCGTATTCAAGATTGACAAAGGCTATAGGGCAAGGAACATGGTGCAGATTCTAGACATTTAAAAGTCTTTGTATACATCTTCATTGAAACTCTTTGTCCACAAGGAATTCGCATCATTGCTGTATACATAAGGTGATTCCGACAGACTGGAATTTCCATGACTTGTGGCTAATAACAGATTTTGACAGAATCAGGAACAAATTTACTGTCTAACTTTACAGTGGAATTTGTTCAGAAGGGCTGTAAGAAGGAAAGGTACATTCTTTAATATTTTGTTTGCATATTACAGATAACTGTACAACTCTTATACATGTTTGCTTAGTTTTCTCATTCACTGAGCTGCAGTTTTGTATGTTGGGATGATTATTCATTAGCACAGACACATCTGAAATGACCAAAATGCCCCATATATTTTGAACTGTGTTGAAATTCTATTCCATTACCTAAACAATGTTCCAAATGTAAGGTGAGACTATAAGGTCAGTGTGACTTGAATTTACTGTTACAAAACAGTTAAACACTTACCTCTCATAGTTACAGTATCTTGCCTAGTCTGTATTAGATAAAACAGAACCTACTACCGAAGCTCATGGATTAACTGCATGATTTTATGTATGTAATTATCCCTTGTGATTATTATTTTTGATTGGCTATTTCTGTTTAGTTAGAGGTTTTTATAACAGTTTCCTGTATTTTAGTGTACAGTAGTACTGGGTCCTTTCATTTCTCCAGTGCTTGTTTCTCTAATGAAAAATGTCATGCTAGTCTATATGTCAAGAATAACCCCCAATAAAATGCATTATAGATACAGACAAGATTTAGGTGGTATGGACATGTTAAAAGAATGGGAATTTGCAGGGTACCAAGATGGTTCCATTAAATGAAATTTGGAGGCGAGAGATGTACAGAAAGACTGAGACATATGGATTGAGGGAGTGTTGGAATTTGAGAGGAAGGGAGGAGAAGACTGGGTCAGAAGGGAGAGAGAATTGTGTGGATGATGATGATGGTAGATTAAGTGGCAGAGAGTAAAACAGCCTAAACCACAGGGTGGTGCACATATTTTGGAACACTGCAACTTTTTTGTCACAGTTGTTACTCTTCAGCCACTGCCAGTCACAACTGTTTTTATTAATAATTAAGAGTTTAAAAAAAATAAAAATGGAAAGGTTCTGCAGCTGAATGACTCTATTGATTGCAAATGTTTCACAAAGCTATCGAAATGCCTATAAAAATCGGACATTAGTATGCACAGCCAGTTGTTCATACAAAAGCATGCACAAAATGTCGTACATTGATACTGTTGATGAAATATTTTATTTGCTGGTTGTCAACCTTGTAATATTTTGACAAGGAGCCATAATTTGTGCATGGTTCACAAGAAGACAGTACTGGTCAGTATGCTTGCATGCGTGTCGCCACCAATTCAGTTTAGTAAAAAGGCAGACAAAGCCCAATTGACTCTAAAACAGAAAGTGGAGGCTGTATTATTTTACATGGAATCAAAGAGTGTAGTAGAGATTCAGCAACATTTTTATACAAGGTGGCTACTTGCAGACAGCCAATGTATAGACTAACCACAAAATTTGAATCTGACAGCAGTATTTTAGAGCAAACGTGATCTTGTGACAACACAGTCTGTACTTCAGGGAATACTGAAGCCGCGTGTTGAGGTTTGTCCCTCACTTTTGCCACTCCTAGTGGCATCTAGTGCCGAATCTAGGAAACTGGAGTGGTCAACTTACCCAGTGTAAGCTGCTCCCTATTAGGAGCTTCACAACTGCACTTCTGAGCACGTACCTGTCCCTCTGTTCAGGGCAGGCAGGCATTGCTGAGGGCCCACAGTGAGCGAATGTGACAGTTACCTGGGAGAATCTGCAGTGAGCATATGAGTCCGAACTAGGTAAGCGTCTGAGTGGATTGTGTTGCCTAATGTGTTAGAATAAGTGCATGAAGACTGTACAGTGGGCGCAGTTGTATGTTGCAGCCTGGCTAGTGCTGCAGTGAGCGGAGTGCAGTATATCTCACCTTGTGTTAGATTAACAGGTGGCGTGGGGACTCTGTAGTGAGCATACATATGTCTTGACCAGCATAGGGCTGCAGCTTGTGGGCACCTTGTAAAATTTGTATGGAATAAAGTATTTTTATTTAACAAGTCACATTCTGTGTAATCATTGCAGAGTGGAAATAAGGCGAATTCACTCACACTCTAATCTCAAAACTTAAATGTACCAATGCAGGACCAGAGGCCTGCAGCTGAACTGTGTACAGTGTAAGAGTGGCTTTGATATGAAGTCCTAGGAAATCCACAAGGCGAGCTTCAGCTGAGTTAGGCATCTCACGCTGTTTTCTTCAGAGAGTACCTCTTGCTGTCATGGAGTTATTCCCATACAAAATGACTGTGTTGCACAAACTTTGGCCATTACAAATGATGATGCCGTGATTCGTGGCTCATGGTTCTCTGATGGTGATTCATCTGAACAGTAGTATCAATACGCGGAACATCAGATTTTGGGCATGAGAAACTTCTGTTTTTGTACATGAGACTGAAAATTATGGCAAAAAAGTGAATTTGTGGGCTGCCATTTCCAGTCACGGAATCACTGGGCCAATATTCTTCAGTTACACTGTTAACAGTGTGGAATATGTGGAGAGGTTTCTGAACAATTTCCTTCTGCAACTTATGCAACATGATTACCAATTGAAACACAGTAGCTCATGCAAGATGGAGCTTGTTCTCGTACAGCAACATTATTCTAGATTTCCTGCTCAAACTTTCAGGCACCATGTGATGTTCCATTGATATGCAGAAGATTTTAAGGATGGTACAATATGGCCACCACAAAGTCCAGATATTAATCCTTGTAATTAATTCTTATGGGGCATAAGACAGTCTACTGCAACAAACCACGTAATCTAATGCAACTGTGAGCAGCTATCACAACAGTTTTGCAAGGAATCACAAAAGGCTTGTGTTGTAGGGTTGTTGGAAACGTAAGTTTGTCTCGGAGAGGTGATATGTCAACAAAGTGGACATATTGAACATGTACTTCAGACTTGCTGAACATACACATTCCGATAATCAAAGTAAAAAAGAAAAAAATGACATTTTGTTCATTAAAACTTTCATAAACAATTTTCCATGTATGACATTTTGCACATCACCCTGTGTCTGAAAAGCAAAATTAAACGTGCACAGAGGTTTATTGATCAAAACAGGGGTGTAGAAATGCAGAGACCTATTTCCAATGTAACGAGTTGCAATATACTAAACATTTGATTTGAACCACACAAGTAAGTTAAATTGTTTGTAAAAGATAATGAACTTTCAATAAAGATTTGATATAATTACGGATATGTAAGGGGACATATGGAAGAGCAAGATTAAAGGAATCTACTGACTTCGTATTCTAGCTATTGCATAATGTTCTCTCAACTCAAGGATGATCTGACTTCTCACTTTGTAATTGCAGTTATGAGGCTGGAGAGTGTTTCATCTGAGGAAGTATAGCTGGAAAAACAATAGTTATCAGAAAGGCATGGAGTGCAGAAGTCAATGATGAATAAAGAGAACCTCAAGATTTTGAAATTTTCCATTATTTTGAGATAATTAAGAGATGTAGTGCAAGTATTCAAGTCTTCAGGCAAATTACAGAATTTTTGAATAAATATTAGATTTTACCTCAAATCTAAAGTAAGCAAGATTTTCAAACTATGGAAAATCCAGGATGGAATGTAACAATATTGTGAAAAGAAAGTTGTCACTCACCATATAACGTAGATGCTGAGCCGCAGATACACACAACAAGGAGACAGTCACAAATTTAGCTTTCGGCCAGTAAGGCCTTCGTCAGAATTAGATGGCAAACACACTCATACACACACGCACAATTGCAACTTGCACACGACTGCAGCCTCCCTATTTCCCTGACTTAGCACCAAGTACTTCTGCATCTTCTGTATACTGAAAAAGACTCAGAAAAGGACCAGGTTTCAGAACAAGGACTATATTATGCATAATTCAATGGAGCAACTATGCACCATACCCAAAGAGGCTTTCCAGTGGTGCTTCCAACAGTGGCAGCAGTGTGTGGAGAGGTGTGTAAAAGCTGAGGAGAAGGAGATTAGTGTTTAATGTCTTGTCGACCACGAGGTCATTAGAGATGGAGCACCAGCTCGGATTAAGGAAGGATGGGGAAGGAAATCAGCCATGGCCTGGAACCATCCCGACATTTGCCTGAAACGATTTAGGGAAATCGTCCTGAATGTGAGTCCAGTGTGCTAACAACCATTGCACTACCTAACTCAGTAGAACTGGAGGGACTACTTTTTTTGAAGGTGACCAGTGTCAAACAATTATATCTGAGTAAAGATTGCTTGTATGGATAGAAGTTGGATAATTTTTAACAGTTCTCATATAATATGCTGATCATATAGACCAATGTTAAACTGTGACAACTGCCTTAGTTTTTGAATGATTATATGAAGAATAGTTGAACATATCTGGGAGACAAACTTTCTTTGCTTTCTGAATGATCCTCTCCTAAGTAACAAATAATTTTTGTAAATTGCATGTTTTGTTGTAACTAAAGCAGCATCCACACTCACAACAGAGAAATCAAATGTAGCAATGTAACAGTCTACGAAAATGAATTATTAATATATAGTATACAATAATAAGGACAAGTTAACTAAAGTTCCTGACTCTTCATATTTGTCGTACATTGAGAAGTATCACGTTGGAGACTATAGCATATTGGCTACGGTCTGGGTAATGGGTAGGCAGCTTAAAGATAAAATTTATATTCTCTATATTTTTTTAAATTTTGGTGTTCATTTGTACATGAAATTACCATGTAAAAACTTTCTCTTGCACAGCAGAGTGCTGCAGGCGAAGCATCCCCAAAGCGACAGCAGCGACCAGCAGGTCCTCCATCCCCACGTTCGAAGCGCTCTCGTTTAGAGCAGCGACTCGGGTGTTCTCCACACGATGAGCTGCGTTACATTGATAGTCAGAGTCCTGAATCTGTTTCGGCAGTTGGTATTAATAGTGGTTTGCAAGTAACAGTGCATGCTGAGGTAAGTTCAAAGGCTAGGTGTCATTTGCTCATGTGGAACAAAAAATTTGTTTTTTTTTTTTTGCTTCCCTCAGTATATTTTTTTCAGTTTGTATACTGAAAGAATGTTCACATTGTTGCAGGTGCACCCTCTCAGTTCACCTCCATCGACACCTGGTTACCGCCCTCTGCTGGACAGTAGCCCTGAGACACCTGATCCAGACAGGCCACACACCAGCATGTACCAGGATATGTCAAGTGCCAGATCTAGCAGCACATATAGGGACGCTTCAGGTGATGAAAGGTCTCCAACGTACCACGAGATGTCTGATACAAAGTCAAGTAGTACTCATCAGGAAGGCTCTTGTGACGAGAGATCTCCTGGGACCACTTTTGATGACTTGGCAGGGAGGAGGCTAACGGAATCCTACTGTAGTACGCAAAGTGATGCAGATGTTGGCGTCTATCAGAATGTGTCGCTTAGTGCCTATTGTGAAGAGTCTGAAAGTGAAAAATCTCAGCATGCGTATGAAAATGTTAGTAGCACGGCGTCACCCCGTAGGCACAGCAGTGCTGCAAGTGACAGTGATACCATTTACCAGGAAGTATCGAGAGCAAAATCTTTGTCTTGTGATGTGCCAAATAATGTGTTGAACAGTGCGTGTTACGATGATGTGAGTGAGAAATCTTCTACTTTACAACACAGTGTCACAAGTGAAGAAGGAGTTAAAGATGCAAACTGGAATATGAATAGTGAAGTGTGTTCTGGGGCTTTCCCAGTTTCAGAAAGCTGCAGTAGTGACAAAGATGATAGGTTATATGAAAATATTCCTCAGTGTGTGAATCATAAGTGTGGAAGTGATAGTAGTTCAACGAAATCGTGCAGCAGTAGTTTAGCAGAAAATGATCACCTACAGGCAAAGACGCCTTCAGTAACAGCTGTCTATCAAAATGTGTCCCCAAGTGGCTCGCCATTACATTCTGCATTTTCCAATGTTTATCAGAACTTACCAAACAGGACCTCGGAAAATGTCTACCAGAACATTATCCACAACTATGAACCCGTTCTTCCAGTAAAAGAAGTGCAAAATCTAAAACCCACAGATCTATATGAAGATGCCCCAGAAGAACATGTTTATGAAGATGTACGTCCTTTGGTCACAGACGGTATTGATTTGTACCAGCAAGTAAAAACATTAAGAAGATCAGTTCACGAAGTAAATCAGTTACTTGGGGAAACAACAGGTTAGTGATATGGCACTTGAAAATAAGTCTAGGAGCCATTTTTTAAAATAAAATTTGTTAAATTGATTTTGGTGATGTGGAATGTTTGCAACAGGTATCTGGTAGATATTGATGATTATTCTGATATTTTGATAAGTCCATCAGACTGCTTATTTTTTGTTTAGAGTTTTCATCTCTTACACTGCAGGTAAAGTATTAACATCATCCATTTGACATCTAATATTGAATACAAGCCACCTCTAGACTTTTCCATTATTTTTTGTTCTTCAGCTGTATGCATCCATAACAGCCCTGCCTATTTTTTGGTGTTATCTATCCACCTTCCATTATGTCTTTATCTCATTCTTTTTCACAAATTTTTGGAATCCACTTCAAAGCTTTATTGATGTAGCTACTGTGCATTCTCGTGGCCTAACTTCTTTCTACCAATCTGATCGAAAGATATTTTGGTCTTGCTGGTGTGCAGTAAGGGCATATGTGGGAAAACAACAGCAAAAAGTTAAGGGATGCTATTTTGGCACTATTGTGCAAATGTTCACATCTGTCTTCATTGTAAAATGGTGCCAACACCATTGTCAAACCACAGTGACTCCACAATTTATCATGAACAGTTTAGCAAACAAACAAATTTAACTTGTGTAGTAATTGCCAAGACCACAATGTTTCCAACTGTGCTCAGCAATTCAATGATGGATTAGACTGAACTTGAGTTTCAGTAGAATTTCTAGAAAAGCATGAGACTGGTGCAGCAATAAAAGCTACATGTTCCAGAGGCCAGGAGGGGCAAGTGTACCCCACTTGTCCACCTCACCCCCGTTCAGATGCTTATGCATTTTGGTTACCGTATGCAATTTTCTCTTTCTCTCTCAAAAAGTTCTCGTTGTTTATTCTCATATCCTGAGCTCTCGAACAGAATGACCACCTGCATGCCAACAAATGTGGATTTTAAAAATACCAGTCATGCTAAACTTCACACAAATCTTTCTCGTATGACTTCCTGAGATCTATGGATAAAGCCAATCAGGTGGTTACAGTATTTCTTGAATTCTGAAAAACGTTTGACTCCGTCCTACACCAAAGCTTCTTAATGAAACTATGATCATATGTGGTATGAAATAAAATTTACGACTGGATTGAGGATTTATTGGTAGGGAGGATCAGCATATTATCATGGATGGTGAAGTAACTATAGTACTTTGCCAGGGAAGTATATTGGAACCTTTGTTGTTCTTGCTGTATATTAATGACCTGGCAGACAATACTAATAAGAACCTCTGACTTTTTGCCTATAACGAAATACTGTCTGAAAAATACTGCATGTACATTCAGCCCAATCCTGGTAAGATTTCAAAGTGGTCAAAAGATTGGTAACTTGCTTTAAATTTTCAGAAGGTAAAATTTTGCACTTCAGATACATAATATCCTGCAATTACAATATTGGTGAGTCATGACTGGAATTAGCCAACTCACACAAATATGTGTAGATGTAACAATTTGTGGGGACCATCCTAGAATATTGCTCATGTGTGTGGCACTCGCACTTGTAGGACTAACACAAATACTGAATGTATGCAGAGAAGGGCAGCATGAATTAATGGTATCAGGGTTGTTTGACTTGTGAGGAGGCATCACGGAACTCCTATAGGTACTGTGTAGTAAAGATAAAAATATTTACAAGTCCCTCTGCCAGGAACTACACAATGGTTTGCAGAGAATGGATGTAGAATGCAGATCTCTGTCGCTATATTTCTGGACAGCTTTGTTTAATTTAGCCTATTCTATCATGTCCTTTTAGTGTTTGAATCCCTTGCCTTGTCTTCAACAGCTGAATAATACCACTTGAGATGTTCTTTCCATTTGGTTTCTTTGTACTAGCAAACTGTAGTTTGCATATAAGTTTTTATAATATTTAATTTCTAAGACACTGAAATTCTTGATTGGTGTTTTAATGTGGCACACCTCCCTGTTCTCTGATTCCTTTTTGAGGAGTCCTCTAGATTGTACATTTCATCTTAAAATGTTATGAACACTTGCAGCTTGCAAGTGGTTTAATGCTGCATCATTCTCGATACAATTTATTTATTATTTGACACAATTCAGTCAGTTTTATTTTTAGTTGTATATGGTCCTTGCCATGTTGTTTTTCTATATGTTTCCTATATATTCTGGAAGAGTACATTAAGGACAAATATTATTTTGTCAACAAATTCTGGTAACATTTGAAGTTTGTCATTTCTAGTATCATAAGAGAATTTTCCCAGTATAGAATTACTCTATAAGTTTTCTCCTACTTTCATATTAAAATTGTCCATTAACATCTTGTAATGGAATTTGCTGTCACTAATCAACATTGTAACTCTTCATAAAGGTCGTCTTCTTCTTCTTGATTGGTGCATAGATTTCAGTGCCTTTTATGCAATGTCTTATATGTATTTTTGAAACAAGTTTTATCTGAAACTACTTCAGTATCTGAACATAAATTGAACCCAACATAATTATGAGATGACAGGCAACCAAACCGATGCTTCTAAATTAGGATAAGATAAGAGATGTATTGTGTGCTGCAATAGAAGTGCTGTTGATCTCTCTCTATCTCTCTCTCTCTCTCTCTCTCTCTCTCTCTCTCTCTCTCTCTCTCTCTCTCTCTCTCACACACACACACACACACACACACACACAATTTAGTTAGACTGTCATTATTGGGTATGGGGTACCTAATAAATTGGAATAAGCTATCAATTCTGAGGTATTTCAACTGAAATAATATGAGAAATTATAATCTAATAATCAAGATTGTAATTTATTCCTCTAGCACAGTAAACACTATATTATAAGTATAGTGCAATTAGAGTAATTTTGTTAAGATGGCCTTCATAATCATAATATGACGAAAAACAGAATATTAAATAAATGGGTAACTACTGAATACAACACAGTAATGATGCTCAATGGCATATATGTAACCCTTACACTCACATGCACAATTGAGAAAACTCATAAAAAAATAAATCATTTTAAAACAGAAACCAAAAACAAATTCAATACAGTGTCCTTGTACACTGCCAGTTGGTACCAGTATAACCAGCAGAGTGAAGTTAGATATTGCATGGAACATTACAGGATGAGCCAGAAACACTCTACTCCGGGGTTAACTACAAAAGCATTAGATGTTTCCATGTCGTGGCACTGGATGGTGGATGCACACATTCCTCTTGATACTTGGCTGTTGGCATTGTCTGAAAGTGCCCACTCCTAGCGAGTGAGCTTAGACATTGTACACCAATGTGGGCTGATTAAATAACATGTAATGGGTCAGCGCCACATCTCCTGCTGAACGTCGGTGGGTTGGGGTTACTGCGGCCCCCCTCACCTCTTATCGGAGCACCTTTTTGCTGGTGCCATCTGAGCATCCCTCCTCCATTGCATAGGATGGTATTCAGTGCTCAGGAAGGTGATGTCCATACCATATGTGTCACTGCTTGTGGAAGCACACCAGCAAGTGTGAGGCCTCACACTTAAAGTTCCCATCTCTGGCTGCAACCTTTCTTTCTTTCACTCCCTATACCAGTTCCAAACTGAACAATCCATTGCCCTCACCCACCTAATCCTTCACCTACACATCAACTCAGCCAATGAACACACCTGTCAACTTCTGTCCTTAATAAAAGTCCTCAATCTTTCCTCTCCCACATCCACACTGGCTGTTCAGAACATTTTCCTAGAGGCCAACCGCAAATTAGAACAGCATGCCACCCTACACCTCAAAAACTATCCAATCTCCTGGTTTCCCACATCCGGAAAGGCAGCTCACTCACCCTTCACAACCTTTCCAGCAAACCTCAACCTCCTCTCATTGCACACAAACCCAGTCTCTCCCATCTACTCAATCTCCCACTTCCAGCTCCACTCCCTCCAAAACCTCAAAATTCCAATCAACACAATCTGGAATCACAACACCCTAATTCAGTAGTTAACCTTCGCTCCAAACCTCTCTCCCAATCCGAAACCTCTGTCCTATCCAAAGGCCTCACCTTCAGCCCCACTCCCAGATTCAACCAAACAGCCCTCGTCAAAGATTTACTGTCCTACACTCGTACTCTCTGCTGGAAATATCACTTTGCCACAAAGAAAAATGATGCTAATCCTACTCCTCAAAATCACCCTCTCCAAACCTTCCAGGAATTTCTGACTTGCAGCCTTGCCTCTCAATCCTTCTTAAGAAACCTTAATCCTACTCCCAACATCACCACTGCTGACGCCCAAGCTATCCGTGATCTGAAGGCTGACCGATCCATCGTCATTCTTCCGGCAGACAAGGGTTCCACGACCGTGGTACCTGATTGCCGGGAGTATGTGGCTGAGGGACTGCGTCAGCTTTCAGACAACACCACATACAAAGTTTGCCAAGGTAATCCCATTCCTGAGCTTCAAGGAATCCTCAGAACCTTAGGCCCCCTACAAAGCCTTTCACCTGACTCCATCAACCTCCTGACCCCACCGACACCCCACACCCCTACCTTCTACCTTCTTCTTAAAATTCACAAACCCAATCATCCCGGCCGCCCCATTGTAGCTGGTTATCAAGCCCCCACAGAACTTATCTCTGCCTACGTAGATCAACACCTTCAACCCATTACATGCAGTCTCCCATCCTTTATCAAAGACACCAATCACTTTCTCGAACGCTTGGAATCCGTACCCAGTCTGTTACCCCCGGAAACCGTTCTTGTAACCATTGATGCCACTTCCCTATACACAAATATCCCACACGTCCAGGGCCTCGCTGCAATGGAGCACTTCCTTTCACGCTGATCACCTGCCACCCTACCTAAAACCTCTTTCCTCGTCACCTTAGCCAGCTTCATCCTGACCCACAACTTCTTCACTTTTGAAGGCCAGACATACCAACAATTAAAGGGAACAGCCAGGATGGCCCCCTCGTATGCCACCTTATTCATGGGTCGCTTAGAGGAAGCCTTCTTGGTTACCCAGGCCTGCCAACCCAAAGTTTGGTACAGATTTATTGATGACAACTTCATGATCTGGACCCACAGTGAAGAAGAACTCCAGAATTTTCTCTCCAACCTCAACTCCTTTGGTTCCATCAGATTCACCTGGTCCTACTCCAAATCCCATGCCACTTTCCTTGAAGTTGACTTTCATCTGTCCAATGGCCAGCTTCACACGTCCATCCACATCAAACCCACCAAGAAGCAACAGTACCTCCATTATAACAGTTGCCACCCAGTCCACATCAAATGGTCCCTTCCCTACAGCCTAGGCCTTCATGGCAAACGAATCTGCTCCAGTCCGGAATCACTGAACCATTACACCAACAACCTGAAAACCGCTTTCGCATCTCGCAACTACCCTCCCGACCTGGTACAGAACCAAATAACCAGAGCCACATCCTCATCCCCTCAAATCCAGAACCTTCCACAGAAGAACAACAAAAGTGCCCCACTTGTGACAGGATACTTTCCGGGACTGGATCAGACTCTGAATGTGGCTCTCCAGCAGGGATACGACTTCCTCAAATCCTGCCCTGAAATGAGATCCATCCTTCATGAAATCCTCCCCACTCCACCAAGAGTGTCTTTCCGCTGTCCACCTAACCTTCGTAACCTCCTAATTCATCCCTATGAAATCCCCAAACCACCTTCCCTACCCTCTGGCTCCTACTCTTGTAACCAACCCTGGTGTAATACCTGTCCCATGCACCCTCCCACCACCATCTACTCCAGTCCTGAACCCGGAAGGTGTACACGATCAAAGGCAGAGCCACGTGTGAAAGCACCCACGTGATTTACCAACTGACCTGCTTACACTGTGAAGCTTTCTATGTGGGAATGACCAGCAACAAACTGTCCATTCACACGAATGGGCACAGGCAGACAGTGTTTGTTGGTAATGAGGATCACCCTGTGGCTAAACATGCCTTGGTGCACGGCCAGCACATCTTGGCACAGTGTTACACTGTCCGGGTTATCTGGATACTTCCCACTAACACCAACCTGTCGGAACTCCGGAGATGGGAACTTGCCCTTCAATATATCCTCTCTTCTCGTTATCCACCAGGCGTCAATCTCTGCTAATTTCAAGTTGCCGCCACTCTTACCTCACCTGTCATTCAACATCATCTTTGCCTCCACACTTCTGCCTTGACTTACATCTCTTCCCATACTCTTTGCCTTTAAATATGTCTGTGTGTGTGTGTGTGTGTGTGTGTGTGTGTGTGTGTGTGTGTGCGCGCGCGAGTATATACCTATCCTTTTTTCCCCCCTAAGGTAAGGCTTACCGCTCCCGGGATTGGAATGACTCCTTACCCTCTCCCTTAAAACCCTTATCCTTTCGTCTTTCCCTCTCCTTCCCTCTTTCCTGAAGAAGCAACCGCCGGTTGCGAAAGCTAGTAATTCTGTGTGTGTGTTTGTGTGTTTTGTTCATTGTGCCTGTCTGCCGGCGCTTTCCCGCTTGGTAAGTCTTGGAATCTTTGTTTTAATATATTTTTTCCATGTGGAAGTTTCTTTCTATTTTATTTATATATACAGAAAATCGGAATGTACATGTATACATCACAATATTTTAAACATATATTTAAGGATTTTTAAGAAGTAAACACTCACTTCTAATGGCAAAAAATAAATCTCTCAAAGCCTTTTTTCGTGGGACGACCTCACATTGGCTCTTCCACTCAAGCACAGTGGACCTCATAGCAGGCATGATATATGAATGCAAGTGCTTCTTCGTGGCGTAGATTTTTTCCTTTACAGCTTGATTGAGATAATTGCAGCCACATCCTCTGAATCATCACTTCTACATCTTGCTCAGTATCTGTATTATTATCACTCTTTAAAATGTGGTCTTTTCACTCTCAGACTCATTATTTATCTCATATTCATTTGCATAATGTTCTACATAGGATGCAGTGCCTATATCATGTTCGAATCTGCTATCTATTCTGCAAGTTTTGTGGCTACATTATCACATACACAAAGTATTTTTTACCCAGGCATTAGAAGACCTCTTTACTCAACAAGACAGTGGGTGAAAACTAGGGAACTTAAATATTGTTGCATGTAGGGACAGTAGATATGTGGGAGGTCAGAGCTGTAGAATTTATCTGCTTCTGCCACCAACATATCAAAGCTATAGTGAAAGAGGTATTACTACTTTCGGCAGAGCACAACCCAATGACATTGTTGGAATGTGACAGCCAAGACATCAATACATGTTGTTACAATAAATACTCAATTAATCAGTAAGATAAAATATAAAAGGAAATTATTCAGTCATATTCTTTTCAGCTGTATTCACAAACTTTAATTCCAAAACTTCTGTTATTATTAAACAAGTTTGATCAAGGAGTTAATTATTACAAAAAAATCTAAATCTCATATTGAGAATTATTAACATTTACTTTCTGGTAATAGAATTGAGTGTCATGTATCATTTAAATCGTCAATTGTAGCATGGCACTCAGAATACATGACAGTTGGATTAGAATCATGTACCATGTAATGAGTTAGGTAAATGATCACCAGAGCTTGCAGTCACATTTCATGAAAAATTATGTTGTTTATCTATATACCACTAACAAGCCTTTCACACAGATGTAGACTAATAGTAATTTAATCATACAGTTTTTGTGTTGCAGCTCACAATCACAGATACCTTTTATTCTCCTCTCTGTCACACAAACGCCACCATCTTTTGCATCCTCCCTTTCTTGATGTTCTGCCACCACCATTGCTCTTGACAGCTACCATTCGACTCATCAAAAGAATAATTACAATATGAAAGATTCTGTTTTGGTCAATCACTCTGACAGTTTCAGAGTTAACACAATACTGACTCCCTTATGCTGCAAGTGTGTGTCTAACATTTCACATACTATTGTAATTGCAAATGTTTATGTAGTTTATACATGGTAGCAGAGGGAATTCTAAATTTTGAAGTAATGCAATTTGCACAAGTAAACACAGGAAAAATCTTTTTATTGTCAAGTGTGCATGTAAACAGCGTGCCATTTATGTCTTCATTACAAAGTGTCACAAACTGTCTCTTTAGTTCTTCAAAATGTCTTCAAGAAAGTGTACTCCCTTTTGGCATTCACATTCTAATAGCTTATTATGGAAACTCTGGAATGCTCGGTGTAGCATGTCTTAGGTAATGGCAGTTATTTCATTTTAAATCTTCTGTTTCAGTTGATGGGCATGAGCTGTACACATTACTTTTAAGATGTTCCCTACAGGAAGAACTCGTATACGTTATGATCAGGGGAACTTGCAGGCCATGAAATGACACCATTACATAAAATGACACACTTTCCAAACAGTCAGCAAGTGGCTTCCAGTGACTGTCAAGCAGTATGCGACATTGCTCCATCCTGCTGAAACCATATGTTTTCGATGTTAAGATCGTACAGTCTCAGTGTAAAGAATGTTTCAAGAATATCAACACACCGTGCAAATGTTATTGTTGTTGCAATGCCATCATTACATAAAAAAAGTAAAAAGGCCAGTGATATAATGACATCATACAGCTCACCATGCTATAAGCTTGGCACTTTGTAATGGACATTTGTGAAATTCTCAAGGATTTTCCCATGCCTAGTAACGGAAATTCTGTTACTTAACTTAACTATTAAGGTGAAGGGGACTTTGTCTGACATCCATATGCTGTTAAGGAAATTGGCATCATTGTCTATTTTAGCCAACACCCGTTTGCTAAACTCCCTACATAACACAGTGTCTTGTGGATTTAACTGCTGCACAGTCTGTAACTTACAGGGGTGGAACATAAATTCATGCAGTAACGTTTGTATGCTTCATTGCCCAGTCTCCAGCACAGATGAGTAGTTGAATGGAGGAGTGAGGGGCTCCTCTTGATGGGAACTCGAATAGCTACAATGTTCTCTGGGATGCGTACCAAGGGAACATCACCTGGACACTTCTATTTCACTGCTGAACCAGTTTCTTCAAACTTGCACACCCATGTTGTAAGTGCACGAGTAGATAAGACATATCCATGGTGTCCTAGCTGGTAGTGCTGTCGAAATACCTTATAAGCAGCAATCACACTATCATCCTGCTTGTAAAACGTACTCACGGCGATATCGTGTTCTGTACCGTACGAGTGCAGCAAGATTGCTAAGTGGCAGCGTGTTCACAACAAATAAATATTGGTTCCAAACAACTACTGGCAATATAGTGTTGAAACACGAACATAGAAAGTTTCTTGTTTCCCTTTGCCAGCCTGTATATAGTTCACCATATTTATACAACAGTGAGATCAAATAATAATCACAATAATATATGAAATACGAAAAAAATATATTTCAGTAGTAATAACTGTGTTCTAGTGTCAGAAGGTCATCTTATAAAGTACAACTAATTACTGG
Source organism: Schistocerca gregaria (assembly GCF_023897955.1). Lineage (NCBI taxonomy): Eukaryota > Metazoa > Arthropoda > Insecta > Orthoptera > Acrididae > Schistocerca > Schistocerca gregaria. The sequence continues at coordinate 490,482,484 of NC_064927.1, read as the reverse complement.
AGAAGTGCACAGTATAGCAAAATGTAGACAGGAACTACAGAGCACAGAAAAACAACATAAAAAAGTAATATTAAAAATAATCATGATAGGTGTGTCTCCATTTATCACTTTAGCTTATAAAATTTCATTTACAAATAAGTCACCATAACAATTAAACAATGGAAAATTCCAAATGGAATGTAAGAATATTATGAGAAGGAAAGCTGTCACTCGCCTATAGTGGAGATACTGAGTCGCAGATAGGCACAACAAAAAGACTCTCACAATTACAGCTTTTGGCCATTAGCCTTTGTCAACAATTGACGCACCTGCAGGTTTGGGAGGGCGAGGGGGAGGGATAGTATGGTGGGGGTGGCAGTAAGTGAAGTGCTGCAGGTTAGATGGAGGGCAGGGGGAGGTGGAAGTAGCAGAAAGGGAGAGAAATAAAGAGACTGGGTGTGGGGGTGGAATGACGGCTGTGTAGTGCTAGAATGGGAACAGGGAATGGGCTGGATGGGTAAGGACAGTGACTAACAGAGGTTGAGGCAGGAGGTTTATGGGAACGTAAGATGTATTGGACAGGACATGTGGCCTGTAGTTGAAGAAGTGTCATGATGATCTCTCCATTGGCAAAAGATTCCGGAATAGTCCCCCATTCAGATCTCCGGGAGGACACTGCCAAGGGGGAGGTTACCATGAGAAAAAGATTGAATAATCAACGAAAGGATAATGTTCTACGAGTCGGGGCATGAAATGTCAGAAGCTTGAACATGGTAGGGAAACTAGAAAATCTGAAAAGGGAAATGCAAAGGCTCAATCTAGATATAGTAGGGGTCAGTGAAGTGAAGTGGAAGGAAGACAAGGATTTCTGGTCAGATGAGTATCGGGTAATATCAACAGCAGCAGAAAATGGTATAACAGGTGTAGGATTCGTTATGAATAGGAAGGTAGGGCAGAGGGTGTGTTACTGTGAACAGTTAAGTGACCGGGTTGTTCTAATCAGAATCGACAGCAGACCAACACCGACAACGATAGTTCAGGTATACAGGTCGACATCAAAAGCTGAAGATGAACAGATAGAGAAAGTGTATGAGGATATTAAAAGGGTAATGCAATATGTAAGGGGGGACGAAAATCTAATAGTCATGGGCGACTGGAATGCAGTTGTAGGGGAAGGAGTGGAAGAAAAGGTTAGAGGAGAATATGGCCTTGGGACAAGGAATGAAAGAGGAGAAAGACTAATTGAGTTCTGTAACAAGTTTCAGCTAGTAATAGCGAATACCCTGTTCAAGAATCACAAGAGGAGGAGGTATACTTGTAAAGGCTGGGAGATACGGGAAGATTCCAATTAGATTACATCATGGTCAGACAGAGATTCCAAAATCAGATACTGGATTGTAAGGTGTACCCAGGAGCAGATATAGACTCAGATCACAATACAGTAGTGATGAAGAGTAGGCTGAAGTTCAAGACATTAGTCAGGAAGAATCAATACGCTAAGAAGTGGGATACGGAAGTTCTAAGGAATGACGAGATAAGTTTGAAGTTCTCTAGCGCTATAGATACAGCAATAAGGAATAGCGCACTAGGCAACACAGTTTAAGAGGAATGGACGTCTCTAAAAAGGGCCATCACAGAAGGTAGGAAGGAAAACATAGGTACAAAGAAGGTAGCTGCGAAGAAACCATGGGTAACAAAAGAAATACTTCAGTTGATTGATGAAAGGAGGACGTGCAAACATGTTCCGGGAAAATCAGGAATACAGAAATACAAGTCGCTGAGGAATGAAATAAATAGAAAGTGCAGGGAAGCTAAGACGAAATGGCTGCAGAAAAATGTGAAGACATCGAAAAAGATATGATTGTCGGAAGGACAGACTCAGCATACAGGAAAGTCAAAACAACCTTTGGTGACATTAAAAGCAACAGTGGTAACATTAAGAGTGCAACGGGAATTTCACTGTTAAATGCAGAGGAGAGAGCAGATAGGTGGAAAGAATACATTGAAAGCCTCTATGAGGGTGAAGATTTCTCTGATGTGATAGAAAAAGAAACAGGAGTCAATTTAGAAGAGATAGGGGATCCAGTATTAGAATCGGAATTTAAAAGAGCTTTGGAGGACTTACGGTCAAATAAGGCAGAAGGGATAGATAACATTCCATCAGAATTTCTAAAATCATTAGGGGAAGTGGCAACAAAACGACTATTCATGTTGGTGTGTAGAATATATGAGTCTGGCAACATACCATTTGACTTTCGGAAAAGCATCATCCACACAATTCCGAAGACGGCAAGAGCTGACAAGTGCGAGAATTATCGCACAATCAGCTTAACAGCTCATGCATCGAAGCTGCTTACAAGAATAATATACAGAAGAATGGAAAAGAAAATTGAGAATGCGCTAGGTGACGATCAGTTTGGCTTTAGGAAAAGTAAAGGCACGAGAGAGGCAATTCTGACGTTACGGCTAATAATGGAAGCAAGGCTAAAGAAAAATCAAGACACGTTCATAGGATTTGTCGACCTGGAAAAAGCGTTCGACAATATAAAATGGTGCAAGCTGTTCAAGATTCCAAAAAAAGTAGGGGTAAGCTACAGGGAGAGGCGGGTCATATACAATATGTACAACAACCAAGAGGGAATAATAAGAGTGGACGATCAAGAACGAAGTGCTTGTATTAAGAAGGGAGTAAGACAAGGCTGTAGCCTTTCGCCCCTACTCTTCAATCTGTACATCGAGGAAGCAATGATGGAAATAAAAGAAAGGTTCAGGAGTGGAATTAAAATACAAGGTGAAAGGATATCAATGATATGATTCGCTGATGACATTGCTATCCTGAGTGAAAGTGAAGAAGAATTAAAGGATCTGCTGAACGGAATGAACAGTCTAATGAGTACACGGTATGGTTTGAGAGTAAATCGGAGAGAGATGAAGGTAATGAGAAGTAGTAGAAATGAGAACAGCGAGAAACTTGACATCAGGATTGATGGACACGAAGTCAATGAAGTTAAGGAATTCTGCTACCTAGGCAGTAAAATAACCAATGATGGATGAAGCAAGGAGGACATCAAAAGCAGACTCGCTATGGCAAAAAAGGCATTTCTGACCAAGAGAAGTCTACTAATATCAAATACCGGCCTTAATTTGAGGAAGAAATTTCTGAGGATGTACGTCTGGAGTACAGCATTGTATGGTAGTGAAACATGGACTGAACAGAAGAGAATCGAAGCATTTGAGATGTGGTGCTATAGACGAATGTTGAAAATTGGGTGGACTGATAAGGTAAGAAATGAGGAGGTTCTACGCAGAATCGGAGAGGAAAGGAATATGTGGAAAACACTGATAAGGAGAAGGGACAGGATGATAGGACATCTGCTAAGACATGGTACTAGAGGGAGCTGTAGAGGGCAAAAACTGTAGAGGAAGACAGAGATTGAAATACGTCAAGCAAATAATTGAGGACGTAGGTTGCAAGTGCTACTCTGAGATGAAGAGGTTAGCACAGGAAAGGAATTCGTGGCGGGCTGCATCAAACCAGTCAGTAGACTGATGACAAAAAAAAAAGTATTGCAGTGGAAGTTCCCACCTGTGCTATTCAGAAAAGCTAGTGTTGATGGGTAGGATTCATATGGCACAGGTTGTGAAACAGTCATTGAAATGAAGGATATTATGTTTGACAGCATGTTCAGCAACAGGGTGGTCCACTTGTTTCTTTGACACAGTTTGTCACTGGCCATTCATGTGGACAGATAGCTTGTTGGTTGTCATGCCTACACAGAATGCAGCACAGTGGTTGCAGCTTAGCTTGTAAATCACATGGCTGGTTTAACAGGTAGCCCTGCCTTTGATGGGATAGGTGATGTTAGTGACCGGTCTGGAGTATATGGTGGTGGGAGGATGTATGGGACATGTCTTGTATCTAGGTCTATTACAGGGGTATGAGCCATGAGGTAAGGGATTGGGAGCAGGGGTTGTGTAAGGATGGATGAGTATATTGTGTAGGTTCGGTGGACGGCAAAATACCACTGTGGGAGGGGTGGAGAGAATAGTGGGCAGGACATTTCTCATTTCAGGGCATGTCGAGAGGTAATTGAAACCCTGGTTGGGAAAGTAGTCCAATTGCTCCAGTCCTGGGAGGTACTGAGTTAAGAGGGGAATGTTCCTCCGTGGCTGGATGGTAGGACTTTGGAGGTGGTGGGAGACTGGAAAGTTAAGGATACCAAGAAGTCTGTTCTGTACAGAAGCCATCCGTGGTCATTGCATCAGCAGTGACGAGCAGTCCCTCCCGAAATATACTGAGGGTGTCACTGAAGCCTTCACTGACTGTAATTATCTTCCCAACCTCGTACAGAAACAAATCTCCTGTGCCTTATTTTTCCAGTCTCCCACCACCTCCCAAAGTCCTACCATCCGGCCACAGAGGAGTATTCCCCTCATAACTCAGTAACACACAGGACTGGAGTAGCTGAATTACATTCTCCGCCAGGGTTTTGATTACCTCTCATTGTGCCATGAAATGAGAAATGTCTTCCCACCCCTCCCACAGCGGTATTCTGCTGTCCAATGAACTTACACAATATACTCGTCCGTCCTTACAAAATCCCTGCTCCCAGTCCCTTAACTCGTGGTTCATAACCCTGCAGTAGACCTAGATACAAGACCTCTCCCATACATCCTTGCACTACCACGTACTCCAGACTGGTCACTAACATCACTTGTTCCATCAAAGGCAGGGCTACCTGTGAAACCAGTCATGTGGTCTACAAGCTAGGCTGCAACCAATGTGCTGCATTCTATGTAGGCATGACAACCAGCAAGCTGTCTGTCTGCACGAATGGCCACTGACAAACTGTGGCAAAGAAACAAGTGGACCACCCTGTTGCTAAACATGCTGCCAAACATAATATCCTTCATTTCAATGACTGCTTCACAGCCTGTGCCATATGGACCTGTCCCAGCAACACCAGCATTTCTGAATTGCACTGGTGGGAACTTCCCCTGCAATACATTATATGTTCCCGTAATCCTCCTGGCCTCAACCTTCGTTAGTCACTGTCATCACCCATCCAGTCCCTTCCCTGTTCCCATTCCGGCACTACACAGCCATCATTCCACCACCTCACCCAGTCTTTTTATTTCTCTCCTTTTCTGCTACTTCCCCCTCCCCCTGCCTTCCATCTAACTTGCAGCACTTCACTGTCTGTCACCCCCACCATACTATCACTATCACTATCTCTCCCCCTTCCTGCCCCAGCCTCCTCCTTACCCCCACCCAGTCGCCGCTCCCATCATGCACCGGTGCTGCTGCTTGCAGTGTGGTTTCAGTTGCCTGAGATAGCAGTTGTGTATGTGAGTTGCGTTTGTGCGTGTGTGCGTGCGCACGCCCGTGTGTGTGTGTGTGTGTGTGTGTGTGTGTGTGTGTGTGTGTGTGTGTGTGTGCGCGCGCGCGCGCCCGTGTGTGTGTGCGTGTGTGTATTGTTGACGAAGGCTGTAATTGTGAGCGTCTTTTCATTGTGCCTATCTCCATGTCGGCATCTCCACGATATGGTGAGTGGCAACTTTCCTTCTCATCACCATAACAATTGAAGGTTAAGCATGTCTGTAATGTTCATTATGCATTTTGCAGGGAAATTTTTATCTTCACATTTTGCATTTTTGATTACTGAATTTGCAAGGTGGTCATAAAGCCTGCACCCTAAGATTGCAACAGATTGGTATTAGACTTATACATCCACAATGACATCAGGCACAGAGTGCACAGTGTTGTTATTGGGGAGGGGTGGATCTTAAGGCAGAAATTACCAGTACATGGTGAACATTGAGCTTGGCACACAGTCACTGTTGTGGAAGAAATGTTTTCTGGTAATAAGATGGTACATTCAGCAAGTCTTTAAACTTAGCTCTTCTCAGTAGATTTAAAGAATGTAGAATTGTATGTCATACATGTGTTTTACCATGACTTGCCTTTTCCATTGTGTCCTGCTGACAGTTATTGACAGAGAGGAGAGGGGGGTATGTATGTGTCTCGTTGGCTGGGAGATGTGAAGCGTTTGCTCAGCCACCTAATAGGACTGGATATTTTCTTTCTTGAATACTGGAACTGTTGTTTTATGATGCGTGATTTGTATTACTTAGTATGTTTGTTTTGTGTAGATAGTTGTGAACTATAGCATTGAGTTTCATAGTGTAGTTGATGATAGGGGCGGAGGGTGAAACACAGTGTCTGTAGAAAACATTTCTGATAGCACCTAGAGGAGCACTAATGTTCTTAAAAATCTTTATTTCATGTTTGTGATCACAAATATTGTAGGTCCTCAGACAAATAGCTTCGGTCAGCAGTGACCGTCATCAGATCTGCAGCAAAACACCAATATGACATGTGGATGTCTACAGTTTAAAACAATAGAATGGGCCATGAAGAAAAGGGTTACTGACATACATGTGAAAATTATGTGCTTTGAATATGATAAGGCGTATCTGTTTTATAAATAACATATCCTAAAACACTGGTGCAATAGTTGCCTCGTCAAATGCCAAACACAAAATCAGTGCCAGTATTGTCTCACATTTATAAATTATGTTATATACTAGAGTCATCTTGTTAGCAGTGCTATTGTTGAAAACAGACTGCTGTACACTAGCCGCAAATTGATTGTGTTGCTAGCTCACCAGAAATGTTGCTGTAGGTGTATACACATTCTTCAATGATATAATTGTATGAAAAGAAAAAGAAGAATACAGTCAGTCAAGTCTGTAGTAGGCTTCCCAGGTGTAAAAGTCATTACAGTAATAAAATGCTACAGACACAACGGAAGTTAGATTGTTCAAAAGGAAAAAAGTTAAGGGACAATAATTCTTATATGCTCTAGTGGCAAATTTTAGATGAAAATATTAAGATGTAAGTAATAACTAGCTTATGGAATACACAGAATAGTATAAAAATGAAAAAACAAATAGTGGAAAATGCCCAATGTTTTCTTATGTTGAGAGTATAACTAGTGTTTTCTTGTCCCTTCTCTGTTTATATAAAATGTTTCACTAACTAGATAATCTTGTTAATGGACTGGTATAGTATTTTATCAGTATTTTCTCAGAACGGCATGTTGCAGGGTATTAGGGGACCTCTGGCTGTTGGATTCCTCCAACCACTTCTCACCTATGCGGCATTCTGGTGGTAGCACTAACAGAGGGTGCTGAATGTTTGCTACAGTATGTTTCCGCTCACTGGGCTTCTTTTGCTGTTTGTTTTTGTCATTTGTATATTATTCAGTGTACTCCATAAGCTGGTTATTAGTTATGCGTTTGTATTTTCATCTGAAATTCACCACTAGAGTGTATCAGAAATATTGTCCATTAACTTTTTCCTTTTTAATAATCTGATTTTTGTCATGCCTTAATTTATTGTGTTTTATTACTGTGATGACTTTAACAACTGGTAAGTCTGTTACAGACTTCACTGGCTGTATTTTTGAACATGTGTGCACCTACAGAAGTGACATCTGCTGAGCTTGTGACACAAACATTTTGTGGCTACTACACAGCAGTTTGTTTTGAACAGTAGCACTGCTGACAAGATGACTGTAGTATATACCACATTTTATATGTGTGTGATGATGCTGGGGCTGCTAGTTTTGTGTTTAGCATTTGACAGTGCCACTATGGCTCCAGTATATTGGACAGGTACACCTCGTCGCATTTTAAGCACTTAATTGTCACATGTATGGCCTATTTTATTGTTTTAAGCTGTAGACTTCCCCTAGTTGTATTTGTGTTTTGCTGCAGATCTGAAGACAGTCATTGTTGACCCAAACCTGTAGTCTGAGGACCTACAATATTTATTATCATAGAAGTGAAGTAAAGAAATGTATTATACATTTTTGGATCACTGTTCCATTTGAAACCACGTCACAGCTTGTGAAGCAGATGTTCTCATTCAACTCGTGGATCATCAGTAGGATCACATTTTGAGAAACAGATATGAGGATTACATTTTAACCCATAGTAGTGGGACACAGTGCGGTAATCGAAAACTGATTGTGAGGGCCTCTCCTTGATTTACAGGCCATATTGATGAAAGTATCTGCTACAGCCAGAATCTGAACTACTATCTAACCCTAGATCCATTACCACTAAATTGTGCTACGGTTAAAATAGCTTTGTGATTGATGTTTCAGCATAGCTTTGTGACTGATGTTTCAGCATAGCTTTGTGACTGATGTTTCAGCAAGTTGAGTAGAAGAGACCATGAATCAGCCAACGCTGCTCTTTGTAGAGCTCTGTGTCCTTGTTGGTGTTTTGTAGGTACCTGCAGAGCCTTACCAGGCATGGCAGATTACACTGCACGGAGGGGGGAAGAACAGTCAATAAAACTGCCCCATGCTGATGAAGTCTTTCAATCATAAAAATATGTTATGTGAGCTATAGCATGTTTTTTGCAATAGCAGCACATCCAATGGTGGAAATATAATTCAGTGCTACACTGCACCAATTGCAGTCATCCAAGTTTACTGTTACTTATTCTATACTTGGTATGAAAAAAAAGAGGATGAAAAGCAGTCCACTTTATGATTTGCCAAGTGAGTAAAGTTTAGATTTTCACAGTACCACTGCACTCTGCATTGGAAACTGGTACATACTTTAAATCATTTGGAATGTTGACCAGATAGACTGAAAGCAGATAATAGAAACATGTAAAATAGGAGTTTTTATGGGTTCTTAGTTTGACAGCCCCCCCCCCCCCCCCCACACACACACATACACACACTACTGGTCACTGCATTAGCACCTTGCCTGACATCTTTTCCCATAGTGTTACTGTGTCCTTAGAGCCATGAATTTATAGGTTCATTTTAAATTCCTCCAGATGCTCTTTGCATCCATACTCAGCGAATGATAAAAAATAAGTTTTATGGATTTACCTTAATTTCTTGCAGAGTGTGGCTCAGTTTTGCTTCTTATAGCTTTGCTGCTGTTGTGATTTTAAATGTTTTTGGTGTATTTAGCTGTGAATTTTAGTTTGTTACAAATGTGTGATACTGAGTATTGTTACAGTTTCAGAAGCAGATAGCAGAATCAGTGAGAGTCCCTCCGACAGTAGCCACCATGAAACATTGGACACAAGTTCCAATTTGGATCTGGGGTCAGATATAGCAGGAAGTACAACACTGTTAGATACCGCAGTCTGTGACAACGAGTTAGAAAATAATGGTGATCTAAAACATAAAAAAACAGAAATTGTTAGTACTAATGATGTGAAGAATGCTTTTGTTTCGACAAGAGATACTCCATCTAATGATGGTTCAATTTCGGAATTACTAGATGATGAAAGCTGCAATGTGGTTACAGAAAGTGTTGCAGGTGGTAGAAGTGTTGCAGCCTCTGCTAATGTGAGAACAGAAGAAAGATCCCAGAAATCACCACAGAGTGTACAAGAGGAGTTTGCTTCTGGTGTTACATCATATACTCAAAGTGATATTATTACAGTAGTTACAGATCCTTATGTTCCAAGAGGAGGTGTTCAGAAAAGTGATAACAGACTATGTGATACTAGGAATGTAGGTTATGACAGTGGGAATAATATTGTTAGTAGTCCTGGAGTGGCAGAGGAAAGCGTCAATGAGAGTGAACCGTCGGACGTGACTGGGCCAGAAGAATACTCTAATCATAGTGGTGAATATTCAAGGACACTGCAGGCATCTCCAGCTGACCATAATGACTGTCAAAACCCACCAGAAGTAATAGAAAGTGCTACAATTCCTTCAGGTTCAGCAATGGATGATTGCAGTAGTAATAACAATAATTATGTGGGAAAAAATAATGCTGATATTTACTTCTGGGAAAATTTTCTTAGTGGTGAAAGAAACTCACTCTCCAGGCAGAGTAACAAAGAAAACTCAGAAGACAGTGCACCATCTGCAGAAACCAGCCCTCACAGGAGAAAAAGGAACACATCTTCTGGAAGTGGTAGCAGGTCGACACCTTTCTTGGAAACAAATTTGGATGATACAGAAGATTTTGGTGATTCCTCAGGAAGCAGTCCTGTTCGTGAAACCAGCCCCACTTCCAAATTACCCCTGGACAGCAATAGGCGTCGATTTGAATCTGAGATTGGACGCGAGATTTTGCGTGAGAGGCGGATGAAGCAAGAATTGGAGGAAATACGTAGTCAAGGTCAGTAAAAAAATGAAAAAAGAAAATGTGTGCTGTTAATTTTTTATCATTTTGTATTACAGCACAAGAGAGCTGTCTGTAATGTTAGTGTTGGAGAGTAGAAATGTGAAGAGCTGTGGTTTTATACTTGGTCTCATTTTGTCGAATTTATTTAATTCTTCAGTCCCCTATAAAATGACATTATTCTGATAGTTTTCTAATAACTTATACACTCACATAATGAAACAAACTATTTTTATTTTTGTATTTTATTTATTTGTTCATGTTTTGTTGTTATAATGTGTAGTATTATAGAGGTTTTATTCTCATTAGTACCATATTTACCCAACTATAAGATGACCCCCACTTTTTTAAAAAGTTCCTTGAGAAAAACTTGCTTTTTAACATATTGCAACTAATCAAAATTACAAACTTTTATTGGGGACTTGAGGTATCTGTTCACGTAAGTTGCCATTTCATAATACAAGGAGAAATAAAATAAACAGAAGAAATTGATCACTGCATCCTTTGTTTAGACCATCACATGTGGTACCACTATTTTTTATCATCATCATTGTCGTCGTCATCATCATCATCATCATCATCGTCCTAACAGTAGAGTTGTCACAAATATTTGGCTGTCTCTCCCGAGTATGTTACAGGCTGGTGTTTTTTTGACAAAGCAGATTCCACTTCTATACTGATGTGAGAATGTTACAATATCTTTTACTACAAAAATGTATTGTCTACGCGCCACTCTCTCAATGGATGTGTATAACCAGCAGTTGACAACCCCCCACCCCACCCCACCCCCAATCATTTTGCATCGTACCTCACGCCAAGTGTCCACAACAGTCTAGACTTTTAGCATCTCCTGCAGAAATGTATGCTATTGTTGAACATTTGGCAAACTTTAAAATTAATTCAATTCTAAGTACAAATGGGTTCAGGAAAACTGCAGTTTAAATGGTAGATGTTCATAAAAAGCAGTTAATAAGTTAGCAGTGCAGATTTCCATGGTTCGCAGCAAGATGAAATTTGCTGCCCACTCACCACGCCCCTCGCCCCACTCATGATAGTTCTCAGCTAAGCTTATGTCACTCTTCCCCCTCTAAGCCTTCCATAGTGCTAGGCTGGAGCAACAGTGAAACACGGACAGCTGTATCTTCTAGGGTGCAGGTCATGTATAACAATAGCAACTAATACATAAATAAAAGATCACAATAAAGATTAAGTCCAATTGTAGAACTTTTGCTCATCCTCGCGATCTAATGCTCTCTCTTGGTGCTGACTCCTTATGGGTCTTTCCACTATAATTTATTCTTGTAACAACAATTGTAGTCAGTTTAATGTGATTTGTTCTGCTTGTTAGACTTTAATTCTGGATTAATTTTATTTCTTGTTTCATCTGAATGTTACCATCTTGTTCTAAAGCTGGTAATGTTTTGCCCCAGTGTTGTAATTCATGAACAGCTACCAAATTTTGTGTTGCAGTGCACTTCATAAATCATTAGTTTCTAACAACCAAATAAAATAATAACCTGGGTGGTTCAGAATAATGTAATGGTTTTTGAAGGACAAGATTTTCACATTTGAATGTTACCTTTACTAAAAAAAGCAGCATAATGTTTACAGTATCCATTCACGTATGAGAATATCTATTGCAAACATGTTCAGATACAACAAAAGCATGTGAGTTGATAGAATTTAATGCTATTTCCTCCAGTGTTTTGCCAAACTGTTAAATTTTTAATCAGACCATTGTGCTGTTATAGTGTCAAGTTCATAGAATTTCATGTACCCCTCCATTGCATTAGTGCTGCAAGTCAAATGTCATGTCATTGTTTGAACAAGATTGATATGTATTGTGTTCTTCCGTGCATCAGGAAATCTCGAGCCTATTTGAACGAAAGTATTATTTGGTAAACTCCACTCTGCAGAACTATTCAAACTAAATTTGTACATATATTAAAAACAAAGATTCCAAGACCCTCCAAGCGGGAAAGCGCCGGTAGATAGGCACAATAAGTAAAACACACAAACACACACACAGAATTTCTAGCTTTCGCAACCTGTGGTTGCTTCTTCAGGAAAGAGGGAAGGAGAGGGAAAGATGAAAGGATGTGGGTTTTAAGGGAGAGGGTAAGGAGTCATTCCAATCCCAGGAGCAGAAAGACTTCCCTTAGGGGGAAAAAAGGACAGGTGTACACTCGCACACACATGAAATGTCTGCTTGTGTCTGTGTATGTGCGGATGGATATGTGTGTGTGCGAGTGTACACCTGTCCTTTTTTCCCCCTAAGGGAAGTCTTTCTGCTCCCGGGATTGGAATGACTCCTTACCCTCGCCCTTAAAACCCTTATCCTTTCGTCTTTCCCTCTCCTTCCCTCTTTCCTGAAGAAGCAACCGCCGGTTGCGAAAGCTCGAAATTCTGTGTGAGTGTTTGTGTGTTTTATTTATTGTGCCTATCTACCGGCGCCTTCCCGCTTGGTAAGTCTTGGAATCTTTGTTTTTAATATATTTTTCCCATGTGGAAGTTTCTTTCTATTTTATTTACATCATCATAAATTTGTACATAACATCAGTAGCCAAAGATTCATCTGTAAGTGTAAGACAAACTCTACGTTAATCTATTAAACACTGTAAAAATGTTTACCTCAATAGAAATAGTTTAATTTACAAATATAAGATGATCTCATATTTTTCAAATGATGGATTTGGAAAGGAACCTTGTATTGTAGTTGGGTATTACATCTCGTTGACAGCCATTTGTTTACTGTCAACTGTGTCACAAGCACAGTGAATTCTACCCAGTTCTTCAAGAGATGGCTGAAAATTATAATTCATTATTTAGCTGTAAATAGCTTTGAGACACAGGACAGATTTGTGAAAATGAGAGTACTGCTCATTGTTTATGCTTTCAAAGTACACTGAAGAAGATTTGGAAGTTCAACGTGTATGAACAAAAAGTTTATGATTGTGTAATGTATCATCATAGATGGATTTTTGGAACACCAGGAGCTGCCTAGGGAACAAGTCAGTCAATGTTTGGTAACCTAAATGTGGAAATACAATACAACCTGGGGCAGTATCACTTTCAAAACATTTTCACAGAATGGTATTATGTTTCATTTTCAATAGCTCTAACATTGTAATATATACTGTATTGTAGTACACTTTGGGATATAGAAATGAAAGTGTCAGTGGCCTCTGATACTCATCACAACAGTAGACAAGTCTTCATTGCCCGACCTGCCCCACCTCATGTACAAGCTCACATTGGGGTGACTGCTATCACCAATGACACAACTTCTGTCACTGCCAAAGCATGATTTTCTTTGGGGTTAGCTGTCTCTGTTAATTTGAATATAGAATTAGGCTACCATTCTATTGAATGGGCACATAAAATTCCACATCAAAAATTTTTTGGGTTGTAATGAGGAAGAAATCAATTTTTTTGTGAACACTGAGCACTGCATGAAATGAGTGACAAGCAGTATTTGTTTGAGCTATCTTTAACTACACATTCAAAATACCCACCAAAACACCAAAGAAAATATGTGTGGTCTTCCTCAACAATTTACGGGAATAGAAGGAAGAACCAACAGCATTATAGTGAAAACTTACAGCAACTTTTATCTTTCTTAGATAATTAGGTATTAGTCCACTAGTTTTAGTTCTCTAAACCAAGAATGCAAAATGTTATCAAGCAATACTGAGGAATTTTCTGCTACCAAAACAGTGGTAACAGTTTTGAACCACCTGCTTTCATTTTTTCAGGAGAGTGTTTCAATTTCAGTAACCTTCAGCCCAGTTGATCATTTCTTGAGTAGGTTATAGAAATATCTACCATATAAAAAGGATAGATTGCTACTTACCACATGGATCACAGAAAGGCACAATGAAAAAGAAAATTAGAAATGTTTTAGCTTTTGGACAAGTTTTTCTACAGAAGTAGAATACTCACTCAACAACAACAACATCTTACAAGCATGTGGACACTGTCTCCTGATGTTAAGGCCTGACACAAAAGAAATATGTCAGACACACAAGACAATACATTATAAGACAATGGAAATATTAGGGTCAGCAAGGCTCACTTTTTTATATTCTTTATTTTTGCCACAGCTTGGGGTGGTAGTAATTGTTTATGAATGCATTGTATCTAAAAGCAAACACCATCACTCTGCAAAATGTTGTCCGTTGTTGAACCAGCATTCTCACGTATCACCTTCTCAGGTTTCTGCATAGCAACAGCTAGAAACTATTACCGTTCTTGAAAATATGAAAACAACACGTTGTACACCACGAAAAGTCACAAATTAATGGAATAATTTCATAAAATGCTTTAACCCATGACAAGACCTGCCGTAAGGCAGAATACATTTAGATGTTTAGTACCCATTAAGGCAGTGAACTGATACTTTAGTAGGGATTTAATTAAACCTTTGTGACTTGCAGAGCTACTGATATGTAAAAGTACAAAGTGAGGTGGTGCACTGTTTAAGGCTTTGGACTCGCATTTGGGAGAAATGGGTCGCAAATCACTATACAGGCTTCCAGATTTAAGCTTTCCGTGAGTGCTCGTGGTTTTGGGCCCTCTTTCCCTCCAGTTTAAACTTTTGGTTTGTCTCTAATAATCTCGTAATTGGCATGACATTAAATCATAATTTTCCTTTCTTTGCATCTCCAAGACTTACCACCTTGTTATCAGAATGTCTTTTAAATCATGTGGCTTAGAGTGTAATTAAGTGAGAAGCACTAAAATTATGGAAAGTGAGTATGTAAAATGGTCACTTCAGTCAAAATTTGATATAAACACTTAAATTTCATTTGTGCTCAGGGACAAATGCACAGTAACATCACTACAGACATTCACAGCATTTCGAACAAAGATTAGATTCTCTTTGATACTGACAGCATTTCCTTCTTGGAAAAGTTGAATAACAGAATTCCATTGATTCTCTCAAGGACGTAGATTACATTGTCCAATATTAATTTGTCAGTTACCATTTCTTTATAATATACAGACTTTTTTTTAAAGAATCTGTATTGGGTTGGATCAACATTACATTTCCTATTACACTGAGCAACAAAGAGCTTAAATCATATGTTGTTGTACAGAAAATAGCATAAATAAAGTCAGTGACTGACTGGATTTTGTCAGGAATCACCAGTGTATCAGGTGGTTGTCTTGTGATTCTTTCTCTTTTGTTTGGTTAATAATGCTGTGTATGTGGCTAAGAATACAGCCGTTATGATGGCCTTATAACAATTCTGCTGATGTCAATGTCTGCAGTTTGTGCGTTACGTTTTTGTGGGAAAGAATTGTATTGCTAAACACTGCTTAAACTATGTGCTTCAGTGTCAGCCATATTCTTAAATGAAGCAGTAGTGTCTTCTGTCACTGCTGAAAGATATAAAAGAAGGTGTACAAGGGAAAATGGTAGTCGGGTATCATTTTACTAGTTTGATAACAAAAAGTGGGAGGCACTATTTTCTGACTGCTCTTAAAACATGCAACACAACTTACAATTTAATAGAAGTTTCTTTGTAAGAGTAGAATGTGTGATAATGAAGTGTGAATGCTTAATGCAGTTTTCTTCTTCAGTCAACTGTCAATTTGTATATTTTAACTTTCTGTATGACTGTTATGTGAACAGGCCCATCTGCGCTTTCCTTCTCTGAACACATCTTTTGATAATTCAGTTTGGTAGGCATGCCACATGATCAAGAAACATCACAAGTTAGGTTGCAAAACTATTTTGCAAGCAGGTTTCTTTATAGACAATCTGTGGTCTCAAAGGATATTAAAATCTGCTGAAGGTTGCTTTCTGCATGGCTAAACTTCCTGGTGTTAAAAAAAATTGAAAATATGCGATTATTCACCTGCAGATGAATGATGGGTGTAGATAACCACATGGAATAAAGATAACATCAATAACACTGTCTTTGGCAAGGGTTATAAGGTGAATGGGAAGGATTTCTGTAAGTATCTCCTAAACAGGTTGGAATGGTAAAGTGCTTCACTGGTTCTTAGCATTTGCCCCTACCTCTCCCATCCCTGCTACTAAGCTCTTTCATTCCCTCAGTTATGACTAATAACAGTCACATAAGGAACAATCCTAGCTTTGAATACATACCCTTATTTACAGAAAGGAAAAGTTAAGTGTAAACATACACAAACACATTTTCAATATCATATAAATCAATAAGGTGGTCTATTGTGATGAAGATACTAACACAAGAGGAGTTAGGGAATGGAATGACAAAAGCCTGTGAGGATTCAAACAATGGAAGGGCGGGGTAGTGGTATTAGTTTCCATTCTGGGTTTACAATGGTAAAGAAAAAATGGCTAGGAAGGTCAAGGCATCGAACTCCCTAGAAATATCAAGGGGAGGTATTGAGGCTGGAATATAGGAGGATAGTCAACATGATTTTACAGAATCCAATGTGTAGAGTGAAAACAACTTTTGATACAGACTTTCGATATGGTTAAGCTCGTATCTAGTTGAAAAAGTATACAAGAGCTTCATTTTACACTTCACACACTACTTTCATTGCAGTATCACTTTCTTTAAATTATCCATATAATATTTTTACTTGTTGTCATAAATACTCCAAGAAAATACATTAAAAATATTTGGCCATCTACAGCTACAGGAGGACAGGCTCGATCTCGCCGCCCTGTTCGCTCCCTGCCTGCAAGACCGAGTGACACATCAGTGCCTTCTCAGCCACTTCCACCCTGCGTGCGGGCAAGAGAGGCTCGTGCTCGCCGCCAGCTTTCTTCAGGTTCCCTTAGTTCGTCATTAGATGGGGGAAGATTCCCATCTTCAGTTCTAGTGCGTGCAACAACATCACCTGATGTTAATGTGGATTCCACATTAAGACCATCTGGCATGGCATCTGCAACGTCACAGGCTCCTGCTCATCCTCTTCCTCTGCCTTTGCCTGAGGACGATGATCCACAAAGGCGAGAACGTATTGAACGCTACAAACAAGAGCGACGGACGTTCTTACGTGAAAAATATCGCTCAGAAAGCTTTCGTGGGGAGCGTGATGAGATGCTGCAGCGGTTGAAGAGACGAGCGGGTCGTACTGCTGGTGGAACAAATGAGGTAACCAACTTATATCACTTTTTATACTATTGCACATGCTTGTATTAAAGAAATAATACAGATAGTTTTTTTTCTCCAGCTCATCATTGTACACTGTACTCTTCATTAAAATAATTTGGAGATCCACATTTCAGAGTGTCACATAGAGAAAGCTATCAATCTATTACAACTCTCTCTTAAGCTACATGTGCAGCCTTGTGAAGCATGATATATTGTACAGCTGGAGAGGTTCATAGTTGCCTGTGTGGAGCCAATGCAACAAGTGCTAGATGTTGGATGGCAGGAAGCATGTGAATACATTCTTTCCTATGTAGGTATGTACGTGAATAATTCCTGAGAGAAAAGACTTCTGAATGATTCAACTCTGGAATACTTAAAAGGAGAGAGAGAAAGCACTGGCCCTGAGCTGTGCTTTGGAACTGAAGACATGTTAACACATTGCCGATGATTCAGGGTTTACTTGTGTTTCACACTCCGTCTATTATGGATGGATCTTGGGATAACTCGTGTTTTCTACACACTGTCTGTAGATGCAGATGCTGTGGTGTGTTTTAACTACTTTGTCTATTTGGATGTTTACACCAGTAGTCAATGTATCAAACTTGATTGCCTTTATCTACTTTTAGCTTACTTAGCATTTACTATTTTTGTCTTTAAGTTCTTTGTGCTTTTAGAGGTGGACATCTTCAGAAAATGGAAAGAAATGAATGAATCTGAAATACTATTGGAGCTTTCTGACAATGATTGTTCAGATGTTCCTAGTGCGAACGAAGATCTGGGTGACTGTGTGAATGAATGTTTTAATCATTCTGAGGACAATTACATGAACAGTGATATCTTTAGAGTATTGGAGGAGCATAAGGTGGCAGTATTTTTAAATGCTTCTGACAATAATGATGACAGGTTTCTGTTCTTGTGAATGATTCATTTTGTCATAATGTTAACAACCCTTTCGAGATAGCACCCTAGTCTCACTTGCGTGAAAGAGACTAGGTTGCCATCTCGAATGTGTTTTGATAAAAAAATATTTATAAAAACACTTTTTTAAGCAGAATATCTAGAATGTGATCTAGAATAAAAAAAGCCAGATGTCTTACCTTGTATTCTCCAACAAAGAGACACACACATAAAGTGGGCCTTTCAGAGGTAAAAAATTGCCACAGAAAAATCTAGTGAACAGATGAGGTTTCAAAAATAAAATATAAATATAAAAAAAACATAAGCACCCATCAAAAAATGCAGTAGACTGCCTTCTTTGTGCAGGAATATTCACAGGGATTTATGGAATATTGTGTGTCATTGACATTTGTTGATCAGCAGTGAATATGCATTTAAATTGGTCAAAAAGAACCAAAAGCCAAAAATTAATACTTTGCCAATTTCACCTCAGCACCATGCTTTAAAACTGTAAATAACATCCTATTTGAAACGTGATAAATAGTTGTTATCAAAGTCCACATCTACATCCCATTGATACTGATAATAAGTTCCACTGACAGTTCAGAGTGTGTTCTTGAAGGATTTTTCATTTACTGGAGGTTGTTGCACAATAATGTATCGTGTCATGGAGTGGCTAATTGTATTAATGAAAATGACCCCAATCATCATCATCATCATCATCATCATCATCATTATTTAAGACTGATTATGCCTTTCAGCGTTCAGTCTTGAGCATAGCCTCCCTTATAAAATTCCTCCATGATCCCCTATTCAGTGCTAACATTGGTGCCTCTTCTGATGTTAAACCTATTACTTCAAAATCATTCTTGACCGAATCCAGGTACCTTCTCCTTGGTGTGCCCCGACTCCTCCTACCCTCTACTGCTGAACCCATGAGTCTCTTGGGTAACCTTGCTTCTCCCATGCGTGTAACATGACCCCACCATCTAAGCCTGTTCGCCCTGACTACTACATCTATAGAGTTCATTCCCAGTGTTTCTTTGATTTCCTCATTGTGGACACCCTCCTGCCATTGTTCCCATCTACTAGTACCTGCAATCATCCTAGCTACTTTCATATCCGTAACCTCAACCTTGTTGATAAGGTAACCTGAATCCACCCAGTTTTCGATCCCATACAACAAAGTTGGTCGAAAGATTGAACGGTGCACAGATAACTTAGTCTTGGTACTGACTTCCTTCTTCGGGAAGAGAGTAGATCGTAGCTGAGCACTCACTGTATTAGCTTTGCTACACCTCGCTTCCAGTTCTTTCACTATGTTGCCATCCTGTGAGAATATGCATCCTAAGTACTTGAAACCGTCCACCTGTTCTTTGTTCCTCCTATTTGGCACTCAATCCGTTTATATTTCTTTCCCACTGACATTACTTTCGTTTTGGAGATGCTAATCTTCATACCATAGTCTTTACATTTCTGATCTAGCTCTGAAATATTACTTTGCAGACTTTCAATCGAATCGCAACTAAGTCATCCGCATATGCAAGACTGCTTATTTTGTGTTCACATATCTTAATCTCACCTAGCCAGTCTACTGTTTTGAACATATGATCCATAAATAATAAGAACAACAGTGGAGACAGGTTGCAGCCAATGTGCAAATAAAAACGGCATTACATTATTTGGTCCTAGTTTTATTATTGACATTCATGTTTTTATGCAGTTTTTGCATAATATCTTTTATAGGGTTCATTGGTCCAGTCTTCATTTGGCTGATGGCATCTCATTTTGCCAGAACTTTTGATGAGAACCATGTGTTTCACATCATGATACTACATGTCAGCTTTGTAATTTGTCGGTGGTGGTGGTCGTTGGGATGTTTAAGGGGGACTAAACAGCTAAGGTCATTAGTCCCCCATTCCAAAAACAGGCGAGACGAAAATTTACAGAGCAGGTAAAACCCCAAGGGGGGAGAAGACGCTCCTCCCCCCAGTCACTGAAAGAACGCCAATGTGGCAGCGAACGCTAGAGACAAGAAGAGTACAGACGAACACCGGACGGAAAGAAACGGAAGAAAAGAAAAGGGCCGGAAACTGGTTGACTGACCATGAGAACAAAAAAAGGGAAAGAGTCAATCATCCGAATACACACTAAAATCTGCAACCAATGAGAGACTCGAGGACAAGAGACACAGAAAGGGAAAGGGGCAGGACTCCCCTAAATGGAACCATAAAAAGGACTACCACAGATAAAATTTAAAACATCGTCAGCCATGGAGGCATCGTCGCTTAAAACCAAAGACAACGTGCCCGGGAGATTAAAAGACTACCGGAGGGTGCGCAGTTGGGGACACTCCAACAAAATGTGGGCGACCGTCAACCGGGACCCGCACTGACACAGGGGGGATCCTCCTGACGCAAAAGATGTCCGTGAATCAGGTAGGTATGGCCGATGCAGAGCCGACACATGATGACAGAGTCCCTGCGAGAAGCCCGCAGGGAGGACCGCCACACATTGGTCGTCTCCTTAACAGCCCGCAGTTTATTCGGCGAAGTCAGGCTACGCCACTCGTCATGCCACATCCCAAGCACCTTACGGCGCAATGCCAGCTGCAGATCACAAGCCGGGAGGCCAATCTCCAAAGTGGGGGTGTCGATCGCCCCTTTGGCCAGCCTGTCAACACGTTCGTTCCCCGATATGCCAACGTGACCTGGCATCCAAACAAAGACCACCGAACGACCAGAGCGGGTAATGGCAAAAACAGACTCCTGAATAAAGGATACCAGAGGAGAAGAGTTATAGCAGCGGTCGATAGCCTGGAGGCTGCTCAGGGAGTCACTGCAGATGACGATGGACGTACCTGAGCAGGAACGCATATGCTCAAGAGCGCGCAATATGGCCACCAGCTCTGCAGTAAAAGTACTGCAGCCAGCCGGCAAGGAGCGCTGTTCAACATGGGCAGCGTGAGCAAAAGCGTAGGCAGTACAACCATCCACCAGGGAACCGTCAGTGTAGACAGGCTCACAGCCTGAAAATGAGGCGAGGAGCGCAAGAAAACGGCGACGGAGGGCCACATGCGGAACCGAGTCCTTGGGTTCCCGTGCCAAGTCCAGGCGGACGGACGGCCGGGGCATACAGCAGGGAGGCGTGGGTGCACAGGCCCGGAAGGGTGGCAGAAGAGGGAACGACCCCAGTTCCGACAGCAGGGACTGGACGCGGACAGCAATGGAAAGCCCAGAACTAGGTCGCCGGTCGGGCAGAGGGAGGACCCTGGCAGGGAAAAGCAGGCGATGATTGGGATGGCCCGGTGAGCAATGCACGTGGACAGCACAGTCGGCGAGCAGTCGGTGGCGGCGAATCCGCAGCGGGGGAACCCCGGCCTCCACCAGTAGACTATCCACGGGGCTCGTACGGAAAGCGCCAGTTGCAAGCCGAACCCCACAGTGGTGTATGGGGTCCAACAACGTCAACACTGAGGGCGATGCAGACCCATAGGCCAGGCTCCCATAATCAAGCCTGGACTGCACAAGGGCTCTGTACAATCGCAACAGCGTGCTGCGATCTGCACCCCAAGACGTGTGGCTCAGGCAGCGCGTTGAGGTGCCGCCAGCACTTTTGCTTCAGCTGAGTAATAACCCATGTGAGCCGGGCATCAAAGACGAGTCCTAAGAAGCGGCTAATGTCCACCACTTCAAGTAGGTGACTGTCGAGGTAAAGTTCCGGATGAAGGTGGACCGTCCGAAGCCTGCAGAAGTGCATAAACTTCCGTCATTCTGGCATTGGTTGAGTGGAAGTCATTCCAGATAGACTGTGTTTTCTATGAGTATTTGCTGTGTGCTTTTGTAGGCCATGGCGTTTGGAGAGAGCACCTGAATTCTGATGTCTTCATGATCAGTAAGACTGCTTCTAGTGGTTTATTTTGAATTTGTAGATCATTTTCCAAGGCCCATTACATGGGTGTGTTTAGCTCTTCTTTTTCTTCTGAACCTATTACCGTTTCATTCACATGAAGTATAAACAATGATGAGCTGCCCATAATCTTGCCATGTTTGCTAGCATGATGTTGAACATTGCTGACCTTACAACTTGCAGAATTGTTGATTAAACTGTTAATTATAGCTGAACTAGGAATAATCACTAAATGAATGGTGCTACAAGTATTAAAAAAATAAAAATAAAAAGACCATTTTGTGCCATGAAAACTAGTAAAGTAAAACTTGCTCTCACATATAACAAAATTGGTTTAGGGAAATTCAGGATTTCAATCTATGAATCTCAAGCAAGCTGTAGTTTAAACAGTTGCCATGTGCTTATTAGGCAGACAACAGTTAAACTGATACTGGGAAGCCCTGGGGGGAATGAAAGTACTGACAGGAGTCTGCAGTACCAGGAATCTATAGCCGTGTGTGTGTGTTTTTCCCTTTTGCTGATGAAGGCTATAGCCGAAAGTTTTGCATAAGTGTCTTTTATTTTAATTGTGCTTGTCTGCAACTTAACGTGTCTTTTTTGTTGTAAGTTGCAATCTGTCTTTTCCTGCATTGTTGTTTTTTTGTTGGTGAGGCACCTCTAAGGAAGCACATTGGCTGATAGCTTAGCAACAATACAGTGAATGGTGATCTTTGCTCTTTCCATTACTTGCAGACAACAGTCAATTCATTCATATAACCTGTGAAAAAAGATATCCTCAACAGTTGAAAATCTGTCATGTCTCATGTTAGTTGAAAATGTGAGACAGTTGATCTGATGAGAATGTTTGTGTTCAGAACTGGTTATTTACTATGGGAAGAGACCAAATTTTTACACCAAAACCAAACTGTTATTAATAACAGTGTCTCTGTAAAACAGAAATGATACCCTGTAATTTCAAATGTGAACATTTTAGGTAATGCTTTGCAGTGAATGTTATAAAATAAAAACTGAAACTACAGTTTACTGTAATCAATGACATTTTATTTTTATTTCCATTGTGTTTTGAAGAGTTAAACCTCCATTATTGGTCAGATTTATGCTAGTAATTAAAGTATATATTACATGTACAACTTTTGGATAACCTGTGGCACTGCCTAGTGGAAGGACTGGGGAGGGTAGGGGGGGTGAGCTATTTTAGTACAGGATTCAAAGTTACTTGAAAAATTTTTATTGCGTATGTGAACAGTAATATATGTTATGTGAACAAAACAGAAAATGAAGCCTGTGACCACTGAAAGGAGTTTCATTTATGGTATATTAACGTATGCAATCAGAAACCTTCCCGTAACTTTGAACCTTCTAATAAAGTAACACTTTTGTCTTCTGCTACCAGGCATTGCCTCAGGTTATGCAAAGGACATACATGTAATACACACATGCATTATTAAACAATGGAAAATCCAGGATGGAATGTAACAATATAATGAAAAGGATAGTTGCTACTCAACATATAGCGGAGATGCTGAGTCACAAAGACACAACAAAAAGACTGTTGCAAAGTTAGCTTTCAGCCATCAAGGCCTTTGTCAAAAGTAGAAAACATACACAAATTCTCACACTCACACAAATGCAACTCGTGCACACATGACCACAGTCTCTGTTAACTAGAGCCAGACTGCAGGCACCAGGGCGTTAAGGGAGAGGCAACCAGTTGGGGGTAAGGAGGAGGCTGGGGCAGGGAGGGGAAGGGATGTCAGGGTAGGGGTGGGGGATGATGAAGTGCTGCTGGGAGAGTGCAGGGACGAGGTGGAGAATGGGGCAGCTAGGTGCAGCCAGGAGGTTAGACGGAGGGTGGGGGAAAGAAGGGGGCAGGGCGGAAAATGTAGAGAAGTAAAAAGACTGAGTGCATTGGTGGAATAGAGGGCTTTGTAGTGCTGAAATGGCAATGTGGAAGGGGCTAGATGGGTAAGGACAATGACTAACAAAGGTTGAGGCCAGGAGGACTACAGGGACGTAGGATATATTTCAGGGAGAGTTCCCACCTGCACAGTTCAGAAAAGCTGGTGTTGGTGGGAAGGATCCAGATGGCAAAGGCTGTGAAGCAGTCATTGAAATGAAAGATGTTGTGTTGGGCAGCGTGCTCAGCAACAGGGTGGTCAGTTGTTCCTTAGCCACAGTTTGTTGGTGGCCATTTATGAGGCCACACAGTTCGTCGGTTGTCATGCCCTCGCAGTCTGACTCTAGCTGCCAGAGACTGTGGCCATGTGTATGTGAGTTGCATTTGCATGAGTGTGTGCATGTATGCATGTTGTCTACTTTTGTCAAAGGCCTTCTTGGCCGAAAGCTAATTTTCCAACAGTCTTTCTGTAGTGCCTTTCTGCTACTCAGCATATCTGACACACACATTATTAAAAGAGATAAATACACCTGATATTGAAGGATTAACCCTCTTGGACACACAGTGGAAATAAACAACTTGCAGTTTCAGTAAATTGAGATGCCTCTTAATGTAATGGCTGAGTAATGCAAATTGCAAAGTGTATCCAATCATAACTTACACTGAATTGTATGCCGAAATGTATTTAGTCAGCACTTAAGTCCTACTAGAATCACCTCCATTGTCGCCAATGGCTGACTGCACCTACATAATTGAAAAGCAACGTAACTGGGGGTCCTGCATTCGTGGTTAAAGCTTAATTGCGATTAAGTTGTCTCTGCGCTGCACCAACGTTAAATGCTGGCTACTAAAATGTGTTCAGCTAACCGAAAATTTGATTGCAGTTAACTCCTTGTTACAGAGAAAAGCACACATTGTATGTGCAAAGATAATGGTAATCACTGTCTGTAGTACTTATGCGTGGCTTCTCAGTTTGTTATCGTAAAGTGGGTAATGTTACTGCACTAAGCGAATGAGGAAGGAGGCCAAATTTTTTAAAATTTGAAACTGATATCCTTGTAGAGCTAGTTAGTTGTAATGCAAAAATTTTAAAATGCAAAAAAATAAACTAGTGTATTGTTAAGAAGATTGACTCGTAGGGCTTTAACAGCAAATAATGCTGTACAACAATCTGAAATACATACTAGTAGAAGTTATTCATTAACTCAATTAAATATTCATCCCATTTTCAGTTTCAAAATTGAATATAGTTAAACTGCAGTGCCAAATGTCTGTTTGCAGAAGCATCACATGCACATTCCCATTGTCACATTAACTAAAATCACTTTGAATAATGTACTTCTTCACATAGATTTCAAAATTGAGATTTGTTGTGTAATTTAATTTCAATGGAAGTGGAGATTTTTTTTGAAGTTGTTCATCATCACTGAAAAAGATATTTACGGATAAGATGCAAACATGAGGCAGTCCACAAAATTAAGATATAGGTATGTACACATCACCAAATGTTTGGAATATCATAGAGTTTACTACAACGACTTTTTCTAGTAAAGCCACTGAGGTTTGTACAATACCTTATCAACAAAATAAATATAATTCCGTCTGAAAACAACAATGATTTCAGTTACTTACAAAAAAATCATTACAAAAAACAGCAGGCTCTCTTCTCCTAAAAGTATATTAAAAAAAATTAAAATCTTTATCTCATGATGATGATTATCAGTCTTTATTAGTGAGTACATCGTCCCTGCGCACCAATGTGCTGTTACACTGTGCAAGGCATGTTCTGGATGAGACCATCAAGTTTATCTTTAGGTATGAGGTCCTGCTCCCAATGGCAGCATCAGTGAGGTCTTGAAAATTTCAGGTGGATTTGGATGCTGTGCAAGAGCCTTCTTAAACAGGCTCCTTGCATGCTCAATTGCATTAATGTCTGGGGCTGTGCTGTGCAGTGTAGTTGGTTGACATTACGTCTTTGAAGGCACCGAGATTTTGTCATTGAATACTATTAAGTTGTCTCCGACTCCATGTCTGCAGGGATTTTGAGTCATTTGTAGGACCTCTTAGAGGTATTGGTGGCCAATCTAATTGTCATAGATGGTAATTAGAGGGATCTGCAGTCCCATCATTATTACTGCCCAGAATATTACACTTCCACCTGCAAATGGTTGGACTTCCTGAATGTATTGGTGTTCCTGGTGTCATCTAGTGCTTCTCCAAACCCTAACACGTCTAGCGTCTAGTAGCAAACCAATCCTGCTCTCATCAGTAAATGTGACATTACTCCATTCTGCAACGGTCCAATGTTGATGTACAAGAGCCTAGGTCATTCTATTGCACCAGTTCTGTGACTAGGTGCAAAATTTCTCATCAGTTTATGGAATGAAGACCACCATGACGCAATGTTCTAGCACTGTTTGGTCTGACATATGAATCCCTGTTGCCTGTGAGAAGCCATTTCCAAAATTTCTGGCAGCTGATATTGGGTGTCTCTAAACCGACAGTTGGAGCAAATGATCGTACATTTGTGTTGTCATATGAGGTTTATCATTCACATTGTCCGCCCATATAGCTGGGTGGTCAGCGTGACAGAATGCCGTGCAAAGGAGCCTGGGTTCGGGTCCCAGCTGGGTCGGAGATTTTCTCCACTCAGGGACTGGATGTTGTGTTGTCCTCATCATCATCATCATATCATCCTCATCGACACGCAAGTCACCGAAATGGCGTCAACTCAAAAGATTGCACCAGGTGACTCGTCCACCCAACGGGAGGCCCTAGCCACAGGACATTTCATTTCATTCACATTACCAGTCTATCTGTACTTTCTCCACACCTTAGACATACCACTCTGAGTGACATGTAACTTATCGGCAAAATCTTACTGTGTAATACCTGCTGAAAGTAAAGCCACAACCCTGACTCTGTCAAAGTGCTGTACGCCTATACATGGCATGTTGCTGCAGTCCTGAACACAAACTAAATGAACCTGTCATTGATACTGGATTAATCACGATGTGCTGCTGTGGCAGCAGTTTGTTTACTGGACTGGGAAATGGCCACAAAGCATACCAGTTGTAAACACCGTCTCGTATATGGGCTCCAACTGGACAAGGATCAGTGAGACCTCTAGTATCGTAGACTACATTTTACAATAAAATTCCAAACTTTTTTTGTGCAGTGTACCTTCTACAAGAAGTTTCATAATAACCAAAACTTCCAGCATGTAACTTGTGTTTTCCTTCTGACATAGACTAACAGTTATGTTAGAGAGTTATGACCACTGGGATAACATTCCAGACTTCGGTATTTGCAACAAGAATTGCAGCAAATGCATCATTTATAATAAATAATGTTGACTAATGCATGTAATACATCTGTTAAATTAAGAAAAAAGACCCAGAATCTTTTAGAAAACAAAAGATGAAAAAAATTGGAAGGAGGTGGGCAAATTGGTACCTTTCTCTTCACAGCTTATGTCACTGACAAGTAGGTTACAGCGTCAACCAGGGGAGCCATCTCTCCAAATCAGTATATACTGTGTAAATACCATATCTGGAAATGTTATTATTTGATATTTAACTATGACAAATTATATCAAAATTATGTGCTTTTGACAGATCACCATTGTGCTGTAGCACTGAAATCCACCAGTGACTCCACAAGTACACCAATACAGTTGAGGCAACAATTTCATGGTCAAGATATAATATGTTTCATCTTCCACACCATCTAAAACATCAGAAGGCACCGCCACCTTAAGCAGTATATATTTACTTGTTCAGAACAAAAATGTATGTACAAATTGCAATGTGAATGTAAAATGACTCGCTCCACATCATTACAATGCAACGTGAAAAATCATCCACAGGACATGTGATTAAATAACTAATTAACTATCAGTTATAGATAAATGAGCCTCTTATGTTGGTTTCCCTTCCATGAAGTCTTGGACTTTTTTAATACTTTATCCATGAACAGTCTCATATTTCCTCTCATTTCCAGATGATAAAACACCTCATTTTAAAAATTATGATTTTTTCCTCTCTCTCTCCCTCTCTGATGTCTCCTATGCAATAGAAGCTTGAATTTTTACATGATTGATGAAAAAATCTTTAAATTGCTAACCTGTTAATGATTTTCTGTCGTAACAGCTAGTCATGCTCAGGTCTACAAGGAAGATTTGAATAATCATAAGAAAACAGCTGATCATGCTCAGGACTACAAGGAAGATTTTAATAATCATAAGAAAGTAGACTATATGTACAATTTTTTTACAAAAATTATATAATTATAAAAAATACATTTATCTGAATTTTCTTTTATGGAAGCAATATTTTTATCCAAAGTTTCTGCTGCTGTAGCTACTTTTACCAGTACCACAGCCACCACCACCACTGTTATGGAAGCTACTACTATGGGAACTAACTAAATTGTGCTTTTTAAGTTATGGCCCCAGGCATTACAGCTGTATAATAAAAGAGGAAGGCTTTTAGTTTTCTACGCCTTCTGCAACTAGTTTTCTGATTGTAAATTATTAATATAGTACATAAATATTTGTGAAATTTTCTACCTTTTATGGCTTAACATTCCTTTACATTGCATTTTGCAGCAGCCTCCTGAAGGCAACAGTGATCAAGCCAGTGTTCTGAGTGCCAGACTACATGAATCATCTGCTGGAGAACCTGAAAGAAGCCCTAATTTGTCAAGGGATAGAGAAATCAGAAGAGTGTCTGATGATCAGAAAAGTAGTGATAGCACGAAAATAACAGAGAAAGTATTAACTGATGTAGCACGTGAAAGGCGGATATGTGAAGAAGATAGTGTTGTGACAAGAACACGTCCAGGAAGAGCTAGATACACAGACAGAACAGAGGAAGAATTGCGGACAGGTTCACTACGAAGGTCATCAGCACCTCAGCAAGGTCCTGGATGTATTCGTGATATGGCTGCACTATTTGAGGCTCGAGATATGTCTGGCTCAACATCTACACCACCATCACAGCCGACCACAGTGGCTGCAAAAACTTATGTGTCTTCTGTGTAGCACTGTTCAAGTGAGGTATGTTATTTATTTCATCAAAGTAGTTGTTAACATCTTACTCATAACAAAATTAACGATAGTAGTACTAGTAATAGTAATAAAAATGTAATAATAATAATCTTTTTTTACTATTGTCCAGCAACATCCATACAGTTAATCATCAGTTCACTCTGTTGCTATTCTTATCACTTGATATACTGTGAGGATAAGATGATTTTGTCTTTGTAAATATTAATCCTGTGGTCATCATCAAACTTGATGCTTCACATCAGATTTCTTTGTTACTTGGCAGTTTTAGATGGTGATGTGTACACAGTGCACAGATTACTTTCTCCTGTCTTGTCAGTTTGTTGATGTCTACTTTCAGGGGAAGTAATTTGCACGACCCTATTATGTGATGATTCAAAGCTGGAATTATTTTCTGCTTTATCATGATTGGATACTGCATCTCACAATTTTGAGTTATTTTGCATCTTTTTGTCCTTCTTGATGTCTTCTTCTCATGTCTGAGCCAGAGCTGACAGGTGGTACAAAAATTTTAGCATTCTAAAAGTTCCTCTTTTTTTTTTTTTTTTTTAAATAATATTCAACACCCTGTCTCTGAGGAACCTATTTCTTTTCTTAAGTGTCTCTTTAGCTTTTGATTTATATTGTTGTTGCAAGATTTTTGTCAGTGTTTGAAGAATGCCCTTTACACATGTTAGACTTTTTTAATGTATTGTAAATCTTTTACTATTATTGGTGTTTCTTTACATTTTAATTTTTCCCTGAGTCAGTAAACTGACTATTGATAATAGCTAGGAAAGAATTCTCACTTCAAAAACTTAAAGAATGCAAAATGTTGTGCATTTTCTCATTAATTCTCATGTCACTAAGATGATAAAAAGATTGTTGCTAATCCACTGCAATTCGAATTTTTATCTGATGTTCCACTTTATTATGGCAGTAGCAGTGATTCATCATTTCTTGACATAGTTTTGTAAACACCTTAAATATTTAGATTTATTCATATCTTAACAACTTAAATGATGCATTTATACCATTTATATCAAAAGGAAAATTCATTTTAAAAGACTATGAAAATATGAGACAGAATTGTCAGCCAGTACTTACCTGCAACAGGTGAAATTCTTAGCATTGCTGATATACACACACATGTAGGTACAAGAAACTATCCTGGCTTTAGGAACTTGAGTTCCTTGCTCAGAGAATACTAACCAGCAATTTTGTCTCATAATTTTATAATTGCCATATCTGTTTGATGACATGTGTATTATTGGTGAGTACCCTGTACATGATAGAATATTTGCTATACTTACTTATAGCAGATATTTGTATTTTTGCAGCTATCGAGGGACCTGATTGGTGGAGTGAAGTTTCCTCAAACCAGACAGTTTCTGGAACTGTACATCTGTGATATATTGCATTTATAATGTTTCAAGACAGTTGCAAAACTGGCAACAGAAAAACAAGTAGCTGCAGTTTTAGCTTTTGCTTATGGAGAGGCATAAGGATCATTAAAGATCTGCTGTTTAACAGACTGCTTTCTGGACAATATTTATTTATTTATAAATATATTTTTACATTGTTAATTGTTTTGTAATGGATGCTGTGTTGTGTTCTGTGTAACACAGGGTATTTTTCATTTGCTGTAACAATTTTTACTGCATTTACTGGACCTCACTGATGTTATGAAGAGAAATAAGTTATAGCAAAAACTCAGAACTGGCTGAGATTTGAGGATATAATTCTGGACTTAATATCCGTATTGCCAGGAAATATTCATTTCTGTTTAAGACACTGACATATGATTTGTAGTACACTTCTCCTGAAAAATTATTTTTGTACTGTTGTTCTCTGTATGAGCTTTTTACAGAGCTATGTAGAACTTTTGTTTGCCTTTGATTAGTTAGCTCAACTTCACCCTTTCTTTTATCATTTTTATTTTTTTAAAATAATTATTGAAAATTGTATTTGTATTTCATATATGTCTTGTTACATTTCAAATATATTTGTTACTGTTTTCTACTTGATAGTTAACATATTAAACACTTTAATAGTGTTATGTTCACTCCAGTTGGTAATTATCATTTTTACCAATCTCAGTATTATGTAGAGTGTTTCACTTAGGAGAGAAAGATATAATGTTTTGTAATGGTGTCATTCCAGTGGAATGGATGAAATAAAATTCATCTAACTATTGACAAATGCTGAGTAAAGACATGCTTTGAACTTTCTTATCATCTCTGAAAAAAACTGTTGTACTCCAGTTTGGCTGTTGGGCTAATGTATGGACACACATGACAACACATCAATTAGAGACACAGTGGCAACAATGGGACAGGATTTTACCATTATAATATTATAATATTGGGGATGTTGCTGATCATCTGAAAACCACTATTTTCAAGGCTATTTTTGTAATAATATTCACATAAGCATATGCAATTTCTGAAATAGCTATCGATAAATTTAAGTCTCTTTCATGGATGAGAATACTGTGAAAAATTCAGTTTCTGTTAATGAAATAAATCTTGACACTTGTTCCTCTACATCTTCTCAAAACGAATTTCTGTAAAGAAACTTGTGTTTTCATTGAGCAGTACATGCTACAAGTGTATCGTACACTACAAGGCATTTGTATTTTTAAGAGGAGTCTGGTAGTAATAAAGCAACATGAAATGATCATAGATAGACTTCAATGTATTTACTCAGTACATTCTTCATTCAAGAAATTATATGCAAAGGGACCATAACATTTGATTGCCCATGTAAGTAGTTTTTCCTTATCAGGATCTTCCATAAAAAATGTGTTTTATCAGCTGATTATTATTTGTTAACCATCATGAGATTCCACACTGTTAGATGTATTGTTGTTGTCATTAATGTATATTTATATCTGTACTTCGTACAAACACGTGCAATGTAAACATCTTTTTCGGTATATGTATATAATATATGAATGCAAGTTGGTTGCTTATACATGTAGAATGTTAATGGTAAAAGATACATTTTTCCTGTTCCTAAGCAAGATAAACATAATGTCGTAACACTATGCTACATGCTACCTGCTTGTGAAATTTTCATTGTAAAAGTTTTGAACAGTCTTGTTGCAATAAGTTAGAAGCTTTAAGAACATTTATATTGTTCTTGGCATATCTGCTGTGTGAAACATAAAAGGCAAACATGTTAGATCAGTCTCGACTTTGGAAATAATAAAACACACACGCACACACACACACACACACACACACACACACACACACACACAAAATTCACATGTTACTCCAATGACATTCATCATGCTAATGAAAGATTCAAAACCTCATACTGCAAAAATATATTTTCAGCAACCGAATGGTCGCTTTGTTAATAATTGCAGTGGGATATAATTATAGTAAATTATTATTGCATCAGTACTTTATTTCAGGTTGCTGTACATAAGATCTGAACAAAAAAATGTACTTTTCAGCACTGACACTGTGAGGTTCAGAGGACAATATTAGCTCAAAAATGAGAAATATGAAGCTGCATGTATGATTTATATAAATGGTGTGCATGTAACGTCTTACTTCTAAAATAGGTGAGGTTATTTTTATACAAATTTGACTTGATTTCTCATGAGAAACTGAAGTTGGTTGATTGAAGCATTGCTTTGCCAGAGGAGTGAAAAATACAGATGAAGGAAATTATTTAAAATATTGATTGTGAGGATGTGAGAGTTCCATAACTGTATTGATGTTAATGAAGCTGTATTTGGAATGAACTATTATTTTCTGCTTCATATTGCTGTGATGCACCAAAGGATGGAGTCAGTATGTAATATAACAGAAACCCACACAGCAAGTTCAGTACTGACAATGATTTTTACTATGAGACTCTTTTATATTACTGAGTAAATTGCAAGGGCATTATGAGTGTGACTTACTTGAAATGTTCTTTTGCAACTAGTTAAGCATTTCAATAATTTCCATAAAAACTAATGATTGTATTGTAACTTATACATATTTTATCTCTTTAACTAAAAATCTAGGACTTGGCTAAGTTGTAACACAGTAGAAAACTGAGAAAGAAAAAAAAAAGCTTTTACATTTGGAAAATTCTGTGTCGCACCCTGAATGGCACTCTTTTTGTGAAGAACTATTACTCAAATTAATTTATGTCTTCTAAGCAATGAGTGGGATCACTAGTGCACAAATTTAAGAACGCATTAATATATTCTGGCACTTTCCATATGTAATGGTTTTATGGATGTGCTGTTTTATGACAAATATGCAATACCTGTGTTACTTTTAGCCATAAAAGTGATCCTTTGAACGTGATTGCTTAAATATCAAACATATGAGAGTTGCTTGTTTTTAAAATCTGTGTTTTAGACAAAGAGCCACCTATAAATAGTCATTTCTATCAAATACATAAAAAGCTGCAAATCTAAAAATTTCTCCAGAGTATTAATAATGAAGCAATATCATTGATATCAGGAAATTCATAAAATATTCAGCACAGAGTCATGCAGCGAACAGTGACTTATCAACCTTCTGACACTGGGAAACTAAGGGACTACTTTTCATTAGTATTTGCCATGGGCACCTTGTATAACAACAAGACATGTGTCACAAGCATACTACAGTGTAGAGAAACAGCATAGAGACCACTAGCTCTCGAGCTACCACTTTTTTCTAGTTTAAAAACACACACACACACACACACACACACACACACACACAGTTAAGGTGATGCTTAGTCTGTAGCATCTGGTGGGTGGATAGTTGTGTGTGCTCTTAAATTTAAAAATAAATAAATAAATACACTTCGACATAGTAAAGTCTCTGGGGTGTTACATTTGTCTATGTATCATACATCAAAGAGCTACAGGTGAGTGACTACAAATCCTTATTTTTGTTTGGCATCAATTTAAAGTGTTTTAAGAACTGAATAGGGCAGAAGAATGGGTAAGAATGAAATAGTCTCAAAAAGGAATATTTCCATAGTTGCTGTTGTGGTCTTAAACCCAAAGACTAGCAAGGAGAGCTACATCAAACCCTGCAACCTTCATCCATTTGAACTTCCTTGCTGTATTAAAATCTAGGTCTCCCTTCGCAATTTTTACTCCCCACACTTACACTACCAAATTAGTTATTCTTTGATACCCTAAATGTGTCCTACTGATCCTCTCCTTTAGTCAAAAAGTACCAATAATTATTTTTTTCCTAATTCAATTCAGTACTTTATCATTAGTTATTTGATATATCCAATATTCAGCAGTCTTCTGTAGCACCACATTTGACAAGCTTCTTTTCACATAAGATCTACATAGGTAATGATAAAGTACCATGTACCAAGAATGATTTTAGGGTTGTAAAGGAAATGATGTAGGGTGTGTAAAGAAAGAGCCAATCAAGGTATGATAATGATCAACATTGTGGAATTCATGTTGAAATCTCTTGCCTCTTCTGAACTGGCTTTTCATCCTTTCTATAAATTTTTTATTAAGATGGTGGTGCCTTTTGGTTTTTTAGATGGCACAGAAGATGAAACATATAATATCTTAACCACGCAAATTGTCGCCACAACTGTATTAGTGTACTTGTTGAAAGGGGAAATCTTTTTGAAGATTACAGGAGACAGTAAATTTGAAAGAAGACTTAAGCTTTCAAGATAAATATTCTGGTGGTTATTATGATAGTTTCATTGAAGTCGGCCAGCTATCCTCTATCATTAGCAGTGTTGAAATAAAAAAGAACTTGGTTGCTCTATCACTGTTAGTGATTTTTGGTCTTTTAGGAACCTGCTTTTTCTCTTACTGCACTGCTGTTCTATGCACTTTGCTTCACTTTTTGCAAAACTCTGCACAATTTATCTTTATAGAAATTTTACAAAGCTCAGAGAGTAACAACAAAGTTTTTTTGACTTCAGCCTCTGCTCTCGACATGGGGAGAAACCTGTAGACTACAGAACAAATAGAAAGGAGTAATAAACACAAATCACCACTGATGGTGTTTTGTATATAAAAGCTAATGTGTCTGCCCTTAAACAGCAGAATGTTGTAAGACAAGGGGGGTGGGGGTGGAAAGGGGGGATGATGATGATGATAATAATTACTGATATGTAAGAGCTAGTGCAGATGGACATGGCCATCCAAATAAACTTTTTCTGATTTTCATTGTGCACTGCAAGCCTACCTTAACTTCATGCCAAACGAAGCATGCTACCCCATTCCACTGTAACACAAGAAGAAGGAAACTAATAATAAAAAAATTTGTGAAGCTCAGTATGCATTCTCTGTTCAGAATGTGTCTTTCTTCCAATTCACATCTGTATTTTACATTTCATTTCATTGCGATGTGACACAAGGTTTACATTACAACGCCAGTCCAAGAATTGTGGTTCAACCTATCCAAATCTAATAACTTTAATTCTTTAAATATAATTCCAAAATATTTTGAATAAAGTCCTTTTGTCAGCTATCAAGCAAAACTAACCTGATGACAGTTTTTGTAGAGTTTTGCTAGTAAAAAAAGTATGTGAGCTAACTTCCAAAAAGGATTTTATTCTAATTGACACTGGTCATGAAAGCATATGCACAAAATATTTTATCCCTCCTATTCGATCGCGATATTATTGCAATTGGCCTCCCGCAGCTGTTATCAGAAAAACACGGTGACATTATGGTAAACAAGTACAGTTGTGTCTAAACAAAGTGCATCATATTTTAAATGATTTCAAGACAGTTGTGCATATACTATCAAGTGGTTCAGTGTGCCTTCGCGAAATATCACAATGAAAACTCACGATAAGCCGACCAATGTGCTGTCACTCCCAGGTGCGATAATATTGTGGTTGACTAATAAATAAACATTTGATCTTGTTTGGAACACACAGCCACGCCATTTTGGAAGTAACTGCTATTTCATTGCATGTACCACTCTTCTGTTGAGTTTACATGAAATGGAATCATTCTATATAGACTATGAGAGATGCATTACATAGCTGTGTTCTACATCCTTCCATAACAGTAAGATGTGCACAGAGCAATTATTTATCAATTAGTTCGAAGCATATATGTCACATAAGTGTCATTAAAGTGATTAATAGAACCTTTTTATCAATCTGCAGCTAAAACATAAGTGGAATGTAGCAAAATTTAAGTTGTCATGAAATAGCCTGACTTACTTCTACAGACTGTTGTCAAGATATTTATTTATTTGTTGCTCCTCTGGCAAAATATCCAGAATACAATTTTTTTGAGAAGA
Organism: Schistocerca gregaria; assembly: GCF_023897955.1. Classification (NCBI taxonomy): domain Eukaryota; kingdom Metazoa; phylum Arthropoda; class Insecta; order Orthoptera; family Acrididae; genus Schistocerca; species Schistocerca gregaria. The sequence goes on along the minus strand of NC_064927.1, from coordinate 490,446,238 downwards.
ATGAAGTTTGAAGTAATATACTGACAATAACATCATTTTTGTAACCTCACAGGCTCACTATGTCTCATCCCCTTGTATATAAATAAGTATAAGCAATCATGTAACAAAAATGATGAAATGCTACAGGACACAACTGCCTTAAAAAAATATGTCTTGTGTGCTTAAAGAAATGTGCCTGCATTTGCCTACATATTTCAACAAACACCTTATGTTTGCACATTTTATTAGTATAAATTCTGTATTCAAGTACCGACATTATAAACTGATATCATAAATATTTGACGTACATAATGCACAGTAAATTACAGGACAGAAAAAAATTTAGAAAATTTGTGTAGCATATTCCTTCAGTAGGTTTGTGTTGTCCTTTATTTTTGCTCAACAGTTAAGAATACTACTTTCTATCTTCCTCTAACTGGACTCAGTTTGGATGGCTTTTCTCCAGCCAGTTGGCAAGTGATAATGTTATGCCCATTTTTAATGTTATACCAAAGTGTGCAAAGAAATGTAGCAGTTAAAAGATCTTGATAAGATTTGTATTATAGGTGTAAATCATATTTTTTCATCAGAATTTGTGTTGTCACTTGACATTATGTGCTCTTATATAGGAATAAGTAGTTTACATAATGTCAGTTGGGATGTGAAGAACTGTTACAAACCACTTTCATAATTTTATTGTTGGGTGTACTTTTTTTAATGTCACATTCATAGTAGGAGCTAATATGTTACAAAATGTGCAGCACATACTCAAGGCAAGAGATATTCATTGGAAAATTTCATTTCATTGTCTGATATTGTTAAATATTTACTACATTTATTTTGTTTATGAAGAATGAGATTAATTTCATTTAAATGACTGTGTAGTCTTCACTGAATATTGTGATTAAAAGCGTTAAAAAGCAACATGTGTAAATACATAACAATAATAATAAATACTACTATTGACCTCATATTATTTGAAATTCTGTGTTGCTGGATAGCCCAGCATCCCCATTTTATACCCCCCCCCCCCCCTGAAGTCAAGACTTGCAATGTTCATTGAACAGTATATGTAACATAACAAGTGATGGATTCGTATTTTATTTGTCTTGAGCACAAGACTGTTTTATTGGTGTTACTGTAAAGCAAACACATGAAAACTCACAATAACTCGGATTTATTTTCTTGTAGATTCCAGCTAAAGTGAAAGACATTTGACTTTAGGATTTTTGTGTGTGTGTATCATGTTGTACAAATTTACAACATACATTTAGACAGTTTACTTATTCACACAAAAAATATAGTAAAATACACACACACAGAGGGAGAAGGAAAGGGGGGGGGGGGGGGGGGGGGGGGGGAGAGAGAGAGAGAGAGAGAGAGAGAGAGAGAGAGAGAGAGAGAGAGAGAGAGAGAGAGAGAGCTGTTGATATGGTTTATCAACAGATTATTAATTTTACCTTCCCAGTATAGTGAATATTTTTAGCAATACAGAGAATATTATTTGCTACACAACTACATTAATTCCTACACATCAATATTTTAATTTTAAAAATGCTACCAAACCAGCAGAAGAAATTGAATGAGACACATTATTAGAGTTTTTCATTAATGTTTTCCCTCCATTTTTTTTAAAGTTCTTTCAACAAATGATTATGGTAAGTGAGCTACTACACAAGACACATCTCAATCATTGTCATGTTATAAGTAATTAACTTCAGACCACGCGATAAGTGCCACATACATTTTCACACACTTTCCTTTCAAAATAAGGCACAGATCATGGTATATCGATGTCATGAAGACAAACGAAGATCGAAAGATAGTCATCAAGTACTTTGCTTCGATTGTCGATGCCAATAATCAATATTTTCAAGTTCCAAACAAGGTTGTTTTCCATTTGTTTTCTCATTTAGAATATTATTAAAGGAAAGTCTGTTTAACTACTTCGATTTTAACCACCTTATGGGAATAGGAAATTAAAAATTTGGATCTAGAAACTTCATTTCAAATGCATACAAATATCCTTAGAGTTCTCCCAATTCTCTCTTCTGTGGCACTGGTTTACTACAGGACAAAACATGACTATGATTAGGTGCAGCATGTCTTTCATCTTGGTAACAACTTCAGTTTTCTTGTGACAAATACAAGATGATAAATGTGTAATGTTTAGTGCACCAGAGAACAATTATATTATCATTAAAGCTTTGTAAGATGTGGTGCCTGAGTAGGTTTTTTGTTCATACCTGTTATTTTTTAATATCTGCTTATATATAGTAAGCTTATTATTTGTGGGTAGAAGACATAATATAACAATGTATAACTTGTCACCTCCCTGATAGTAACCAGTGAGCAAGACAAGATGTTTTCCAACTCCCATGTACCAAACAGTATTTTGCAACCGGTTGGCTATATAATCCTGTTTTCCCATGGATTAATTATTGTGGAATCAATAAAAATAATAGCACACTGTCAAAAAACAAAAAGGTTCAATTCAATTCAATTTTTATTAATTATCACATAACATGCCTTATACAATCAAAGATTGTGACATAGGTGACTTGCCAGTTTTACACTATATATAATAATACTAAAAATAGACAATAAACTAATAATAAATATGGTGTAAAATCTTCAGAGAGGTATTTTAATAAAAATTGATGATGCATTTTTGCCATTCATAAAATATTCTACACTATAGTAACATTTATCTTTCAGTTATTTTTCCAGGTCTCTTTTGGTACCTTTTACATTTGGGTCATCCATATCTTTCCATATTTTATTTACAAATTTCATGCCCATATAGTAGGGTTTTTTCATACAATTTTAAACGGTTGGTAGGTTACATGTAGCTCGTTCTATATCTACACTCCTGTAAATTGAAATAAGAACACCGTGAATTCATTGTCCCAGGAAGGGGAAACTTTATTGACACATTCCTGGGGTCAGATACATCACATGATCACACTGACAGAACCACAGGCACATAGACACAGGCAACAGAGCATGCACAATGTCGGCACTAGTACAGTGTATATCCACCTTTCGCAGCAATGCAGGCTGCTATTCTCCCATGGAGACGATTGTAGAGATGCTGGATGTAGTCCTGTGGAACGGCTTGCCATGCCATTTCCACCTGGCGCCTCAGTTGGACCAGCGTTCGTGCTGGACGTGCAGACCGCATGAGACGACGCTTCATCCAGTCCCAAACATGCTCAATGGGGGACAGATCCGGAGATCTTGCTGGCCAGGGTAGTTGACTTACACCTTCTAGAGCACGTTGGGTGGCACGGGATACATGCGGACGTGCATTGTCCTGTTGGAACAGCAAGTTCCCTTGCCGGTCTAGGAATGGTAGAATGATGGGTTCGATGACAGTTTGGATGTACCGTGCACTATTCAGTGTCACCTCGACGATCACCAGAGGTGTACGGCCAGTGTAGGAGATCGCTCCCCACACCATGATGCCGGGTGTTGGCCCTGTGTGCCTCGGTCGTATGCAGTCCTGATTGTGGCGCTCACCTGCACGGCGCCAAACACGCATACGACCATCATTGGCACCAAGGCAGAAGCGACTCTCATCGCTGAAGACGACACGTCTCCATTCGTCCCTCCATTCACGCCTGTCGCGACACCACTGGAGGCGGGCTGCACGATGTTGGGGCATGAGCGGAAGACGGCCTAACGGTGTGCGGGACCGTAGCCCAGCTTCATGGAGACGGTTGCGAATGGTCCTCGCCGATACCCCAGGAGCAACAGTGTCCCTAATTTGCTGGGAAGTGGCGGTGCGGTCCCCTACGGCACTGCGTAGGATCCTACGGTCTTGGCGTGCATCCGTGCGTCGCTGCGGTCCGGTCCCAGGTCGACGGGCACGTGCACCTTCCGCCGACCACTGGCGACAACATCGATGTACTGTGGAGACCTCACGCCCCACGTGTTGAGCAATTCGGCGGTACGTCCACCCGGCCTCCCGCATGCCCACTATACGCCCTCGCTCAAAGTCCGTCAACTGCACATACGGTTCACGTCCACGCTGTCGCGGCATGCTACAAGTGTTAAAGACTGCGATGGAGCTCCGTACGCCACGGCAAACTGGCTGACACTGACGGCGGCGGTGCACAAATGCTGCGCAGTTAGCGCCATTCGACGGCCAACACCGCGGTTACTGGTGTGTCCGCTGTGCCGTGCGTGTGATCATTGCTTGTACAGCCCTCTCGCAGTGTCCGGAGCAAGTATGGTGGGTCTGACACACCGGTGTCAATGTGTTCTTTTTTCCATTTCCAGGAGTGTAGTATCATATTGATGCAATAAGAAGTTGCCCTCAAAAAGTTGTGGGTTTCTTTTTGTGAAAGTGAGAGTTTCATAGATGTATATGCTTGGAATGCTCATTAGATCTAATTTTACAAATAAAGGTTTGCAATGTTGCTTTGGTTTTGCTCCCACCATTGCTCGGATGATTCTTTTTTGTAGTCTAAAAGCTCTAAGTAAATTTGTTTTTTCAGACCCCCAGAAAATTATACTATACCTAATGACTGAAACAAAATATGCATTATATACAGTTTTTCTTACAGCTAAATCAGTAATACTATACAAGATATTCATAATATATACGAGGCTATTCAGTCGACCCAGTATGTTGTGCACATGGTGACTCCCTAACAGGTTTTTATTGACTAACATGCCAAGGAATTTGACACAGTCTGCAGTCTCTAATTTTTTGTCCTCATACCTTATTTCACTTATAGACTGTGCAGATTGTTTTGTGGTAAAATGAAAAATTTCTGTTTTTGTAAAATTTAATGTAAAGTTATTGTTTTTGACCCATGCCTCCACTTACCCAAGTGTTTGTTCAATATGACGAATTAGGTCTACCTCATTTTTACAACAGGCTACAGCTGTTGAGTCATCTGCATAGAGAATAGTATCAGACTGGACCTGACATGGCATATCATTGATATAATACAGAAAAAGCAGTGGCCCTAATATAGAACCTTGTGGAACATCTAATTGAGTGTTTTCCAGCTAGGGAGAAATTTCTTGCCGTTGATGTTAATAAGTACTCTGTTTTCTGTTTGCCAAGTATGATGACATCCAGCTAAGAGATTTGCCATGAAAACCATAGCGTGCCAAATTTTGGAGAAGCAGGTCATGATTTACTGTGTCAAAGGCTTTGGACAGGTCACAAAAGATGCATGACACACACATTCTATTATCAAGGCATCTGCTGACTTTTCTGACTAATTCATTTATTGCATGGATTGTGCTGTGGCCTTTTCTGAAACCATATTGATTGCCTAAGATAACGCTGTTATATGAATTGTGGTTTTTGATCTAACCACATGCAGCTCTTTCAAATATTTTTGAGAAAGTTGGTAACAGTGAGATTGGCCTATCGTTGCCCAATTCATCTTGTTTGCCTTTTTTATGCATGGGCTGAACTTATGCATATTTTAATTGATCTGGGGAACATCCCTCATCAATAGATTGGTTGATTATGAAAGAGAGTGGCTATGCAATACTGTGGCAGACTATTTTTATTATTTCAGTGGGGACCTCATCCCACCCCACAGATTTTGAATTTTTTAGGGACATTATGAGTTTGATGACATCTGAGATGGAAACATGAGAAAACTTAAAACATGGGCAATTGCTATCTGTCATATTGGGCTTTGTTTTTGGTGGTGAACAGTCACCAAATTTGTTACAGTTTATAAAAAGTCATTGAATGATTCACAAATGGCACTGGGTTCTGTAAAAGCTCTACCATTTATCACTATTTTAGAAGGGCATTTTCTCTCTGCCTCATTGCCAACTTCACTTCTTATAACAGACCAAACAGCTTTTGATTTGTTTTCTGTATCTGAAATGAAGTTATTATTCGCAGTGCGTTTTGGTAGTTTAACTATTTTGTCAAATGTTATTTTGTATGTGCTTACATACAGAAGAAATTGAGGGCTTCGATTTACTTTTGCCTCCATATGCAGTTTCCTCTTAGTAGCACTAGACACACTAATTCCTTTTGTTACTCAGGAACTACTTTTTTGGGACCTGGTCCTCACTGTTACAAAAGGGACACATTTATTGAATATACCCAAGAATTTAGTTAAAAAGTTATTGTAATTGTCACTTGTGGAAGTGTGTTTGGTGACTGTCCACTTGGTTTGGCTTAGTTTTTTGCAAAATACTTCCACATTTTCTTGACTGATATTCCTATTTCTTTTTGTTGTGCAGACTGAATTTTGCTTCGGTAGTAATACAAATAGTGCTTTATGGTCTGATACTCCTAAATCTAGAAGAAACTTTTCTTTTGCATAATAACATAACTACTTACAATATTGTCAATACATGTTGTAGAGGTTGATGTAATTCTTGTATACTGATCAAAATTGACATTTAGCCCGTTTGTGGCTACCAGGTTCCTTAAGTGTGAAGAAAATTTGTCATCAGTCCAAACATCAATGTTGAAGTCAGCACATATAACCACTTTCTTGTACAGTTTCTCACATTTTAATTTATGTAGCAATGTATCAAATTTATCTAAAAATACAGTGCTTATATGGTACCAAGGGGTGCGATATATGCTGATAATTGGTACGTTATACTCTTTAAGTACTGTACAACAACTTTCAAATGTACCTTCTTCATTCAGATGGCTAAAATTCTGTCTGATATATAGTCTACCGCGGAATGAACTAGTATGCAAGAGCCTCCATACCCACTGGTCGTACAAAAGCTGGCAGCCAGTTTATAACCTGTAAGTTTATTTAGGAGACTGATATTTTCAGATTTTATCCAATGTTCATTAAGGCATATTAATTTCACAGATTGTTTGTTTCACACTTTGTAGCAAAATTTCTATATCATAAAGCTTCCTGATCATTGCTTCAGACTGACCTCTGATGTTTAAGTGCATAACGAAATTACTCTTGCATATATTATTAGGTAGAGGGTCTTTAAAACTAATTTGAAAAATAATGAACGTCCACCTGAGTGTTGACTGCTTGTTGTGGATTCGTTGTATAGGGGCAAATTAGGAAAGAACTGGCGCATTCATCAGTTTCCCTGTGTGTGAGCATCTGGATGATGAGTAGGTACAGTTGTCTTGACGATAATTTCAGTCTTTGCTGTATGTTCTGAGGCTGGTTCTGGCACCGTCTCATCTTCTGGACGTGATGTTCCTGTTTGAGCTGGCGCTGTGGCTGCGATTTTGAAATTGTTTTCCCGTTTATCTGTTTCCTTGGTCGAAACTGGTTGCATAGCATTTGGTTTTCTTCCAACGTCGTCGTCTTTTTGTATTAATTTCGCTAGCATTTTCCCAACGTATGACTTGCCAGTGTTATTATATTGTAGTCCATGTTTCGTAAACAAATCTCTTGCATCTGGAAGATCCAAAAATGTTACATTTTGTTGGGACTTGCATATTTTGTAGAACTGTCTGTTTACTTTTGCAAACTCCAGATTTACGACGGAATTGTCTTGCAGGTCGTATCTGTGAGGCAAGCTAGTAACTATGATGTTCGGAACTTTCAGATCAAGTAATGTAGTTTTTAAACACTGGATCGCATGTTTACTCTCATTTCTGTATACATCATTACTTCCACCCATGATTATGACGGCATCATTCTGAAATAGCTCATTAAGTGAGTTGCTGCTCTTAATTATCTCAGTCAATGGTGCACTGAGTTTCGTCATGCCTGTTGCCGTGAATAACGTTCTGTATTCATTTATTTTTTCGGCAATTTTCTGCCGTGGCTATCACCAAGTACAATAACTCGTCGTTTGATGTTCACTGTTTTTTTTTCGTATTATATGTTTCCTTAACGTGCACTCAATTGGAAGTTTCGTCACTGATTTTTGTTCGTTGTCTTATCACAGTCTTCGTCTAGTGCTGTGAATTTATTTGATAGCTGTATCGCCACAACTGTACTCACTGTCTGGTTTTTTTTTTTTCCGGAGCACGCCACGTTTTTTGCGCAGAACGACGGTTAACAACACTGTCTTGTGCTAGACGATGATCTCGTTCTATCTCTTTGTATTTCGTTTCCAGTTCTTGATATTTCTGCCTAAGTTCTTCATATTTCGTATTTATAGTCATTAAATCATGTGTAAGCACAATTTTTCTTTTGATTTTATCGTGTCCATTACCTCTGTTTTCGTGACACTCACAACGCACTGGCGGCATGTCCAGTCATGTTCGTCTTTTATATATTTTAGATTCACTTTAACACATTTGTCGTGATACTACGGTCTGCATTGGATGCATAGGATACCTCTCTTTACCCATTTTACACACATCACTATCATTTTTTAAGGAAACTGAGACATCGTTACAGAACAAAGTTTCATTCGGCGCCATTTTCCTAAAGGTGCCCATGTGCCTGCTGTTGTGTTCCAGTAGAATTCTGAGCGCCACCAGCACACACACATTATTCGGTCCATTTAATCTGACAACGTGGTAAGCTGGCGTGTCAGCTGACAGATTACATGTACGCTCCCATAGGTAGTCTTCCACTTGATAACACGTTTCTAGTTTGGTCACTGGTGGGCCTCTGCAATAAATACATCCTGCCTCATACTGGAAGCAAGTGGACTCAAATATGATTTACATTTTAGGATCTGAAAAGAATATTATAGATGTTATGTGGAGGACGTGGTATTATTTTTGTGGCTTATTAATGATTTTGGCATTGTTTTTGGAATCTACTAAAATGGCACAATTAAATAAAATACAGTCTGTTTCCAAGTCACTTCAGTTGAGTTATAATTCCCGAGCTCTCTCTGCCATTGTGTTCAGGAGATAAAAGTACTGACTGCCGGGAATGGCAAGGTATCCTCCTTATCTTGCAAGTAGCTGAGTGCATATTCTTCCACAGGTAGTCTGAATTTATTCACTAGCAGGAAAGAAAGCTGAGCAGTGCATAGATGTGGCCACACATGAAGCCCTGTGATATTATGGACTGATGGAATGTGAGATGCTACGCCTGAGATAGTTCTTCCGTATAGCTGCTGAGCACTGTTCTTTGATTTTGTTCCTTGTAAAACCTTGTCTCCATGGCCAGTTATATGCTTGTCTCCATGCCCAGTTATATATTACCCTGATCTCTAACAAAATTAAGGTACAAGAATTGCATTTTAGTTGCCTCTGCCTTTCTGTAAAATTAATTAATTGGAAAAGCTGAAAGAGAGAGGAAGAGGGGCAGATGGAGTGAGTAGGAGAGGTAAGGGGAGAGGGAGGGATGAAAAATAGCCTGTAAAGCATGTAGTTGTGAGTGCATTATGGTGGAGATAAGTGAATTCGAATATGGGCAAACTGTTGGTCCTCCCACATGGGTGCTTCTGTAACTGAGGTAGTGGAATTCTTTGGTGCTTCAATAGACATAGTATTAAAGATTTTGATGGCATACAAGAAAAGTGCAGAAACATCCTCTGCAAAGTGACAATGTGGACAGAAGTATTAGTTGAGTGATCGTGACAGATGGACAGTGGAGAGGACTGTCATTGCCGAGCTGAATTTTGCACTCACAAAACCTGTCAGCACCAAGACAACACAAAGGGAGCTTCAAACACACGGATATTTGCAGGCTGAGCTGGAACTTCAAAAGCAATGATCAGTGATCCAATTAATAGAAGCAGGAAATCATTGTGCCAACGCCACAAAACCTGGAAGAAAGTCATTTGGTCAGGTGAGTCTCGTTTCACACTGTTTCCAACTTCTATCCAGGTTTAAGTACCTGGAGAGAAGTATGGCAGGGGTTCGGTCACAATTTGGGTAGCTATATCACGGTATTCCACGGGCCCCACGTTTACTCTGCAGGGTCAGATTAATGCTGAGGATTACGTGACGATTCTGGCCAATCGGGTCCATCCCAGGGCACACCGTATCTTCGCCAATCGTGATGTTGTGTTCCGAGGTGAAAGGGCTCCTGCTCAAGCAGACCACATCATCCAGGACTGGTTTTTTGAGGGTGAGGATGAATTGTTGCACCTCCCCTGGCCACCACATCTCTAGATTATTGAGTTCTTGTGGCCTGTTTGGAGAGGAGGTTGCATGATTGCTATCCACCTCCCATCATTCATACCTGAGCTATTTTGCAGGAAGAATGTATAAGAGCCTCTTGAAAACTGTACAGAACCTGTATTTATCCATTCCAAGTTAAATGGAGGCTATTTTGAATGACAAAGGGTTTTCTACACCATAATACGCACGGTAATGCACTGTGTTTTTAGTATTTCCTTATTTTTGTCCAGCCCCTGTAAAATGGCCACCAGAATGCAGTAGGGTCATTCAAGTTTAGTGATGATACCAAGTCTAGTAGTGTATATAGGGATACGAGCAGCATCAGATGTTATCACTGTGAAAGACACTGAGATACTGCGTACTCATCTGCAACAGCATTAGCAGTACATGGCAGAGCCTGAAAGGTGCTTTATTGCAGATCTCCATTTGGTTGGCTGGTTGAATTGTGGAATATCCATATTTGAGGGGGATTTCTATGTGACAGTGATCCAATGTGGGATTGCATAAGGGCAGGCTGACTTGTTGTCAAGGTTCCTGTCCACCACATCCAACCACTACAAGGGACGATTGTGGCACTGCGCACCGAGTACATTGTAACCCCTTCCCATCTGCGTATGACAGCTACAAAGAAATGGTGGACTCCTTGCAACACTCTGTGTCATCCCGTGCAAATGGTTGGAGTCTAGCAGCAGCCTGACTAAGGAATTAACATGTCATCAACACAAAAAGCTGTGTTTGGATTGGTGCCACTTTCAGGAAGAATGGACAGCTGATGAATAACATCGCATTGTGTTCGGTGATGAATTGCGGTTCTGCACTATTGTGGATTACTGTCACTGGAGAGTGTGGTGGCGGCCTGGGGAGATAACTCACAGGACAATGCCTGTCCACATATGGCACTTATGTCTATGAACTGTCTGTGTGACAGTGAGACACTCCTCTGGCTAGCAAGATCACCATATCTGTCCCCAATAGAATATGTGTGATACCAGTTCGAAAGTCAATTCCGATGGAGTTCCTGTATCCAGTTACAATAATTGTGGGCCAGCTTGCCTTAGGAGGGGATACACTGGATTTATGACACAGTTCCAAATCAAATCAGTGCGTCCATCCTGACCAGACGGGGTGCAACACCATATTGATAAGTGAGCTCATACTGCCAAGGTCTTTATAAATTTGAATCGATTTTGTGATCGCTGTAATAACATCATATCCCATGTATAGGCTGTCATCAACACAAACAGCTGTGTCTGTCATCAACACAAACAGCTGTGTTTGGAATGGTGCCATGATGAGGAAGAATGGGCAGCTGATGAATGGCATCGCATTTGAGGGAGAGGGGGAGGGAGAGAGAGAGAGAGAGAGAGAGAGAGAGCACATTTATGAGTGAGTGTGAGTCTGAGTGTATTTAGGAATACCATGGATAACCTAAATCTGGATAGTCAGGTGGACATTCAGACGAGGGTTGTACCATATGTAAGTCCAGTGCCTAACCATATAGTAGTATCTTGCTTTTTAACTGTCTGACAGATTAAGCTCTACAGTGCTTTAGAATGCATGGTCCTCTTGGAGATACACAAGACTTCTTTGACCTGAGGAACAGCTCACACAATCTGTTACAAATAATTTAATCTCCAATCTGGACCACTAAGTAACTTGCATTTCCACAGGTAGTCAAAGCATTGACACTGCAGGACTTGAGAGATCATCCTCAAGATGTGTGGTCCTATACTTTCCCAATGAATCATGAAGCCAAAGTATCCTAAATGGTAACTAAAAATTATCTTTGCACAAATATAAGAATTGACCCATAGTGCAAGTCAATAATGTTATCCATCGAAGTACTGCTAGAGGCATATTCCATACAAAAAACGAGGCATGCTTGAGGCGGTGTTTCGGACGGAATGGCTGATGCATAGTGGCCCACAGAAGACTTATCTACATTACTGAGACACTATCCCAGAAGCTGATACCAGTTGCAGGTGCCTATCTAATGGCTACCAGGGACAACAAAAATTTGATTATTCAGTATTTTGCAGTTATTGGTCAAATTTACAATGCCATCATAATCTACTCATTAAGATGTATAATCTTATGTAACATGTTCAGTACAATAAGACAAGTATTACAGTTAGAAACTGTTGATTTGTCTTGAGGCTCCATAACTGACAGTGTGCAAATACACAGATTTTTTCATCCTGCATTTGAGCATGAGAACACTTAGTGACTTCCAACAAACTTCACACATAATTTCAAACATTTGTGCTACATTTTCATTGTTGCATCAGATATGAGATTTTAATTTATTACTTCTTTACTAACAACTCTATTCATAACACAGTTTGCAGACAGTATCCACATATATCACTGAATGTTTCCACAAAATTACATCACTGTGCAACACATAGTTCTGAGGATATGTTGCCACAGATGTTGGTGAGATGTGCGAAAACTAGCTTTTGCTTGAAATTGAGCACAAATTAATGAGAGCATTTAGCGACTTCCAGCAAACTTTAAGCATAATTTTGAATCTTTCCCAAACTTTGTCTTGCTTAACACATTAACTCATTTGTAAAATAATCAGAGATTTGAAGCTGTTTTATACATGGCATTTTGATTCTTTAAAGAACTGAGTGCGTACTGGTGTAATTTATAAACAGTGTAAATGTAACAACCACAAGGAAGGGGTGTAATAAGCTTCCAGGATTCTGGTATCCAGAAAGACTTACAATCTTCACACCATTGCTCATTAGAATGACAAAGTAACCACTGTGCTATATGTTGTCTTTCTCTGGTTATAAGAATAATATAATTATTTCCGTCATACCCTTCTCAATGATCCTGGAAAATGTCCAATCAACTACATTTAGTTGCAAAGGTCACGTAACACTTTCTTTGGTTCATTTATAAGACAGTGCAATACGTAGACTGATGTCAATCACAACAAGTGACAGTACAAAGAGCATCAGTTAGCACCTGTTTTAGTTCCCTCATGAAGAAATAACTGTTCTGTGCCTTGTCAATGTTGGAGTGAAAATCACTATTGACTCGTTCACTGAAGGAATACAGATTAGAGTTCAATGTCCCATAGGCGGAGTCAATTAGAGACAGAGCACAAGCTCAATAGGGGGATGGGAGTGAGATGTGGCGAAGATATCATCCAGTTATCTACTACAAATTGTTTATGGAAACACTAGATACCCTAAATCTGGCTGACTAGCTGGTGATTTGAGACCTCTTTTCATGAATGGAGTCCAGTTCTTAAGAACATTTTCAGTAACAGAAAGACTATGGAGAAAATCTGTCTGTTGGTAGGTACTAGTGGAACACCAGAGAAATATCCTGACATTGTCTCTGTAGTGGCAGCAATGTGGAAGTCACAAGATTCTTTGTGAGTGATCCTCTTGAATGTATACTGAACAGCTCATATACTGCATGTAGTTTCTAGTGTTCAATGGGGCCTTGCCAATGGGGCCTTGATAACTGTCCACTCTGATGGTCCACTTTTTAGAACTGCTGTTACTGTCTTATGACCAAATTTATGTTCTGAAACGAGGCTTTCAGTAAACTGATCCCAATGTGTCAAATGTACATAAAGTTCCGTAACAAAGTGGTACACTAAAATCTCCAATAGAGATTGTATGTAAACATGTGTGAATGTGACAGAGTGGCAAAATGAGGCTATCCTATTCAGCTGCACCTATTTTCATAAGGTGTGAAGTTACTGGGCTTGTTGGTGTTTTGTAATGGGCTGTTCTGTCTAGAAACAGTGGTGTCACAAATGTGGTCACAAAACATGATGTCAAGATTGTGGTCAGAAAAAATCCTGAATGGGAGGACCCAGAGCTGTATTTCATGGCATGTGAATCAAAATCATTTCCAAACTTGACATGAATCGCAGCAGGCAATGAATGAAGGTCCATCCCAATCTTTTAGTGAGATAACATTGCGATGGGAATTGCATGCAATGAACATTTGGAGTCTGTCACCTCGCAAGAGATCATTGCTCACACATACACACAGAGCAAATTTCATCAGGCTGTGACTGGTTTTCTGAATACTCCCCCACCACATTACATCTCAACTGGTCTGCAAAATCACCTGACTTGAACCCCATTGAAAGTCTATGGGACATGTTGGAACAGCAAGTAATGTACCGATATCAGCATCCCTGAAATTTGGTGGAAACGTGTGATCCAATTCTCAGCGGCTGGCTTAACATGTATGCAGTGTAGCTGTACTATCTTGGGGATTCACATCTTAACTGAATCCAGGTGGTAATCGTGTCCACGGGCAGAATTACATGGTATTAAATAACAGCTGTTACGATTTCTCGGGGGGGGGGGGGGGGGATTAATTTTTTGTATGATGAGCTTACATTTTCATTATTTATTCTCTTCATAGTCTTTCATGAATCCTGTTTCTGATGGGTGTTTTCTGCCTGCTGTTATTATAATAATTGCTGTTGTTGCAATATCTGAATCAAAATGCATTTTACATTTTCTATCAACTGTGTTGGGATTTTCTATCAACCTACAAGTCTTGAGACAAATGGCTAAATTCTCATAAATTTCATAGATTATCTTGAGAGAAAGTGAACAGTGTTGCACTCTTATGAGTGTATATGAAAAGCAAGTCAAATTGTCTTTTGCAGGTACTTTTGGAAAACTTAACAGTCAGCTTCAGAACAATTACTCGGAGCAGTTATGTGAAAAAAATGCTTATTTACAAAAATAAGTGACACAGAAACCTTCCCAATTTATACTGTAGACACTCTTAAGGAATGAATAAAATGTATCACTTTTAACTGTGTGAAGGTGTATTGCTCTTCCCTTGAATTATCCTACAATTTAACTTGACTTCACTCTTATCTTTAAGCAGTTATAATAATTGATACAGTTGCATAGTGAAAAAGATAAACAGTATGAAGCTTACAATAAAAATTCAGGTTTGTAATAATAGGTAAATATGCCACAGTGCAACAATTCACTTATCAGTTCAGTGCAGGACAACAACAATCACTGAGCAGCCATATAGCAAAAAACCTTGTCCTTACTTAGGAATACATAAGCCACTACACAAGTGTATACCCTTGTTTACTGACATCACTGGGGCAGCAGAGACATAGTCACAGGAGTACTGCCACTGGATGCTCAAAGCATGGAAACAGGCCATCTGGACTAATGAGTCACAATACTTATCAATGATAGGACATGAGTATGTTATGCTTAACACTTTAGTGTATCATACGAGTTCTTGCTACAATGTGTTACTGTGCCATCAGGACAAAAGGGGGTAATACGCACTACAAAGTAAGCATGTCTAATAGAAACGTACGTAATAAACTACATAAAAGAATTCCTAAATTACATGTGAATCATCTTACTTGGTTACTTTCTTGTTAGACTTTTACTGCTTTTAAGATGGGCTGTAAGGAATAAAAGGGAAAGCCACCTGGTTGAATTTTGCACATATCGCAATTCAATCACTACAAACATTTTGTTTACAAATCGTGAAAGAAAATTGTACACGGAACATTGTGAACTTCTTTCAGTTTGCTGATGACATTGTACTTTAGCCTCTAGTGAAGATAAACTTCAATAATGCATGGAACAATTTAATAGCACAAGTTTTAAAGTAGGACTGAAAATCAATTAAAGTGAGCCTAAAATAATGTGCAGTGCGCATAAAACAAAACTGGCCCAGAAATCATTAAAAAAATATGTGGTATTGATCCCTTTTTAATAAACATCACTGAGTGGGAGATCAGAAGTCGTCACACCGGTCGCACACAACATTACATGTGCGGCACTCCAAAGGCAGCTAAGTACAAGAACTCCAAGGTGGTCACCAACAGGCACAGCACTTACTCCTTATTCTCCATCATTCACTGCAAGACTGACGGGTGGTGTTACATGTGAAGATAATAGAGGGTGCTGCAAATGGCCACACTCAAAACAGAAGCAACAGTATTCTTCTGCATCTATTTATGTATTGGCACATGCAGAGATCTGGGAGAAGACCCGCCAAAAACATGCCTTACCTTTGAGGCCTGCCATTGATGCCTACCCCCCAACATCAGTTACCAGAAGCAACTAATGAGATCTAAGGACTTTGTTTGCTGACATGGAGCATTATAAATTCAACAGAAGACATTACGTATTTCTCTTTGCCAGCTTTGACTACATGTAAATATTTTAAACAAAAGTATGTGAATGTTAACCATGAAACTGTATTTATACTTACCTCGTATCCACCACACACAACTGCAGATACAACACAAATATGCTGGAAATTACTGATATTGACAATGATACAGCACTGTGCTTGATTTATTAAATTGTGAGACATACACAAAACCTTGCCTGAGGGATGGCAGCAATTGTGTTTTCAATATTCTGCAGTAGCTCTTCCAGTGGGTGAGGGTTATATGAGTACACCTGATCCTTCAATTTGCCCCACAGGTAAATCCCAGGAAGAGAGATTAGGCAATCAAGAATGCCAGGAGATGACAGTGCCTTCACTGGTTGTCCACTGCTAACCAAACACGTCATGCACTTGTGACAGATTGTCAAGGCAGTGTGTGCTGTTACTCCGTCTTACTGAAAACATCCATACTGTCATTTATCTTCTGTGAACTGATCCACATATAGGTTAAACAGTCTCTAGGCTTATCAATTGGCATTAATATTTTTGGAGAAAGTACATTGCAAAGTGGATGCCAGACACTGCACATCAAACACCACACAGAGATTATGCAATCACTCTTCAAAGTAGTGATCAGAATTTTCTGATGCATAATGGTGCACATTCTGTGAGTTTATGTATCATGAAACACTGAACCAGGCATCATCTGAAAAATAAAAACTGAGGATCCAGAAGTCCTGATTCCACTCCACTCAGTGAACCCAACACACAAAAGTTCACACAGACACTCTAACTCATGTACAACAATAAATTTGTTTAGCTATAGATGGAGGTCTTTTAATTAATTATTCAACACAGTGATCTCTTAATTCCTACTTGCACAGATAAACAGCACTGAGGTTTTGTCAGACTTTGTTTTATCCTTTCCTTCACTCAATGTATTCCGGTGTTAACTCTTTTCTGATAGTTAAAATTTTAATTTACTACAGAGCCCGTTTCATGCCATTTTTCCACTAAGTTTTGCACTGCAGCCTTTGCTGGAGGTTTTGCCAAAATACTTCATCTTAAAGTCTTGTGCAAATAGTCCTGCACACATTTTCCGCTTATTGTGCTCCACATAACACTTGACGATGGACACATGCCGCTATATTGTGAGCACCATTATGAGTTACATTCAAGTGGTCACTAAATATATCTGTTCCTCTTACTCACTCACTCACTCACGGGTAACGACATAACTGAGTTCTCCATCCATATTCTGTACTCCTTCGACTGTTCATTCCATTCACCACATCCCCTGAATTTCAATCCCATTCCTGGTTCTATTTTTTATTTCCATCATTGCTTCCTCTAGACTGTAACTCTCATCAACACCACGATAAACAATAGAATTCATCCCTGTTTACTTGGGAGAGAATGTGAGCAAGGAGAGGAAATTAAGTAATGGTCTACCACACAGCTCTGTCTTAGCCCCGATCTCCCCAGTACCAGGTCAACAAAATTCTGCTAAGCAGACGATATCACTCTTGCTTGTAGAACCAAGGATCTTGGATGAGTGAAGACAATTCTCACAGAAGATATAGCCATTATGAGTGCCTATTTTAGAAAGTGGCGACTTAAATCCAGAACAAGTAAAAATGAAGTATGTACATTCCATCTGACAAACAAACAAGCTAATGCGGAGCTCAGAGTGAAACTTAATGGAAACACTCTTTGCCATAACAAGTACCCAAAGTACATTGGTGTCACCCTTGAGCACACCATTTCATATAGAAAACATCTTGAAAATACTGCTACCAAGACAAAAACTCGTAACAATATCATTCAAAAATCGTGCGGGATGACATGGGGAGCTTCAGCAGATACTTTGCATTTATCAGCCATTGCGCTGGTCTTCTCAGCAGCCATGTGTTGTGCCCCAGTGTGGCTAACAGCTGCCACATCAACTTGGTTGATCTCCAGTTGAACCACTCTATGCAGCTAATAGCTTGGGCAATCCAACCAACACCGACCTATTGGCTTCCTCTGCTGAGCAACACCTATCCACTCACAATCCATAGAAGCGAGGCCTTGCATAAGGACTACCACAAGCTACAGGAGAATTTGGAATTACCCATACAGGAACACATACCAAGTTTATGACAACATAGACTCCAGATAGACATGAAGCCCACACCTACTACAGTACTAATGCGAATTCTTTACAGACGAATAGAAAAACTAGTAGAAGCCGTTCTCGGGGAAGATCATTTTGGATTCCATAGAAATATTGGACCACATGAGGCAATACTGACCCTACAACTTATCTTATAAGAAAGATTAAGGAAAGGCAAACCTACGTTTCTAGCATTTGTAGACTTACAGAAAGCTTTTGACAATGTTGACTGGAATACTCTGTTTCAAATTATGAAGGTTGCAGGGGTTAAATACAGGGAGCGAAAGGCTATTTACAATTCATGCAGAAACCAGATGGCAGTTATAAGAGTCGAGGTACATTAAAGGGAAGCAGTGGTTGGGAAGGGAGTGAGACAGGGTTGTAGCCTCTCCCCAATGTAATTCAATCTTTATATTGAGCAAGCAGTAAAGGAAACAAAAGAAGAATTCAGAGTAAGTATTAAAATCCATGGAGAAGAAATAAAACCTTTGAGGTTCGCCGATGATATTGTAATTCTGTCAGAGACAGCAAAGAACTTGGAAGAGCAGTTGAACGGAATGGACAGTGTCTTGAAAGGAGGATATAAGATGAACATCAACAAAAGCAAAATGAGGATAATGGAATGTAGTCGAATTAAGTCGGGTGATGGTGAGAGAATTAGATTAGGAAATGAGACAAATAAAGTAGTAAAGGAGTTTTGCTATTTGGGGAGCAAAATAACTGATGATGGTCGAAGTAGGAAGGATATAAAATGTAGACTGGTAATGGCAAGGAAAGCTTTTCTGAAGAAGAGAAATTTGTTAACATCGAGTATAGATTTAAGTGGCAGGAAGTCGTTTCTGAAAGTATTTGTATGGAGTGTAGCTATGTATGGAAGTGAAACATGGACGATAAATAGTTTAGAAAGGAGAGAATAGAAGCTTTCGAAATGTGGTGCTACAGAAGAATGCTGAAGATTAGATGGGTAGATCACGTAACTAATGAGGAGGTATTGAATAGAACTGGGGAGAAGGAGTTTGTGGCACAACTTGACTAAAAGAAGGGATCGGTTGGTAGGACATATTCTGAGGCATCAAGGGATCACCAATTTAGTATTGGAGGGCAGTGTGGAGGGTAAAAATCGTACAGGGAGGCTAAGAAATGAAATAACTAAGCAGATTCAGAAGGATCTAGGCTGCAGTAGGTACTGGCAGATGAAGATGCTTGCACAGGATAGAGTAGCATGGAGAGCTGCATCAAACCAGTCTCAGGAATGAAGACCACAGCAACAACAGACTCTGTTCAAGAAACAGAACAGCTAGATGCCAGTAATACTGGGATGAGAGACCTGTGGGACCAGAGCTGTCACCTTATTAAAAATCCTGAAGAGCATCAGTAGTTCCAAAAGTATAACTGTTCTACTGCTGACACGGAACTCGACAGGAAACTGTGGGCCAGAGCTCGCTCTGGGCATGGCCAATGCGCAGACTCTCTTTACAAATGGGGTGCTACAGAGTCTTCGGTTTGTGACTGTGGGGCTCCGAAACAGACGATCGAGCACATTAGAGATGAATGCCCCTTGCATTCCTACCAGAGGAGTTTGAGCAGCCTCATAAAAGCTGGTGGTATGGCTCTTATATGGATTAGGAACCTATGTCTTGAAACTTACTTAGTTTTATACATAGTTTTGTATTTTCATATTCCTGTTATATACAGTATTACAAACGTCATATACCTGTAGTTTTAAACTGCATATGGGCTATGTGAATAAATAAAAAAAAGATTCTTCTAGACTGAACAGTAGGGGCTACGAGGGAATGACTATAGGCTATCTTACACCCTCTTTAATCCTAGCAATTTGTTCTTCCTCTTCTATTCTTCTTGTTTCCTCTTGGCTCTTGTATATATTGTGTATTATTTGTGCCTCACTACAGGTTACTTCTAGCTTTCTAAGAATTTCTAACATCTTGCACAATTTTACATTGTCAAATACTTTTTCCAGATTGTCAGATCTTATGAATGTGCCTTGATTTTCCTTTTGGTTACATTACCAATTGCAACATCAGAACTGCTTCTGCAGTACCATTATCTTTCCAAAAGCCAAACGGATTGTCAGCTAACAGATCCTCAATTTTCTTTTCCATTCTTCTGTGTATTATTCTTGTCAGCAATTTGGATGGATGAGCTGTTAAGTTGACTGTGCAATAGGTCCTCGCACAGATCTGGCTGCTCAGTAGTCACTTGGCTGCCACTTCTCTCCATGATTTGGCACTGGCAGGGGCGAGGACTTATCAACGGGCAAACAGAGAAAGGAGAGTGGTGTTTCCAAGTCCATGGGCTCCTTATTGAGCACCACAGGAACAATCACTGCCAGAGTCCTATTCTGTGGGACAGAATGGAGGGCGCAGTGAGGATGGCAGTGGATGCGCGAGCTGCAGCAGTTGCAAGCCTCCTACAGGAAAATGCTGCAACTGACTCCTTTGCTGGTTGGCATGGATGTAACTGATTAGAATGACAGGTCAGCTGTTCCCAGCTCACAAATGTCGATCTTCATGGCCCACCACTGCATCCAGCAGCTAATGCTGCAATAAATCTGGGCACCCGTGCAAATGTTCTGTCAGACTGCACCTGTTAACTGGGCATGGTCCAGTACACAGCTAGAAAACTAGACAGTGCACTGTTGTGAGACAAAACAGACTTCTTCATTTGGATCTGCAACATTTACACAAGGCTTTCCACCTTTGGGTTAGCAGCTGGGTGAAATAAGACATTATTCAGATGCTGGATACCATTGAAAATGCAAAAATCCTCAAATTCCCACAAGACAAACTTCCAACCAATATCACGTACGAGGGTCTGAACGGAGCCTTGGGTAGCAAAAATTACTGACTACGAGTGAATAGATGCTTCGATGTTTGGGAAGACAGTTCAGCAACATATGACAAATTGGACAATGCATCCACAGCCAACAACCATATGCTTCACAAAAACAGGCTCACAAAGCAAACGAGCACCCTGTCCCAAAGGTGCCCTGGACTGGTCAAGGGGGAAAGTGATGTGGATGTGCAGCTTGTTTCTGAGCGCATGCCACACAGTGGGTTCAATACATGACCAATTGCCAGCCAGTAGACATGACACTTTGCCAAAGCCTTCATACGATAAATGCAGCAGCTGGAGTATGAAAGGACGCAGTGCAAGAGGGACGAAACTTGACAACTTTTCTTCTCTGTGTCAAGCATGAGTTCCTCCTGGACAATGTTGAGTTGGGTACAAAGTAGGAAAAACATACGTCACACTGAATCCACTCCTGAAAGTGCATGTTCGGGCTATCCTGTCTGGACTGCTGAAATGATTTTCTGGAAAAGTGGGCTTGCAGCCATGGCAACTGTCCCCTCCTGTGCTGTAAAAGGAACTTCTGCTAAAATCTGCTGCAAGGATCATGCAACACAAATACAAGAACCTTCTGTCAATCAAACTCTGGGTTGGGCCCTGCTGGCAACTGCGATGGTGCATCTGCATTAGCATGCTGAGCAGTGGACTGGCAACGAATGATATAGTAATAATTACTGAGAAAGAGTGCCTACCTTTGCAGTTGATGGGCAGTCCCATCTGGTAACTTAGAATGAGGGTTGAATAATGAAACCAGTGACTTGTGGTTAGTGATGAGTAGGAACTTTGCTCCATAAAGAAAAACGTGAAAGTCTTTAATGCTGAAAATGATAGCTGGCACCGCCTTTTGCAGCTGTGAATAGTTATGTTGTGCCGCTGAAACCGTCTTCAAGTTGTGAGTGAAGGATTCTGTCTGACCGTGGCTCACCTCCTTCCAACAACGATGAGCTGAGGAAGTAGCTCTTACACGGCTTCGAATAGGACTTTGTCCATTGACACATGGTTTTCTGTTACATCGTGAGGAGACACCAACATGTCAGACATGTGGGACACAGCTGTCAATACGATATATTTTAAATGAGTGTGTTTTATATGCGGGTTTGAGGGAAGATTTCAGTTTCCCACCAGACCTGCCCTCTATTTTAACTAATAATGAGGTGAGTGTCGCTAGAGTTTTACGTTTTTGTGTGATGTCTAGACTTCTTCCCAAAATATTGGGATTGAGATCTTGATGTGCTGTAAAGTGGTTTGGTCACCCATTATTTGTAAGTGGTCACTCAGCCACCGTTAATTATTTTTACCTGTTTTGTACTGATATTTTAATTTTAGTTTTTTCTACTTGTTTTGATGTGCTGTGTCCAATCTTGAAATTTGAGCATTTACAATTCTTGCAAAGATCGGCTCTGAACTGATCCTTGTTTAACAGATCTTGGCTGCACTCATCAACATTTCTTTTGGGAACAGGCGCTGATAACCTCGTTGCTGTGTGCCCTAAAACACAAATCATCATCATCACCGTCTTCTATGTATGAGTGATGGGTCCTTGGTGCCATGTGCTATCTGGGTTCCAATGCAGCAGAACAGCACCTATGCTGTGGCCAAGGTTAGAAATTTGCTCAGTGTAAAAGTAGCCTAACAGGAAGCATAGCACAAACACTGCTCGAAGGACTAAATCTCATTTACAGTCTACACCTTATAAATTTGAGACCTTTTTGGAAAAGCTGGTTAAGAGAATGGTGGATGTGCATAGCCTGGGGAATGAACTTAGAATAATAAGAAATCTTGTCCAAAAAGGACTGGAGCACCTTCAGGTTCTTGGTTGCCATCAGGCTGATGATGGCCTCGATGTTCTCATCCATAGGAATGAGGCCATCTTTGCTAAGCACATGTTCCGAAAAATGCATGTTTGGGGAAAAGAAACTACATATCCCTAATTTGCAATAAAGGCATTAGAAAATTGCCTGCAGAGTTCACAAATCTTCCTTTTGCATGGAGCCCATGGCCCAGATGTCAGTAAGGTATTTGATACAACTGGGAATGCTCTTAATCAAATTTTCAAATATCATCAACAAATTCCTGGGGCAGACAAAATTCCAAAGAGCAAGTGATTAAACTGGTAAATCTCAAAGAGGGTGTTTAGCACTGAGAAACAGCTTCGAATGTCAACTGCAGGTATGCATCACCCAAGCTGACGCAGGAAAAATACTGGCCCCCTGACAACTTCGCAAACAACTTCTGTGCACATGGAATTGGATATAAACCCACGATATGTTGTGCCTTGTCTGTCTGTTTAAAACTGCTGCAAAGACACATCGTGCAATTTGGTCTCTGAATCACCACCAAACAAAATAGAAGAAATAGAATAAATAACACCAAGTTAAGTTTCTGCCACTGGTGCAACTTGGCCTTGACCTTATCATGCATGGAGAGGAGAATGGGGCAGTGTGACAAAATTTACATATTTCTGACAGCTTCAGGGAGACACGGGTCTTGAAATTTTCTATCAAACCCCACTCCAACAGCTAGTCACATATGACCATAGTATAGTGCAGATCTTGAAAGGTGACCAATTGAGACATTAAAAAGACTTAATAATGATCTGGAAGCCAAAGATAGAAAAAGTATTCAGTCTGAAAATATTTTGTGCCAATATTGAATTAACCACTAGCAACACAAGCTATCATTCCACATTCTTGTAATATGCTGAGGTGGAGAATTGCCCCCGCAATTGTATGATGTTGTGGCTATTTTTTGCAACATAGCCCAAGAGGCTGTATGTGTGTAAGTTAATTAGGCTGACTGTTACCCTCATGTCTACCTGAAATTCAGTAGGTCATCCATCCATGACCATCATTAGCAGAATACACAGGAATGATTCTTGAGGAGTGCTTTAAACAGTTAGCGCGTCCAGGGAAAACACTGGGGCCTCTGACGACTGTCCTGAGGCTTGCCATCTGCCCCAAACTGATGCCAAATGGCTTACTTTATGGCATACTCTGCACATGGTGTCTATATGTGGGCAGCCCTGTCTAATATGCACCTAATGACAATCAAGGGAGGGTTACCAACACACTCACTGAGGGAAACAGATTCCCAGGAGAATTATGCTGAGGACCAAAAAACATCATGAGTGGGAATCATAATGTTTTGAATTAGTTGTTCCCACTGAGCTCAATGTGAGTGAAGACAGGCAGCATTATGACATCTCTGCAATAGAATCATCAGTGTTATCAACACAGAGCAGCTCAGCAAAAGTATCAGTCACCTGGCTAACCCAACGGGGCACCAATGGCTGTTTACTAAGAGTATCTAACTTTGTCACCTGCTAATTCTGGGAAAGTACACCCTTTGCCACTGCCATAAGTTCATGTAATTCAGTAATCAGAGCAACTTCAGCTAAAGAAGGGTTGTACAAGACAAATGTTCTAGTTGTGACTTGGGAGTTGGGTGCTAACTGGATGATCATGACTGAAATCAGAGAGTCCGTACACAGAATAGCACAGTGAGGACACTCAGACTGACACCGGCTTGAAAGGTCTTGCAAGTCAGCAGTCTTGGACATATGTGAATGCCCACGCACTTGTGATGCTGGCTAAACTGCAACCATGCTGACACCACATAGGTTTGATGCCCAAAACACCATTTGGGCAACTGACTGAGGGCTTTGAATTTTGCACAATTTTATACAACCTTGTGCTGCTGGACAATAATGAGGTAGCCTAATCAGCTAGACAGATGATGAGCTTTACCTGGAAATGCAGCAAGAACTGGTGCATGTGATTCTCCGAACTTTTCGTACACTTGGCAAACAGTGTCAGGGTTGGTGCTGGGCCCGCCACCAGTGTAGCATTGGAGCAGATCAATTCTGCATTATGTTTGAGCAGCTCCTGCTGCAGCTTTTGTTGCTGCTCTTGGAGGTGCTACTATTCCTGCCAGCACAGAATAAATGTCGATCCATGGCCACCACAAATTAACACTATGAAAAAATTTAAAGTGTCACATATGTAGGAATGTCCTTCGTCATCATTTTTACATGATAATGCCACAAAATCATTTTATTGGCACGAATGTAAGTACTCAAGCCAGTGGTCACTCAACTATGGAAGCAGAGAGCTGGATCTGGAAGAGGAAACAAATTCAACGTGTTGGTTAATCTATGGTCGGTAGTGGGTAGTGGGTAGTGGAAGGGGGGGGGGGGGGGGTGTCAAAATGCCGCACAGAGACAGGCCCAGCCTACTGTCACTGACTAGTAAACACCTGAGTATGCAGTTCTACCCATACAATGCTATGTGCTTGCCATCCGTGACAGTTTGTCACACTACTCTGCCGCAAGACCCACACCAGCTCATCTACACCCATGTACATGTCTGCTAGCAGTGATACGTAAACTGAATACTCAATCTTTCTCTCATGGTCACCTTTTCCTCGGAAGTCTCCTCCCGAAGATATGAATGGAGGACTAATCTGAAATCTTTTGGCAATGGAGAGATCATTATCACATTTTTCAATTACAAGCCATGAGTTCTGCGGATACACATTGTGCATCTTTAATGAACTGGTTTTCATCGCCTTCAGCCTCCTCATGATTCTGATCATTGCTGATTCTTCTGCTTTTTAGTGTCCGTTCTCCACCCCAAGGCCATGAGGTTGTCCTGAAAACCTGTCCACCCCTGTGTCTTCTTTGGCAATGACATTAGCAGAATGAGGGTGATTCCTTATACTGGGAGCCTTTGCTTGCTCTTGCTGATGATTTTTATTCAAAATTTTGGCAACAACTGCATTCAAACTTGGGATATTTTGATTATTGGTCAGAGACATTATCCCTATACCATGGAATGTATCTCTGACCAATTGGTGCTTCAAAAATCACCATATGGGTCAATTCCGTGTCAGCCTTATGAACTGTAGTAGGACAGCACTTCTCATGCCAGTTTTAGTGGGATATCAAGATGACTGGTGTAATTAGGTATCCTGTTACAGGTGTGGTAATGGTGTGGGTTGATTAGCTAAGCAGTGGGTTTGGATCTAAGAAGATGTCTGCTGATAAATCATAAAAGAAGACATAACATTTGTTTATTATTACATCAAGTATAGTGGTTGTGCTGTAGCAGTCAGCCACCAGTGTCGGACATCTGCCCTGGAGTGTGGTGAGGACGTTGAACTCAGAACTCAGGCCTTTATCAACATGGACAGGTCAATGTTTTAACAGGCCATAGTGAAGCACAATCATGCCATCAGCACTAAGGCAGCAAGGAATCACAGTGTCAGTCACCCCAGGCTGGCAGGCAGCATGCCGCTAAGTCAGACTCTGCAGTCGCTCACATTGGCTGGTGTGGCTACGAAACTCACTGTGGAAAGTTGAATTGAGGACTTCAACTTCGGTGGAAATGACAGTGGCCTGCACAGTGGCAAGTCTGCAGTAATAGAAAGTGCCTGCACAAGGCAAGTAGCAGCTGAGCAGCTAGTCAATCCCAGGTGCAAACCATGAACCTCCAGGTAGGCAACCTGAAGTTTGTAGAAGTTGGCCAATAGGTGATCCCCTGGCTGGAAGGCACCAGTTCAACTTCCAGTGGCATCAGGCCTTGCACAGCCAGTAGTTCTACAGCTAGTGGAGCCAGTAGTTCTACAGCTAGTGGAGTGGACATATAGTGGCAGCTGCTAGATGATCCATTTCAGGTCAACAGTTGGTGCGGACTAAGTCTTGTAGCTGGCTGCAGGTGGTGACTGACACTGCACACCTGAAATGGTCAGTGGTTTGGTCCACCAAGGTTTTGCCAAGCCATCAGTCCCTGTCATGTAGCACAAGGAAGTAGTTCAATGTCAGGCCTGGATCATGTCAAAATCCAGGCCGCTGTGGCTACAGTCTGCTTCCGTGATGTCAGCAGTGTTACCATGCCAGCAACAATTCTGGCAGAGTTGCCCTTGGAAGCAACCAATCATAACTACTTTCCATCAGATTCTGCTGGCAGGTAAATTCATGGCTGGTTTTGTATTGACACCCTTGGTTTCTGTTAGTGACGTGATCTGATCATTTTGTGGCAGTGTCTGTGACACCATAATATCCTAATTTCTGTAAGAGAACATTACGGGTCACAGCTCTGACATGACACAGCAAATATCAGGAGCCTAACATTTGCTATGCATTCTTGCTAATAGCCTGCTCAATATTGTATCTGTTTAGAAATCTAACTGTAGTTTGAACTATATAACTTATGTGGTTAGACACAGAAGAAGTGACTTACATATATCATTGTTTAAAATTATGGAAAATGCTGGCAAAAAGCTGAACTGGACTTAAGCTGGATGCTATTTCTGTACATCCTTATTTATACAAAGGATTTATTTCAGTATATTTCCACTAATAGTAAATTCTTCAGTGATAAATCAATGGTTACAGGGGTATGTCAAGCTGTTACTATACTGGTAACAACTGTTTTCATTTTAAAGATTTTATGGTAAATGTTATTTCTTCTGATGAATTTAATGTCATATGAATGTTGATGATATATATCTAAAAGGCAATGTTGAACATTCCAGTACATTTTTTACTTAACCTGACAACTCTGAGTCATCATTAACCCCAGGATGGAATAACAACAATATTAGGAATAACATAGATTGCTAATCACTGTAAAGATGACCCATTGAGCTGCAGACAGGCACAACAAAAGAACAGTTACACATGTAGCAATTGGCCAAGGCCTGAAGGAAACATACATATTTTCACACAGGCAAGCACGCACTTCACTGGTCAGTGTAGCCGGTGGTGGCGGCTGAGTGTGCATATAGATGTAAAGACTTGTTATACAAATATATCACACTACACTCATTTGAAATAATGAGACTATTTGACATAACCTGCACAATTTTTCAGTTTCACTGGTCCCAGTAACTATTTTTTCAATGAAGAAAGTCATGTTATGTAGTAGACTGCATACAAACTGTTCTACAAAAAAAAGGCAACACTGTTTCTGCCTGTAATATCTTTGTTACCTGCACTTTCAGACAGTTTTGACTAAAATGTCTTTTTCACACTGAAAATTGTGTACACATGATGACAACAACAAAATAAGCCTACACTACTGACCTCCTTCTTCTGCACTTCAAGTATTAGGCATTTTCCTGGTATGGTGTCCTCCTCCTTCTTGGTCTTCCCATACTTATTTGGCTTACTGGATCATAATTTCTGACTTTGTAAGGTAGTCTGCCACTATTAATTCTGACAAGAGGTTCACTCCATTTTCTTCTGTTGCCTTCAGTTTTGTTTCTTCCATTAAATATGTTTCATTCTTTCCTAATGTTGCTGTTTTTCAGTCTACATTCTCTACTACAGCCTTTCACAGCTCCAAGCTGCCTGGGTATTACTTTACGTGGGGACAGCCATAATTTTTATAAAACCTCATTTGTCTTATTGTTAGTTTTTAAAGTATCTATCTATTGTTGCACACGTCTCCAAATTTTGCTACTTTCTTGTATACAGGGTGAGTCACGAGGTTTTCCCCTGGTTTCTGGAGGGTATTCCTTAGGTTATTTGGAACAAAAAATGTAAATAAAATATAGGATCAGATCCATAGTTAAGGAGTTACAGTAATTGAAAAAATCAGGAAAATGGCAGAACAAAACTTTTGTTGTAGGATTTCACAATCAAAAAAGCACATAATAATTAAACAATTTTGTAGCAGTCTCTTGCATTCAGAGTGGATTTAAAGCAAGTGTTCAAAATTTCCTCCCTGCATTTGAAGGCAAAGATTTGCACGGGAGTGAACCGCACGAGTAGTATTTCGTAATTTCACTTGCTCGTTCCTTATTGGCGTTGTGGCATCGAAAATGCATTGTATTAATTCTTCTCGTGTTTCCACCTTAACTTCATACACAATGTTTTTCATCCACCCTGAGATGCAGTAATCTAGCGGTGTTAAAACTGGGGTCTGGCAGGCTAGTTGATAGGGCCCCCATGACCTAACCATCAATGTGGGAATTGCTGATTAAGATAAGCTGTTACGACATGGTGGAAGTGTGCAGATCTTGTTTCAGAGGACCATCTTCAAAAAGGTGCGGTAAGTCTTCTCGTAAAAAGTTACTCTACATCTGACCATTTAAATTTCCGGAAGAAAAACAGCCCCAGTAACTAGTCACACACAACACCACACTAGACGAGACATTGACACTGAATTTGCATTGAAATTGAGATATTACCGTGGCATGGGGATTTTCGTCTACCCAGATAAGCATGCTGTTGATGCCATCTCTTGTAAAGGTTGCCTCGTCACTGAACATTATTAAGCGATAGAGCAGCCGATTTCCATTTCACCAGCTACAAAAGTGCAAACGGTTGGCACAATCATGCGGCTCTAAATGGTGAACTTTCTGCACATGAGAAGGACACAGTCCATTCTCCTGAAGAATCCTACATACCTCAGAATGTGAAACAGTCAATCCAGTAGCTAGGCATCTTGTACTTGAATGAGGACTGCACTCTACTGATTTAAGTATGGTTCCCTCTTCATGAACATCATGATGTCTTTCGGAGTGAATGCGAATACTGGGAAGAGTACCAGTTCCAAGAAATGCTCGATATGTTCCACTAAATGTTTTGGCACTCAGAATCCTATAATTAGGATACTGACGGTGATATTCGGCAACAGCAGCTTTCGCATTACCATCACAGAAGTCCAAAATGTACACCACCTCTCCTCACTCCTGCGATGCAAACTTGTACGGCATCACAAAGTGTATTGTACATAGGAGACAATAACAGTAAACAGAGACTGCAGTATCAACAATGTGGTTGTTATGCAAATGTACCACTCGCTGCACTTGTCCACCTAAGACTGATCGTGTGCCCTGTGTGAACACAAGTGTTGTGCTCCATACACTGTGACATGTTTCAGAACTCTGTTGTAGCTCCTTAATTATGGATCTGACCACATTACTGTATTTACATTTTTTGTTCCAAATAACCTAAGGAATAACCTCCGGCAATTGTGGGAAACCCTAGTGACTCATCCTGTGTATCTCTATCATACTCATATGTGATATCACATCACACATAATTAAAAGGTCTGACCTGTTGCTACCAATTTTGTTCTTATTGGGTCCGGCCTATTGTTTTAGTTTTCTTTGTGGATATAATCATACAGTCTTCACTTATATTACTTAGAAGGTAATTTTCTTTTTGCATGACACCCTCTTGTTCTGCTTAAATCATGACATCTGTGCATAAAACACAATTCAGAGTACTCTTTGCCTATATTAAAACCTCCATAAAACTTTGTTTTCTATTCACACAGAATCATCTCGACATGTATTAAAAAAGGACTGGCAAAATGCTACATCCTTGTCTGACACTCCTGTTACTGATGAAATGTGCTGTCAGTTCTCCATTTCCATCTAATGTGGTAGCTGTATTTTCATGAAGACTTCTTGAGGCACTTATTAAATGGAGTTGGTATCCTTTCTTCACTGTGTTCCACAGTTTTCCCTATTAACTTTATCAAAAGCACTTTACGCACCAACAAATGCAAAGTGATCCCTTGATTAAATTCTGTATGTTTTTCGTTGATCATTTTCACCACAAATACTGCACTCATTGTTGGTCTTGCTCTAACAGAACACATTTGTTCTTCACTTAATAAGCACTCTGACATTACTGTTAATCTGCTGTTCAGTACCCTGGTATACACCTTGTATGCTGTACCCACTAGGCTAATCTCTATAGTTCTGGCAGTTACTTCTATCTCTGTTTTTAAACTACAGAATATGTTATGCTTGTTGTCACGTTCTTTTCCAACGCATATTGAACAGATTTTGCAGTCTCAGGTGGATAATAGCTGGAATGTGCAGCTGAAAACATGCTTCTGCTAAATCAGCTTTAGAGAATCAATTGTCATCTACTATGTTTGTGTGCTAACAATTTTTTCTAGATGCAAAAAGGAAGGGAGGGGGAATCTTGTGTTTCAATGTTCAATTGGTGATAACGTCATTAGAGATACAAGGAGAGTCTCAGATTGGTGAAGCAAATTGATCATGTCCTTTTCACAAGAATCTGAGTCAGATTCTAGATGTGACAAAGAATATACAACTGCAATGTACTTCACACTGATAGTGGGTTATTCAATTCATACCAGACACTGGCATTTGAGGCACAGTCTACAAATAAATACCGTTTAAATGAAAACAGCAAATGCAATAGAAACAAAAGGATAAAAACAAGGACAGGTTTGATGAAAAAGTACAATTATAAAACAAAAACAATGAGGTTATTGACAGTGGGGATAGAGTAGCAAATAAAAAGGTGTTAGCATGACTGACGACTTAAACACTGTCAGTAAGCACACAGATTGCAAGCAAATGTTGACACTTAGCAGGCTGACTATGTGACTGTGACTAAGATGGGCCAGTTTTCACCTTTTTATATGTTGATAAGTATTGCCAGTGATGTGGACCATTCAATGTGATTGAGTTCAGTCCATTCTGGTACTACAATTCAAAGATAATGTGCCATTGTCTGGGCTATAATTTTTGGGAAAATTCTACTTACCTCATCATCCTATCATTTTTATTGAAACCCTCCATACAGTTTTGTTTGATTAATAAATTCCGAAAGTCATGTCCTGATGCTATCTAACTATGTTTGGATGTCTGTCAAATTTTCATCCTACTCACTTGTGATATTATTTGCTACTGGACTGCCCTTGAATCTTCTTAGTTCTTCCTACCTGTCCCTTATTGCATACTGACACTCAAAACGTTCCCAAGCATGACCTGTCGAAGTAGAGAAGACTGTGCTAGCAATATGGTAGATGCGCTATAAACACGTCTTGGCATTCAAATTCAGACAACCTACTATACAGTGTCAAAGTTGTGTTGCTGTACATCTGCTTCATAGTTTGCTTCCTGACTCTCCTCCTTTTGTCATATGGTGGAATTATTCGAATGTGATTACTGGAGGAAGTTCATTTCCCCCATTCCTACTGAATAGCCTCCATGAGAGCTGGAGAACAGTGTGAGATCCATGTTTGACAATAACCCTGGTATCGTGATAAAATGGTTCATATCTACGGTATTGAGAATAACTGCTAATCATATTTGGTTCACAATCATTCATTCTCTGGTCTAGGTGGAGATACAATACATTAGTGCATGGTAGCTACTCAATGGCACAACTTCCCTCCTCTTTTCCCAAACTCTGTACAGGCTCTCCCAAACTTCTGTGGAAGTAGCACCTCAAAGAGGAACAATACAGTATGGAGTTTAGTTTATCTACAGCTTCAGCATTGTTGCTGAGAAAAAGCAGTCATTTCTTGCATAGTGTACAGTATGCTTTGTTTGTATGTGACAACTTGAAACTTTGTCTGGGACAGTTATAGTTGGTTATAGTTGTCTTCAACACTGCATACTTCCAAAGATTTTTTCTCATTTTCACATGTCTTTTAAGACTGCACTCAGTGCAACTGTGGATTGACTTCATTTCATCGAGAATGACATTTCTCCAGAACACACTGTTTCACATGCTATTCTTAGAAGATCATTTTCCAATATCACGTCTATTTTGATATATGTAGCTGCCAGAATACAAAATGACTTGGATAAGGTTTTCCTTAATCATTCTGGACACTGTGTCCGTAACACACGAGACAAACTTGTTGCCACCAGTTTAACCCAGGTATCATCGAACCAACAGCACACCACATCATGACTTTCTGAATTATACACTGTAAAGTTAAAAAGAGCCAATTTTGTTTTATAATAAACTATGGTTGCCTGTAAATATGGAGCTAATTTCATGGCCTGTAAGTCCATGATGTACACTAATCAGCACTTCCAATTGAAATCTTTCTTACTTTCATCTTTTTGTAGCCTCGCCTGCTCTTTCCATTCTATGTGCTGCTTCCACATCTCTTCATTCATGTTCCCAAACCTGTAACTGCCACATAAGTCACATTGTTCTTCCTTCAGGAAAGATAAGCTAAGGTTACTGTCTTTGAAAATCAAGTTAATGGTGTTCAACTTATTTGTTGAATATCTACCACATTTCAGTTTGCCTTTTGGAATGTGTAACAGTGTAGTTTGGATTGTACAGTAGGATGAAGGTATAGCTTGGATGAGGATTTCCAGTCTTCTCATTATTCTCCTTCATCTGTTTTATCTGAGAGCTTGAATTTTCTGAATTAGGGCTCATCTTACATGGAGAAATATCCAATCAATAAAGGATTGTCCATTCTTTGGTTCCAGGAGTATCGAAGAAATATTCTTTGCATATTCCATATTTTCTCATCTCATTTCTCAATTAATAAACCACTGTATCCTTTCTCCCAGATTATCCAGTGGTTTTCACAAGATGTTCGGTTGGGATCATGACCAGAAGCCTGGTTACATAAGTTTTCTCTGATCCAACATAGTCATCTTCCAGGATCTGTCAAATACTGCCTCCCTACCTTCGTCAGAAAATTTGACACTTTCTTTGAAAGGATTTCTGACGTATCTTTGAAGTAAAGGACAGACCTAATTTTTCTGACCGACTACAATGAGATTTCACTGCAGCTCGAATGTTGCATTGGGTGGAGTGGTTGAGGGGAGGAACTGTCACTGAGGAAGTTCTACGAATGAAAAATTTTATTACGGTTTTAGACCTCATTAATAGTGAGGGCCTGCTAAGACTATCTATGAAAGATAAAGTACCACAAATTATTGATCTATGAACCAAGTCAAGAAGAAGTTTTGAAACAGAATGGTAACCGTCATCATTTATGCTGTATTGCAGACTGAACTAATAACCATGTTCTGAATAAGGTACAAAAGACGTCAACTCATAGCTTGTTCACTGTCATACTGGAGGATTCTGATTGTGGCTTTATCTATTTTTTGTATTTTATTTCAACCAGATATCCATCAACCTGCTGAAATGAGCCTGGCAAAGGAGGAACAATGAGGTAGTTGATAGTACTTTTGCAAGGGTATGGGCGTATGCATCTGCATGTGACTACAGAGGGAATTTAAAATTAATATGACCAGAATATGTTTTTCATAATATTTACACATAGTTTAAACCACATGTTAATTTATACCTTCCATGTTTATGTTATGTTCCAAACTACATATTTCTCTAGATGTGTTATCATACGCAACAGTAGAAAATGATACAAGCAAATATAACACACTCAGTCTTACTGTATTTATGAAAATACAATCTTACAAGAAAAAAAGGGATGGCCATGTTAACAAATGACAAATGATACAAGAGCATGTAGCACAGGAACTAATGGGCTTGGTAAGTGGCTGGGATGTATCTTGGCATATCCTCATAAGCAAATGTATTAATTAATACATCTAAACAATCCAGAGTGCATATTGAATAAGCAACAACCAAGGAACTCAGTGCTCAGAATAACAGAATCAGAAATGTTTAATAATTATATAAAACATTCAGAGTGCATGTGGGATAGGAAATGACCAAAGAATGCACTTCCCAAAAAAAATTATGACTTACAATACAGACAAAGCACTATTAATTAACTTTCTCCAATAGAATCAATCAACTTGACAATACAGGAGCACAAATGAATATGCAATTAAACAACATACCAGTACCCAGACAGAATATTAATAAACCAGATCCTCAAAGTTCATCTAGGCTACAGCACACGAGCATGAATTAGAATCAGACACACAAGTAATAATGAACAGTGAAAGGATACGAGGCACTCAGTACATATCTCACCCGCAAGACCAAATTCCAAAAATACCCAACCAAGGCCAACATCTTACTCAATGCTAAACACACAAGAGACAAAATTCACAGTGGAGTCAAAGATCTATACATTCTGCTCCATACAGAATACCAGAATGCTAAAGCAAGGAAATCCAGCAGCAATGACAATTTAATTTTTTGTAGGTGCACTTCCTTCAGCCAGTACTCCTCAGCTGAATACACTAAGCCTACCAGTGGCTTCCTTATGTTTCACTGTATAGCAAATCAAGTAGGCACGCCCTGCCTCACTTGTATGCACTACACCAGCACTGATGACAGGAAAGAGACATTCCTATAACTATCACACCTAGAAATGTACCACAGCAGCAAGTACTTCATTCCCATCTGCACAGTATTCCTTGAATTCAAGAAGTCCAGCATCACCCAGTGCTCCAGCAGACACAAAGTCCCTTGTTGACAGCAAATGCCTATCAGCCTTGGTCAGCTGTCCACCAGGCTGCCTCTCTGGTCCATCACATGTTGTCTGCTTCATTTCTCCCAGGGGCAGCCCTCACCCTCCAAGCTCTGGTTGCGTTCGATTCGTTGTCCAATTCCCATCTGCCTCTGCTCCACCGTGGCTGCCTGCCACAGACCAGTGGTCCTTACAGCCATACTGTGCAATTCCAAACAAAACAAAATGAGTAATAGGTAGCAGAAGTAGAGACCAATGGAAGCAAACTGGATGAATCTCCATGTGTGAAG
Source organism: Schistocerca gregaria (assembly GCF_023897955.1). Lineage (NCBI taxonomy): Eukaryota > Metazoa > Arthropoda > Insecta > Orthoptera > Acrididae > Schistocerca > Schistocerca gregaria. Next base: position 490,410,619 of record NC_064927.1, on the reverse strand, counting down.
TTCCTAGCAATCAGATGGATGATAAACTGAGGCAGTACCAGAATTGGTACAACTCAACAAAAAGGCTGTTTACAACCTGCTTTGTGATTCAGAATCTTACTCAGCATGTTGAATTGCAGACACAATTTATACAATACTTCCTTTCAGTTGTCATTGGACAATCTTCTGGGGCATTGAAATTGGCATAGAAAAGGTATTTATTGTGCAGAAGCACTAAGAATACTGTGTAAAACTGATAACAGAACATCTTGCACAACTCTCTTCAGGGAGCAAGAGATTCTTTCAGTTTCTTGCTAATACAGTTACTTCCTAACGGCATTTGTGGCTTGTAACACAAGTGAATTCAGGCTGAACCATGCAATGCATAACTACACACCTTGAAGTAAAAAAAGACCCGTATCATATGTTGAGTTGTGAATTGATTTTCATATTCTAATGTATCATTCTAGGTTGCTAATAGGTGTCGTACAGGAAATCAAAAATTCCCCATTTATTCCAAAATAATATGTAAGTTTACCTTATAGCAACTCCTACAATTTATCATAATTTACAGAGCCATGGAGGTAAATTGCAGTTAACTCTAACCTTCAGATTAAAGAGGTTTAGACTTGGCCAGAAAATAAACTGCTGTTCTGTGTAAAGTTGCAATATGCTTCCTTTGAAGTAACTGTTTTCTCCCAATTTAAATAAAGCAACTGAAAAGAATTTTCAGTATCATTGTGCATTGTGAGTGGCCTAGTCATAATTTATTGTCAATACATTTTACTTAGCAGCTTGCAATGCCCGTCAATTTGTAATTTGACTTGTTCCACATTATCAGATTTACTGAACGCAGTGTGAGAATGAATGAATGAGAGCAACAGTTGCGGTGCCCAAACCATTACGTTGTAATCAAATAAACAGTAGTCGTCCGCTGACATTACCGAGAGTAAGAGAGGTACCGAAAAATGTATTTGTGACATGCTGCAACATAAATCTAGAAATCTGACTTACGACCGCTATGTTACGGGCCAAAGCTGTAGAGGCTGACCCGCTATTTTTAATGTTATTATTCATTTCAACTGTACCAAAAGGAACTGGTTGCTCATACTCCTACAATTACGCAAGTGTAGCACGACACTATGCGTAGAAAACATAGACTGCAAATAGTTTGTTATACCGTAATATGGGCAATTAAAAGGAAGTTCTATAGGTATCATGCCACGGAACATAATCTGCTAAGAGCTGGACGCAAAATTTGAAAGCTCTCACAACCTCATTTTACTCCCTTGTAAGGTTGGAATCTTTGTGCGCAAAAAAATAAAACTCCGTTGCAAATATAGTTTGCACCTTCCCCAGAGAGTAAGTTTTGGATGTGTTAGCATTACACGAAAGACACGCGCCACAAATAACAGTTAGTGATAGAGAATTGGACGTCGTTGTCATGTAGCACGGCAAAATTTGTATCACTCCCGCGGTGTCATTTGTTTTTATTTTCAGTGTGGTATAGAAGGCTACGACTGCACACTAGCGAGCTCTGTGGCAATACGCGTAATCGCGCGCAGAAGTGCGGATGGTTAGTGTATGTTTACGAGTGTGGGCCGGTTGGGAAGAGGTTAGATCTGCACGCGAACTCAGTAGTAAAAGTGAGATACGTGTTGTATGATTCTGCTCCGGCATTGTGATAACAACGAGATATATCTATATAAACTACAGGTTTTGAGACGCGCTATGTCATTAAGACCGGCGTGAACTACAGTGTGTGAATAGTCAATCACCATAGGAAGTTACTGGCGTAAGTACAGTTTTGCATGACGCTTTCTAAGTTTCCTTACCTTTCATTCTCACACATTTACTTAGTATGACGATGGAATTGAGTGGAAAAAAAGAGTTGATATGAATGCTGGATTCTGTCATGCTCTAAGGCTTGCTATAACCAATGGCAGTTCATCTGGGCGTCTGATGATCGCCAAGTCGACCAATCACAGGCACCGCTGGCTGATGGCGGAAAATATGAATCGTACCGGCTAGCGTGCAAGTATTGTATATAGTTGCACATGTCACGGACAGCTACACTGCTATATATTTCATACAGTGCCCTGAATTAATAATTACTGAAATAAAGTTTCACCATAAATAAACAAATTAGGCCTACTGATCTTCAGATTTGGCAAAGTATAATTTTCACCAGCGCTTATTTGTTTGTAAAACGATATTGTAAGATATACAATTTTCCCGTCAGATTTCTTACCCCGTGTTAGTATCCCGCCGTTGTGGTTACTTTAACACGTTGTTAGAGTATTCCTGAACTGCTTCAATATTTATCTGATTAAAGAGACTTAATCGAAGTACAGTATAGCAATAATTGTGCTATCTGTGATCTGGTCCATGTCTGCTAGTATAATATATCATATTCAATACTAAAATTGTAGTGATTGCGAGACGATTAACCAAAACCCAACTAGACTGCCGCAATTAAACATAGATACATTGTCTAGTGCTGCGAAATTTCAGTATAAAACGAAACGCGATGTGAGACACGGAGCCGAAAGTGGAAGCTCTTTCGTTTTAGTGACAATTCTGCAACGTGGAATGTAGCTTTTGCCTCTTGGAGTAATGCCATGCGTGGTTTCTTGTTGAAAGTAGGAAAATAACTTTTCAGTGCAAAATACGTCGTCGTGATCAAGTTCTTGCTTTTATTATCTTATATTCCAATGCGGAAATTGGAGACTAATCGGACATTTTCCTAGACAAGCGTGGAAAACGCCATAAAACCACACTCATCTGACCGATGTCAGATTACCGACTTTTTGTCTAGTACAACGACCCAGGACTGCCTCACTTTCCAGTCTTACAAGCTAGCGTGCTGCGACTTTGTACACAACATTTTAGTCAATAAATAGCCTAGAAAAATTTACACAGCCACAATAACAGAAATAATTTTATTTCATAATTTGTTTCACACTGTTTAGCATTTACACTTAAGTATAAGCACTTTGTGAGAAATTTAGATCCGTTCTTGAGTGAGTTCTTCGTTGACTGGTTTGTATGCAACTCTTTAAAATGGAAATTCCAGCGTCTGCTGCAGCACAAACAAGTAGTCTGACTCGAAAGCATAATATCAATTCACAACAGGGGATAATTCTTTCTTGAACTGCTGGTCTGTTGCAGTGTTACGGTTCTATTGCAACACGAACTGGGAGGAAAAACCACTCCTCTGCCTACAAAGTGACCTGATCTTTTCGGTAGTGTCTAATGAGAGAGAGATTAGCCACCATGGTGTTATCGAGTTAAGACAGCTCTTGTGTTTGGTCGAACTGTTAGACAGCATATGGGACGAACTGAGGTCATTTACTACAGACTGGCAAAAGCAGGAGAATTATTAAATCACGGGCTAGGTAAACTAATGAGCCCAAATATTATGACCACTGCCTAATCGCTTGTTTGTCCACCTTTGGAACGAAATGCATAACTAATTCTGCGAATCAGGGATTCGATAGATTGTTGGTAGGTTTGTGTCTACGCACAGGTCATGCAATTCGAACAAGTAACGGGCCGTTGATTTGCATACGCAGTGATGGCGCGCTATAGCGACGCATATGGGTTCCTTAGGATTTACAACAGGCGAATTTGGTCGCCTACACGTAATGTGAGTTCACTATAATGTTCCTCAAACCACTGTAGCACGTTTCTGGTTCCGAGACACGGTCAGTTATACTGTTGAAAGATGACATCGCCGTCGGGAAAGATATCAAGCATGAAGGGATGCAGGTGGCTCGCATCTGTCAGCATGCCTTCGATTACCACAACAGGTCCCATGCAAGCGAAGGAGAGTGTCTCCCATAGCATAATACTGCTCCCATCAGCCTGCGCAGCCGTGCGGTCTAAGGCGCCTTGCACGGCACGTGCGGCTCCCTCCGTCGGAGGTTCGAGTCCTTCCTCGGCATGGGTGTGTGTGTGTGTGTGTGTGTGTGTGTGTGTGTGTGTGTGTGTGTGTGTGTGTGTGTGTGTTGGTTTTGTCCATAGCGTAAATTAGTTTAAGTTAGATTAAATAGTGTGTAGGCTTAGGGACCGATGACCTAAGTAGTTTGGTCCCCTAAGACCTTATCACAAATTTCCAATTTTACCAGCCGCTGTTCACCTCTATGCAGAGTTTGTGGAGACGACCATCGACCTTGTGTAGCAAAAATGTGATTCACCGAAAGAGACGACATGTGCCCATTGATCGATGGTCGAATCGCGATGGACTCGAGCCCAATGAAATCGTAATTGACAATATCGTTGGGTCAACATGTGAACACGTAGGAGTGATCTATTGCGAAGCTCCATTATCAGTGTGAATATGTACTAACTGTAAGTAAAGCAATGAAGGTTGGCAAATACTTATCTTAGTTTAATCGTGCCACTTGGAGAATTTTCAGAAAATGGAAACCAGTACACTCTTGCTACAAACTATACTGAAGGGAAACTGATAAAGAAAATTTAACAGCAACTTGTGCATTCGTTAAAACTGCGATATAAGTACCTGAAGGCTACAATAATTTTCACAGTCAGATCCTGGCGAAAGATTTGTCAGAATATCCTAAGGAATTCCGGTCATACGTGAAGTCAATGAACGGGTCCAAACCACCTATTCACCCTCTTATGGATCCACGTGGAGTTGAAACGGAAGATTTCAGAGCGTCTGTTTTATGTATTTGTGTTAAGTACCGTTCATTAATTTTTTTTAAAGTGTGTGCATACTTTGTGAGAGTTGAAATAGCGGGAGACGACTCTGTAGTGTTGTTTCACGCCACCGTTGTCTCAGATTTGGTGGGAGATTTGTTCTTGTGATTTTGTATATATTATAAATTGTAGTTTCACGTAGTACGAAATGCTTGTCGACTGTGCTTGTTGTTTGCGTAAACAAGGTGATTTGGCCACTGTCCAGAAATACCTAGAAGTGTCACTGACTGTGGTTGTCAAGTTTCAGGCTATTGCCCTAACAGATGATGGGGCTCCTGTGGCGAAAGCTGCGACATTGACGTGGTAATGATGTTTGGGTTGTGGGGGGTTGGCTGTGCGCTCATCAGCGCCCGTACGAAGTCCCAATCTTTACACAGCCCAGTCTAGCCACTTTCACGAATGATGATGAAATGACGAGGACAACACAAACACCCAGTCGCCAGGCAGAGAAGATCCCCAACCCGGCCGGGAATCGAACCCGGAACCCCTGTGATCCATAGGCAGCAACGCTAGCCCCTAGACCACGAGCTGCGGACGTGACACTGAGGTGACAAAAGTCCCCGGACATATCCTCCTTTGACCCAGCGCACTGCAGCAACTTGACGTGATGTAGTCTCAACAAATCGTTGGAAGTCTCCTGCAGAAATACTGAGCCATGCTGCCTTTATAGTCGTTCATGACTGCGAAAATGTGTCTGCAGGATTTAATGCACGAACTGACATCACGATTGTCTCCCACAAATGTTTGATAAGATTCATGTCGGGCGATCCGGGTGGCCAAATCATTCTACAAATTGTCCATAAGGCGACATGGCGCATTGTCATCCATGAAAATTCTATTACTGTTTGGGAACATGAAGTCCATGAATGGCTAAAAATGGTCTCCAAGTAGGCAAACATAACCACTTCCAGTCAACAATCGGTTCTGTTTGACCAGAGGACACAGTTCATTCCATGTAAACACAGCCCACACCATTATGGAGCCATCAGCAGCTCGCACAGTGCCTTGTTGACAACTTTGGTCCATGGCTTCGTGGGGTCTGTGCCACACTCGAACCCTACCATCAGCTCTTACCAACTGAAATTGGGGTTCATCTGACCAGGCCATGGTTTTCCAGTCACGTAGGGACCAACCGCTATGGGCAGGAGCCCAGGAGAGTTGCAGGCCATGTTGTGCTGTTGGCAAAGGCACTCGTACCGGTCGTCTTCTGTGAGAGCCCATTAACGCCAAATTTCGCCGCACTATGCTAACGGATACGTTCGTCGTACGTCCCACGTTGATTTCTGCGGTTATTTCTCCCAGTGTTGCTTGTCTGTTAGCACTGACAACTCTACGCAAATGCCGCTGCTTTCGGTCATTTAGTCGAGACCGTCGGCTACTCCGTTGTCTGTGTGGCGAGAGGTAATGCCTGAAATTTGTATTCTTGACACTGTGGATCTTGAAATACTGAATTCCCGAACGATTTCCGAATCTGAATGTTCTGTGTGTCTAGCTCCAACTGCCATTCCACATTCAGGGCCTCTTCATTTCCATTGGTGGCCATAATCACATCAGAATCCTTTTCACATGAATCACCTGAGTACAAATGACACTTCTGCCACTGCACTGCCATATTATACCTTTTGTACGTGATACTGTGGCCATCTAATTATTTGCACATAGCTCTGCCAATATTTTTGTCACCTCAGTGTCTGGTGCTGCTGCAGACCACTGGAGACACCGATGTAGCTGCGTCTTCTAGTATCTGACTAGTGGGTCCTCATTCATTGCTGACTGGTGGACAGCCCTGGTTTTGCGTAGCTGTGGATGGAAGGTAAATGTGGGAATCGGCTGCTCGGTTGTCCTCTTACACCATAGCATCGTGTACTAGGCGCTGTCTAGTGCTGGTAACACATCTGAACCAGAAGAGGATGCCCAGTCTGTTGGACCAATGGCCGATTTTCCTGCTTAGTCTGGACAAGCACGGAGAGCTGGTGTATTGGTCATTGGACACTCCAACGTTAGGCACATAATGGATTCTCTGAAAGAAACAGCGAGCACCTTATGGAAGGAAACCAATGTGCTGTCTGTATTTTTGCCGGGAGGTCTCGTCAAAGATTTGGAGGTGACTGCCGGCAGCTGTTGAATGCAGCAGCTGCAAAAAACTGCAAATCGTAGCTCTTGACACTTGCCGCCTGGGTTCTGAGGCCATCCTCGGATGCCTTAGGCCAGTGGTCGCCAAAATGCGGGCCATGGGCTACATGCTGCACAATCAAGTATTCATATGGCCTTTGTGTTTCAAAACGAATTTTTGGGTTTTAAGGCTTCATAGTATTTATTACATTTAACGTACAGTTATAAATAATACATATAATGAAAGAGCTACTCAGTTTTACTTACAGCTGTTCAGCGTGAGCACCATTCATCACACGGCACACATTGAATTGATAGGTGAGTTCTTCACAAACCTTGATCAGTGTATCTGGAGTAATTGGTTCAGTCATGCCTCTTACGTTAGGTATATCAGCTTGTAGCAGAGGTGTATACACGTGATCCACAGGTAGAAAACTCATGGCGTCAACTTGGGGACCGTGCGAAACAAGCTCTTGTCATCCGACCCCTTGCGGCCAATCCAGCGGTCCTGTACGATGTCGTTTAACCACTTGCTTATGAAGTTATGACTGTCAGGCGGCGTGTCAGTTTGCCGCCAAAGAAAGTTCTGTGCTTCAGCTTCTTCCAGTTGAAAAAAGAACCATGCTTCTCTAACATAAAGACAAGAAACAACTGTTAGAGTTGCTTCACAAAAAAAAAGGCCCTTAAACTTTCTGCCAGGATATGGCACAAGAAACATCGAGTTTAGGGAGTACTGATCTAGCTATACCAGTTCGTGTGTATTTTCTGACCCAAAGATGCGCACATTCTGTGTGTTCACGTTTCCGCGTAAAAAGCCCATTCTTCAGTGAAAATGATAGAATCCACGAAATCACTGTCGTTCACCAACTCTTTTTTTTTTTTTTTTTTTTTTTTTTTTTTTTTTTTTTTTTTTTTGTTGTTGCAAAGTTGGCAAGTAAGCCGTAGTCTGTGGGCTTTAGAGCTTGTAACAACTGCGTACAATTAGGACATAGCTGTGTCCCTTCAAAAGTCTCCACACAGGCGTCACTGTAATTGCTAATTCATGACTAGCCTTCCAAACAGGTTTTTTGTGGCTACTCTTGAAGTACTCTCTCACTCGTTCAGCACGTTTTTTAGTCACTCTTGGTTGTCCAGTGCTCTTGCCTTTGCAAAGACAGCCAGTGTCTTCAAGCAGATATCATTTACGGATGTTATTGTCGCCTAGAGGATTACAATGGAACTTGGTAAGGAATGCACGTTTCACTGTAACAATAAGTTTCCTTGCAAACTGTAAGGCACAAAAAACTTTGGTTTCCTACTCGTCATCTTTTGCTACTAGTGCTTTCTATCGGAAGACACAGAAAACGATGCATGCGTGCAGATATATTAACTAAACTGTTAAGAGTTGCACTTTAATGTATTATCTACAATTGTAAGTTGAAAGTAATAAACGGTACAAAGCCTTAAAAGCCCGATATTCGTTTTGAAACACCCAGTAACATGTATGAGGTTTACCTTTGCCTTACACATAAGGTGGCACCACCTACCTGCGGGTATGGTGGCGCCATCTATTGGTCGAGAGACTGACGTGTGCGCACCGTTTGATGTTGTCTAGCGCCAGTGTGGTTTCACGCCGAACAGAAGGTGGTCACACAAGTTATCGTCCACTGGCGAACATGCAGGCGAGTAAACAGAAACAACGAGGAGTGATTCGATTTTTGCGGCGGAGAGAGTTGGCGGCCATGAAATGTATTGACGGACGAAGGTTGTGTACCGTGAGTACAGTCTAAGTCTTTCAAGTGTTGTGGAATGGCGCAAACGATTCCTCGAGAGGAGCGAGTCACTGGAAGACGGTGCTCATCCTGGACAGGCTCACCGTGTCATCGTACCGGAATAGGTGAGGTATGCACTTCACAGAAGGAAATTTCTTATTTGCGTAGCAGAGTACGGGTAACGTGCACTGTTAAGTTATCTAGGTTAGAGGGACCTCTCCAAAGCGTCGATTATGGTTTATCTGCCTTGCTTGCAGAAAGATCAGGCACGACATTGTCAGGAGAACGTTCCTTCTTGCAGATCAAGAACAGAAAATGTTAACGCGGTATTAGTAAATGGCTGGAGCAACCCTGATAAAGTCCCAGAATTAGTTTCACTTCTTACGAGTAATAATTACCAAGTGGTATTAACACAAAAAGATGTCCAACCGAAATTGAGTAGCAGCGAAATCGTAACTTTAAAATGCAACATGTATCACAAGGATAAGCTAGGCGACGTATTTCTTGCCTCAAAGGACACTGTAGTATCTACTGAAATTATTCCAGATTCCGAAAGTGAAATGTTCTGCCCGAATGTAAATATCAACAGTGGGACAAATATGGTAATCGGATGCATTCATGACTGTTTGCTCAGGAGTTGTAGTAGGAGTGCGCTTCAGGCAGAACTTGGAGAATCTAGCGAGCAAGTTTCTTTATCGTTCTATTCTGATATTTAGCTGTGGTAATGAAGATGTGGAGCACAAATGCATAAAATTCAAAAGCATTGTACAACCTTTTTGTGCAGAGGAAGATTTTGAGGGGTTGGAAAGACCTATCGTGGTTCAACAGCCGTATTAGCAAATTGTAACGAAAGTGTAGAGAGCTTAATCACGGATTGAGGAGATGTAAAAGCTTGGCCAACAAACAAAAGTCGTACAAAGCCAAAATGAGCGCAAGGACAACATCGTCATAAGCATATACGAATTCGAAGATACCGTGTAGCGTAGGATTTGGGTTGGGAGTCGTGCAGTCGGGAGCTCAATTTTGCAAAGAATTTACTGAACATAAAATATCCAGAAATGTTAACTAACAGAACTTAATATACAGTCCAGCAGGCTCTACAATAGAATAACAACTTGAAATACAGACATATGAAATTAAATTACATATACATATGTACATATTGACACACAAGAAACTTAAGTTTGTCTTTACAACTGAATATCTAGTCTTTCAATCCAGCGCCCTGCACCTGGAGATGCTAGCAGGAAGTCCTCTTTGGCGCCGTAATAGGCTCGAATCCTGCATTCCCTGACAATGTGGTGAACAACGGGTATAGAGCCCCGCAGTCACAGGCTGGATCAGGGCAGCTTCTTCCACGTAAAGAGAGCATCCCTGCATCGGCCATGGCCGGTACGGATTCTGTTGAGAGTAGCCCAGGTCTTGCGTGGTTGGTCGAATCCACTTGGAAGTTTAGCACCTGAGAAGATGTTATGCAGGTGCACATCTGTCACTGCTTCTCACCGACGGAGGAAACGTTGCTCACGTCCGAAAGTTCAACATTAAAATACCCTACAACTTGCCTCCTGGTTGGTGCTAATTGAGCAACAGTGATTACAGGCAGCCAGACTATCCATACGATCTCCTGGCAATGACATATCACCTAAATAGCAGAAACAGTTCTTTTCAGAGCCCATTAACAAGAAACATTGGACCAACTATCAGACTCCTTTAACTGAACATCGAAAGCATTAGCAGGGCAAAGTGTGACAACCTATCAAAAATTTTGCTGGACAATAATATTCGAAAGAGATGCCGCAACAGATGTAACTGTACCAACAACAACAATGGTTGTAATATATAGCCTCGGGCAACCGGGATAAAAGTGACAATAAAAGCAGCTTCTGCAATTACACGCAGGACACCAAACTGAAAGACAACTTTCTGACTTAATAAAAGATACTCATATTCGCATTCAATTAAATATGTATCTTGGTTCAAATGGCTCTGAGCACTATGGGACTTAACTTCTGAGGTCATCAGTCCCATAGAACTTAGAACTCTTTAACCTAACTAACTTAAGGACATCACACACATCCATGCCCGAGGCAGGATACGAACCTGCGACCGTAGCGGTAGCGCGGTTCCAGACTGTAGCGCCTAGAACCGCTCGGCCACTCCGGCCGGCAAATATGTATCTACGGCCACTCCCAGCACCAAGTAGTCACTAAAGCAAAGCTACAGTACCAGCTACCCCATTTTCTTAGTACAATTTTCTGTACATTATGGTATACAAAAAGATCACTCTTAGGGGATAAAATAACAAAGTAGTTTTTGGTACAATGGCATCAACAAAATCAGTCACATTCACAGCACAATAATAGCAGGATCACATTCTGTTTAATGGCAAATACAAAATCAATCACACTCAAGGTGTATAAATAACAAAATTATTGTTTCTCTTGGTTTTAGTGAAAACATCCACACATCCTGCATGCCACAACAAACGTAACACGTCGCACTGTGCCCGTGGACCTTGAGTATGTAATAATTCTGATCATCCATTACACTCAGTGCACAGCCTCAGTTCTTCACTGTACTCTGTGTCAAATCTGTTGACTGACCAAAACACTGCTGTCCGTCACTGAAGCATCCATCAAGTGCTCCAGGAAGCCCCTGTCTGCATCTCCTCTGGTGTTGCCGTTCTCTCGCCCGCCGAGTTGTTTATGTCCACACAACAGCCACACTCCGCACTGCCCGTTATAAGCACCAGCTCGGGGAAGCCTTTCTGTTCTTGGCTTTCCATCAACTGGCTGCCTCCAGCTGCTTCACAGGTAACCACCGGACCGAATGGGCGGCCCTGCTTGTCTCGCGCACGGCATGGCGCCGCCGCTCGCGGTCCAAGGCCCGACTGCTCTGTCCGTCTCGCCCGCTGGTCAGTTCATGACGCTGGCTCGAGTGCTGGGCAGGCCAAGCCTCTCTGCTCCCGTCCCGCTGTACCACTTTCAGGCTCTTGAGTTGCCAGCAGCGCCGCCGGCCGCGACCCCTGTACAAGCGCAGGCGACAGCACAGTTTTAACGAGGCCGGCTGGGCGAGGCAGGAGACAAGACGTGCCGCGAATCACGAGTTCACGGCACACCCCTCCCGTGCAAAACTGGCCTCCACCCCTGCAGCAGACGAGAGCGAGGCCCACGTGTGTTATAGAGGCACACGTCTTGACTGCGGCGGCCCCTAGGTTCCGACAAAATCGATGTTGAAGTTTCATGCGTACCTCCTGTACCCGTAACATAAGCAAGCTAGGCAAGTACAGCAACCACGCTGGTGAACGGATTCAAATCTCGTTTCCTTTCGAATGTCGTCGTGCAGAATATCATTAAATAGTATCTCATGTCATTTATTCAAAAATAATCATATTCGCTGTAGTAATTTCATTAACAAAATCAGTTACCGCAGCAAACTTTGAAACGTCCCTTTAGAAAAATTTATGAACTACTGTGCTGATAAACCTCTTACGTTATTTGATTTTCAAACAGCTGAGCAAAACTGAACGTACTCAGACATTTCTCTCTTTACTTATTCTGGTCATCATTAAACTAACACTCAATATTTTTAGCGCAACGCAATCTGACTTTCAATAATCCCTACAAAAGAATGGCCCTGACTAACAATAACCTATATCTTTCATGAATCACTTACCTCACAAAAATCTTCGTTACTCGAACTACTGCAATACAGCGTGCGCCAATACTGCCAGCTGAATAAAAGATTCAAACTACTGAAGGCACTAACTACTGATAGGCATAGTTAGCAAATGATAAAGATCAAACAATGTATTTAACTTAACAGTGTTCAAAAGTCATAATATATATCACATCATGACATCCAGTCTTACAAATTTACTGTCTCTGATGGACACACGTCCAGATCATCCTCTCTCAAAACTCCGCCATCTCTCTCCCCACATCCACCACTGCTGGCGGCTCACCTCCAACTGCGCAACGCTACGCTCTGTTAACAGCCAACTGCCCAACACTACAATAGCAAATTCCAACAATGCAAACCAGCCACAGACTTCAAACAGCACAGCCAGTGATTTTCATACAGAGCACTACGTGGCGTTACCAACATAAAAACCTAAACAGCCTACTTACCACTTTCTTCAAATGTGTGATCCGTTTGTTACAGAACAGAGTATAGAATCATCTTACTCGCTAACGCTTGCCGTGGTAGAACAGAATTCCGGATACTATATATCGTAGAATAGTGGTTCGCAACCTTTCTGAGACAGTTACCCCGTGTGCAGTCAGATATTATCTACTCCCTCCTCCCTCCTCAAAAAAATGTTCAAATGTGTGTGAAATGTCGTGGGACTTAACTGCTAAGGTCATCAGTCCCTAAGCTTACACACTACTTAACGTAAATTATCCTAAGGACAAACACACATACCCATGCCCGAGGGAGGACTCGAACCTCCGCCGGGACCAGCCGCACAGTTCATGACTGCAGCGCCCCAGACCGCTCGGCTAATCCCGCCCCCCCCCCCCCCCTCCTCAAAGCCGTCCCCCCACCCCTCTCGCCAGTATCAACATTAGCCCATAACTAAAATTTAGAATAACAAAGAATTTTGTTTGAATAAATTCATTTTTAAAATGAAGAAAGATGAATGATTGTTCCTTTTTGTAGGAATTTTATTGAACCAGAAACTAATGACTCAATGCGGCTGTGACACCATCTGTGGCGACGGGTCTTACAAGGAATGTTATGAAAGGTAGGAAGATCTATTTGCTCAGCAAGGGTGACAGGAGACAAATTTCAGAATATCTCAGCAGTCAGCATCAACTCGGTGCTGAGGACGAAGATGTGGTGAAGAAATGGAAATAAATTCAAAGGCATCGTTCAGGATGCCCTAGACAAGTATGTTCCAAGCAAGGTTTTAATAGACGAGAAAGATTCACCATGGTTTAATAGCCATGTTAGAAAAGAGCTACGTGAACAAAGAGCACTTCGTCTCAGATTCAAGAGAAGTAAAAACCTAGCTGACAAACCAAACCTGAACGAAGCGAAAATGAGCGTAAGGAGAGCAATGAGAGAAGCGTTCAATGATTTTGAAAGTAAGATGTTGTCAACCGATCTGAGTAAAAACCCTAAGAGATTTTTGTCCTATGTAAAATCAGTAAGTGGGTCAAAATCATTCATTCTCTCAGCGACCACACCGGCACCGAAACGGAAGAGAAGACCGAAATACTGAAGTCGGTCTTCCGAAGCTACTTCACCGCTGAAGATCGTAACACTGTCCCTCCTTTCAATTGTCGTACGAATGTAGGAAAGGCAGATATTGAGACAACCGATCGAAGAACTTAAAAGCAATTACAATCGCTTAGTAGTGGAGAGGCATCAGGACCAGATGAGATACCTGTAAGATTCTGTAAAGATTATGCGCCGGCCGTTGTGGCCGAGCGGTTCTAGGTGCTTCAGTCTGGAACCGCACGACCGCTACGTTTGCAGGTTCGAATCTGCCTCGGGCATGGATGTCTGTGATGTCCTTAGGTTAGATAGGTTTAAGTAGTTCTAAGTTCTGGAGAACTGCTGACCTCAGATGTTGAGTCCAAATGGTTCAAATGGCTATGAGCACTATGGGACTTAACTTCTGAGCTCACCAGTCCCCTAGATCTTAGAACTACTTAAACCTAACTAACCTAAGGACATCACACACATCCATGCCCTAGGCAGGATTCGAACCTGCGACCGTAGCGGTCGCCCGGTTCCAGACTGAAGCGCCTACAACCGCTCGGCCACACCGGCCGACCTGTTAAGTCCCATAGTGCTCAGAGCCAAAGATTATGCGAAAGAACTTGCTCCCCTTCTAGCAGTAATTTATCGTAGATCGCTTGAGCAACTAAAGGTACCTAACGACTGGAAAAAGGCGCAGGTCATTCCCGTTTCTAAGAAAGGTCGTAAGACAGATCCACACGATTATAGACCTATATCGTTGACGTTCCATTAGAACTACTGGCGGCCTTGGGAGAGCCAGTCCTGACAAAACTCTGCCGTCTGGTGAGCAAGATGTGCGAGACAGGCGAAATACCCTCAGACTTCAAGAAGAATATAATAATTCCAATCCCAAAGAAAGCAGGTGTTGACAGATGTGAAAATTACCGAACTATCAGTTTAATAAGTCACAGCTGCAAAATACTAACACGAATTCTTTACAGACGAATGGAAAAACTGGTAGAAGTCGACCTTGCGGAAGATCTGTTTGGATTCCGCAGAAATGTTGGAACACGTGAGGCAACGTTTCTAGCATTTGTTGACTTAGAGAAAGCTTTTGACAATGTTGACTGGAATACTCTCTTTCAAATTCTAAAGGTGGCAGGCGTAAAGTACAGGGAGCGAAAGGCTATTTACAATTTGTACAGAGACCAGATGGCAGTTATAAGTGTCGAGGGGCATGAAAGGGAAGCAGTGGTTGGGAAGGGAGTGAGACTGGGTTGTAGCCTCTCCCCGATGTTATTCAATCTGTATATTGAGCAAGCAGTAAAGGAAACAAAAGTAAAATTTGGATTAGGTATTAAAATCCAGGGTGAAGAAATAAAAACTTTGAGGTTCGCTGATGACATTGTAATTCTGTCAGAGACGGCAAAGGACTTGGAAGAGCAGTTCAATGGAATGGGCAGTGTCTTGAAAGGAGTGTATAAGATGAACATCAACAAAAGCAAAACGAGGATAATGGAATGTAGTCGAATGAAGTCGGGTGATGCTGAAGGAATTAGATTAGGAAATGAGACACTTAAAGTAGTAAAGGAGTTTTGCTATTTGGGGAGCAAAATAACTGATGATGGTCGACGTAGAGAGGATATAAAATGTAGACTGGCAATGGGAAGGAAAGAGTTTCTGTAGAAGAGAAATTTGTGAACATCGGGTATTCATTTAAGTGTCAGGAAGTTGTTTCTGAAAGTATTTGCATGGAGTGTAGCCATGTATGGAAGTGAAACATGGACAATAAATAGTTTGGACAAGAAGAGAATAGAAGCTTTCGAAATGTGGTGCTACAGAAGAATGCTGAAGATTAGGTGGGTAGATCACGTAACTAATGAGGAGGTATTGAATAGGATTGGGGAGAAGAGAAGTTTGTGGCACAACTTGACTAGAAGAAGGGATCGGTTGGTAGGACATGTCCTGAGGCATCAAGGGATTACCAATTTAGCATTGGAGGGCAGCGTGGAGGGTAAAAATCGTAGAGGGAGACCAAGAGATGAATACACTGAGCAGATTCAGAAGGATCTAGGCTGCAGTAGGTATTGGCAGATGAAGATGCTTGCACAGGATAGAGTAGCATGGAGAGCTGCATCAAACCAGTCTCAGGACTGAAGACCACAACAACAACAACATCGTTGACGTCAGTCTGTTGTAGAATTATGGAACGTGTTTTATTATCAAGAATTATGACGATGTTGGAAAATGAACATCTCCTCTGTAAAAAATCAACGTGGATTTCACAAACAGAGATCCTGCGAAACTCAGCTCGCCCTCTTCCCGCATGAGATCCAGAGCGCAGTGGACAATGGCGCTCAGGCTGATGCCGCGTTCCTTGACTTCAGTAAGGCACTTGACACCGTCCAGCATTGCCGTTTAATGAAAAAAAGAATAAAAAAATACGAGCTTACGGAGTTTCGGAGCAGACCTGCGATTGGATTCAAGACTTCTTTCAGATAGAGCTCAACACGTCGCTCGTAACGGAACAAAATCGACAGATGTAAAGGTAATATCCGGAGTACCACAGGGAAGTGTGATAGGACCGTTGCTGTTTACAATATATACAAATGATCTAGCAGAAAGTACGCCCCCGGTAGCTGAGTGGTCAGCGCGACGGAATGTCAATCCTAAGGGCCCGAGTTCTATTCCCGGCTGGGCCGGAGATTTTCTCCGCTCAGGGACTGGGTGTTGTGTTGTCCTAATCATCATCCTTTCATCCCCATCGACGCGCAGGTCGCCGAAGTGTCGTCAAATCGAAAGACTTGCACTAGTTGATTAAAATCTAGCAGAAACCGTCGGATGCTCTTTAAGGCTATTCGCAGATGATGCAGTTGTGTATACCAAAGTAGCAACGTCAGAAAATAGTAAGAATTTACTGAACGACCTGCAGAGGATTGATGAATGGTGCAGACTCTGGCAGTTGACCCTGAACGTAAGTAAATGTAACATATTGCGCATGCATAGGAAAAGAAATCGACTACTGTACAGCTACACTATTGATGACGAACAGCTGGAGACAGTGTCTGCCGTAAAATACCTGGGCGTAACTATCCAGAGCGACCTTAAGTGGAATGGCCACATTAAACAGTTAGTGGAAAAAGCATAGACCAGACTCAGATTCATCGGAAGAATCTCAAGGAAAACTAACATCCACCAAAGAAGTGGCTTATAAGGCGCTTGTTGGCGCGATTCTTGAGTACTGTTCATTTATATGGGATCCCTATTAGGTAGGACTGATGGAGGAGATAGAGAAGATCCAACGAAGAGTGGCGCGTTTCGTCCCGGGATCGTTTAGATGGCAAGAGAGCATTACGGAGATGCTACACAAACTCCACTGGCAGACATTACAAGAGAGGCGTTGTGCATCACGGAAAGATTCACTATTGAAATTTGTCCGCAGCTCGTGGTCGTGTGGTAGCGTTCTCGCTTCCCGCGCCCGGGTTCCCGGGTTCGATTTCCGGCGGGGTCAGGGATTTTCTCAGCCTCGTTATGACTGGGTGTTGTGTGATGTCCTTAGGTTAGTTCTAAGTTCTAGGGGACTGATGGACATAGATGTTAAGTCCCATAGTGCTCAGAGCCATTTGAACCAAATATTGAAATTTCGGGACAGCATTTTTCAGGATGAGTCGGACTATATATTGCTTTCCCCTCACATACATCTCGCGTGTTGACCACGAGGAGAAAATTCGAGAAATTCGAGAAATTAGAGCCAATACAGACGCTTACCGACAGTCATTCTTCGCAAGCGTTATTCGCGAGTGGAACAGTGTTGGAGGGATCATATAGTGGTACCGAAAGTACCCTCCGCCACACACCATTAGGTGGCTTGCGGACTATGATGTAGATGAGATGAGTCGTACAATTTATTTCCAACAACCTTCTTTTATATGTTGATGAAGCGATTCTCAGTGCATCCTGAGCGCTACCTGCAACTCCTCCTCAGAAATGATAGTTGACGGCCCACACTGAGAGTAGAGACTTGTTACGAAACATGCTTCATCTGCACCTCTTCTCTTCGCAGCGATGCTTGCTTCAGCCGGATCCTGCGTGCCCTTTTAAAATCAACCAAATTAAAATGTGTGCTACGCTAAGGCCTACTTTCTGTAAATACTGATTGCTGGACTCCTTACGTCTGAAATGGCAGCAATAGGCAAACTTCAGGCTGACGGTGCTTTGTGTCAATAATAATAATAATAATAACAATAACAATAATAAGCGGTGTAGGCCCCGCAGCAAGGTGGTAGCCGTTTCATAACTCCTATTGTGTTGTGCTGTCAATTAGTTCGTTTATTGTGGGGAAGCGAATAATGAACTAATTATAGTCTACTGCGGGAGCTATAAAGAGCAGTCAAATGAAAACGAGACAGGTGCGAAAAAGTAAGCAAACTGTTTATTATATCAGAAGTAGTCGTCATAATACAGTTATCCCGCTGTTAACACATTTATCCCATTATGAGATAAGAGTGTCAAAGCCTTCATGGAAAAATGTTTGCAGGGTCCTTCGGAACCGGATTGTACTCGGGCGTGCTCTTCTTGGTCGGAAGCAGGTAGACGGCCACTGATGTCTTTCTTCAGGGCACCAAAAATATGGAAGTCGTGTGGGGAGATAACGTGTAAGAGCTTCCCAGCGAAACTCCAGTACTCCAGCAAAGCATTCGAAACCACAGGCACGTCAGCTCCGGGGAGGCCTTAGACCATTTTCTTTGACTGCAAGGGCCGCCCGCTGCTGATTGATTTTCTGGAACAAGACACCGTAATAAACGCACAGCGGTACGTGGGCACTTTGCAAAAATTGAAGCTTCCTATCAAGTCCAAACGCCCAAGAATGTCGACGGACAACATCGTTCTGTTGCTGGATAATGCCCCGCCGACATGGACATGTTGCCAAGGCTGTTTCGACTGCGGCACAGAAGTTTCGTTGGGAAGCCTTTACACATCCTTCATACAGTCCTGAAAAAAAAAAAAAAGTTGGCTGTTTTATTTGTTTCGAATGGAAAGGTGGCAGGGTACAATCATGTTTCCGTAGGCAACCGCAAACATTTTTCCATGGAGGCATTGACCGCATTGTCTCACAGAGGGATGATGTTTGAAAAGATAAACAGTTTACTTAGTTTTTTGCCATCTGTCTCATTTTCACTAGACTCCTCCATGTACTTAACAGCACGGAGAAGGCATTTTCGTGAGGTATTTAAGCACATATGATGCACCTGTCTCAAAGATGCATGGTACAAAGCATTTGTGTAGTGGGTGGACTGTGTGTGGAAGATATGTACATACATTAGTTTTACAAGCTGTACCCACCACCACATTGTCATGCGTTAATGCTAGCACAGTATAGTATCGATAATTCGAGGTGAACGAGACCGAGAAAACCTCGAACTATTGAAAATAAGACTGTGGAAATTTATGTGGACACAAAAGGAAAAAAAAAGATGATTATAAGGATGAACGACACGAACAACGCCTGAAGTGCTTTTTTTTTCTAAAATCCGTCTTCTATATAGTATTTAGGTTGAGAGATTCTTCAGAGCATTTCTTTGAAGAAAACTCTTCCAAAATAAGTTGGTTCTTGGACAGCCACCAATAGTAACTTACTCGACACCATATACGAGAGCAATTTTTGTTTATTGTTTCTCCTTTGTCAAGTTGTTTGAGTGCTTCTAAATTAACATTCTTTTATTCCTCAGAAAACTACAGTTTACCCCTATAGGGTAATTACCCAGATTGGAAACCACTGTCGTACAAGCATCCGAAACAACTTTGTGGAGCACCACGCACATTTGACGGTAGCTACTGCCTACACGGATTTTTCAGAGGCGATAACTGAAAACACAGAGTGTTCTTTCTTCGATCAACTTCGATGCGAAACACGCATTTTTGATAATTCCTATGAGAGCAGGTGCAGTAAATTAATGTAGAATTAAAGAATGTATTTATATGTAATCTTCCCTCGAAGCGATTTCTCTGTTAGTCTTTAGCAAGTTGGGAACATTTTGACTTTTGTGTCCGTGAACTTTATAATCTGTCTCTAAAAGTAAAATTCACAGGTTTGGCGAAGTGCAGTACATTTGTGTAGGATAATTTTTACGTTGCAGGTGCATGCTTTTCTTTGATCTACAAAGATTCGATCGCAATGTGCCTGGTCAGTCTGCTCTCCCTACAAATCAATAGTGTAAAGACATTTTTCTCGACCCACGTATAGAATGATCGATTTTAAAAGCTCTTCGTACGGCACTTTCGTTAACTTCTCTGGTTTCACGCAGATCTCAGTTACATTTTTTTAAATTTAAGAGTCGGATGTTTTTTGAAAAATCTGACCAGGTTTCCCGGATGGTTCTTACATATATAAGAAAACGTTATGAAGTATCTTCGCTGGCGCAATTGTTGGACAGTTTTCTGTGAAGGAATGACTAATCTTGTTTAAATCGGTTTTCGCTCATTGATCCACAAGGGATCTGTTGTACGTCGACTTCGTACTGGCAGCCGGTTTAATCGGCATGAATTACATAAACGAGATCAAAATTAGGAATAAATATTTTAGTCTGTATGGACAATCCTTCCGCAGCTGTTAATATTTCGTCTATCGCAGCGAACTCTTCGGAGCAGTCCAAATACACTATGTGATCAAAAGTATCCCGACACCTCCAAAAACATACGTTTAAAAGAAATTGCTCCGAGCACTATGGGACTGAACATCTGAGGCCATCAGTCCCCTAGAACCTAACTAAACTAAGGACATCACACACATCAATGCCCGAGGCATGATTCGAACCTGCGGCCGTAGCGGTCGTGCGGTTCCAGACTGAGGCGCCTAGAACTGCTCGGTCACTGCGGCCGGCCATACGTTTTTCATATTAGGTGCTTTGTGCTGCCACATACAGCCAGGTACTCCATATCAGCGACCTCAGTAGTCATTAAGCAACGTGAGAGAGCAGAATGGGGCGCTCCGCGGAACTCACGGACTTCGAACTTGGTCAGGTGATTGGGTGTCACGTGTCTGTACGCGAGATTTCCACTCTCCTAAAACATCCCTAGGCCCACTGTTTCTGATGCGATAGTGAAGTGGAAACGTAGAGGGACCCGTACAGGACAAAAACGTACTGGCCGAGCTCGTCTGTTGACTAACAGAAACCGCAGCAGTTGAAGAGGGTCGTAATGTGTAGTAGGCAGACATCTATCCAGACCATCACACAGAAATTCCAAACTGCAACAGTATCCACTGCAAGTACTATGACAGTTAGGCGGGAGGTGAGAAAACTTGGATTTCATGGTCGAGAGGCTGCTTATAAGCCACACATCACGCCGGTAAATGCCAAACGACGCCTGGCTTGGTGTAAGGAGCGTATACACTAGAGAACAGAAAGGCGAAAAAACGTTTTGTGGAGAGACGAATCACGGTGCACAATGTGGCGATCTGATGGCAGTGTGTGGGTATGGCGAATTCCCGGTGAACGTCATCTGCCAGCGTGTGTAGTGCCAACAGTAAAATTCGGAGGCGCTGGTGTTGTGGTGTGGTGGTGTTTTTCATGGAGGGGGCTTGCACCCCTCGTTGTTTCGCGTGGCACTGTCACAGCACAGGCCTACATTGATGTTTTAAGCAGCTTCTTGCTTCCCACTTTTGAAGAGCAAATCGGGGATGGCGATTGCATCTTTCATCACAATCGCGTAGCTGTTCATAATGCACGGACTGTGGTGGATTTGCTGCACGACAATAACATCACTGTAATTGACTGGCCTGCACAGAGTCCTGACCTGAACCCTGTAGAACACCTTTCGTATGTTTTGGAACACCGACTTCGTACCAGGCCTCACCAACCGACATCGATACCTGTCCTCAGTGCAGCACTCCGTGAAGAATGGGCTGCCATTCCCCAAGAAACCTTCCAGTACCTGACTGAACGTATGCCTGCGAGAGTGGAAGCTGCAATCAAGGCTAAGGGTGGGCCAACACCATATTGAATTCAAGCATTACCGAACTTTAAAGTCTTTTTCAGCCAGGTGTCCGGATGCTTTTGATCACATTGTGTATTTCGAATTTTAACCTCTAACGAAATGCATATTTGAAGAAACTGTGCTATAGTGATTGATTTACTAATGAAATTGCTATAGCGAACATGAAAACTTGTTGAATAACTTCATGCGATACACTATTTAATAACATTCTGTATGACGAAATTAAAATGCAGGCTGCTCGAACCCGTACCGCCAGCGTGGTAGCTTAGCCAGTGCGCTACGCTTATTTGGTAGGAACTTGACTAAAGTTATGAATATGGGAGATACGCACGAAACTTCAGTACCGATTTTCTCGGAAACCGGGGACCATCGCATGAGAAGCCACTAGCCACTATACAACATAACGAAAACTCAACAAAATCCGTGATTAGCAGGTCTGATGGTCCCCTTGTAAGTAAAACTTCTACTCTAGTTATGTTCTCCAGTAAGGCAAACGACACAAATCTAGATTCCCCGTTGACAGCTGTCAACACGTCATTAATACGACAGAGATACAGATCTCGCGAAACTCAGTTCTCTCTGTTGGCCCATGAGATCTAGAGCGCAGTACACGATGGAGCCAAGGTCGCTTCCGTGTTCCCTGACTTTCGAAAGACACCACACACAGTTCCGCACTTCCGTTTAATGAACAGAATTTGAGCATACCGAGTATCAAACCAGATTTGTGATTAGATTCGTGACGACTTTCTTGCAGATGAAACTCATCACGGCCTTCTTAACGGAACGATTGCGACAAATAAAGGTAATTTCGGGGCTAGCCCTGAGAGCGTTTATAGGGTCGTTATTGTTCACAATACATGTATAGATTTAGTGGTCACGTCAGCATCTCCTCCTTGAGGCTGTTCACGAACTATTCTGTTACGCACAGGTTACGCCAGAAGACTGCACATAGACGCAGGAAGACTTGTTACGCTCGAGGATTAGTTTAGTGCAGGGACTGGAATTTTGCCCTCAGCCAAAATAAATGTGAAAATTGGCGAAGAGATCCATTACTGTTAGATAACGTTGTGGCGATAGATGACTGGATACGTAACCATTGTAAAATACCTATGAGTGTCAGGAAACACGTATTACATAAGATTACACTACTGGCCATTAAAATTGCTACACCAAGAAGAAATGCAGATGATAAACGGATATTCATTGGACAAATATATTATACTAGAACTGACATGTGATTACATTTTCATGCAATTTGGGTGCATAGATCCTGAGAAAGCAGTACGCAGAACAAACACCTCTGGCCGTAATAACGGCCTTGATACGCCTGGGCATTGAGTCAAACAGAGCTTGGATTGCGTGTACAGTTACAGCTGCCCATGCAGCTTCAACACGATACCACAGTTCATCAAGAGTAGTGTGACTGGCGTATTGTGATGAGCCAGTTGCTCGGCCACCATTGACCAGACGTTTTCATTTGGTGAGAGATCTGGAGAATGTGCTGGCCAGGGCAGCAGTCGAACATTTTCTGTATCAAGAAAGGCCCGTACAGGACCTGCAACATGCAGTCGTGCATTATCCTGCTGAAATGTAGGTTTTCGCAGGGATCGAATGAAAGGTAGAGCCACGGGTCGTATCACATCTGAAATGTAACGTCCACTGTTCAAAGTGCCGTCAATGCGAACAAGAGGTGACAGAGACGTGTAACCAATGGCACCCCATACCATCACGCCGGGTGATATGCCAGTATGGCGATGATGAATACACGCTTCCAATGTGCGTTCACCGCGATGTCGCCAAACACGGATGCGACCATCATGATGCTGTAAACAGAACCTGGATTCATGCGAAAAAATGACGTTTTGCCATTACTGCACCCAGGTTCGTCGTTGAGTACACCATCGCAGGCGCTCCTGTCTGTGATGCAGCGTCAAGGGTACCCGCAGCCACGGTCTACGAGCTGATAGTCCATGCTGCTGCAAACGTCGTCGAACTGTTCGTGCAGACGGTTGTTGTCTTGCAATCGTCCTCATCTGATGACTCAGGGATCGAGACGTGGCTACACGATCCGTTACAGCCATGCAGATAAGATGCTTGTCATCTCCACTGCTAGTGTCACGAGGCCGTTGGGATCCATCACGGCGTTGCGTATTACCCTCCTGAACCCACCGATTCCATATTCTGCTGACAGTCATTGGATATCAACCAACGCGAGCAGCAATGTCGCGATACGACAAACCGCAATCGCGATAGGCTACAATCCGACCTTTATCAAAGTCGGAAACGTGATGGTACGCATTTCTCCTCGTTACACCAGGCATCACAACAACGTTTCACCAGGCAACGCCGGTCAACTGCTGTTTGTGTGTGAGAAATCGGTTGGAAACTTTCCTCATGTCAGCACATTGTAGGTGTCGCCACCGGCGCCAACTTTGTGTGAATACTCTGAAAAGCTAATCATTTGCATATCACAGCATCTTCTTCCTGTCGCTTAAATTTCGCTTCTGTAGCGCGGCATCTTCGTTGTGTAGCAATTTTAATGGCCAGTAGTGTAGTTTTAGGAAAAACAGATGTCAGGCTGAGATTCACTGGAAGAATGTTAATGTAGCTGTAATTCAACGATGAAAGAATTGGCTTATAAAACACTCCTCTGACCGATTCTTGAGTACTGCTCATCAGACTGGGATACTTACCAGGTTGTATTAATAGAAGAGATAAAGATCAAACAGAGAACGATGCTTTTCGTGAAGGGATGGGCTTGTAATGCAAGAAGGTGAAGTCAACCTATCATGCCTACCGCCCATTTTTTTTTTAATCTATGTTCCACAGTAATGATTATTTACAACGTAGGGAAGTAATTTTACATTAAAAATTTTGAAATTACAGTTTCATCACGTTAAAGCATATAATAAAAAATTATATATCAAATACTTTATGACAAAATTTTATGGAAACATAATGGGAATGTTTTTAAAACCCATACCGCCTGCCGCCTACGCTGTAAACTGTGACGCACACCAGTGGGCGGTTTGGACAAGGCGACCACTACCATGCTAGAGTGTCACGAAGCGGCCCAACGGAGGTCCGTGGCAGTCGCGTTCATTTACTATTCAAATTCCTATAGCCTACGTTCCAGAAAGCACCGGGCTACACATTACATCCTCCCGCAAGTTCGGAGTAGGTATTAAAATCCATGGAGTAGAAATAAAAACTTTGATGTTCGCCGATGACATTGTAATTCTGTCAGAGACAACAAAGGACTTGGAAGAGCAGTTGAACGGAATGGACAGTGTCTTGAATAGAGGATATAAGATGAACATCAACAAAAGCAAAACGAGGATAATGGAATGTAGTCAAATTAAATCGGGTGATGCTGAGGGAATTAGATTAGGAAATGAGACACTTAAAGTAGTAAAGGAGTTTTGCTATTTGGGGAGCAAAATAACTGATGATGGTCGAAGTAGAGAGGATATAAAATATAGACTGGCAATGGCAAGGAAAGCGTTTCTGAAGAACAGAAATTTGTTAACATCGAGTATTCATTTAAGTGTCAGGAAGTTGTTTCTGAAAGTATTTGCATGGAGTGTAGCCATGTATGGAAGTGAAGCATGGACGATAAATAGTTTGGACAAGAAGAGAATAGAAGCTTTTGAAATGTGGTGCTACAGAAGAATGCTGAAGATTAGATGGGTAGATCACATAACTAAAGAGGAAGTATTGAATAGAAATGGGGAGAAGAGGAGTTTGTGGCACAACTTGACTAGAAGAAGGGATCGGTTGGTAGACATGTTGTGAGGCATCAAGGGACCACCAATTTAGTACTGGAGGGCAGCGTGGAGAGTAAAAATCTTAGAGGGAAACCAAGATATGAATACACTAAGCAGATTCAGAAGGATGTAGGCTGCAGTAGGTACTGGGAGATGAAGAAGCTTGCACAAGATAGAGTAGCATGGAGAGCTGCATCAAACCAGTCTCAGGACTGAAGACCACAACAACAACGCATAACGTCTTGCGAGATCGTGCATAGTGTTCTAGAAACGCACACTATTTTTTTTAAAAAACCATCTTTTATTCTACATGTTTGAAAATTTTACAGTGTGTACATACATCCTTTGGGAACACTATTTTCATTTCTCCACATAATTTCCATCCCTCTCAACTGCCCTACGCCATCTTGGAACCAGCGCCTGTATACCCGCGCAGTAAAATTCTGGACCAACCTGTTGGAGCCACTGTTTGGCAGCGTGCAGAAGGGAGTCATCATCTTCAAACCTTGTTCCACGAAGAGAGTCTTTCAGTTTTCCAAAAGATGATAGCCACATGGAGCCAGGTCAGGGCTGTAAGGCGGGTGTTTCAGTGTTGTCCATCCGAGTTTTGTGATCGCTTCCATGAATTTTTTGACTGACATGTGGCCGTGCATTGTCGTGCAACAGCAAAACATCCTGCTTTTGCCGATGTGCTTGAACACGACTCAGTCGAGCTTGAAGTTTCTTCAGTGGCGTCACATATGCATCAGAATTTATGGTGATTCCACTTGGCATCATGTCCGCAAGCAAGAGTCCTTCGGAATCGAAAAACACCGTAGCCATAACTTTTCCAGCAGAAGGTGTGGGTTTGATTTTTTTTCTTGGGTGAATTTGCATAATGCCACTCCATTGATTGCGTCTTTGTCTCTGGTGAAAAATGATGGATCCATGTTTCATCATCTGTCGCAATTCTTACAAAAAAATTCATCTCCACCATTCTCGTACTGTTCCAAAAGTTCCCTGCATACTGTTTTTCTTGTTCGTTTCACCAACTGCGACATAATCGCGTGTACAAATAGTGATCCAATACTGTAAAATGCTTTTTTATTCCAGTCTCTGATCACAAATGAATTCTTTAGACGATGACCATCCTCAGGACATGATGTAAAAAAGATCTGAGGATGGTCATTACAGACTGAAACCGGTCATCGTCTAAAGAATTCATTTGTGATCAGAGACTGGAATAAAAAAGTATTTCTTGTTTGTTTGTGAGCCACTGTCAACATCCTGGGAACCCACCTGGCACAACCCTTTTTTATCGCCAACACTTTCAGTATTCTGCAAAAACTTCCTTCCCCTATCGCAACGTAGCGTGACAATCCGTCCACTGTGGTGTGTCTGTCAGCAGTCACCAATTCGTGTGAGGCCTGCCGCTGCGAGCACAGTCCTCAATATTGCCGTGCCCGCTTTCATCACGTAATCTGCTTGCCCATCGACTAACTGTACTGCGATCGACAGCAGCATCTTCATTCTCCTTTTTCAACCTCTTGTGGATGTTTGCCAATGTCTCGTTTTCACAGCACAGGAATTCTATGACAGCACCTTGCTTATGACGAACGTCAAGTGTAGCAGCCATCTTGAAGACATGCTGTGATGGCGCCACTCACGGGAACAGGTTGAACTAAGTTTGAAAACAAGCGGGAAGTATGTATCTACACACAGTAAAACTTTCACATATGCAGAATGAAAACTGTATTTTTACAAAAATAGTGTGGATTTCTTTTGGAGTGACACTCGTATATGCTTTGTGGGAGCGCAGCAACTTGAGTGTCACGATATGTGTCTGATGATGCAGCCGTTTGAGTTTATGAATCGACCGTTATACATGAACACTGTCAAATACAACTGCTTGGAATTAATTTCACAACAAAGGGAATAAATAGTTATTCTACGCAACAATAATATATCAGCTGACGTTCCATCTCTTCAGCAAAATGAAAGATGAAAAATTCTCATATATTTCTGCTCGTTCAACTAAAATTAAAATGAGTTGCCCACACCACTAGGTAAGATCTCGGCTACGCTCTGGAATTGATCGGTATGAAAGCTTTGACGCACAACGCAATTTGTTTCGTAACTAGCAAGGCTACTTCTGGGCTTAAAATCAATACACAGGTTGTCTGTAATATTTATGTTTGCGTAGCCATATACCACAGCAGCTGTTATAGTCAATTAATATTGGTTGTACCGTCTTAAGCTTACTGCAATTAAAGGGTATTCAACCCCAGACGCCTTTCGCTTTTATTTATAAATCATCATTTGTGGTCACTCTGGATATATACGACCGTATGCATATGTCTACAGTTTGGTAGGTTAGAAACAGTTTTTCTTTATAAAATTGGCGCACTATGTACTTACGGGGTTCTTGTCTCTTCTTACACGTTGTGAAGTCCCGTGCATTTTTTCCTTCGCTCTCTTAAGTTTCTCCGCCGAGCCTTAAATATCAATCTCGCCAGAACAGCCCCCTCCCCCCCTCTTCCTCCTCCTCCTCCTCCTCCTCCTCCTCCACCTCCTCCTGCCGGGAGAATGTGGTGGGTGTGACAGTACCTGGAACCCCATTTCAGCGACGGCAGCTGTCTTTTTCCGACTCCTGTGGGACAGGCGTCGTCATGTTGCAAGAGCACTTTTCGTGACCGTGTATACTCTCAACTCACTACTACACACCATTCGCTTGTGAATGTCCGCGGTGTTTAGACTCTCCTTCCACAGAAACCACACCATTCGCTTGTGAATGTCCGCGGTGTTTAGACTCTCCTTCCACAGAAACCACGTGGTCGAGCGTTGTTCTTGGTTACCACACTGTGTTGCCTTCTCACATAATGACAGGAGTTGGTAAGTGGGGCTTATTGTGTATGGATTGTGCTTCTAGGGCTTGTCTTGCCACCTACAGCTAAACGAAAGTACTACATATTTGCATCTGTAACGATGAATCAAATGGCACATCTTGAATGACGAGAAAAAATAAAGTGTAAATCAATACGGAATGCATCTCGTACAACCTTATTTTTCCGATTCATCCTCCGCTAACAACGAAGAAAGAAAGCACAGGACTTGAGAACATGTAACATTAGGGAAAACGACATAAGTAAATTGTGCACCAATTTTATAAAGATATACTGTTTTTAATCTATACATACCAAAACGTGGAGGCATATTGTGTATCCATATTTTCAGAATGACCACAGATTCTTTTACAACTTATAGCGAAACGCGTGTGCTGAAAAATACCCTTTATTTGCCGTAAGCTTAAAACGGAAAAACCGATTATAACTGAATTCGCTATAGTCTCTCTGACAGACGCTGCATTGTTGACAAGGAGGTAATTCATTGGCGTATATTTCATTTAATAAAACTGAGGATGGTCTACAAAGTTGCGTAGTAATGGAACAACATGTTTTTAAATCCACTTTGGAGTTACTTGGGAGTCAGAGGGCCATTTGACAGTGCAACATTGTCACCGCGGGACAAGTACTGTTGCAGTAGGAGAGCAATACGCTGGTTACAAAATTACGTAACATTTACGGAAGGTAGGAATTATCCCTTTTCCGTGTTGTTACACCTACTAAATTTCTGCGGTACTCTGAATTATGGAGATAACCACTCCAGTGTTGTATGATCTAGGGGTATAACACCAAGGCACCACTCCTAACTCTCTGAAAATGTGGCGTTAGTCAGAAACGTGGACTCGAGCGAACAGTTAGAAGTCTGACCAAATGCACGTCCTCGATGCATGCAGGAAAATTTCCTGCTCCGACTTATTGATACAGCCTAACAAACTGCGCCGCGCGGAGTGACCGCGCGGTTTGGGGCGCCATGTCACGGATTGCGCGGCCCCTCCCGCCGGAGGTTCGAGTCCTCCCTCGGGAATGAGTGTGTATGTTGTTCTTAGCGTAGGTTAGTTTAACTTAGTTCAAGTAGTTTGTAATTCTAGGGACTGATGACCTCGGCAGTTTGGTCCCTTAGGAATTCACACACATCTGAACATTCAAACAAACTGCTAGAATTTCCCAAAACCCAGTTTAAGTGAAATTCCGTAAGGTTCCTCGCCTCAGTCTGAAAAACAAATCCGTGTGGCAGTTAAAACATGAAATAGAAATAAGATACTCAAACACTTTGGTTGGACAATATCTCTACCTTTAGAGTAGGGAAACGGGTGTAAGACCAAAGCGCTCGCACACACACACACACACACACACACACACACACACAGAGAGAGCGCAAAAGCGTGGCCCCCTGCGACGTCACCCTCGGTCTCAGTGACGCATCAGACAGCAAGGTGTCGGCACATGCGAAAAAAGCCACATCTCGAAGTTCATGTGAGCAGCAAGGTGTGTTAATGATGTCATATTGACACCTAATTTCACCACAATTCTGACCAACGCCACAGTGGACGTGTCGTACGATGAGAAGGTCGTCACACGCCTTTCTACCCACATTTCACCTTTTCTTTTGCTGCCTCTGCGACGGAGGTCACAACCGTGAACCTAGCGTTGAAATCACGCCGTTTCTTTATGGGTAACCGAGGAAAGCATTTCACACACACCGCAACTCAGGATCTACACAAAAAGGCCTCAGGGGGTGGTATTAAGGGCTCAGTGAAACCGGCACTTCCCTTAGGGCCTTGATTCCCATACATTTCGCGGTCGAAAGCGACAGTTCACTGTGCGACGAGCAACGGGACGAGGTTCTTGCCAACGTTCGACACTGCTATCACACACAAGGCGTTTCAAGCCTAGTCAAAAGACCTCGTGCGGCTGCAACCAAATTGAATGTGATCTGACCCCTTCGGACTGTAGCGCGACGGCAATTTTTGCTCAGGTATCCGGGGTGGAACCACCAGGGAGCGTTCAAAACCATTCGACGAAATTTGAACGTGATCCGAAGCAGCAAAGGGTGTTTATGCATTTTCAGGCCTCCTGTGGCTTGATCACCGGGAAAGGGCGAGGGAGGGGGGATGTGGGAGGTGCAACATTAACATACGCGCGAATAAAACGGCAAAGGATGTCTCTGTGACTCCATTTCGACAACACCTTCGGTGCCAACCCCGCACCTTTGTAGAGCACGTTATATAGATACCTACCAAAAACGTCGACGCTGAAGAAACCTTCCCTGCATTCGCTTCTAGTGACCTAGATATCCCGTTGAAATGCCAAATCAGCACGGGCAGACGAGGATCTGAACCCTGCTCTTTGCGTGTACGAGACTGGGGTATTTTATTAGCGCGCAACGTCACTCGTTTTACAGCACTTGGACGCTTTTCACCTTTCGTTAGTAGTGAAAAAGAAAACGCCGTAGTATCTTATTTCAGATCACTATAAATTGGTCGAAATGTTTGTTGGATATTTTCAAAATGTTTCCAAGTAACGAATGATCTCTGTGTTATCATTTAATTATGAGCGCAAGGATGCTTTTTTTTGCCTTTCTCGCGATATCGATTCTTCATTGAACTAATGCAGTTAGCTGTACGGAAGCACAATAAATAAGGTGATACGGGAGCCTTAGCTGGGAGCTTCAGGCACATAATTGGATAGGCGTTATCTTCGTCCGTTCCTGTTGACACGTTTTATTCACAAAGTATGTTGTATTAAGAGTACCTCTTTAATACTAGCGACTATGATGAAAGCACGTAGAGAGACGTGCCTTGTTTTGTCCTGTCGACAATGATAAGAGAGAGAAGAGAGGATAAAATACAGTACCGGCACGTAACCTATTCATCCCAAATGTCAGCAAGGGGGCCGTTGATCTTAATGTCTCCGTCTGGTGGACGAGTCGCTAACGACTGTGTCCAATCCCCTTCACTGCGCGAGACGCTGCGATCAGGAAGAAGGAAGGTTCGGATTTGACGTACCTCGACGGTACAAGGAACTATACGAAAGAAGTTCTGGGTATTTACTTCATGCTATTTTGGAACAGCAGACATGAATCAAGATGGTTGGGTGAAGATTTGAAATTTGTCTTTTCTAATGCTCCTTAACAATCTACGAGGGACATTCAATAAGTAATGCGACACATTTTTTTTTGTCGGCCAATTTCTGTTGAAAAAATACGGAATTTGTTGTGGAACATCGTGGAATATTTCCGCTTCAGCCCATATAGTTTCATGAAGTTCCGATAGGTCGAGACGCTATACGTGACCTTCAAAATGGCGCCCGTAATAGAGTTGCGTTCCAAGCAGAGAGCTGTAATTGTGAAATACTTTTTGTGAAATGCTTAATTTTACATTTTTGTGTATATGAAGCAAGTTTCCCCTTGAGGTAACTTTGAAATCGTATCAAGATCTGATTAGATATTTCTGGAGCTTTTTTTCAGACAGTACATTATTATACACACATCAAAAAAAGTTTTGCATCACCTCGGTCCCGAGAGTTCCGGAACCTGTACAGAAAACTGGAATAGATATCAACATAAACATCATTTCTGCCCT
Organism: Schistocerca gregaria; assembly: GCF_023897955.1. Lineage (NCBI taxonomy): Eukaryota > Metazoa > Arthropoda > Insecta > Orthoptera > Acrididae > Schistocerca > Schistocerca gregaria. The sequence goes on along the minus strand of NC_064927.1, from coordinate 490,378,637 downwards.
TTTTATTGCTCATGAAAACAACACATTGCATGTTTTACCACCATACAGCGAGACCTTCTGAGGTGGTGGTCCAGATTGCTGTATACACCGGTACCCCTAATACCCAGCAGCACGTCCTCTTGCATTGACGTATGCCTGTATTCGTCGTGGCATACTGTCCACACGTTCATCAAGCACTTTAGATTCAGATTGTCCCACTCCTCAACGGCGATTCGGCGTAGATCCCTCAGAATGGTTGATGGATTACGTCGTCCATAAACAGCCCTTTTCAATCTATCCCAGGCATGTTCGATAGGGTTCATGTCTGGAGAAGATGCTGGACACTCTAGTCGAGCGATGTCGTTATCCTGAAGTACGTCTTTCACAAGATGTGCACGATGGGGGCGCGGATTGTCGACCATTAAGAAGAATACTTGATCGATAGGCTGCCGATACGGTTCTACTATAGGTCGGAGGATGGCATTCACGGATCGTACAGCTGTTACGACGCCTTCCATGACCACCAGCGACGTACGGCGGCCCCACATAATACCATCCCAAAACAGCAGGGAACCTCCACCTTGCTGCACTCGCTGGACAGTGTGTCTAAGGCGTTCAGCCTGACCAGGTTGCCTCCAAACACGTGTCCGACGATTGTCTGGTTGAAGGCATATACGACATTCATCGGTGAAGAGAACGTGATGTCAATCGTGAGCGGTCCCATTCGGCTTGTTGTTGGGTCCATCTGTGCCCCGCTGCATGGTGTCGTGCTTGCAAAGATGGACCTCGCCATGGACGTTGGGAGTGAAGTTGCGCGTCATGCAGCGTATTGCGCACAGTTTGAGTCGTAACACAATGTCCAGTGGCTGCACGTGAAGCATTATTCAATACGGTGGCGTTGCTGTCAGGGTTTCTCCGAGCCATAATCCGTAAATATCGGTCATCAAATGCGGTAGTGGCCTTCTGGCGGCCTGAGCGAGGCATGTCATCGACAGTTCCTGTCTCTCTGTACCTCCTCCCTGTCCGAACAACATCGCTTTGGTTCACTCCGAGACGCCTGGACACTTCCCTTGTTGAAAGCCCTTCCTGGCACAAAGTAACAGAGCGGACGCGATCGAACCGCGGTATTGACCGTCTAGGTATGGTTGAACTACAGACACACGAGCTGTATACGTCCTTCCTGGTGGAATGACTGGAACTGATCGGCTGTCGGATCCCCTCCTTCTAATAGGCGCTGATCATTTCATGGTTGTTTACATCTTTGGGCTAGTTTAGTGACATCTCTGAACAGGCAAAGGGAATGTGTCTCTGATACAGTATCCACAGTTAACGTCTATCTTTGGGAGTTCTGGGAACCGGGGTGATGCGAAAGTTTTTTTGATGTGTATGCTTACAGATAACTGCACCATCTGCGAAGTGTCTAAGTTGCCATTAATATTGTCTACCAGATCAAGAACAACGTGGAAAAGTTACCAACAAAGTGTGCAGGCCAACTGCTTTGCCGCAGTGGTAACACCGGTCCCCTTCAGGTCAGCGAATTTAAGCGCTGTTGGGCATGGCTAGCACGTGGATGGGTGACCATCCAGGACTGCCGAGCGCTGTTGCAAAGGGGTGCACTCAGCTCTCGTGAGGCCAATTGAGGAGCTACAGCCGGCCGGAGTGGCCGAGCGGATCTAGGCGCTACAGTCTGGAACCGAGCGACCGCTACGGTCGCAGGTTCGAATCCTGCCTCGGGCATGGATGTGTGTGATGTCCTTAGGTTATTTAGGTTTAAGTAGTTCTAGGTTCTATGGGACTGATGGCCCCAGAAGTTGAGTCCCGTAGTGCTCAGAGGCATTTGAACAATTTTTGAGGAGCTACGTGATTCAGCAGTAGCGGCTCTGGTCACGAAAACTGACAACGGCCGGGCGAGCTGTGTGCTGACCACATCCACATGCCTGTGGCCGAGGATGACTCGGCCGATACCACCTACAAGAAAATTAAAGAGGCTTTTGAAAAAAATAGTAGAGCTCTATGAACATCAAAAGCTTTGATGGAAAACCAGTCCTAAGCAAAGAAGGGAAAGCTGAAGCGTGGAAGGGGTGTATAGAGGGTCAGTACTAAGAAGATGTACCTGGAAGCAATATTACAGAAATGGATGAAGACGTAGATGAAGATGAATTGAAAGATATGATACTGCGAGAACAGTTTGACAGAGCACTGAAAGACCTACGTCGAAACAAGATCCCAGTGTAGACGACATTCCGTCATGATGACAGCCTTGGGAGAGCCAGCCACATCAAAATTCTTCCATTCGTTGTACAAGATGTATGAGACAGGTGATACACTCTCAGATTTCAAGGAGAATATAATAATTCCAATTCCAAAGAAAGAATGTGCTGACAGGTGTGAATATTACCGAACTATCAGTTTAATAAGTCACGGTTGCAAAATACTAACACGAATATTTTCCAGAAGAATGGAAATACTGGTAGAAGCTGACCTCGGGGAAGAATAGTTTGAATTCCGGAAAATTTTTAGGAACACGCGAGGCAATACCGACCCTACGACTTCTCTTAGAAAATAGGTTAAGGAAAGGTAAAACTATGTTTATAGTATTTGTAAACTTGGAGAAATATTTTGACAATGTCGACTGGAATACTCGGTATGAAATTCTGATGGTAACAAGGGTAAAATACAGGGAGCGAAAGGATATTGCCATCTTGTACAGAAACCACACGGCAGTTATGACTCGAGGGGCATGAAAGGGAAGCAGTGGTTGAGAAGGGAGAACTTTTAACATTGTGTTCTGCCTTATGGCAGGTCTCGTCTTGGGGGAAGCCTCGTCAGAGAGGTCCACCGCATGAGCGTCTAGGGAAGTGATTCCAGTGGTGGTTTCCCGTTACCTTCCACTGATGATGATGAAATGATAATGAGTACAACACAACACCGAGTCCCTGAGGGGAGAAAATCTCCGACCCAACCGGGAATCGAACCAGGGCTCCTTGGCGTGACAGACCGCCGTGCCGACCACTCAGCTACCGGGGCGGACGAGAAGGGAGAGAGACAGGGCTGTAGGCTATCCCGATGTTATTCAACCTGTACAGTGTGCAGGCAGTAAAGGAAAGAAAGTAAAGACAAATTTTTAGTAGAAATTGAAGTTCAGGGACAAGAAATAAAAACTTTGAGGTTTGACGATGACATTGTTATTCTGTCAGAGACAGCGAAGGGGTTGGAAGAGCAGTTGAACGGAATGTAGAGTGTCTTGAGAGGAGGCTAGAAGATAAACAGCAACATAAGCGAAGCAAGGATAATGGACCGTAGTCGAAATAAGTCAGGTGATCTCCTGAAGGAACTAGATTAGGAAACGAGACACTTGAAGTAGTAGATGAAATTTGCTGTTTGGGCAGCAAAATAATTGATGATGCCGATATAAAATGTGAACTGGCAATGGTAAGAAAAGCGTTACTGAAGAAGAGAAATCTGTTAACATCGAATGTTTGTATAAGTGTTGGGAAGTCTTTTCTGGAAGTATTTGTATAGTATGCAGCCACGTACGGAAGTAAAACATGGACGATAAACAGTTTAGGCAAGAAGAGAATAGAAGCTTTTGAAATTTGGAGCTACAGAAGAATTCTTAAGATTAGACGGGTGGATCACATAACTGATGAGGAGGTAGTGAATAGAATGGGGAGAAAAAAAGTTTGTGGCAAAACCTGACTAGAAGAGGGGGTCTGTTGACAGAACACACTCAGACATGGAGAGTTGCGTGAAACCAGTCTTCGCACTGGAGACCGCGATAACAACATACACACTGGTGAATCGTATTCCAGTGAGTGGGTTGCACATCGTTACCCTATAGACATTTTCGAATTTCTCCTGAAGTGGGAGAGTTTGATCAGTTGCTCTGCTAAGGAAGAATTTTCTGCTCGCTGCTGTTTATTGTACGGAAATGTTTATTATTGTGATTGTAAGTACCTTGGTCGACGATTTGCATTACTTGTTAGTTGGCCCGGTTTTGATTTGCGTCTTTGTTCTGCAGTGGGCTGTAAGAAAATGTGTCAGCAATTTTGAGCAGGCGTTTGACTGTTCGCGGCAGTGAGGCTGTATGCACTGGAGCGGGAGCAGCCGTAGTTGGCCACATCCGGCGCTCGTCCTTTGTCCACAGTGACCAGCCTACGTCAGCCGTTTAGTCCGCTGCCGACACGAACGCACTGTGCCTTCTGGACGTCAGACGGTCGCGAAGAAACACCCAGTAAAATGATTTCCTTATTGCTGACGTGGCCAAACAAGTTCGTGGTAGTGACCTTCCAAGATGACTCTGGACAAGACTAAACAGAATAAGAACTGGAACGGATTATTGTAAAAGCTTGGCGATAAAATGGGGTCTCGCAAATGATACTTTGTGCGAGTGCGGTGAACTTCAAGGTATGTATCATATTTTAAATTGAGTGATTTGTGATTTCAAAAGAGGAGGAATTAAAGACATCCACAATGTTTCCGGAGAAGCCCTTCAGTGAGTAATTTCAGTGCGCCGTTTGACTGCAGCGTGTATATACCTTACCTCATGAGTAGGATTCTGCATGTTTTAAAAAAATAATCCTTTTAGATTCGTGAGGTTTTGTGCTTTTAAGATGAGCTATCTGTTTGCATTTTATAGGGGGTCAAAAAAGTCTGAAAAGCCTATAAGGATATTACAGGGGAGGTTGTGCTGGGAAACAATTGTTAAGAGAGAAATTTCATACGTGTTGCCGTTTCGACGTGATTGAGCGCGCAAATTCAAGCGCTTGTACGGGCAAAAATACAGTACTGTACGGACATCTGTGGGCCCGTGAGTTATCACTTGCTGAAATGCCATTAGTAGTTAAAATATGCCCTTTTTGGAAATGATAAAATTAAGCTAAATGAGAAACGGTACGTTTGTTAGGTTTGAGGAAACCAGACGAAGAACACGTTTGGCGACACTGTCTCTGGTAGGCTGCTTGAATTTGTGTGCGCGACGGCCTTATTGGCTAACTTCAGTTTTAAATAACTCGGAAACGGCGCAACGTATCGACTTTTCTTAACATTTAATAACATCCCCCTGCGACATCCTTAACAAGTTTTTCAGACTGTTTCTCACCACCCCGTGTAGCGTATTATCCTATCTACTTAATTTTTTCCGATATATTTTCTAGTTTATTTAGGTGATCATCTGTTCGAAAAGGACTGATTGAGGTGTTGTACAAGCTGGCCCTTGTGCCACCTATTGCCAGGAATCTCAAGGATAGAGGGTTCAGGATTGGCAGAAAGGACATACAACATCAAATCTCCGAAGCTGCAGTCGCCGAGAAGCCTTTCGTTATTCAACCAGCCACCCTACGAACCCCTGGTTTCCATCACGAACTGGATGTTGCTGAATGTGTGCTTAGCGCGATTTATATTGCTCCTTACGTGGAGTTACAGCAATCCTATTTGTTAAAATCCAACCAAATTTTGTGTCCGACATTGTGGGACGATTTGGTTTCTCTATTCCTTCATTGCCTGTAATATCAAAGAAAGCTTTTGCCCCGAGAATCATATCTATTGTGACACGGCTGCACAAATCTGGATCATTAAGAGGCAGCCCAAACGGAATGTTCCAACTTCTGGTGTCTTTAAGAGGCAGCCCAAACGGAATGTTCCAACTTCTGGTGTCTATGAACTTATATGGACAGTTCACTGCTGACATTGTCCACAATATCACAAGTAGTTTTAATGTTGTGAGAATCATTAAGCTTGGGAGACACTCAGAGCTTACAAATGTGTGATACTAGAACCACAAAGGTATTGTTTATACTTTTCACAGGCAGTGATCGTTTAACGAGTTTCAGCTTCAATTTCTAGGTAATTCCCATAGATATAAAGGATAGTCGTTACCGAATACTTTTGCATGTCATTCTTCTCACCCCTCCCCAACCCCTAGGAGTGGTTTGTTTATATATCCACCACAATATTTTTGTGTTAACAATGTTAATTAGATATATTGTATAATTAATCATTATACAAGTAATTATATATATAAATATATAGGCTACCCGCCAGGGTAGGCGAGAGCGCTAACGCGCTGCTTCCTGGACTGGGGTAGGCGCGCCGGCCCCGGATCGAATCCGCCCGGCGGATTAACGACGAGGGCCGGTGTGCCGGACACCCTGGATGTGGTTTTTAGGCGGTTTTCCACATCCCACTCGGTGAATACCGGGCTGGTCCCCACGTTCCGCCTCAGTTACATGCGTCGCAGACATTTGAAACACGTCCGCACTATTTCACGCTTTACACTAGACGCAGACAGTTGGGGTACAGCGATTCCTTCCTGGGGGGTACGGGGTGGCGGCAGGAAGGGCATCCGGCCATCCCTAACACTGCCAAATCCGTTGCAACCACGCCGACCCTGCGATCGCTGTGGGACCATGGCGTCAGCGAAAGAAAGATATATAAATTGAAATTGCTCCAAACGTTGCAAAGTTAAGCTTCTACGTCACTCCGTTTTCACCCCCAACTCTGTGGGTGGAAGATGGTTCTTAACCTCACAGAAAGCTCTGTGGACATTCGCACAATTCACCATCGCTCGTTATCTAGCAAAATTTGTAGAAGGCGAACAAAAACCCTCTCATCTCTTCTGTCACTGTCACCCATTTATATGCCAGTTTGTATTCTCGTGTCTGGCCTGAATACCGACGATTTCAGACATACAGGGTGTTTATAAATTAGTTATATAAAAGTATCCTTAAATTGTGAAAAAGTTAAATAACTTACAGAATGTCCGATACAGCACTGAATACAGTAAGTCTTCAAGTTTTATTTACAAATGTCGGACGTAGCTACCTTTTGTAACACGACACATGCCCCATCTGTAATCAGTTTGCTGTCAAATACTGTGAAGCAAGTCTTGATGCTTAGTGGCAACTGCTTGTGTTATCGGTTGTCGCAGCTCTTCGACGTTTCCAGCAAGCGAAGGAACAGACACTCTGCCTTTAATGTAGCGCCGTGCACAAAAGTCCATTAGGGTTAAATCAGGTACACTTGGTGACCAGCATATTCTTCCACCACGTGCAGTCCGGGAAAGTCCGCACATTCCTATGCAGATACGCGACAACTTCACGACAATTATACGGTGACGCGCCATCTTGCAGGAAAATAAATTCTGTACTCATCTCTTGTAGTTGAGGCATTGGATAATGTTCAAGCATATCCAGGTAAGATAGACAGGTACAGTTGACTCGGCAAAAAAAAAGGGACCGTGAATCTTCTTACAGCGCAATAACAATTACATTAGGCGAATTCCGTACTTGTTCTATTAGTGACGTGATTTATGCTCACCCGAAATGAGAATGCTACGCCGATTCACTTTACTGCAGATGGAAGGAGGCTTCGTCAGTGAACACAATTTTATTAAGAAAATCATCTTCAGTGCGCATTTTGTTAAACATTTATACACAAAATTCAGCACGTTGTTCTTTGTCAGTTTCTCTTAAAGCTTGCAACAGTCTCACTTTGTAGGTCTAAATGACAGGCTTTTCCGTAATACCTTTCACACTGCACTACTAGGCATATTAAGTCCTAAGCTGGCACGTCTCGTTACTTTACCCAGACTACGAATGTAAGACTGCCGAACGTGTTCAATCGCTGTGTCAGAGACTGCTGGCCGACCTGGCGTCCTGTGTGTTTCGTAAAAACGATTTTACCAGTTAATAACAGTTTATCTTTGAGGTGATGGCTTGCTATATGTAGTCCTGAATTGTCTCTGAACTGTAGTAGTGGATGTATATTCATGAAACCATAAAAAACACTGTACACGCTCTGTACCGTTATAGGACTCCATTGATTGCATTCGTGCATCCCACGTAGCGGGAACGTCGGGAAGTTCGGCGGGAATGAAATTTGAAGATAGATGCATTTAGTGCTATCTCAGACATTTCTGTAAGCTATTTATCCTTTTCACAATTAAGGATTACTTTTGCATAATTAATTTACAAACACTGTGTACAACTTGTAGTTAGCTATTCTGTATGCCGTACGGATATTACGTACCTTTCATGAATCTTGGCAATGCTGACTGCCGTTTAGCATGTATGCTATTTAAATGCTCACGTTTCTGGTTGGGAGAATTATTTAGATTTTAGTTGGGAACTCTTTCATTGTTAAAGATTGCTAACATAAGATAACACAAGATACTGTTATTAGCGAGTAAATTTAGTTCAAAGAAAGGCAGTACGTTTTGTATTATCGCGAAATATGGGAGAGAGTGTCACAGAAATGATACAAGATTTGGGCTGAAAATCATTAAAAGAAAGGCGTTTTTCGTTGCGACGTAATCTTCTCACGAAATTCCAATCAGCAACTTTCTCCTCCGAATGCGAAAATATTTTGTTGACACCTACCAACGTAGGGAGGAACGATCACCACGATAAAATAAGGGAAATGAGAGCTCGTCCGTAAATATATAGGTGTTCATTCTTTCCGCCCGCTATACGAGACTGGAATAACAGAGAATTGTGAAGGTGGTTCGATGAACCCTCTGCCAGGCACTTAAATGTGATTTGTAGGGTGTCCACGTAGATGCAGATGTAGAAAACCCGTTTACCTCGAGTACGGGTAGACATAATAAGTGGAAATCAATTAGGCGTCCACCCTCTTCCGTAACATCAAATATATTTTAGTTACTCTATCTTAAATGAATTGCGGAGAAAATCATTTACCAGAAGTGAATAAATTTGTAGCAACACCGGATGATATTAACAGCTTGCCGCCCGGGTTAGCCGTGCGTTCAACGGCGTCATATCACGGACCGCGCGGCTCCTTGCGCCGTCAGTTCGAATCCTTCCTCGGGCATGGATGTGTGCTAGGTTAGGTAGGTTTAAGTAGTTCTAGGTCTAGGGGACTCATGACCTAAGCAGTTTAGTCGCATAGTTCTGAGAGCCATTTTTTGACTTTTCTCATAAATTTTCTTTACATAAACGGCCGTATCTTTAGATTGCGTCGACATAGCTCACTTTTTGATACCACCAAGGGACCGTATACCGCAGGAAGTGCGATACATTTCCGCTTATTACGTCTATTCGTACTCGAGGTAAACGGGTTTTAAGGGTTCGGTAGACAGAAAGACGGTCAAGAAACTGAGACTAGTAGGGCTCCATTTTTACCGATTTAGGTGACGAAAACCTAACAACGGAAATAACTACGACAGTTACTGAAGATGGGGGCCGCATAAATAATTACCGCTACTCTTTATTGGAAATGTTCTAGTTGCAGTCGATACATCAGCATATTAATCGTAGCTACGCCTTCGATCCAAATCACGTTTACAGGAATGCAAATAAAATCTGCCAACACACGTGGTAATTCAGATCCCAGTATTAATGACACCGCGTTTTAGAAGTGGGAGCATTCCCATTGCTAGCTAGCTTAAAAAACACTTCGGCTAATTAACGTCTTTTGGGTTTCTGGCGAGTCTAATGGAGAATTCGAAACATTGTAGAATACATTTGGCAGCCATGTAGCCGTTAATTCCTGGGGTGGTGCAGAGTTATCCCACTAAATTTACTCGCTAATAACAGTATCTTGTTATTCGATAAACATTCCAAATGATTGTCACATAAACGGTGACATAAAGGTAGAAAATTCTTGTTTTTGAGTCCAGGAAGCTCTATGCAACAGAAACTGCAGATCATTTTGCCATTTTCATTGCGAAATTGCCGGCTTATTCATGCCTGGGATAATAATAGAGGGCTGTTTGCCTGGGTTGTCTGCTAGCGTAGTGAAAGGTGTTTGCTGCTGCAAGGGAGGTGTGGTTTGTTTTCGGTTCCAATCTCGATGGAGGCGGGTAGACTATCAGCAAAGCAATTTTAAGAAATTCTCGCGCCCCAATTGGTTTTATTGCTACCTTTATTCTGTACCGGCGCCCTGTGGATATAAATAGGAAGATCTTGTAGAATTTTATACTTGTTACTGCCTACTTTTTCCGCTTCTGTCAATAATTGAATTTAGTTACGTGTGGCACAGAATGATTTTTAACTGAAGTTCGTAATGAATCTTGACGCATTGCTAAATTTGCACACTTTTATGGTAGGTCAGCAATGGTAATCTACTATGACAGGTCTGAATGTTGACACAGACCGTTTCACAGCCGAATGTGCATAATATTTTGCTAATTCGTAACCATCTGGGGTACTTATCTCGAGAAGGTGAAATTCATTTTTATTAGTATAGTACATAGTAATTAGCGTTTCTTCTTTCATTTATATCTTATATTTACGTGTTGTGTTTAAAACACAAATCAGCATTAATATAGTCTTACGCATGACTGGAAACAGTCTGACAAAGTTCGGATAGTTTGTCAATTCCACGCCTGTGCGTAGTATGTTGGCAGCACTTCGTCGCCTTGCCTGTTATGCTGTGTCGCAGACTTTAAAGGTGTGCGGGTCAGTATAAGGAAAAGGCGAGGGGTCTCGCTCGTTTTGTCCACGACTGTACGTCTGTGCTTGTTCGTCAACAACTCACTCGTGTACAACGTCTACCATTCCCACCCTGTATCGTTACTGGTGACTAGGAACGGTGTCTTTATGCTAACATAGGGAAAATAAAGACATGGTTGCCCCTAAACGAAGCAGCAACTCCCCGTACAACAACCTGCACACGTCCACAAAAGATATATTTTTATGCATCTGGTGGAACAGCGACTGTGCGGTGTAATACGAATTGCCTATCAAAGGTACAACTATCACTGCTGACATTTATTATCAACAGCTGAGACGTTTCGCAGACGCACTCCAAGAACAACGACCGGAGAGACTGCGTGAGCTGATGCCACTCCAAGATATCGGCCGTCCTCAGTCTGCTAGACTGACGAAAAACACTAAGCCGGAGTTGGGCTGGGAAGTCATTCTGCACCCACCCTATTCACCTGACCTGACATCCTCAGATTGTCACCTTTTCCACTCTCTGTCGTACAATCTTCAACGAACTACTTTGCCTCAAAACTACACGAGTTCTACATTCGCGGATCGAAAAGTTACCCTAGAGTTGGCAGTTAGTCGTAAACAAGGAAGGAAAATATGTTAGCGGTGACTAAAGTTTCTGTAGCGTGTATCGGTTGTGTTTGTTAAACTTTTATAAAAATGTTACGAACTTAGTGCACCACCCAATAGATATTGCGAGCGTGGCAAATAAATTACACTTGACAGCAGACATGAGACTAAAGAACAACGGGAAGACTACTCGTGAAGTAAGGTCTGCGCCTGATGAAACAAACATGCTGGAAATGCTGGGGTGACTCATCTGCGTTGGCAATACGCATAGCAACCTTGCTTCCATTCAAACGCGCTCTACGTCTTAGGAAGTAGTCGTGGGCAGGTAGGAAATCGCGTATCTGTTACAAATTACAGTGACTGAGAAGTCACAGATATCACAGTAACAACTTTACAGAATCTAACTGCGATTTCAGTCACAATTAGCAGTCACAAGTAGCATTTTACATTCAACGCCGTGTGCCATCTGTCGGCCGAATTTCGTACTGCTTTCTGTAAACCTGGGGTCATCCTAAGGGATTAGCTGCGATTTCAGTTACCTGTCGTGACAGAGTCACAGGTAGCAACTAAAAAGCACCGTTAACATTCTTTGCCGACTGTCATCTGTTGACCGACGTTCGTACTTCGTTATAAGAAACTTGTGCCTCACGAGATCAATGTATTGTGTGTGCATACTATATGCCGACATGCACTTTCAGCATCAGTTGTGGTTGGTCAAACACAGCTGTTACTCTGAATGAATATATCAGTAAGAAGCAACATTGATTGCCTTTTTGTCCTGAAAATATTTAGAGACAAGTAAAGTAAAAAAATGTGTTTGATTCTGCTTCCAATATGACAGTTGCGCTTAATATTCCACATGCCTACAGGACTTTGCAATGTTAACACAGCAGAACTCAGACATCTTTATAACTGTAATGAAATGAAAACAATATTATTGAGTCATATGAATCCCTCACTTTTGTTCCGAGACAGTTCAAGGCTTTGGAGAAAAATTTTCCACCTTGTGTTCTACATTGTTACTGCAGACATAACAAAATTTTTTTCGGCACTACGACCACCTACACAAGTAAGCTTTTCCTGTGTCACCTTCAAGTACTGCACTTAAACTATTCTTGATTTAACTGGAAGATCCGTACTTCCCACTTTCACATCAACACCCTCAAAACGCGTATTGTAGACCTTGGGCTATTTTGCAGATCAGTGTCACCACACCAAGATTGCGGGAAATGGGGAAGGGGGCATGTCACTCTCCAACAAGTCTTTATCAATAATGAAATGGTGGAAAACTTACGGGTATAGGACGGCTTAACACGGGGGAAATGAGATTTTCATTATTCACTCGCTGTATTTAACATTTGTTTATCATTCCTTTAAGATCGCATAATAACTACAATTAAACATAGCTCAGTCACTCATTCTGCACACTTTCTTTCATAATTATGGCACTTTTAAGCTTCAAGTCCTCTAAGAGTTGTATAGAATCTTCACGATTCTCTCTCAAGAGCCTTGATGTGGATAGATACGTACAACAACCAGTAATCAGAGTCGGAACTGCGTCTGCAAAATCACAAGGATTATTAAACATTTTTGCTGTCACTAATTACAAGCAATGTAATCGACAGAGTAGTATTGCTAATAATTCCTGTAATGAAAGTCACTCTATGGGGATGTTTCACATTTGCAGAACGATCTCACTTAAGTAATTAAGTTCATCGAAACACTTAGAAACTAATATCTTGGTTGACAAAGACAGTCTAAAGAAGCAGTGACAATTTCTCCAGATCTGTTGACAATTATATTTTGAATTATCGCTATACTGAGAGACTAAAACGTAGTTCAGGTACCTGTGAACATAACAATACGTTAGAATTCGTTTTCTAAACACGAACTATTACGGTACTATATGGCTACTTACGTATTAATTGTTGTTGTTGTCTTCAGCCCTGAGACTGGTTTGATGCAGCTCTCCATGCTACTCTATCCTGTGCAAGCTTCATCATCTCCCAGTACTTACTGCAACCTGCATCCTTCTGAATCTGCCTAATGCATTCATCTCTTGATCTCCCTACACGATTTTTACCCTCCACGCTGCCCTCCAATCCTAAATTTGTGATCCCTTGATGCCTCAGAACATGTCCTACCAACCGGTCTCTTCTTTTTGTCAAGTTGTGCCACAAACTTCTCTTCTCCGCATTTCTATTCAATACCTCCTCATTAGCTATGTGATCTACCCATCTAATCTTCAGCATTCTTCTGTAGCACCACATTTCGAAAGCTTCTATTCTCTTCTTGTCCAAACTATTTATCATCCATGTTTCACTTCCATACATGGCTACACTCCGTAAAAATACTTTCAATAACGACTTCCTGGCACTTAAATCTATACTCGATGTTAACAAATTTATCTTCTTGAGAAACGCTTTCCTTGCCATTGCCAGTCTACATTTTATATCCTCTCTACTTCGACCATCATCATTTATTTTGCTCCCCAAATAGCAAAACTCCTTTACTACTTTGAGCATCTCATTTCCTAAATCTAATTCCCTCAGCATCACCCGACTTAATTCGACTACATTCCACGATCCTCGTTTTGCTTTTGTTGATGTTCATCTTATACCCTCCTTTCAAGACACTGTCCAAGACACTGCTCTCCCAAATCTTTTGCTGTCTCTGACAGAATTAGAATGCCATCGGCGAACCTCAAAGTTTTTATTTCTTCTCCATGGATTTTAATAGCTACTCCGAATTTTTCTTTTGTTTGCTTTACTGCTTGCTCAATATACAGATTGAATAACATCGGGGAGAGGCTACAACCCTGTCTCACTCCCTTCCCAACCACTGCTTCCCTTTCATGCCCCTCGACTTTAATAACTGCCATCTGGTTTCTGTACACATTGTAAATAGCCTTTCGCTCCCTGTATTTTACCACTGCCACCTTTAGAATTTGAAAGAGAGTATTCCAGTCAACATTGTCAAAAGCTTTCTCTAAGTGTACATATGCTAGAAACATAGGTTTGCCTTTCCTTAATCTTTCTTCTAAGATTAGACGTAAGGTCAGTATTGCCTCACGTGTTCCAACATTTCTACGGAATCCAAACTGATCTTCCCCGAGGTCGGCTTCTACTAGTTTTTCCATTCGTCTGTAAAGAACTCGCGTTTGTATTTTGCAGCTGTGACTTATTAAAGTGATAGTTCGGTAATTTTCACATCTGTCAACACCTGCTTTCTTTGGGATTGGAATTATTATATTCTTCTTGAAGTCTGAGGGTATTTCGCCTGTCTCATACATCTTGCTCACCAGATGGTAGTTTTGTCATGGTTGGCTCTCCCAATGCTATCAGCAGTTCTGATGAAACGTTGTGTACTCCCGAGGCCTTGTTTCGACTTACATCTTCCAGTGCTCTGTCAAATTCTTCACGCAGTATCATATCTCCCATTTCATCTACATCCTCTTCCCTTTCTATAGCATTGCCCTCAAGTACATCGCCCTTGTATAGACATTCTATATACTCCTTCCACCTTTCTGCTTTCCCTTCTTTGCTTAGAATCGGTTTTCCACGTTAGCTCTTGATATTCATACAGGTAGTTCTCTTCTCTCCAAAGTTCTCTTTAATTTTCCTGTAGGCTGTATCTAGCTTACCCCTAGTGATAAATGCGTCCACATCCTTACATTAGTGCTCTAGCTATCGCTGCTGAGCCATTTTGCACTTCCTGTCGATCACATTTTTGAGACGTTTGTATTCCTTTACGCCTGCCTCATTTAATGTGTATTTTCTCCTTTCATCAATTAAATTCAATATCTCTTCTCGTCTTTTTACCTACTTGATCCTCTGCTGCCTTCACTATTTCATGTACGTGTTATCTACCGATTTCTGTTCCATTCCTTGGAGTGTAAATACGCACTCCATTTGCAGAGTAGAGAAGTAGATGTAGAAATATCGTACAAATGTTACTAACTCTAAATTCTTGTGGCGTTAATGAATTGTACAGTATAGGGTTTAGTGTCTTAGAAACTGCATTAAGTGTGTGGTGCAAATGTACATCACTTAGTTTCTGTTAATTGCTATTCACATATCAGTACATCTTTCGGCGAAAATGGTTTCATTACCAATGCGACGCATGTGCCTGTCTCCAGGAACACTGGAGAATTCACATAACGGCGTGAACATTTACACACGCCCATTTTGTTTCTCTGGAGGTTTCTGGCATGTTTTTTGATAGGCTGCCACGTCTAATGTAAAGCGGGATCCAGCAGGGTAAAACAGTATGTTGATTGATAGGAAAGAAGGAATGAAGATTAGAGTTTAACGACCTGTCGTTAGAAACAGAGAACGAGATAGAATTTGGGAAGGATAGGTAGAAGTAAACTGGTCGTTTCGTTTTCAAGGTAATTTTGAGTTATTTAATAAAAAATATACGGAAACTTAAATACGAATATATGGACGAAGATTTGAACTCTGCTGCTGCCGAATGCGCCACCTCCCCCGGTTTGATTAAAATATCTGGTAGAAGAATCCAGAAAATTTCGGCATATGTAATGGTGGCCACGAAAAACTTCATTGTCACAGATCGTATTCCTCGTCTCCAGTCGTTTGCTGGCTAACGCTCACGTAGGAACCTGGTAGTGCTTTACCACTTGGCGAACGAACTGCTCGAGCGTCGCTGAGCGGAAGAAATAGTCCGAAAAGCATTTCTCGAGCGCAGCTGTCTGTACCATCACACATCTCCGCAGATGTGATCGCCAATACAGAGGGCGAACCAGGTTCTCGTCGAAACCAGCACATCAGCCTTGAAGGTTGTGACGGCCTGTGGAACGACTTGCCGCGGATCTTACCTGCTGTCCGCCATACAGTGGTTCGAGGAGCCGTAGTGTCCTTGAACGGTCCGCAGAAACGACTTTTCCGCATTCTACTTGTTTTTCGGAAATGCGTAACCCGTGGCAGATACTGGACGTATGGCTGGTTCAAATGGCTGTGAGCACTATGCGACTTAACTTCTCAGGTCATCAGTCGCCTAGAACTTAGAACTAATTAAACCTAACTAACCTAAGGACATCACACACAACCATGCCCGACGCAGGATTCGAACCTGCGACCGTAGCGGTCGCTCGGCTCCGGACTGTAGCGCCTAGAACCGCACGGCCTCTCCGGCCGGCCTACTGAACATAGCCTTAAAGTTAAGACGTTATGTCAGCCACCCATATACTCTCTTTCTAGGACGACCAAAATACCTTTCAGGATTAGAGGGCACGTCACTGAAGGAGTGGAAAGACATAAGCGGCCTGTCTGTTTATTTAGAAATAAGGAGACAGCCGACAGATGTTCAAAAAAAAGATTCAAAGTACCGAAATTTCGTCAAGAGAATGTTAATTCCAAACGCGTGCACTTATATTCAGCTCCATTGTACAACCATTGCTTGAGCGCCGTTTGGATCTGAGTTTGTCTTTTGTCCATTTGTCAGCTGTTCATAGCGAAGCTGCTGCGTTCGTTCTCGGATGATGCACGGATCACAGACGGAGCTGAATAAGGTACGTCACTAAATAGTAGCAAAATTGTGACTGCCTTTATTAAAAAACCGGACAGTTGCGAGTAGGACTCGCGCTCTCAGGAATTCTTACAAAATCTCTGTATATACAAGAGGCGGTGTCCGAAATGGCGTGACTCACCCACTGACTCGCCATCTCTTAGTTCAAACAGCTAAGGATGGAAAATTTGTAGAAGGTGTTCATCTTGTACTGCAAGCGTCGCTTAAGAAAGGATTTTTCCACTCCTAAGTGGGTGAAATCGGGAATGAAAGGCTCTTTCAAAATTTGTCGGTGTTAAGGCAATTTGAAGACTGAACTAGGAAAATTTGGTATTTGCTTTCTCAGTCAAAAATAAAAATATACGTGTTTTATTATCTTTGGAAATTCAACCAATTAGGAGTAAAAAAGTGTATGAGCTACTAGAGCGTTTTTAAAATCTGTGAAAATTGGTATCTGACTTATGGGATGGAAATAAAAAAATTCGTGTTCCATTGTTTTTGTAAATTCGGCCCCCTACGTTACTGAAATGGGAGATGAAATTTTTATGAAATTATTTCATTATAAAAATATTTTCAAAGCTACGGTAAATCTATGAAAATTTGTATTTGTCTTCTCCGTTAGAAATTAAAAAAAAAAAAATACACTCCTGGAAATGGAAAACAGAACACATTGACACCGGTGTGTCAGACCCACCATACTTGCTCCGGACACTGCGAGAGGGCTGTACAAGCAATGATCACACGCACGGCACAGCGGGCACACCAGGAACCGCGGTGTTGGCCGTCGAATGGCGCTAGCTGCGCAGCATTTGTGCACCGCCGCCGTCAGTATCAGCCAGTTTGCCGTGGCATACGGAGCTCCATCGCAGTCTTTAACACTGGCAGCATGCCGCGACAGCGTGGACGTGAACCGTATGTGCAGTTGACGGACTTTGAGCGAGGGCGTATAGTGGGCATGCGGGAGGCTGGGTGGACGTACCGCCGAATTGCTCAACACGTGGGGCGTGAGGTCTCCACAGTACATCGATGTTGTCGCCAGTGGTCGGCGGAAGGTGCACGTGCCCGTCGACCTGGGACCGGACCGCAGCGACGCACGGATGCACGCCAAGACCGTAGGATCCTACGCAGTGCCGTAAGGGACCGCACCGCCACTTCCCAGCAAATTAGGGACACTGTTGCTCCTGGGGTATCGGCGAGGACCATTCGCAACCGTCTCCATGAAGCTGGGCTACGGTCCCGCACACCGTTAGGCCGTCTTACGCTCACGCCCCAATATCGTGCAGCCCGCCTCCAGTGGTGTCGCGACAGGCGTGAATGGAGGAACGAATGGAGACGTGTCGTCTTCAGCGATGAGAGTCGCTTCTGCCTTGGTGCCAATGATGGTCGTATGCGTGTTTGGCGCCGTGCAGGTGAGCGCCACAATCAGGACTGCATACGACCGAGGCACACAGGGCCAACACCCAGCATCATGGTGCGGGGAGCGATCTCCTACACTGGCCGTACACCTCTGGTGATCGTCGAGGGGACACTGAATAGTGCACGGTACATCCAAACCGTCATCGAACCCATCGTTCTACCATTCCTAGACCGGCAAGGGAACTTGCTGTTCCAACAGGACAATGCACGTCCGCTTGTATCCCGTGCCACCCAACGTGCTCTAGAAGGTGTAAGTCAACTACCCTGGCCAGCAAGATCTCCGGATCTGTCCCCCATTGAGCATGTTTGGGACTGGATGAAGCGTCGTCTCACGCGATCTGCACGTCCAGCACGAACGCTGGTCCAACTGAGGCGCCAGGTGGAAATGGCATGGCAAGCCGTTCCATAGGACTACATCCAGCATCTCTACGATCGTCTCCATGGGAGAATAGCAGCCTGCATTGCTGCGAAAGGTGGATATACACTGTACTAGTGCCGACATTGTGCATGCTCTGTTGCCTGTGTCTATGTGCCTGTGGTTCTGTCAGTGTGATCATGTGATGTATCTGACCCCAGGATTGTTTCAATAAAGTTTCTCCTTCTTGGGACAATGAATTCACGGTGTTCTTATTTTAATTTCCAGGAGTGTACATGTTTCACTGTTTTAGGAAATTCAACCCCTTTGGGGGGTGAAACAGGGAGTGAAAATTTTAAGAAAATATTTCGTTATATTAAAAAAGATTTAAAGCCTGATTTACGAAAATTGCTATTTCACTTCTCGGTTGGATTTACAGAAATATGTGTTAGGGGATAAAAGTTACTACGGAAATGTCACGACAAGCAAGCAAAAGGCATGATTAACAAAAATCTTGGACTCCAACTACTAGAATCATTCTTTGGCCATAAGTACATTCGGAAAAGACATGGCTTCTATGGCTTTAATTAGAGTGGAAAGTTTAGCTGTTGCAATGTGTAAACAACGTAAAAATTTGATTAAAGAAAAACTATGAAATCTGTGCCGATCATACAGACTTACGGCAAAACCACCAAGCCCAACATCCATATAAAAAAGAACTAAACCCTTCCCGAACATGCCGTGAACGCACAACGGTACCGACCGGCCGCCGTGTCATCCTCAGCGCTCAGGCATCACTGAATGCGGATATGGAGGGGCTTGTGGCCAGCACACCGAAGCCGCTACTTCTCAGTCGAGTAGCTTCTGAGTTTGCCCCACAAGGGCTGAGGGAGTGCACCCCGCTTGCCAACAGAGAGCTCGGTAGACCGGATGGTCAGCCATCCAAGTGCTAGCCCAGCCCCACAGTGTTCAACTTCGCTGATCTGAAGGTAACCAGAGTTACTACTGCGGCAAAGGCGTTGGCCCAACATCCATACAGGCTACATAATTCGTCTGTCGGCTTTGATAAATCAGTTTGCGAGTATCAAACTATGCGACATATGGCCGTATCTTTAATTGTGTCGACTTAGAAGCTTAAGTTTCTCGCGCCGCCGTAGACTTTAAAATGTGACAAACTGCAACTTGATACCTCAGCCATTCCTAAGAAAAAGGGGTCTTAACATTCGAAGAGACAGACAAGAGAGATATCTTGTAAGGGTTTAGTTTTTACCGAATGAGGCACGGAATCCTAACACCGTAGAACTGGGACGTGTCACTGGTAACAATATCACCACCACCAGCGCTAACTACAATGTTATTGTCAGAACACACGCCTCTGATGGATACAGAGGCTCTTATCAACACTCTCTTGCATCTCATTTGAAAAACATTCCAGTATTCTGAGCGGGAGTAAGTGCGTTACAATCAAACTTTCTACGAGACGGAAAGCATTCTGACCTGAGGTGAAATTACGAATGAAGGACGGAGTTTAGCAGACATTATAAAAAACATTAAAATCTGTAACGATCTTCTTTAATCAAAACAGTATTAATTTATTCATATGTTCCACACTTGACAGTTTTGCTGGTTTTATTAGATCTATAACGACCATAAAAAGACATAGCGGCACCATTAACAAAACTCTGAAACTGAATATGTCTGTAGATAAATAACGTGAATCCTGGTGACAGATCCACGCCGTCTTTTTATGAGACTATAGTACCATGAAGGAACAATGGCAACGATATGCAGCTTACTGAAAATAGTAGCAGGTATCACATGTAGATGGTTACGTGTTACATAACATTAGCGTATAATTGGACGAGCAATTCTATCCAAACATTCACCGTTCGTAGCACATTCACTGCTGTAGGAAGTTTTAAAAAAAATGCTTTGGCTTTTTGCCAGCGGTAAGCATTACTAAGAAATCGTTATACCTTTCCGGCACCTCATTGTGGTTTGTCATATCAACAAATGGCAGTTTGTACGGGTTGTAATTCTGCAAGTGTTGCGTGAGTAAAATACCGCACCCTGATTGTACTGCACAGGTTGGGGTCTACTTTATGATTTCGACATAATATGGTGTATAAACAGTAGTTCTGAAGTGTCTGGCGGTCTCCAAGTTGAAGTACCAGTTCTACAACGTATTTCCACACTTTTCCATTCGTTCGTGTGCTTGTTCTCCAACGGAATCTTACTGAGCAGCTTGTTTACGCCGTATTATACAGAGCGAGATGTGACTCGTTAGGTAGATTTATGCACTGTATATGGTAAGCTAAAAACCAGAATACATTTGTGTTTCACAGTAGATGATGCTTGTCAGAGGCACGACGGTTTGTAGAGAGCTACATTAGAGTTGGTGTTTTTTATTTGCTCACTACGCCTGTGCTCAAATAATTAGTGAAATATGACTTAGTTGCTGAGGCACTTAATGTCGATCCTCTTTAACTTTACTCGTTGAGGTGGTCCCCTGTGTATAAAAATGTTTACGGAAACGAGTGGCCATACACATCACTTGTTTATATAGGCTGTAAAGTGGCTCGACCCATATCATTTTTATACAAATCGTGCAAATCTATGTAGCGTGTAACTAACGGCGTATCATCTGAAATAGAGTTATTTCTTCTGCATCGCGCTAGAAATGCGCCGCCCGGTTTGAGGCGCCATGTCACGGATTGCGCGGCCTTGTGTGTGTGTGTGTGTGTGTGTGTGTGTGTGTGTGTGTATGTATGTGTGTGTCTGTTCTTCGCTTAAATTAGTTTAAGTAGTGTATAAGTCTAGAAACCGCTGACCTCAGCAGTTTGGTCCCGTAGGAATTCAGACAGATTTGAACATTTTTGAGCTAGAAACGTAATTGCCGAAGTTAGGTATGTTGCAGAGAGCAGCTGGAACAATACAGATTCTTGTTGCGCAGACTGACTACCCACAGCTTATCGGAACGATTTGCACTTTACATCTACATCTACATGTACATGACTACTCCGCAATTCACATTTAAGTGCATGGCAGAGGGTTCATCGAACCACAATCATACTATCTCTCTACCATTCCTCTCCCTAACAGCGCGCGGGAAAAACGAACACCTAAACCTTTCTGTTCAAGTACTGATTTCTCTTATTTTATTTTGATGATCATTCCTACCTATGTAGGTTGGGCTCAACAAAATATTTTCGCATTCGGAAGAGAAAGTTGGTGACTGAAATTTCGTAAAAAGATCTCGCCGCGACGAAAAATGTCTTTGCTGTAATGACTTCCATCCCAACTCGTGTATCATATCTGCCACACTCTCTCCCCTATTACGTGATAATACAGAACGAACTGCCCTTTTTTGCACCCTTTCGATGTTCTCCGTCAATCCCTCCTGGTAAGGATCCCACACAGCGCAGCAATATTCTAACAGAGGACGAACGAGTGTAGTGTAAGCTGTCTCTTTAGTGGATTTGTTGCATCTTCTAAGTGTCCTGCCAATGAAACGCAACCTTTGGCTCGCCTTGCCCACAATATTATCTATGTGGTCTTTCCAACTGAAGTTGTTTGTAATTTTAACAGCCAGGTACTTAGTTGAATTGACAGCCTTGAGAATTGTACTATTTATCGAGTAATCGAATTCCAACGGATTTCTTTTGGAACTCATGTGGATCACCTCACACTTTTCATTATTTAGCGTCAACTGCCACCTGCCACACCATACAGCAATCCTTTCTAAATCGCTTTGCAACTGATACTGGTCTTCGGATGACCTTACAAGACGGTAAATTACAGCATCATCGGCGAACAACCTAAGAGAACTGCTCAGATTGTCACCCAGGTCATTTATATAGATCAGGAGCAGCAGAGGTCCCAGGACGCTTCCCTGGGGAACACCTGATATCACTTCAGTTTTACTCGCTGATTTGCCGTCTATTACTACGAACTGCGACCTTCCTGACAGGAAATCACGAATCCAGTCGCACAACTGAGACGATACCCCATAGCTCCGCAGCTTGATTAGAAGTCGCTTGTGAGGAACGGTGTCAAAAGCCTTCCGGAAATCCAGAAATACGGAATCAACTTGAGATCCCATGTCGATAGCGGCCATTACTTCGTGCGAATAAAGAGCCAGCTGTGTTGCACAGGAGCGATGTTTTCTGAAACCATGCTGATTACGTATCAATAGATCGTTCCCTTCGAGGTGATTCACAATGTTTGAATACAGAATCAGCTCCAAAACCCTACTGCAAACCGACGTCAGTGATATAGGTCTGTAGTTAGATGGATTACTCCTACTACACTTCTTAAACACTGGTGCGACCTGCGCAATTTTCCAATCTCTCGGTACAGATCTACCGGTGAGCGAGCTGTTGTATATGAGTGCTAAGTAGGGAGCTATAGTATCAGCGTAATCTGAAAGTAACCTAATCGGTATACAATCTGGACCTGAAGACTTGCGCGTATCAAGCGATTTGAGTTGCATCGCAACCCCTAAGGCATCTACTTCTAAGAGACTCATGCTAGCAGGTGTTCGTGTTTCTAATTCTGGATTATTCCATTCGTCTTCCCTGGTGAAAGAATTTCGGAAAACTGCGTTCAATAACTCCGCTTTAGCGGCACAGTCGTCGGTAACAGTACCATCGGCATTGCGCAGCGAAAGTATTGACTGCGTCTTGCCGCTTGTGTACTTTACATTCGACCAGAATTTCTTCGGATTTTCTACCAAATTTCGAGACAGTGTTTCGTTGTGAAACCTATTAAAGGTATCTCGCATTGAAGTCCGTGCCAAATTTCGCGCGTCTGTAAATTTTAGCCAATTTTCGGGATTTCGCGTTCTTCTGAACTTCGCATGCTTTTTCCGTTGCCTCTGCAACAGCTTTCGGACACGTTTTGTGTACCACGGGGGATCCATTCCATCTCTTACCAATTTATGAGGTATGAATCTCCCAGTTGCTGTTGCTACTATATCTTTGAATTTGAACCACATCTCGTCTACAGTTGCATAGTCAGTTCGGAAGGAATGGAGATTGTCTCTTAGGAAGGCTTCTAGTGACACTTTATCCGCTTTTTTAAATAAAATTATTTTGTGTTTGTTTCTGGTGGATTTGGAAGAAACGGTATATACTTCATAACATGAAGTATAGCATATCGGATTCCGTGGCCGGCCTTTGGTGGCCGAGCGTTTCTAGGCGCTTCAGTCTGGAACCGCGCGATCACTACGGTCGCAGGTTCGAATCCTGCCTCGGGCATGGATGTGTGTGATGTCCTTAGGTTAGTTAGGTGTAAGTAGTTCTAAGTTCTAGGGGACTGATGACCTCACATGTTAAGTCCCATAGTGCTCAGAGCCATTTGAGCCATTTTGGATTTCGTATAGAAGACAACAAGAGTTGACCTGTGTCGTAAATTTTATTAGGAGAATTGAATATTGACGTTTTTCGAGTTGGATTGAGAACTGAATGAACGTTTGTGTGTGATCATGAAGACGGTTCTTCCACTGTGTGACACTTCGGTCTTCGTCATCCAGACTTACTTGTGCCCAATGGAAGTGTCATATATGTTGCTTTGTTGTCGCAACTTCCACCGTCTCAGTTTGGACTATTGCGACGCTGTTCCCGTTCAAATGAAGTAAACGAATTGCCGCATGACACTCCGCTTTACCAGTGGAATGCGGCATTTTCTTGTAGTTCATGTACTGTGATGCTACATTGTAGTTGCGTCGCGGATTACTATGTATATCAGAACTGCAGACTTATACTTGCAAACAAATAAAATGAGTTACTTTATTTTTTCGAGGTGGTAATTAAAATGACTACCTTCGGTACATCAAAAGTCTGAGCGACCGGTAGTTAATCTTATCCGCCAAACAAATTTAAATTTGCCGCTCTTCTGCAGTATCACGCCCACGGACGAGTGGCGAGAAATGTTGCGGCGTGAGCGGCTGTGACCGTGACACCGTGAACTGTAGCGAAGCGACGGCTGACCCACGCGTGAGCAGCGCCTGCCTACGATAACCCTGCAACCTGCAACTGCGAAATCTGATGTGGGACCAGCTGATCAGCCGTCGTCTGCCGCTCACATGCAGTCGTCTCAAGGACATCTACACGCTAGCCGCTTCTTCCTGGCCTTTATCCCGTATCGTCACGGACTCGGCGCGATAATTATTGGATTCACCCTACTGGACGTTAAAATAGCTACACCAAGAAGAAATGCAGATGATAAACGGGTATTCGTTGGACAAAGATATTATACTACAACTGACGCGTGATGACATTTTCACGCAATTTGGGTGCATAGATCCTGAGAAATTTGTACCCAGAACAACCACCTCTGTCCATAATAACGGCCTTGATACGCCTGGGCATTGAGTCAAACAGAGCTTGGATGGCGTGTGCAGGTACAGCTACCCATGCAGCTTCAACACGATACCACAGTTCATCAAGAATAGTGACTGGTGTATTGTGACGAGAAAGTTGCTCGGCCACCATTGACCAGACGTTTTCATTTGGTGAGAGATCTGGAGAATGTGCTGGCCAGGGCAGCGGTCGAACATTTTCTGTATCCAGAAAGGCCCGTACAGGACCTGCAACATGCAGTCGTGCATTATCCTGCTGAAATGTAGGTTTTCGCAGGGATCGAATGAAGGGTAGAGCCACGGGACGTATCACATCTGAAAAGTAACGTCCACTGTTCAAAGTGCCGTCAGTGCGAACAAAAGGTGACCGAGACGTGTAACCAATGGCACCCCATACCATCGCGCCGGGTGATACGCCAGTATGGCGATGACGAATACACGCTTCCAATGTGCGTTCACCACGATATCACCAAACACAGATGCGCCCACCAGGATGCTGTAAACAAACAGAACGTGGATTCATCCGAAAAAAAAATGACGCTTTGCCATTCGTGCACCAAGGTTCGTCGTTGAGTACACCATCGCAGGCGCTCCTGTCTGTGATTCAACGTCAAGGGTAACCGCAGCCATGGTCTCCAAACTGATAGTCCATGCTGCTGCAAACGTCGTCGAACTGTTCGTGCAGACGGTTGCTGTCTTGCGAACGTCCCCATCTGTTGACTCAGGGATCGAGACGTGGCTACACGATCCGTTACAGCCATGCGGATATGATGCCTGTCATCTCGACTGCTAGTGCCGTTGGGATCCAGCACGGCGTTCCGTATTACCCTCCTGAATCCACCGATTCCTTATTCTGCTAACAGTCATTGGATCTCGACCAACGCGAGCAGCAATGTCGCGATACGATAAACCGCAATCGCGATAGGCTACAATCCGACCTTTATCAAAGTCGGAAACGTGATGGTACGAATTTCTCCTCCTTGGACGACGCATCAGAACAACGTTTCACCAGGCAACACCCGTCAACTGCTGTTTGTGTATGAGAAATCGGTTGGAAACTTTACTCATGTCAGCATGTTGTAGGTGTCGCCACTGGCGCCAACCTTGTGTGAATGCTCTCAAGAGTTAATCTTTTGTTTTTCACAGCATCTTCTTCCTGTCAGTTAAATTTCGCGTTCGTAGCACGTCATCTTCGTGGTGTATGATGTAGCAATTTTAATGGCCAGTAGTGTAGTTTGTTAGTGGTAGAGGGTGGCCAGATGCTGCTCTTGTCGCTAGCCCTCCCTTCACCCTCCTCGCGCTACGAACTTCCCTCCTCCCCCCCCCCCCTCCCCCCCTTCACCACACACGCGCCCATCTCCTCTGGACGGAATTTGTGTACCTCAACTGCCTGCATCTTGTGTTGTCTCGTGTAAAAGTATGCCAACGTTATCTGAATGTTTGCGGATCGTGTACTAAGGCGGGACGTGGGTACCACCAGCTGGATATTCATCTAGTCGGATGTGGAAAACAGCCCGAAAACCACATCTAGGCTGGCCATTCGACCCGGGAGCGTCGCGTCTCCTTGAACCCTAGAAGCGCCGTACTAACAAGAGCCGTTGTCCGGGCTGGTTCTTAATGAAGCGCTGTTGCACGTTAAATAAAACTGAGCAACCCGATGCTTTCAGTATCAACAGTGCTGCTGCTTCGTAACATCAAGCTTAATCTTTTGTTTGGGGCACGGGTGGTGTACTATATTCTTTGTATTATTTTGACGTATTATCATTATTATTTACATCGCCGTAGGAGACTTTATTGTCTGCGCACAGGTACAACATTAGTGGTACTGGAATCGTAAACATAAATTTTCTGTGTATATAGGTTCAGGTACAATGAGGCATCACTAACAGAATTACCGTCTCCATACCAACCGGCACTCTGAAAGTATTTGTATGGAGTGTAGCCATGTATGGAAGTGAAACATGGGCGATAAATAGTTTAGACAAGAAGAGAATAGAAGCTTTTGAAATGTGGTGCTACAGAAGAATGCTGAAGATTAGATGGGTAGATCACAAAACTAATAAGGAGGTATTGAATAGACTTGAGGAGAAGAGGAGTTTGTGGCACAACTTGGCTAGAAGAAGGGATCGGTTGGTAGGACATATTCTGAGGCATCAAGGGATCACCAATTTAGTATTGGAGGGCAGCGTGGAGGGTAAAAATCGTACAGGGAGGCTAAGAAATGAAATCACTAAGCAGATTCAGAAGGATGTAGGTTGCAGTAGGTACTGGGAGATGAAGAAACTTTCACAGGATAGAGTAGCATGGAGAGCTGCATCAAACCAGTCTCAGAACTGAAGACCACAACAACAACAACAACAACAACAACAACAACAACAATGCCATACAGTGCCACATATCAGAGGATTTCGTGAATTCAAACTGTTTCGCATGTGCTTCATTCGAAGACTTGCTACCAAGTCTTCGAACGAAGCACTTGTGAAACGGTTTGAATTCACGAAATACAGAGATATGTGGCACTGTACGGCATTATCGTTTACTTTGAGAGATGTAGATGGGGCCTGAAGATGGCAGAGTGGATTGCCGAAACTGGTTGTCGTCAAAATAAAATAAATTATCTTATTTACAGGTCTGTTGGAAAAAATACACCAACCGGCACGGGTTACGAAAACATTGGTTATGCGAAATCCAACTCGCACCTTTCTCTCATGACATTCTAGAAGTCTACATCAGCATTTCTCGGCATATTAAAGTAATTCATTACTACTCCAACGACTGTTGATGAAAATACGATCAATGGCGTATTAATCGAAATTTGTGACTGCTTTGACAATTTTTTGTTAGGGAGGACGCAGCATGGTGGAGGAGTCCTCGTTAGAAGTTGAAATAACTTCAGGCATATCATCAGAAAGTGTTTCGGGACACTACGTTCTTGTTGTACACTAATGACCTGTATTCACACTAATAGTAACCTCAGACGTTTCTCAGGTGATGCAGTTATCGACAATGAATCACTGTCTGAAAAACTGCGTAAATATACAGTCAGACCTTGACAAGATTTCAAATTGATAGACAGATTGGCGTCTTACTTCAAATGTTGAAAATGTAAAATTTTGTACATCACAAAACGAAAAAAAAATAGTATTCTATGAGTACAGTGTCAGTGAAATAAAATGATCTCATAGGTCCAGCCGAAGTTAAAGCAGATGACAGACTTTATGCCACATGAAAAATGTATTCAATCTACAAAAGATGATGTTCACACGATTCTTGTACGATCCCTCAATTATTGTTGAAGTGTGTGGAAGCCGTACCAGATACGACTATTGGGGGATACTGAAGGGGGCGATACATCTGGTTTTGGTTTATGTGACCCATAGCAGAGCGTAAGGGAGATGCTGAAAAACCTGAACTGGTAGTGCCGAAAGCCTAATTAAAAATTTCAAGAAGAATCTAGGAATATTATACAGGCGCCCGTAGGAACCCTGGAGACAGGTTTAGGCTAATTATAACGCGCCCAGAGGGACGTAAGCAGTCATTCTTCCCACTCTCCACACATGAATTGAATGGCAAGAAGCGCTAATATGTGGTACATTGGGAAACATCTTCTGTAGTGATTAACAGAGTGTAGATATAGATGCAGGCACCCGATCTTTGTGCAAAGATCTTCTAACAATGTTACACGTTAGTAATATAGAGACTTTATCATCTTCAAACCCTCTTCAGTTTTTATTGAAATTCCTTGAAATTGCCATTGTTACACAAATCATTATAAGATATATTTCAACCCCACGCAGCTGTCAAATATCTTTTAAGAACGATTACCACTTACTTTCTTCCCAGATTTCTGTTTCCTATTTCTGTGTACAGCGTGTTAGTAATACCACCAATATATAGACAATTTTTGTGTTTTATGTAGGTGACGCTCTACAGCTGATGCTCTAATTATGTGAAAAAGGGGATTCGTGACCACAGGAAAGTTGCAGCGTAGTTAAATTCAACGAATACTTTCAATGACGTCGTCGTTATCTGGTGGAACGGAATACTGGCAAACTGTTGTGAGCCATTGTCGCCATGCGTCATAAATCATGAAGCATATAAATGCTTATAACGTTTAGTGATTCGTGGTGCATGGTGACAATAGCTCGCCATAGTTAGTCAGTATAGGAACGCAGTTAAGCTTTCCTAACAGCTTAGTGAACGCATTATCGTAGCCAAGATAGACACAAAGCCAGCACTCACCACAGAAGTACAAGTTTATATGCCAGCTAGCATCACAGATGACGAAGATATTGAAATAATATATGATGAGATAAAGGAAATTATTCAGGTAGTTAAGAGACGAAAATTAATTTGTAATGGGTGACCGGAATTCGGTATTAGGCCGGCCGTTGTGGCCGCGCGGTTCTAGGCGCTTCAGTCCGGAACCGCGCTGCTGCTATGGTCGCAGGTTCGAATCCTGCCTGGGGCATGCATGTGTGTCCTTAGGTTAGTTAGGTTTAAGTAGTTCTGATGACCTTAGAAGTTAAGTCCCATAGTGCTCAGAGCCATTTTTTCGGTAATAGGAAAACGCATAGAAGGCAAAATAACAGGGGAATATGACCTTAGGGAACGGAAAGAAATAGAAAGCCGCCTGGTATAATCTTACGCAGAACTTAATTTAATCTTAGTTAACACTCATTTTAATAATCACAGAAGAAGGTTGTACATGTGGACGAGCCGGAGACACCGCAAGATATCAGTTTGATTATATAATCGTAAGGCAGAGAGTTCTGAACCGGGTGTTACACTATAAAACTTCCCACGGTCAGAAGTGGACAACGACCGCTATTTACTGGTTATCAACTACATATTGTAATTTACGACGTTATAAAAAGTTAGAAAGTTAAGGAAATGGGATATCGATCTTTTGAAAGAACCAGGGGTTTTTAGAGTTCCAAAAGGGGACTCTTTAGGCAACAATTAACGGCAACAGAGGAAAAGAGCACATTGGAAGGTGAATGGGTAGCTTTGACAGATGAAACAGTGAAGGCAGTTGAGGATCAAATAGTTACAAAGACAAGGCCCAGTAGAAATCTTTGAATATCACAAGACATACTAAATCTAATTGATGGAAGGAGAAAATATAAAAATTAAGCAGGCAAATGAGAATACAAACATATAAAAAATGAAATTGACAAAGTGCAAAATGACTAAGAAGGAATGGCTGAAAGACAAATGCAAAGCTTCAAAAGCATATAAGCTAGAGGAAAGATAGATACCATTTGTACGAAAATTATATAGAGCATTGGAGAAGAGAGAAGTAGCTATATGAACATAAAGAGCTGAGATAGATAACCATTGATAAACGATGCCCGCCCTCACACAGCAAGAATTTCTACTGCTTCTCTTCGTGCTTGCCAAACCCAACCTTGTCCGGCAACGTCGTCGGAACTCTCTGGTTTGAGTGTATTTCAGCCACAGTTCACACAAGTGGTATCATTATCCGGTTCACTTCCTTGTAAGTGACACCCACGTGATTTGAACAAGTTACATAGTAATTCGTCAAAATAGAACTGCACAGGCCAGAAAAGGTGTTCACGATGTCACAATACTACGTCTCATTTGGTGATGTGTAGGTGAATTCGATCCAAACAAAACTACTCTTAGTGTGCTGAATGTATCCGAATTTACATACATATTCTGCGGACACCTCGGGGAAGATCAGTTTGGATTCCGTAGGAATATTGGAACACGAGAGGCAATACTGACCCTACGACTTATCTTAGAAGCTAGATTAAGGAAAGGCAAACCTACGTTTCTGGCATTTGTAGACTTAGAGAAAGCTTTTGACAATGTTGATTGGAATACTCTCTTTCAAATTCTGAAGGTAGCAGGGGTAAAATACAGGGAGCGAAAGGCTATTTACAATTTGTACAGAAACCAGATGGCAGTTATAAGAGTCGAGGGACATGAAAGGGAAGCAGTGGTTGGGAAGGGAGTGAGACAGGGTTGCAGTCTCTCCCCGATGTTATTCAATCTGTATATTGAGCAAGCAGTGAAGGAAACAAAAGAAAAATTCGGAGTAGGCATTAAAATCCATGGAGAAGAAATAAAAATGTTGAGGTTCGCCGATGACATCGTAATTCTGTCAGAGACAGCAAAGGACTTGGAAGAGCAGTTGAACGGAATGGATAGTGTCTTGAAAGGAGGATATAAGATGAATATCAACAAAAGCAAAACGAGGATAATGGAATGAAGTCGGATAAAGTCGGGTGATGCTGAGGGAATTAGATTAGGAAATGAGGCAATTAAAGTAGTAAAGGAGTTTTGCTATTTGGGGAGCAAAATAACTGATGATGGTCGAAGTAGAGAGGATATAAAATGTAGACTGGCAATGGCAAGGAAAGCGTTTCTGAAGAAGAGAAATTTGTTAAGATCGAGCATAGATTTAAGTGTCAGTTCTGAAAGTGTTTGTATGGAGTGTAGCCATCTATGGAAGTGAAACATGGACGATAACTAGTTTGGACAAGAACAGAATAGAAGCTTTCGAAATGTGGTGCTACACAAGAATGCTGAAGATTAGATGGGTAGATCACATAACTAATGAGGAAGTATTGAACAGGATTGGAGAGAAGAGAAGTTTGTGGCACAACTTGACCAGAAGAAGGGATCGGTTGATAGGACATGTTCTGAGGCATCAAGGGATCACCAATTTAGTATTAGAGGGCAGCGTGGAGGGTAAAAATGGTAGAGGGAGACCAAGAGATGAATACAGTAAGCAGATTCAGAAGGATGTAGGCTGCCGTAGGTACTGGGAGATGAAGAAGCTTGCACAAGATAGAGTAGCATGGAGAGCTGCATCAAACCAGTCTCATGACTGAAGACCACAACAACAACATTCTGCGGACTTCTGAAGTGCGTAGCAGAGGGAGCTGCCTGCGTTTTCCCAGTACCTTGCCAAAGAGCCGAAGTGTGCCAGCAGCTTTGCATACGACTGAGTCTCTGTGGTCAGTCCATTTCACATCCGTACAGAATGTTACACTGAGATATTCATTTGAGCTGCCTGTTTACGTGACAGTGACTGCGAAATACGACGAATAATCAGAGAATCCCGCATCTGTTGAATATAGATATTTTCTTTCGTCACATTGCTGTTTGATGGACGTGCTGTTCAGGCATCGAGTGAATGGAGGAGGAGTGGACAAACAAACGACGGATGGAAGTAGTGGTGAGGAAAGCGGATGGTGTATGACAGAGGGAGGAGATGGTAAGGGGGCAGGGATAGGGGGGAAAATAGTGGTAGTGCGGGGAGGGGGGGGGGGGAGAGAAGTCTCTGTGCTTCACAACATTTTTGTCAGTGGGAGCAGAGCGCGGACGGTGCCGGGATCTATTTCAGTCTGGCTGATTCAGTATAGTATGTGTTCAATGACTTTCGTTACCAAAATGTATTGTGTTTTAACGCTCTGTAAGTGTGGTAGGTTTATCAAAGGGTGAGGACATTCTTGCTCTTATTGTGCAGTTACGTTTGTGTCCTTGTCTGTTGGTCTGTGGTGCTAATCTTTGAGATAGTGTGAAAATGTTGAATGTCTTGTATGCTATTTTACTTCCAATGCGTTCCTTATACCCCGTGCCAAACATCCTGCTGGTCATGCCGTGTTTCATGGCAGACCCTGCAGCTGAATTCAAAGACATCTGAGTTCTGCTACTTGCGATTTGTTTTAAATTTTGGGATGTGCTTCTGTACTGAGTTATGTCGTAAACAGAGTTATTCCCGTGCAGCTGAACGTGTTTCCTGTTGAGTAGGTTGCTTCTTCCTGTTTCACTTTTTTAATTTTCTTGCGTTACTAGTGAAAATATGAAAAAAGAGTTGTGCGTTCATTCACTCTTTAATATAGTGCAGCTGGAATGTCATATGTGAAAAATCATCTTCTGTACATAAAAGACGCGTGACTCGTATATTGAACGGTTATGTGCCAACTGTCTAGAGTTCAGTCCCATTTTGATCTCTTACAGCTTCTTTCGCGTCTGGCAGTGATTTCCTACGTGAAAAGTTTTAAGTTGCACCTTGCTTCGGAGTCCATGTAAAACGTTAGGACCCTATATAAATGGCTGATTAAATCAGTTCAACGGCTGGAAGAAGGCAAGGGCATATTGCCACCACTTAGAAAATATGATTGCGATACACTCCTTTTATTAGGCCAAACAATCAGTGTTGTGTGCGTGCTAGTGGCAGTCGCACAAGGATATTTACAAGTTTAACTATTGGATCATAGTTGCCTTTTAACATATACTAATGGTTAAATATGATTACTCAGGTATATCGTTTACTCGTGTGAAGAATATTGCTTCGTTCTTATTCTTTTCTAATGGGCCCGCAGCATACACGAGTTGAAACAGTGACTTGTTTTGTTCAGTTTTCTGTTGCACAGATGATTAATTTACTCGTACTGATTATAAAGTTTGACGAGCTCGTTTCGTCGTTTTGACATTATCGAGCGTACGTGTGCGGATGACATATTAAGTATATTATTGTTTCTTACATAAAAAATGGTTCAAATGGCTCTGAGCACTATGGGTCTTAACATCTGAGGTCATCAGTTCCCTAGAATTTAGAACTACTTAAAACTATTTAACCTAAGGACGTCACACACATCCATGCCCGAGGCAGCATTCGAACCTGCGACGGTAGCGGTCGCGCGGATCCAGACTTAAGCGCCTAGAACCGCCCGGCCACATCGCCCGGCCCTTTCTTACCTCCCTAGGCTTATTAGTTACTTTGTCTACTTTTTGTATTTTATGCTTACGTCTTAGCTGGTATGGCGTGCTCCATATTGCTTCTGGGGGCGTAAGTATCATTTTTCTTTCTTTTGTTTTAGATGACGATACTTCCATATATATTTTTATTTGCGTGGTCTCGGTAAAATTATTTTTGATAGTTCCAGTTCCAGCGATACTATATGTTTACAATTGAAATTGTGTTTTGCAGAAAGTCAGGGAGTACTTTCAATTTTCAGAAATAGTTTTTTTTTTTTTAAATTGCGTAAATAATGTTCTGTTTATGGTCAAGAGAAAGATATCCAGAAGACATCCTTAATTAACAAACAGATTTGAAACATGAAAAATGTCTAGAAAATTTTGATGACTTTATAAAAGAAACAGGGTAATTAGCACGACAAAGAGTAGAACATTAGTTACGCAAAATCAAAATAGATGGTCTCTGAAAATTAAACGTACTCAGTGACTTGTAATTTCCATGGTAAACATATAGTATCGCTGGACTTGTGGCTGGGGTAACACTCGTTACACA
Source organism: Schistocerca gregaria (assembly GCF_023897955.1). Classification (NCBI taxonomy): domain Eukaryota; kingdom Metazoa; phylum Arthropoda; class Insecta; order Orthoptera; family Acrididae; genus Schistocerca; species Schistocerca gregaria. Next base: position 490,344,687 of record NC_064927.1, on the reverse strand, counting down.
CCCCTTTCTGCAAACTCAACTTCATTTTGACGTCACACGCAATATCGACGACCGCAGGAACTGCTATCGATTTTCGTTAGCGTTGAGCGCGGGCCTCTCTCGCATGGGTAACAGCTCACACGCATCCTTAGCGGCAGAAATATGTCAACCGGAAGTACGAGTGGTTTGCAGGACTTGTGAGAAGACCGTTACCCGCGAAATGTTTGTGACAAAGAAGAATGTGAATGTTATTGATAATGGTTTCACTCGCTGCAATTTAAACGGACTTCCTCGGTTTCTGCCTAACCACACACTCGGAAATCGCCTTTTATTCGGAAAAAAACAGCCAAATATAAATTTCAGTTTTCGTTCTCTAACCAGATGGAAATGTTAAATAACGTCGAATATTGCAGAAATATACTTATTGCATTCGTAAGAATGTATTGCACTCATAAGAATGTGTTGGCCACCACGTCCCCATCGGCTGTGGCTAACCGCTAGATCAGCGTAGGAAATGTATTGAACATTTTTTGTTGTTTTGTTATTTATTGTTTAATTTTTATTATTTTTTTGATTTTGTTGTTGTTGTTGCCCTAGTTGTGGTCGTTAATGGCATGCTCAAGGCTCGCTAGTAAAGGATATGACAAGAAACAGAAACAAAAAGAGGAGGAATAAAGGAGAATAGAAAGAAAGATAAGTTGGGGGACGTAGCGCGCAGTTCTTCGAGCGCGACTTCCACTCACTGGCCGGCTTTAGACCGTTACACCATACCGTCCCGTAAAACGGTGCCGTGAATCCATTGCGCTACAACCTACTCCTGTGATGTTTGTCGTTAAGCGTCGGTTGTCATAGCATCTCCATAGAATTTCTTGAAGCCTTATATCGATGCGTGATTAACTGACATTTCATGATCAGGCGGAGATGTTTGCCATACATCTTCAGTGCATCTTTGCCCTGAAACGGCATACTGCAAATTATAAAACAAAACAGCAAAATATACCTAAATAAATATGGCGCCTGCCGAATGGGTTGTCAATATAGCGGTGGGCCTTGCGATGTTGCGCGTGACGTCAAAACGGTCACGATCGCAAGAAGTCTTGTGGGAGGAGTGTTACCTCTGAAGCTGCCGAAAGTAGTTTTACCCAGATCACGCAAAAAAAACCATATAAAAATAATGTGATCATAACATAAAAGAAAGATAACCGAGAGTTACGCAATATGAATGACGTCGTACCAGTTAAGATGTAAGCATAATGTACCATACGTAGGCATAATACCTGCCATAGACGTAATGAATAGTGTTATAACTATTATACCGTCTGCACAGGTACACACGATAACGGCAAAAAGCTGAAATGAGCTTGTCGCGTAACTTTGTAACCACTACCAGTGATGAAATCAACTGTGCAGCAAAAATAAAGTATGTCGTTCTTCGACCCTTTTTGTTGTTCTCATGTAGGCCTACTATCCTATCGCCTTGCACCATGTTCTTGCCATTTCTCACCGTACTGCAGTAGCAGGTACTACTTACCATAACCTAATAAAAACTTGCAGTGCAAAAATTCAAAAATTATGCCTTTCATAAAAATTATGCCGCACATAGTGCGGAAACAGGGGCCATTACAACTCGTCCCCCGTGAGCAGCACTCTAAACGTAAATCGGTTGAGCACTGGACTTTCCACAGACACACACATGACAGATAGCAGATGGCCTGCTTGACCTTCAGACACGGACTTGCAAGCTGTCGCCATATCACCGCTGCCTGCGTGGTTGCACTGTGGTGCTCGGGGACAATCTTGGAGCGAGGACAAGATTCGGAAGAGTACTACGTTTAGAATTGATGTACTTTAAGGAGACGACGTTCTTTTTTCTTAACTGTGGCCGCATGTACTTTTTATAAAGATGCCGTGGAATACTGTTGAACAGCAACCGATCAGTGGCGAATATGCTTTTATCAAATGGTTCAAATGGCTCTGAGCACTATGGGACTCAACTGCTGTGGTCATTAGTCCCCTAGAACTTAGAACTACTTAAACCTAACTAACCTAAGGACATCACACACATCCATGCCCGAGGCAGGATTCGAACCTGCGACCGTAGCAGTCGCGCGATTGCGGACTGGAGCGCCTAGAACTGCTCCGCCACCGCAGCCGGCACATAGCGTAACTGACGTATTTCACATGAACGAAGTATACAAGGTGACTGACAAGCACTGATGTCATGAGTATATGAACGATTTATTCTAGTTGCAATCGTCATAACGATTAGTTTTCGGACCAAGTTGCGGCAATGTTACTGAAATACCTAAGCGTGAACTTTTGGTGCCTCTACTGTGAAAAAAATTATCTTTAATGAGTATTTTGTGAACTGCCGTCGTGTAAACGCAGACGCTCCACGTTAACACAGATGTCAATAGTGAACGTGAACTGTAACTGCCTGTGAACTGTAACCGCCCGTGAAGGCTAACCGGAACCATGTCTAATCAAAAACGTATCTGCCTCAACCGATGAACGAACCCTACCGCGAAAGGGACTCTCACGTAGCCAGATGGTGTCTGCATAGATACTAGTTACCGCACATTTAAAGTGTAACTACAACTTGACGACAGAGGTGCGGATCCAAGGTTCGATTTTACGGGCTCGTGGAGGGAGGGGGCAGAGGGACTGTCACAGTTTATTACAATCTTTCCTCCCCTGCCCCCTTTGCCCAAATATGACTTAGCATCACGTCCACTTTTAATGTGCCAGTTATACCTACAATTTTAATAACAATGAAAATAAAATACATAAAATGTTCTAATACAGTAATAAATTATGATGTTTAAAGCTTTCCCGGCGTACTGATTGTTCCATAAAAACACGGGGGAAGTAGTACTACTACAGTGGCACTCACCTGAGGATGGCCAGAAGACTCTGCGCCGAAATATCGTGGCAGGACGTTACTGATACCCGGCAGCTCTCCCGTGTTTTTATGGAACAATAATAAATTGTTTACGTCAGCGATTAGTACATTGCTTTAGCATGTTGTTATTGTTGTTGTTGTTGTTGTTGTTGTGGACTTCAGTCCAGAGACTGGTTTGATGCAGCTCTCCATGCTACTCTATCGTGTGCAAGCTTCTTCATCTCCCAGTACCTACTGCAACCTACATCCTTCTGAATCTGCTTAGTGTAGTCATCTCTTGGTCTCCCTCTACGATTTTTACCCTCCACGCTGCCCTCCAATACTAAATTGGTCATCCCTTGATGCCTCAGAACATGTCCTAGCAACCGATCCCTTCTTCTGGTCAAGTTGTGCCACAAACTTCTCTTCTCCCCAATTCTATCCAATACTTCCTCATTAGTTATGTGATCTACCCATATAATCTTTAGCATTCTTCTGTAGCACCACATTTCGAAAGCTTCTATTCCCTTCTTGTCCAAACTATTTATCGTACATGTTTCACTTCCATACATGGCTACGCTCCATAGAAATACTTTAAGTAACGACTTCCTGACGCTTAAATCTATACTCGATGTTAACAAATTCCTGTTCTTCAGAAACGCTTTCCTTGCTATTGCCAGTCTACATTTTATATCCTCTCTACTTCGACCATCGTCAGTTATTTTGCTCCCCAAATAGCAAAACTCCTTTACTACTTTAAGTGCTTTAGCATATCTTTCAAGAAATTTTGATTTGGAGAAATACAGCGTTTTGTAAAAGCATTCATCCGAAAATTCGAGAAGCAGTTGTGTCGTGCAGTTTATGTAGGAACCATAACTGCAACAAACTCTCGTAACTTTGCAGCGTTGCAATGTACACAATATTAAAATCGTTGTTTGCACCTACCATTGTTAGTACTTTTCTCATCACTTCGATTGTAACGCTTGTCTGCAGTGTGTGGCTTTGGAAGCCACCCTGTGGATGTGGGGGACTGCTGTTTCTTTCAGTCGTTTCAGACGGCGTTTGGGAAGTCAGTATGTCTGTTATTGTTTCCTAAATTGGGAGGGGGGGGGTTGGTCTTCCCCTTTCTGTCTTGCTTTTGTCGGCTTCATGCGGTCTACCGTTGCTACCTGCAGTCACGAACCGTGCCGGTCTGTTGACAGCAGAGCGTCTTTTCTTAGCTGGGCTGTCGTTTGCAGCCAGCAAAGACACAAGACTAACCAAGTGGGCCGGCCCTTTGTAGCTCGAAATTCATATTCCCAACTATTCTGGAGACTTAGTTTTCACGTACTTTGTTGTCCGAAAATTAGCTGAGAAGTTTGGAAATTTATATTCGTAGAAATAAAAAAGGCATTTCCTTTTTTTGGTGCTTGGAGGGGGAGGTGAGAAAGGAGAAATGTGTCGTGTTGTCCATGAACCCCTTCCATCTGATCTGCCCCTGCATATCTGCAAAAAAATATTGTTCGAGCCATACTTCATATTGCTTCTCACTCTGTGACACTTACCAGGTACGATTGAATGAGGAAATGGAGGAAACTCAAAGACGAGCAGCGCCTTTCTTAAGGGATTCGTTTAAGTTCGAAACGATCACGCAGTTGCTGATCCAGGTCCAATAGAAGACGCCACAAGAGAGGCGATATGCGTCACGGTTCGGTTTACTGTTAAAACTGGGAGGGCATACGTGACACGACTATCTTTTTATTCTCACGGAGTAATGAGTGCTATCGAAAGGCTATGTCAAACTGATTCCATATTTGTAGACTTCCAGAAGGTTTTTGTCACCATCTCCACAGACGACACAGTCAGTCGTAGTAATGTAGTAATCATCGAGTAAAACAGAAGTAATATCTGGTGCACCCAAGGAAGTGTTATAGGTCCTGTGATGTTCCTGATCTATATAGCCGCGCGGGATTAGCCGAGCGGTCTCAGACGCTGCAGTCATGGACTGTGTGGCGGATCCCGGCGGAGGTTCGGGCATGGTTTTGTGCGTTTCTCGTTAGGATAATTTAGGTTAAGTAGTGTGTAAGCTTAGGGACTGATGACCTTAGCAGTTAAGCCCCATAAGATTTCACACACATTTGAACATTCCTGATCTATATAAACGATTTAGGAGACAATCTGAGCAGCCCTTTTAGATTGTTTGCAGATGATGATGTCATTTAGAGTCTTATGAAGTCGTCAGATGATCAGTCGCAAAATAATTTAGACAAGAAATCTGTATCTTACGAAAAGTGGCAGTTGACTCTAAATCATGAAAACTGTGAACTCATGCGCATACTGTGAGTGGTAAAAAGAATACTCTCAATTTTGGTTACACGATAAATCACACAAATCTAAAGGCTGTGAATTCGGCTAAATACGTACTAACTGGAATTACGAATAACAAACTGGAATGATCACACTGATCATGTTGTGGGGAAAGCGAAACAAAGACTGCAGTGTATTGACAGAACAATTAGAAAATGCAACAGGTCTACTAAAGAGACTGCCCACAGTGCACTTTTCCGTTCTCTTCTGGAGTGTTACCACGCGGTATGGGATCCGTTAATACGGACAGACCTGACGGAGGTCAGTGGAAAACTTCAGAGAAAAGTAATTCATTTTGTATTATGACGAAATAGAGGAGAGTGTGCCACGGACATGGTACGCAGATTGAGGTGGCAATAATTAAAACAAAGGCGTTTTTTGTTGCTGCAGGATCATTTCGTGAAGTTTCAACCACTAATTTTCTCCTCCGAACGCGAAAACATTTTGTTGGCGCCCACCTACTTACGGAGAAATGATCATAGTAAAATAAGAGAAATCAGAACTCTCGCGGAAAGATTTAAGTGCTCGATTTTCCTGCGCGTTGTTAGAGTGTGCAATGGTAGAGGAATAGCTTGAAGGTGGTCCGGAGAATCCTCTGGCAAGCAGTTATTTGTGAATTTCGAAGTAATCATGCAGGTGTAGCTGTTTCTAGACGACTCGACCAACATCTTGCGTCTTCCTCACTGAAGTACCATCGGGAAAAATGAGATTCGGCACCAAGGTCCGGAGTGTGCGGGGGGGGGGGGGGGGGGGGGGGGGGGGGGGGGGGGGGGGGGGGGGGGGGGGGTGGGGGGGTGGGGGTGGCAATGTGGTTCGATGAAGTAACATCTCCCCAACATCTTGCGTCCTCCTCGCTAAAATACCAATAGATGAGATTCGGCCTCATACGGAGCACCAACAGCCTTGCGCTCTAAGGGGGGGGGGGGGGGGGGGGGCAATGTGGTACGACGAAGTAACATCTCCGCCGCAAACCTAAGGTGGCTTGAGTTGAGTAGTGTGGTTGTGGATGTGAAGTGATGGATTTGCGGTGGCGGGGGTAGGGGGTGGGGGTATGCAGCAGCCGCCGGAGGCTGGAGTAGTGGGAGGGTTGGTGAACCTGCTGGGTGGGTGCAGGTGTGTGTGGGGAGAGTAGCCGGTGGCGGCGGCCGTGGAGCGGGCCGTGGCGGGTTATCTGGAGGCCGGCTGGTGCACGCCGGACACACGCCGCCACAGGCGTCGCCTCCGCGTGCCGGGCAGCCCTTTAATCGGCCGCTCCGGGCAGGCCAGCAGTCCGCGCCTGCACGCCGCGTCGCGCAAACCACCACCGCACTCTGCCGCTCAGCTCTTCGCTCTCTTCTCCACTGCGTCTCTCGCTCTACAGGTAAACCGTTCACCGCTCTTATGCGTGATTGTACTACTGGTGCCCTTGGACTGTCATAAGTAAAGGCCGGATTTTTGCCTACGTGCGTTCGAGTTATTCTGCAGACGTTGAAGTCCGTATCCTCTTGTATACATGCATGAAGTGTGTAGTCATCCAGTTTTGCCTCGTTGTGTACGTTTTATACTTCTTCTATGTCTCAGTCGGTACAAATGGCTTTGTTGTCTGTCCGTCTGCCAACCTGACCGACCTTTAGAAACCTTTATTCTCGGGAACGGTTCAAAAATGGTTCAAATGGCTCTGAGCACTATGAGACTTAACATCTCAGGTCATCAATCCCCTAGAACTTAGAATCACTTAAACCTAACTAACCTAAGGACATCACGCACATCCATGCCCGAGGCAGGATTCGAACCTGCGACCGTAGTGATCGCGCGGTTCCAGACTGAAGCGCCTAGAACCGCTCGGCCACCACAGGCCGGCTCTTGGGAACGGCTAGATGTATAAAGTTGAAATGTGTCACATACTGATATACATGGTATCTAGGCAGTGTAAAAAAATTGAAGGGTCTAAGATAATGCGATCAAAAGATACGGCCATTTTTATTATATATTTTAATATTCGCGGACTCAGTCGTCAAAGCCTACAGGCTACTTCCCGTTGGCCAATAAACACGAAATTTGCAAAAAAGGTTTCACAACACAATTAATGGAAAAAATCGGAAAACTGTAAATTTGTAATTATATCACACGTAAAAAACCAACGGTAAGAATCAAACATCAGGCAAGGAATGACTTCATTGCTCATAGCCGCGTGGGATTAGCCGAGCGGTCTAAGGCGCTGCAGTCATGGACTGTGCGGCTGGTCCCGGCGGAGGTTCGACTCCTCCCTCGGGCGTGTGGGCGTGTGTGTGTGTGTGTGTGTGTGTGTGTGTGTGTGTGTGTGTGTGTGTGTGTGTGTGTGTGTGTGTGTGTGTCCTTAAGATAGTTGGTTACGTAGTGCGTAAGCTTAGGGACTGACGACCTCAGCACTTAAGTCCCATAACATTTCACACACACACACACACATTGCTCATAGGACGAGTAATGCGAATTAGTCTGCGAATCTTCGTTGACCCATTATGGATCGTGGGACGACGGCTGGCATGAACTTCTTGATACGATAATTTACCAACATCCGTATGTATTGTAGAAACACAACACCGTAACTACCTGCAGTATTCTCTCCTGGATATCAGATGATCGATAAATTCCAAAACGCGTCATATGAGTAATACTGTGATTCCTTGCATGATGTTTGACTTAACATTGAGACCCAGTAAACCTGAATAGAGAACTACTGATTTTTATAATAACGGTCGCCTGTCTTGCGCGACTGTCACATTTATAAAAAATGGTTCAAATAGCTCTGAGCACTATGGGACTTAACTATGGTCATCAGTTCCCTAGAACTTCGAACTACTTAAACCTAATTAACCTAAGGACATCACACAACATCCAGTCATCACGAGGCAGAGAAAATCCGTGACCCCGCCAGGAATCGAACCCGGGAAGCGAGAACACTACCGCACGACCACGAGCTACGGACTGTCACATTTGTATTAGTGGAATGAAAAATTCTAGAAAACCATCCAATCCCTGCGACCAATATATTCACAGTATCGATGTCGATAATAGACAAAAACGGTCGAGATTCTTGATTTCCGGAATGGACGAATCTGGCCAGTTCCTTTTAAAGAGGCGCTGTTAAATAAGGAAACTAGCTACACAGTACGCTTCCTGCAATTATGTTTTTAAATTCTGAAACCTGGCGACATCTCTTACCATGACAACGCCTTGTATGCTGTCTTTCAAGCAAAGCTATTTGTACCGCGGATCTCCAAAGGCCAATTATTTTAGTCTGTGTTGGATACAAAATTATCATAGTAGTTGTTACGTGATGTTTATTCGCTTCACGAGTCACGATTGCGGTGTTGTGTGGTGCTAGCAGGTACGATTTTCATTCTCTTTTCTGACAGTTTCTGCCGTTATTCCGAAGGAAAAAACAAATAATATAAATTCGCTGTGACACTGCATTAGAGCAGAGAGAGCTTTAACGGTGGACGCCGTTAGTGAATTCTACCAACTCTGTAACAAACCATTAAACATACAAATTAAACTATTAATTATTTTTGTTTTTGGTAGTGAAAAATCCACAGTTTTCGGATTAAATTAATAAACGCTTCGGTACTAGTCACAGACACTTGTAAAAAGAGAATTGACATTAAGCAACACGCCCGGACTTGCGTGTTGGAGAGAAACCTTTAGTCCTAATCTCAGACGGGTTGCAGAATGGAATTCATATTAAACAACATATCCATGCATGATAAAGAGGAACCGAAACATTACTGCAACCACTAGCCGAATTTAGGAAACGGTATTGGTACTGAAAGTGCTGCAGAAAACAACACGTTCTGATAAGATATCTGTTGGCCCCTCGTATCAGCACTTGCTTAGGTTTCTGCTGTGGAAATACACAACTCCATTACAAAAGGAGTAGCGATCTGGCGATAGTGGGTATTCAGTTTCTGTTAAAATAAATACGGTCGACTCTAGGAATATTGCAATATGTTTTACTCGTGATGCAGCTTAGTTCCAATGAGGAAGTCAGAAAATGTGGACTATTCTCCCAACTACATTGCTGCATTTACATTCTGCCCTCTAATCTCAGAAGAAGGGGAGAGAAGTGTTCAAAATAAGAACAAAAGGGTACTCGAGAGACGAGCGAAAGTAGTTTTCTGCAGATAATCTGAAAAAAATATATATTTTGTAATGTAACGTAACAGAATTATCGATAGCAAGGTGATTTAGTACTTTCGCTGTTATAAAATGCGAATAACGTACGAGTATCTTAGGTGTTTCTATGCTGTGTTGGTCCGTTCCGTTTAAGTGAGCGGTGGACGTATTTTGAGTTCATTATTGCAAACGAATTTGGTTATTTTCGGTGCTATGAGTGCGCGCTCTTGTAATAAGTATCGATATCGGGACAGCTGGCTCCACTTGTAAAACTCGTTATGTTTCGCAACTGTCGCAAACGTGATTACGTCATTCCTCTAGAGCTAGTGCCATTGCTGCGCGCCATGCTGTGGCCAGATCTGTAGGATGCGTGTTCTCGATACGTGGTGGAGGTTGCGTCTCCAGACCAGTTCGTCCAGTGTTGAGAAGTACTGATGTGTCCTTTACTGTTTATTGCCTTCTTCGCTCTCTGCCTCTTCAGCCTTATTCTTCAGTGCTACCGGCTTCATGAGGCGCCAACAGGTCAGGCCACTAATTAGCTTAGTTATCTCCCAGGGGTGATTTGTGCAGTAGCGTAAGGACATGTAACGAGTCAGTTTACAAGTTATTTAACATAACTTGTTTCACTGTCTCTTCATGTTAATTGCGGATAATCACTTTACGACAAACAGCAGTCAACCATTCTTTTAACTTCATTTTGCCAAGATGGGTATCGAGTATCCCATTTTGAGTTTGCTTAGTGCAGCTATGTATGTCGTCATTTTATCCACATTGGTATTATTGTAGCTATAACTGATTTACACTCGAAAAACATAAACTAAAGAACAGCAACGTTCAGTCACAAACTTCCTTTTCTTTAAAATCTCCATGCATTTCGAGTCCTGAAGGCGATAAAATATTATATATAAATTATCGGAAGTATTATTTCGTCATTTTTACATTCCATGCCCCTCTGGTTCTTGTAGTGTGCGCACTGTAAGATCTTCAGTACACACACCATCAGATTATTTGAGTTGTCGCTCTAACGAAGTAGGCGAGTCTCAGCAGTATGTCTCGTGGTCTTATCGTGGCTCGGGAGGACGGCGGTTCAATCCCGCGTCCGGCCATCCTGATTTAGGTTTTCCGTGATTTCCCTAAATCGCTCCAGGCAAATGCCGGGATGGTTCCTTACAAAGGGCACGGCCGACTTCCTTCCCCGTCCTTCCCTAATCCAATGAGACCGATGACCTCGCTGTCTGGTCTCCTTCCCCAAAACAATCAAACCCAAACCTATTATCGTGGCATGTTTATCTTCTGCCGTTAGGTCAGACGATAGAAATGCCACTTGCACGCTTAGAGTGGCAGATTGACGGTGACCAACTTTAAACAGAACTTGATTAATTTTTACACACATTTATTAAAATAATAACAAGCACATAAATTACTTAACTTCGTTCTGGATGCTATTTACAATTGGCAATCTGAAATTCCTTTGGTATTGTTACATTAATCTTATTCTCACATATATCTCCGATACTTGACAATAGTGTCTATACATTTATCTTCATGGCTATGTACAGGAATGTGGTGATCTTATTAGGCGCAGACTGAAACTTGACTATAGACTGGTACAGACAGATGCAGACTGACTAATAGGAGGTCTGTACACTCGTTATAATACCTCGCGCGTTCAGGTATCACTGCGCGAGTGTGATCTGCGAGGAGAAAAGGTTCTACGTTAGCAGCAATCTCATTGGCTGCATTACATATTAATACGCGGATCGGCGGAAGCAGAATTTGGTCCGTCTCTATGGCAGCGCCATCTCGCAGTGTCGAGACGGACGAGCGCTGCGCCTGCGCTGTTGTGCTTAGCGGAGGGCGCTCTAGTGGGAAAGCTGTGTACGTGCTGACTGCACGGAACTATGTACACAACAGTTCTATTCAGTAAATGCATTGTGATCTGATGACCAAACAAATGGAGATAAAATTCAGTGCTGTCAAAAATTAGTTACTGTTTCTATTAGCAGTCGTACGTAATTTAAGCTCAGATAATTTATTTAGAAGCAAATTATTTAAATAGAACGACAGCGATACATTATGTACTCTTCGCCAAGCACCATACGGTTGCTTGCAGAGGGCAGATATTAACGTGCCATGAGGTTTAAAATATCCAAGCCCTGCCAGTGATAGTGCGCGACTGCGGCGTACGTAAGTACTTCCTGTACGTTTCCGTTCGTAAAGAATCTTTTTTTAGGGATATGTTACCCCTAGTACTCAGCCTAACCACCCATATTCCCCCACATGATGTGTTTTACGGTTCTGTGAGAGGTACGTCTTCCCGCAGAAACTGTAGACTGTTTGTCGCAGCGTGTTAGCCCGTGGATAACAGTTATGTGGGAGTGACGGTGCAAATGGAGCACGAAAGCTAGCGCCATATCCTGGATGCTCAGCAAGCGCCGATGTGCGTCCAGGTTGCGTTTCCCGCACAACTGAGGAAAGGCGTTCACTCAAGAAATTCCAGGAGGCAACTGGAATCCCTTAGGAGGTGATCGTATGGACCACTCTGATTGCAAGACATCACAAACGTACGAAGACATAACAGTGCTGAATGGCTTTCAAGATACAGATGTGTGAAGCTGCGTAGGACACGAATTGTGTCCATGACAGTAAACTAACAAATCATTATTTGCATTTTCCTTTGCAGCCCATCTTCAGATATGTCTAATGCATTTTGCATGTCGTGTACACACTGCCGACTTGAGTCCATTATTCTAAAATGGTTCAAATGGCTCTGAGCTCTATGGGACTTAACTTCTGAGGTCATCAGTCCCCTAGAACTTAGAACTACTTAGTCCTAACTAACCTAAGGACATGACATACATCTATGCCCGAGGCAGGTTCCACACTGTAGCGCCCAGAACCGCTCGGCCACTCCGGCCGGCAGTCCATTATCCTCCTCCGTTTTGTTTCATTATTGTTTAATATGGGCGCGAACTTTTAAATCGAGACATCCGATATCTGCCGTATTTGCAGGTTTTTCTACAGCTACATCTACATCTACATGTTTACTCTGCTATTCACAATAAAGTTCCTGGAAGAGGTTTCAATGAACCACCTTGAAGCACTTAAATTTTTCTGTGCGAGCCTGATTTTTGGATCTAGTTACGAGCTAAAACTGATAATTACACACATTAACAAGAGTGATGGCTTGTAGCCCTATTAAAAGAGGCACTGCTGAGGCAGCTAAATTTTATTTTGGCAGTAAAATATCTGGCGGTGATAGAAGTAGAGTGGAAATAAAATTATAGACTGGCAGCAGCAAGAAAATATTTTCTGAAAGAGAAATTTCTTAACATTGAGTACAAATTTAAATGTTAGCAAGTGTTTTCTGAAGGTATTTGTCTGGAGTGTAGCTTTTATAGAAGTGAAACGTGGACGATAAACAGTTCAGACAAGAAAAGAAGCTTTAACAATGTGTTGCCTCTGTAGAATAATTATTACAACAATTACTGATTTATTTATCTCTCTTACAGACAACATTGTCAGCCCGAAAAGGCCGTGTCTCGGAAAAGATCGGGAATACATTATATTTTTGTATGGTGTTGCCGGCCGTGGTAGCCGAGCGGTTCTAGGCGCTAGAATCTGGAACCGCGCGACCGCTACGGTCGTAGGTTCGAATCCTGCTTCGGGCATGGATGTGTATGATGTCCTTCGGTTAGATAGGTTTAAGTAGTTCCAAGTTATAGGGGACTGGTGACCTCAGAAGTTAAGTCCCATAGTGCTCAGAGCCATATGAACCATTTGTATAGTAAAAGCTGTGAGTACCGGGCGTGAGTCGTGCTTCGGTAGCTCAGTTGGTAGAGCACTTGCCCGCGAAAGGCAAAGGTCCCGAGTTCGAGTCTCGGTCGGGCACACAGTTTTAATCTGCCAGGAAGTTTCATATCAGCGCACACTCCGCTGCAGAGTGAAAACCTCATTCTGCATTTGTATGGTGTTTTCTATCCAAATTAGTCCGCGCTATAACCTCTATACCCTTTCCATGTCTCTTTTATTTGTTAACCTGCTATCCCCAGCTGTTATTAATTTTGGGAGGGAAACAGGCTTAGTGGATATTTGTGAAAATATTAGGAAAAATTTGCCTTGAAATTCGGAGCCATACTCATTACTGCCTTCGTCTCATTTGATGAAACATCCGTTCGCAACTGCCTCATTGAATGTTTGTTTAGTGGACTAACTATCTATCTCTTTCTTCTGATTGAGCATTTCTTTTTGCGATGATAATTTTATGAGAAAAGCTGTCCGGGAAAATTAACTGGAAATATTTGAGCTCCAATGTTGGCCCAGCAGTTTGAAAAGTAGAAATCGCTGTTGTCGGACGTAGTACAGCAACTTGTCAAGATCACTTCCACCTTAAATCTTTGATGTATATGCAAGAGACTTCACGTTATCGTCACTTTTTTCTTCGTCGTTAACATCAGATTCACTGGAACTTTTATCACTTCCCACAGGAAAAGATTCATCTAGCTACCCCATTAGCAAACACTGCTTCATCCACAGTGTCCGCCTGTACCCATTTCACGGTATCATCATCACTTATGTGTCTACTGCCCACCACCTCCGTACAAGCAGAAACCACTGGGAAAGGACACGATCTCTTGCACAAACGTTTAACACATAGCCTATTATTACAAAAAGCGGAAAACTTACAGTTTAAGATGGTCAAAGTCGCTACATCACGAAACATATTTTACTGCCACCCAGTGCAAGTTTTTAAACAAAGTGGCACATTTTACAAACGTTTCTAAGAATGCATAAAGATGAAAAATTAATTGGAAGCGTTTTTTTTAATTTCAACAGTCTTTACTAACAATATTTTATGAAAGAACGGTAAATAAGAATTTATATTTGGAATGAAAACTAGACTTTTGTGTGCAGTGTGTAATTAAAAATAAGAAGACATGGAATATCTCAAAAATGATACTTAAATATTTCTTAATTAGCATATATTTAATGAAATTTACGTTTAATGCCCCCCCCCCCCCCCGGATGAACCATGCACCTTGCCATTGGTGGGGAGGCTTGCGTGCCTCAGCGATGCAGATGGCCATACCGTAGGTGCAACCAAAACGGAGGGGTATCTGTTGACAGGCCAGACAAACGTGTGGTTCCTGAAGAGGGCCAGCAGCCTTTTCAGTAGTTGCAGGGGCAACAGTCTGGATTATTGACTGATCTGGCCTTGTAACATTAACCAAAACGGCCTTGCTGTGCTGGTGCTGCGAACGGCTGAAAGCAAGGGAAAACTACAGCCGTAATTTTTCCCGAGGGCATGCAGCTTTACTGTATGATTAAATTGTGATGTCGTCCTCTTGGGTAAAATATTCCGGAGGTAAAATAGTCCCCCATTCGGATCTCCGGGCGGGGACTACTCAAGAGGATGTCGTTATCAGAAGAAAGAAAACTGGCGTTCTACGGATCGGAGCGTGGAATGTCAGATCCCTTAATCGGGCAGGTAGGTTAGAAAATTTAAAAAGGGAAATGGATAGGTTGAAGTTAGATATAGTGGGAATTAGTGAAGTTCGGTGGCAGGAGGAACAAGACTTCTGGTCAGGTGACTACATGGTTATAAACACAAAATCAAATAGCGGTAATACAGGAGTAGGTTTAATAATGAATAGAAGAATAGGAATGCGGGTAAGCTACTACAAACAGCATAGTGAACGCATTATTGTGGCCAAGATAGACACAAAGCCCACGCCTACTACAGTAGTACAAATTTATATGCCAACTAGCCGTGCAGATGATGAAGAAATTGAAGAAATGTGTGATGAAATAAAAGAAATTATTCAGGTAGTGAAGGCAGATGAAAATTTAATAGTCATGGGTGACTGGAATTCGTCAGTAGGAAAAGGGAGAGAAGGAAACATAGTAGGTGAATATGGGTCGGGGGAAGAAATGAAAGAGGAAGCCGTCTGGTAGAATTTTGCACAGAGCATTACTTAATCATAGCTAATACTTGTTTCAACAATCATAAAAGAAGGTTGTATACATGGAAGAATCCTGGAGATACTAAAAGATATCAGATAGATTATATAATGGTAAGACAGAGATTTAGGAACCAAGTTTTAAATTGTAAGACATTTCCAGGGGCAGATGTGGACTCTGACCACAATCTATTGGTTATGAACTGTAGATTAAAACTGAAGAAACTACAAAAAGGTGCTAATTTAAGGAGAAGGGGCCTGGATAAACTGAAAGAACCAGAGGTTGTAGAGAGTTTCAGGGAGAGCATAAGGGAACAATTGACAGGAATGGAGGAAAGAAATACAGTAGAAGAAGAATGGGTAGCTCTGAGGGATGAAGTACTGAAGGCAGCAGAAGATCAAGTAGGTAAAAAGACGAGGGCTATCAGAACAAATATTGAATTTAATTGATGAAAGGAGAAAATATAAAAATGCAGTAAATGAAGCAGGCAAAAAGGAATACAAACGTCTCAAAAATGAGATCGACAGGAAGGGCAAAATGGCAAAGCAGGGATGGCTAGAGGATAAATGTAAGGATGTAGAGGCTTATCTCACTAGGGGTAAGATAGATACCGCCTACAGGAAAATTAAAGAGACCTTTGGAGAAAAGAGAACCACTTGTATGAATGTCAAGAGCTCAGATGGAAACCCAGTTCTAAGCAAAGAAGGGAAAGCAGAAAGGTGGAAGGAGTATATAGAGGGTCTATACAAGGGCGATGTACTTGGGGACAATATTATGGAAATGGAAGAGGATGTAGATGAAGATGAAATGGGAGATACGATACTGCGGGAAGAGTTTGACAGAGCACTAAAAGACCTGAGTCGAAACAAGGCCCCAGGAGTAGACAACATTCCATTAAAACTACTGACGGCCTTGGGAGAGCCAGTCATGACTAAACTCTACCATCTGGCGAGCAAGTTGTATGAAACACGCGAAATACCCTCAGACTTCAAGAAGAATATAATAATTCCAATCCCAAAGAAAGCAGGTGTTGACAGAAGTGAAAATTACCGAACTACCAGTTTAATAAGTCACGGCTGCAAAATACTAACGCGAATTCTTTACAGACGAATGGAAAATCTGGTAGAAGCGAACCTTGGGGAAGATTAATTTGGATTCCGCAGAAATGTTGGAACACGTGAGGCAATACTAACCTTCCGACTTATCTTAGAAGAAAGATTAAGAAAAGGCAAACCTACGTTTCTAGCATTTGTAGACTTAGAGAAAGCTTTTGACAATGTTAACTGGGATACTCTCTTTCAAATTCTGAAGATGGCAGGGGTAAAATACAGGGAGCGTTAGGCTATTTACAATTTGTACAGAAACCAGATGGCAGTTATAAGAGTCGAGGGGCATGAAAGGGAAACAGTGGTTGGGAAGGGAGTGAGACAGGGTTGTAGCCTCTCCCCGATGTTATTCAATCTGTATATTGAGAAAGCAGTAAAGGAAACAAAAGAAAAATTTGGAGTAGGTATTAAAATCCATGGAGACGAAATAAAAACTTTGAGGTTCGCCGATGACATTGTAATTGTCAGAGACAGCAAAGGACTTGGAAGAGCAGTTGAACGGAATGGACAGTGTCTTGAAAGGAGTATATAAGATGAACATCAACAAAAGCAAAACGAGGATAATGGAATGTAGCCAAATTAAATCGGGTGATGATGAGGGAATTAGATTAGGAAATGAGACAATTAAAGTAGTAAGGGAGTTTTGCTATTTGGGGAGCAAAATAACTGATGATGGTCGAAGTAGAGAGGATATAAAATGTAGACTGGCAATGGCAAGGAAAGCGTTTCTCAAGAAGATAAATTTGTTAACATCGAGTATAGATTTAAGTGCCAGGAAGTCGTTATTGAAAGTATTTTTACGGAGTGTAGCCATGTATGGAAGTGAAACATGGATGATAAATAGTTTGGACAAGAAGAGAATAGAAGATTTCGAAATGTGGTGCTACAGAAGAATGCTGAAGATTAGATGGGTAGATCACATAGCTAATGAGGAGGTATTGAATAGAAATGGGGAGAAGAGGTGTTTGTGGCACAACTTGACAAAATGAAGGGACCGGTTGGTAGGACATGTTTTGAGGCATCAAGGGATCACAAATTTAGCATTGGAGGGCAGCGTGGAGGGTAAAAATCGTAGTGGGAGACCAAGAGATGAATACACTAAGCAGATTCAGAAGGATGTAGGTTGCAGTAAGTACTGGGAGATGAAGCTTGCACAGGATAGAGTAGCATGGAGAGCTGCATCAAACCAGTCTCAGGACTGAAGACCACAACAACAACAACATATTTAATGACGTAGGGTTTCGAAATTAATGGAACAACAAAGAAAACAACTGAAATGAGCCTAACAAGCGATTACTAGTCTCGACGGCTACAGATTTTTCTGTATGTTTAAGTATTTTGTGTTTCACAGAAATTCTCGTGGAACATTATCTTTTTTAAAAAATTTGCGACAGCTGGGAACAGAATCCAGGCGCTCACATGGCAGGTAAGCACTCTGACACAGACACACGCAGGTTGCTGAGAAGAATAGATCGTACTTTAGGGTCTTAAAGGCACACGGAAAATTTCGTAGTCGATTTTCTCGGATGTTAATGAGAGGTGCGTGTAACTGCTTAGGGCGATTGATATTTGAGTTCTGAACTTCACGTACCATAAACATAAAAAAAAGAATTTCAAAAATCCAACTACAGTGTCGCCTACGTGTGAGACAATTTCAGTTGATGTGCAGTCAACACCGAACACTTGGCACATGCGCGAGAAACACCACTTTGACAGTGTTGAAACGTTGCCCTATGGCCTATGCTTTCTGTGGCAATGTGCCCGTACTGAGTCCGTTGACTAAATCATCTGACTGGCTAACTTTTCTACTGCGCGATACATACTCCTATAGAGCTTTTATTCAGACTCTTCACTTGTATGTACGATTTGATTCCCGTTGTACTATATTCAGATGTCATTCCCAAGCACTGAAACAAATGATTGTTGTTCACTTGCTTCTTGTTCTTGTTTTTAGATGATTGTTCTCTTTCTTTAGTCTTCTTGTAGTATTATTTGTTTCAACTTTTTCGGGTTATTTAGGAGCATTCACGTGAAACCAAAAATGTGGGATACTCTCAGTAGCTCCCGAACACTAGAATAGTTCGTCTCAGTTGACCCACTTCGCTACTAAGGAAACAACCGCACATTTCAGTACGTACGCCTTCATCTTTACAGACTGTACATTACATATTAAAAATATAGAGTTTATGATTTTAAAAAAAGGTGTTATCGGTAAATCCAAGAAGAAGACGTGTGTTTCCAGTGAAATTTATTTCTTAGATTAGGCACATGATAATGTGCAAATGATTAGAATTACAGAATTATGTATGTAGTCTGACTACCAGAATTCAGTATGATGTAAAACCATCACATGCTGTAATAAGGTCCTGTAGATGTCGTGGCGTGTATTCAAAGAGGTCTTGAATATGCTGTTGGGGAACACACTGCCATGTGGTTTGTAGGAGCATCTATAAAGCGTCGACAGTGGCTGTAACAGGCCCAAGAGGAGTAAGTTGCTAAAAGGCATGTTTGATGGACGACTTGTGAGGCGTACGTGTAGGCTACCGAATCAGTCGCACACGTCATTCTTTTCCATGTGGCCAGGCTCTGTCCTGTTGGAATATGGCTTGTGGAGACCTGCAGGAGTGGCAGTGCCTCGGACTCTAACGCAGTGGTTGCTGTTCAAACTCCCCCAATACGTAGGAAGCGAGACCGCACGTCGTAACGAATGGTGCTCCAAACCATCACATTTGGTGTTTCTCAGCTACGCTGATCAACGGTGCCGTCTGCCAGGTAGCTGTCAACACAGTGGCATCTAACACACATGCTACTATCATTGTAGGGCAAATTGAAGCGGGACTCATCTGCAGACACTAAATTTTGCTACTCAGCACGCCAGTCACGCATGTACATGCCCACAGAACTCTGAGGCTTGGTCGTTTCCGAACAATGGAAGCCGTTGCCACTGAAACGTCCTCTTTGGAAAATTATGAATGGCGGTGGTGGAAAACCTCTACGTTATTTGATTTTCAAATAGCTGAGCAAAACTGAACGTACTCAGACATTTCTCTCTTTACTTATTCTGATCATCACTAAACTGACACACAATATTTTTAGCGCTACGCAACCTGACTTTCAATAATCCCTACAAAAGAATGGCCGTGACTAACAATAACCTACACCTTTCATGAATCACTTACCTCACAAATATCTTAGTTACTCGAACTACTGCAATACAGCGATCGCCAATACTGCCAGTTAAGTAAGAGATTCAAACTACTGAAGGCACTAACTACTGATAGGCATAGTTAGCAAATGAAAGACTTTGATAGAGAGCAAACAATGTATTTACCTTAATTGTGTTCAAAGTCATTATATGGTGTTACAAAAAGGTACGGCCAAACTTTCAGGAAACTTTCCTCACACACAAATAAAGAAAAGATGTTATGTGGACATGCGTCCGGAAACGCTTAATTTCCATGTTAGAGCTCATTTTAGTTTCGTCAGTATGTAGTGTACTTCCTCGATTCATCGCCATGATTTCATACGGGATACTCTACCTATGCTGCTGGAACATGTGCCTATACAAGTACGACACAACATGTGGTTCATGCAATATGGAGCTCCTGCACATTTCAGTCGAAGTGTTCGTACGCTTCTCAACAATAGTTTCGGTGACCGATGGATTGGTAGAGGCGGACCAATTCCATGGCCTCCACGCTGTCCTGACCTCAACCCTCTTGATTTTCATTTATGCGGGCATTTGAAAGCTCTTGTCTACGCAACCCCGGTACCAAATGTAGAGACTCTTCGTGCTCGTATTGTGGACGGCTGTGATACAATACGCCGTTCTCCAGGGCTGAATCAGCGCAAAAGGGATTCCATGCGACGGAGGGTGGATGCATGTATCCTCGCCAAGGGAGGACATTTTGAACATTTCCTGTAACAAAGTGTTTGAAGTCACGCTGGTACGTTCTGTTGCTGTGTGTTTCCATTCCACGATTAATGTGATTTGAAGAGAAGTAATAAAATGAGCCCTAACATTGAAAGTAAGCGTTTCCGGACACATGTCCACATAACATATTTTCTTTCTTTGTGTGTGAGGAATGTTTCCTGAAAGTTTGGCCGTACCTTTTTGTAACACCCTGTATATATCAGTTCACGACATCCAGTCTTACAAATTTCCTTTTTTTCTGGCGGACTCACGTCCAGATCGTCCGCTCTCAAAATTCTGCCATCTCTCTCCCCACATCTACCACTGCTGGCGGCTCACCTCCAACTGCGCAACGCTCGCGCTGTTCACATCCAACTGCCCAACACTACAACAGCGAATATTCCAACAATCAGTCCAACCTAGCCACAGACCTCACACAGCACAGCCAGTGATTTTCATACAGAGCGCTATGTGGCGTCACCAACATAAAAACCTAAACAGCCTACTTACACCACGGCCTGCAAGCCACTAGTCCAGTCCTCGGCAGAAGGCATCGAACCATCGACGCAGACATGTCAACTCTTCGCAGCACCGCTACGATGTCGACGCAGTGCTGTGGATGAAGCTGTTTTGTCAGTTACGGCCACAGAGACAAGATGGCGGTCACCCCGCACTGTGGCCGTACTGTGCGGTCCAGTGCCCGCTTGTTGCTGAGTGCGACCCTCTGTCCCCTGGTTCGACGTAAGCATCGCTGCCACAGCAGTGTGCCCTGCACGAGCTGCAGTGTCACGGTACAACAGACTCGTTTTCCCTAGACCATTCTACCCCGTCTGCGCTCGCTCACACGCTGTTGTGTTGGTACTGCGCCCTTTGACATTACAATTCATACCAGAATTTGCTTGCTCGTGTCCACTCTGACTGCTTTGATCCAGCTGGGCGAGGCGTCACTCTGACCTGTCTAGACACACGAAAGGGGGCATTGCTGGGCCTGTGTGGATGACATCCCCCTGAAATCGTAATCACTTGTGATTCCACTGTTCTGTACGTCTTACGATTTTCGATCGCTTTAGACCATTAATTCTGGGTGTTGCAATTTTTACAAACAGTAGTGTGTTATAAAGCAGATTAGCACCTTGAAATGTATACTCACGTGAACGAACAAATACACTTCTATAAATATATTTTGCCTCTCCTGCATTTCAGTGCAGCCGATAGGTTTAATGTGAGTAATAGGAGGCACATTTCAGCCTACCTAACAGATCAAAATGAAAATTTTTGTTCCGACACTGACAATGTCGAGTATTTACGGAAAAAGCTCAAGCCAATCGTAAAATGCGTTTTAGACAGGTACGTGCCGAGTAATACTGTGAGGGACGGGAAAAACCCATCGTGGTTCAACAAAATGTTAGGAAGCTACTGCGAAAGCAAAGAGAGCTTCACTCCAACTTTAAACGCAGCCAAAACCTCTCAGACAAACAGAAACTTAACGATGTCAAAGTTAGCGTAAGGAGGGCTATGCTTGAAGCGTTCAGTGGATTCGGAAGTAAAATTCCATGTACCGACTTGACAGAAAATCCTAGGAAGTTCTGCTTTTACGTTAAATCAGTAAGTGGATCGAAACAGCATATCCAGACACTCTGGGATGATAATGCCGTTGAAACATGGGATGATACACGTAAAGCTGAAATGCTAAACACCTTTTTCCAAAGCTGTTTCGCAGAGGAAGACCGCACTGCAGTTCCTTCTCTAAGTCCTCGCACGAACGAATAAGTGGCTGACATAGAAATAAGTATCCAAGGAATAGAACAGCAACTGAAATAACTCAACAGAGGAAAGTCCACTGGACATGACGGGATACCAATTCGATTCTACACAGAGTACGCGAAAGAACTTGCCCCCTTCTAACAGCCGTGTACCGAAAGTCTCTAGAGGAACGGAAGGTTCCAGTTGATTGGAAAAGAGCACAGGTAGTCCCAGTCTTGAAGAAGGGTCGTCGAGCAGATGGGCACAACTATAGACCTATATCTCTAACGTCAATCTGTTGTAGAATTTTAGAACACGTTTTTTGCTCGCGTATCATGTCGTTTTTGGAAACCCAGAATCTACTCTGTAGGAGTCAACATGGATTCCGGAAACAGCGATCGTGAGAGACCCAACTCGCTTTATTTGTTCACGAGACCCAGAAAATATTAGATACAGGCTCCCAGGTAGATGCCATTTTCCTTGACTTCCGGAAGGCGTTCGATATAGTTCCGCACTGTCGCCTGATAAACAAAGTAAGAGCCTACGGAATATCAGACCAGCTGTGTGGCTGGATTGAAGAGTTTTTAGCAAACAGAACACAGCATGTTGCTATCAATGGAGAGACGTCTACGGACGTTAAAGTAACCTCTGACGTGCCACAGTGGAGTGTTATGGCACCATTGCTTTTCACAATATATATAAATGACCTAGTAGATAGTGTCGGAAGTTCCATGCTGCTTTTCGCGGATGATGCTGTAGTATACAAAGAAGTTGCAGCATTAGAAAATTGTAGCGAAATGCAGGAAGATCTGCAGCAGATAGGCACTTGGTGCAAGGAGTAGCAACATACTCTTAACATAGACAAATTGGGAATACATAGAAAGAAGGATCCTTTATTGTATTATTATATGATAGCGGAACAAACACTGGTAGCAGTTACTTCTGCAAAATATCTGGGAGCATGCGTACGGAACGATTTGAAAAGGGAGGTAATGGCAGTGGCACGTAAAGTGCCCTCCGCCACACACCGTTGGGTGGCTTGCGGAGTATAAATGTAGATGAACACTAATACAGCTTATGAAACGGGAACAAGCGTCGAACTACTCAAACGATTATCGAAACAAAGATTGCTCGTTGGAAAGTGTCGTACCGTAAATGAACTGGATTAGAGCGGAGCTTAATACGATGTTACGCTATCCCTGACGCAGTATCTTTGAATCCTCCTCGCCACATTGTCCTCGCAGCCATGGAAACGTTTATAGTGTAGACCGTCCCACTCTTCTACAACGGATGTCTTCCAGTATTAGATGGCATCGCAGACCTAGCCCTGCACTTTTGAAAGATATCACCCGTACCTATGCGAATTTATATCTGGTGACAATGCAGTGTACTGTATAAACCGACCTCTTAGAGAAAAGGGTCCCGACTGTCACGAAAACCGGACGCATTGCTCTCATGTTAGTTGTAGAGCACAGTAATAAGCTGTCCTACCAGATCAGCGTCCCTCCATACAGTGACAGTGACGGAGGCCCATTAAAAACACAACCGACCCACCTTCCCGCCAGACTGCTGATGTACCACGGTCGTGCATGGACAGCAAGCCCTCTACATCTCTAGAATGAATTTAACACTCTGCAGCGCAGTCTGCGCTGTTTTGAAACTTTCCAGCGGATTAGAATTGCGTGCCGGACCGGAACACGAAACTGCGACGAATGCCTGTCGCGTGCAGGTGCCC
The DNA here is from genome assembly GCF_023897955.1 of Schistocerca gregaria. Taxonomy (NCBI): domain Eukaryota; kingdom Metazoa; phylum Arthropoda; class Insecta; order Orthoptera; family Acrididae; genus Schistocerca; species Schistocerca gregaria. Next base: position 490,320,892 of record NC_064927.1, on the reverse strand, counting down.
AACTGACTGAGCTAAAGAATAATGAGCGTGTGGCATTGGTCGCGACTAAGGCGACTTGCGAGTGAATGAAGATGAAATGATGATGAAAGACACACAACACCCAGTCATCTCGAGGCAGAGAAAATCCCTGACCCCCCCCCCCCTCCCCCGGGAATCGAACCGGGGACCCCGTGTGCGGGAAGCGACAACACTACCGCAAGACTACGAGCCGCGGACCTGACTGAGTTATCCGAGCACGACTGAAGACTCGCCCCCGCAGCTTTACTTCCACCAGCACCGCATCCCTAACTTTCTAAACTTCATAGAAGCTCCCTTCATATTTTCCTCCGACGTTCGACCAGTGTAAATACAAATCCTACTCTCGTCAATAAAAGAGTTATTACGTCACTTTTGTAGATCGTGACCGAGAAAATTGGCATCGTGGTTAGGATACCAGACTCAAATAGGGGAGGAGCGCGGTGCTTATCTCGATTTAGGTTCTCCGTTGTTTCTTAAGTCGCTTACAGTAGATGAAGACATGTTTTCTTTGAAAAATCCTCGAGTGATCGCCTATACCTTCTAATCCAGTCCGAGCTTGTGCTCTGTCTCTAATGAATTTCTCATCGACAGAATAGCAAATCTTCATATCCCATCTCGAAACCGTTGAATGTGCTCTGCTGCAGTCTGTTCCTGGTGCTACAGTGTGTTGTTGTTGTTGTTGTTGTTGTTGTGGTCTTCAGTCCTGAGACTGGTTTCATGCAGCTCTCCGTGCTACTCTATCCCGTGGAAGCTTCTTCATCTCTGAGTAACTGCTGCAACCTACATCCTTCTGAATCTGCTTAGTGTATTCATCTCTTGGTCTCCGTCTACGATTTTTACCCTCCACGCTGCCCTCCAATACTAAATTTGGCAGGACATGTTCTGAGGCATGAAGGGATCACAACCGATCCCTTCCTCTAGTCAAGTTGTGCCACAAACTCCTATTCTCCCCAGTTCTATTCAATACCTCCCCATTAGTTATGTGATCTACCCATCTAACCTTCAGCATTCTTCTGTAGCACCTTATTTCGAAAGCTTCTATTCTCTTCTTGTCCAAACTATTTATCATCGATGTTTCAGCTCCATAAATGGCTATACTCCATACAAATACTTTCAGAACGACTTCCTGATATTTAAACCTATACACGAGGTTAACAAATTTTTCTTCTTCAGAAACGCTTTCTTCGCCATTGGTTCAAATGGCTCTGAGCACTATGGGACTCAACTGCTGTGGTTATCAGTCCCCTAGAACTTAGAACTACTTAAACCTAACTAACCTAAGGACATCACACACATCCATGGCCGAGGCAGGATTCGAACCTGCGACCGTAGCGGTCGCGCGGTTCCACAGTGAGGCGCCTAGAAGCTCTCAGCCACACCGGCCGACCCCGCTGTCCTTTGCTGTCTCTGACAGAATTACAATGTCATCGGCGAACCTCAAAGTTTTTATTTCTTTTCCATGGATTTTAATACCTACTCCGAATATTTCTTTTGTTTCCTTTACTGCTTGCTCAATATACAGATTGGATAACATCGGGGAGAGGCTAAAACCCTGTCTCACTCCCCTCCCAACCACTGCTTCCCTTTCGTGCCCCTGTTAATATTGTACCTAATGTTGGCTGTCTGCCAGTAGGGCAGTGTCTAGTAAACCGCTGTGTTCAGACTCGCCCTAAGGTTGGTAACTACCTTATTTACGTAACATGAGAACCTACGAATCACAGCGTAGATGCAAAAATGATCATTGGTTGTCAGTGTTGTACGATAACGCTAGTACGATTAACGACGTTCATGATTTATGAGTTGCTAATGGGCTACTTCACCGTGCGGGCTACCCTTTGTGCCGCAGAAGAGTGATGCGTTACACACAAGCATGCATGCTGATCAACTGAACAGAGCTTCATTCAGTACTGCAGACCGTATTACGGATCGTGCGCTCTGTATGCGGGCAGCTGGGCCTCGTACCGTCCTTCACTATTTAGGTAGCTGACAAAGCGCTCAGAACTACTGCCGTGGCCGGAATGCGCACCCCTCACGTACAAGGGGGACCCAAAATAAACCGCATTGTTATAAAAAGTTTATTGATGAACCTTTTTACAAAATTACTCCAGTCGCCTTCAAAATACTCCCCATTACATGCGATGCACTTGTCAAGTCTCTCTTTCCCACTGTTGGAAGCATGTTTGGAATTCTTCAAGTTTGATATTGCCCAGTGACCTTTGCGACGCTATTTTACTGCCTACACGTCGTCATAACGCTCCCCTTTCAGCGTTTTTTTTTTTTTTTTTCATTCGTGGAAATAGGAAAAAGTCGCACGGGGCTAGGTACGCCGAATACGGAGCGTGGGGAACGACAGACCACCTCTGAGATGCCAAATAGTGGGTCACTCGTAAGGCCGTGTGTGCTGGAGCGTTGTCGTGATGCAGAAACCGGTCACCTGATCGCCAAAGTTCCGGGCGCTTCCTCCTCACATCCTCCATGAGACGCCTTAGAACATCCAAGTAAAAGTGCTGGTTAACGGTCTGCACAATTCCACGAACATCAAAAAAGACAATGATCATCGTCTTCACTTTGACCTCACTTGCCTTGCTTTTTTTGGTCTGGGAGAGTTCGGAGTCCTCCACTGGCTTGACGCTTGCTTAGTTTCTGGGTCATACCCGTAACACTAACTCTCATCCCCTGTAATGACTTGTTCAAGAAGTTTGGATCATGTGCAATCTCTGTTTTCAACTCCTGACACACATTCATGCGGATGGTTTTTTGCTCCTGTGTGAGAAGGCGCGGAACAAATTTAGCAGCAACACGTCTCATGTGCAAATCCTCACTCAAAATCCGTTAGCACGAGCTCCAACTGATTTCTGTCTCTGCTGAAATTTGGTCGATCGTTTGGCAACGATCCTCGTTGATCTTTTGGCGGACCTTTTCAATGTTCTCCTCATTTCGCGATGTTGAAGGGCGTCCAGAGGGAGCTTGGTCTCCAACACACATCTCACCACGTTTAAAGCGCCCAAACCACTCGAAAACCTGTGTGCGGCTCATACCGTCCCCCTGCAAAACTTCCTGAAGCATTTGGCGTGTCAGGAAACAAAATTTCACACACACTCTTTGTTCTTTTAAAGTTGCCATAACGACTTCGCAGAGGTAACCCGCAAACAGTCAGAGAAACACAATACCACACTTGCACGTTCAGCTGTACACTGACGCCGTCTGCACAGCTATTTCATGAAGGTCTCTAATAACACCATCTAGCGTGAGAACCCTGCATTACGTCTACGAGTGGCAGCGCCCTCTGAGTCTGGTTTCTTTTGGGTCCCCCCTTGTAAACTTTAACGCAAACTGTGGAAAATATTTTCGATGATGAATATTGCCATTTGTTGCCTTTTTATGTCAACTCCGTTTATTCTTTGGTTCCCGCGCAGCCGCGGAACGATGCACCTTACAGTACTGACGCGACCTGACGCCATCAATCTGTGGCAGACTACAAATTCCCTCATGCCTCTTGAGCTGCTGGAGTTTTCCAGGAGCTGCATTCAGACTGCGCATAAAGCGTTCCTGTACCTGTAAGGAACAAGAACGCCTTGAGACGAGCTGGTTGGGCTACGTACGCACTGTGGAAACAAGCGGCATCGTTCTCCTTGAACAACTCTGTAACTCCGCGATTAGTGACAAAAACTGGATGCCAGTCGCCGCGTTAGAGATGTGGGTGATGACGTTTGAGGAACTTTTCCCTCCAGGGTCTCCAACGTTGCGTGGGGCAGTGGTTAAGGCGATGAACCGTATTCGGGACTGAGTTGGAGTTCACTTTTAGCTTTACCGCGGTTTCGCAGAGTCACATCAGGAGTTCAGAATGAATCTCATTTTCAACTAAATACGCGCTGTTTTGAAACTCGCTGGCAGATTAAAACTGTGTGAGTAAAAAATATTTTTTTGTTTGAAAGTGCTTAGTATTTTCAAAACTAGTGTGTAATATATTTCAAATTAAAAGTTTACAGGCAGTGAATGCAAACCCGCTATGGATATCGGAGTGGGACATGGATAAACTTTCAAGAACCGTGTGTTGTTCAACAATTCATGTTCGTAATTACTAGGAGAGGCAGAACAAACAAGTGGGTCAGGGAACGCAATGGAGTGGAATACTTAATTATGGCTGTCATTAATATTTAATGGACTTGAGCGATGCGCGTAGTCAGATGTAGGTGGACCAAGGAATTTGTTCGTTAGGTTTTGCGAGCAATAGAAGGCAAAGACGACGGCCTAACGGGAGGCGAATTACAAGACATGTAGGAGCAACACGAATGCCTTCAGCTGAAGACAGCATGGCGTGCATAAGTCAAGAGAAAGCCTTTATCAGGCAGTGGATGTCAAATGGCTGACAAATTTCTGCCTTCGCTCGCGATTTCTTGAGCCGATGTGGACCAGTCTTAGAAACTGTCAGTATTTCTGCAAGTGTAACATGTTCATATTGGCTGCATTTAGTTTTTGAAAATAACCGACTGTCATAGCAAGATTCATTTTCTGTGCTCTTGGGGACCTTGCCTTCTTCACTCGAACACTCCCTCTCCCCCACCCCAACTCCACTGGCAGTATTTCGCCACACTGGTTTGCCCAGTTCAGAGCTTTGTGACCCAAAGTAGGTAGGCACTGACAGGGGAATGAAAGGATTCACGTTTCACAAACTGGCAGAAGTAGACGCTACGGACTACTTCAGTCAAGTGCTGTATCAACAGATTGTTACTATGCTGATGTAGTCACAGTAATAATAAAGGAATTACTTCTAAATTACTTCGTAGCTGTTAATGTATATTCGAGGAAAACACCTACTTTGGAGAAAAAAGAGCCACTGCCTCTCCTCTTCTAGTACTCAGCTGCTGCTTTTATCTCACACTGAAAACTAAGCATTTGTGTAACTTTACACAGACCACTATTAGCTGTTTGTATACCAACAACTCTACATCTGTTTTTATTAAACATTACAAACGTTTTAGATCTGGATTACAGGTATCAGCATTAGTTAGTCTAATATGCCACTAGCTAAGACGAATTGCTAGCATCCAAAGCAGCCTGGATCATACAGACCACGTGACAACATTGACAAACTGAATTAGTTTTTTGACAAACAGAGGTATGTAAAATGCGAATAGCTAAAATAATTATAGCAAACAACTGTTGCTTCCTGGTCCATGGTTACTGTTATCATCCTCTTGTGAGGTAGTTAACTCTGTAAAATCCCCCTCTCTCTCTGCTGATTTATATTTGAATTTCCTGATTTGGATTATTTTGGTCTATGCATGGAGTCTCACGATAGATATTTCTTGCAATTTGGTAACAGTGTGTCTTTTGATGGGCGCCGTAACCTTGTAAAAACAATTTCTTTTATTTATGGCCCTGTGTCGTCAGTACGCTACGAACATAAAAATCTGCTTTCATTAATAACAAAGAAATCACGGAAGTAGAATTACTTTTACCCTGTTATTTATTTGCTTCGAGCAGCAAAATTGAGACACTGCTCTAAGCATACACTTCTCACTTAAAAACGTTACTTCGGTTGATATTGCGAAGCAATTGAAAGTAATTATACCGCTTGCAATGGCGGATAACAATGAATGGCCCGATTTCGTTACTTAAGCGTCTAATACTTTGAGTTGATAAACGTGAGCCGACCAGATTGGCCGAGCGGTTCTAGGCGCTACAATCTGGAACCGCGCGACCGCTGCGGTCGCAGGTTCGAATCCTGCCTCGGGCATGGATGTGTGTGATGTCCTTACGTTAGTTAGGTTTAAGTAGTTCTAACTTATAGGGAACTAATGAGCAGTTAAGTCCCATAGTGCTCAGAGCCATTTGAACCATTTTTTATAAACGTGAATTTTTCTTTCTTTGGTGTCGTCCCCGTATTCCTTAAGAGGGAGACAACTGGACACCCAGAGAGCAAGCTAAATCTTTGCTGTACCCATGGTACAGCATAATATATTTGATTTAATACGTAGGGTTACCATACGTCTAACATAAGAAAAGATGACAGTGCTTATAAAAAAAAGAGGACGTACTTTTTCGGTAATCTCATGTGGTATACAGGTTAAAAATAAACAATCTAAAACTGCCCTAAATTAAAGCATTGGCTTTCTGTGGTTATTTTAAGACTAAATATGCGAGAGCTTTATAGTTTATTCGACATCGCTATACTCTTATTTCATTATTATCTCTTTAACTTCTATGCCATGAATGTTTGGAGCATGAAAAAACCTATATTAAGAGCTTTTTCCCCAACTATTCATAATAGTTCAGGCAGTTCTCAAGTGGTTGAAATTGTACTGGGCACAGACAACACCTTTTATGTTTTGTGTTTTAAATCTATTCGTTTCTTTGGTACACTGTGCGTTTACAAGAGAAAAGACACGTTCTGTGTTACCATTATGATTAGGTACAGAAAAAAATTCTACAATTTTCAGCAGTTCAGAATAATAAACAAAGCTAGGTGACTGACTGAAATATGCATATCGCAATTCAGCTGCTGGTTGATTTTGTTTCCTTTGATATTCCTTCCAAAATTTTATAAAATTACAAATCTGATCAAAGCACAATGTATCATTAACGCTTACTTTTGTTTGTTCTTTGAGATACGTAATACAGTTTTCAGCATCCTCCCAACTAGGAATTCTTGAGAGATGCATCCACTAGAATGGTCCGAACTGTTGATAATGAGCCAACCACTTCTCTAGATATTCAATAGCAGAGCTAAACACGACTGTCATCTCTTTGACAAAGTTGTCACGCTCCTGTGAGTGACTTTCTTCCCTTTTATGTGGAAGTATTATCGCTATTTTTAAGGGCACATAAATATGTTTGTACCTTTCCTCGAAAGTTTCTAAAGTAGATTCTAGAACAGAAACAGATTCAGCTACAGAATTTAATTCACTCTCCAAACTGACATCAGTTCGCAAAAAATCCGTATCACAGGAATACAAAATTGAAAAAAAGCAAGATTTCAAACAGGAAACATGTGAATCAACCTCTCAATACAAGGAAGTAGAGATAACCACCCGGTTTTTGTGTGGTGTAATAGCTGCTGGTATCTAATCTCCAGAAAATCTGAAAGTTCTTTCAACTATTTTGCACTTACAGAATAAATGGTTAAGTAACTGATATTGATTCAACTATTTTTAAAATATCCAGTCTTCAGCCCGGAATCAAAGCCATGTTGCACACAATTGTGCAGGACATGTGGTTGACAATCCATCTCGACTAATTTCTGAAACAACACAACTTTTAACTCAGCCTCCAAGGCTAGCAAAGAACATAATGGTCAGACCATACCGGTTGAATATAGGGTAGAGAAGTTCCTAATGACATCGCCAACGACACAAAAATCAATTTACCAAATCAGAGTGACTTATTTGTCAAAGATATTACAGCTGCATTTATTTACGATTAATTACAGCGACGGCTAATGTCCTTTGTTTGAAATCACATTTTTTTCACGGAGCCCGAATAAGAACATGTTGTGGATTTGTATCAAATCCGCCCGGACACATTTTCTTGCCTCAAAAATAGGATGTATGACAACTCTAGTAACACGTATTGTCGTGATTCTCTCTACTCTGGAGGAGGGAAATGAAACAGATATACTGAAGTCTGCATGGGTCTGGATTTGAGACTGCATTTCCGTAATATCCTTAGTTTACCGGTGAAGGCGATAAAGTCCATATACGAGTCCGAGACCATATTTGCATTCTTAATATCCATATCCATCTAGGTCGCATCTTTAACTGACTGGTACTAAACGAGTTAAAGGTGCGACTTAAATGGGGATCGGAATGAAAAATAACCATAGAGATTACGTAATCAAATCTATTCGTGACATAAACTTTTGAAAAAGCATGTTATTTTATTCGTGAGATTACAGTTTCATAATCTCGATAGAAAATAATTGAAAATTTTTGCGAGTTACGTGGCTTTGATCAGCGATGTATTTCCCTCACTCAGTGCGACACTTCATGTAAGTGAATAGGATTCGCGAACTTTTCGTGCACTGTTTTTTTTTTTGTTTTTGTTATTACGCATGTTTATACTAAAAGATAGCAGTATATCTACGAACACATTTCTCCAGCTAGATGCACTGTAATCAGATCAGCTACACTCATATCACGGGCCATCTTTGACGTCTGAATGTACGGCCAGAATGCTCGGTCCTCAGATAAGTCAAGCTGAGTTCCACACGAGTAATGCTTTCTAAAACCGTGCTGGTTTGTGGACAAAAGCTTTTCTGTGCCAAGGGAATTTATTAGACCGAATATGCTCTTGTGCAGCAAACCTGTGTTAAGGATAATGGTCAGTAATTATGCGGGTCCGTTCTTTTATCGTTCGTATATTCAGAAGTCAACTGAGTTTTCATACAGCGGCGCGGAGCTTTGAGCTGGGCGAAAGATTCGCGATAAATGCAAGCGAAGTAACGGGCTAGTGCCGTGGAGTACACTGTGAAACCGAAATGGAATTCCGCTCGGACCTGGCGAACTATTTGTTTTCAAATCTTTCAGCTGCTTCCCTACACCAGGGATGCGGAATCTCTTTGAAAAGGAAGAAGTGTGCACACATGCGTAAAATCAGTCCTCGAGAATTAATTAATCCGCCGTGAACTACGCTGCTTGTAGTCGCCAGGTGATCCGTGTCTTAACTTTGCACTAGCACTTCCACCCCGGAATCTGAAGTACAGACCTTTTATTCATTGCCAAATTCTCACATTTCTAGAGCTGATTGTGACTGATAAACCATACGTTGCCTAGAGTGAAGGGGAATTCTGTGGCTTTAGCAATCACTGTGTAGGTTCGGTTTACTTTTTGTTGCCAAGCAGTTCACGGAACATTGTTTTCTTCGCCTGACGGCGGCTCGACACCGCGCTGTGGTCAAAGAGGACCAGTACTGCAACCGGGTCTCCAATCTTTTGTCAAAGTTGTCTCTTCCTCGTACACGCCGTTATCTATCTGCAGGAAGGGCCCGGTCCATCATCCCCCAGTGCGACGAGTGAAGCGACTTCGCAGGACGCCTCACTCCTCACCAAAGAGATCAACATTAACATGACTTTGGCTGCCTGACCGATAACGGTACATATTTCCACAAGGACCCCTATTCTCAAGCCGCTCTAGGTAATCACTACAGCCGCGCGGGGTAGGGCGTCTTGTCACGGTTCGCGGGGCTGCCCCCTCTGAGGTTCGGGTCTTCCCTCGGGCATGGCTGTGTGTAGTCCTTAGCGTAAGTTAGTTTAAGTTGGACTAAATAGTGCGTAAGCTTAGGGACCGATGACCTCAGCAGTTTGGTCCCATAGTCGCTACGACAAATTTCCAATTTCTAATCACAACAGTTCGCGCACATAGAAAACATACGTCTAGTTTCTGAGATTATGTTTAGTTTTAGATGGCAGAAAGATTGTAGTAGGCCATGAAGATTAAGTCCATGACATTTTGTAGATGTGCTTATGTGTCTACTCGTCGTATGAGGTATGTGTATGTATGTGTGTGTGTGTGTGTGTGTGTGTGTGTGTGTGTGTGTGTGTGTGTGTGTGTGATCCTAGGCTATTTATTATCGGATCTGTCGACCACCTGAATGTCGTTTTGGGGCGTTTCTCACATTCATGTAGTCGAATGATGGGCTTGGATTGCAATTTAAGCAAACAAGTCGAATAAAACCTCATGTATTTTAGGACAATTGTTTACTTCATTATGACATTAAACATTATAGAACAGAAGACCAAAAAAAATTCAATTCATTCATTAATATTATCAGTTATTAGATTCTGTAAGCAAACGAAGGTATTATAGATGACATCAAAATTGAATAAGCTTTATTTCTTGCATCTCCACTTTGAAGAGTGGTTAGTGGCGTATTTTGATTTCTTTTCAGTTTCAGATGTTCAATTTTCAGTGCTTACTGAAGTATCGGCCTTGGACCTTAATTGATGTCAAACACGCGAAAGTCACTACAGAGCTCAATACACACAACACGTAATATTATACTACAGTTACCAAGCCGAAGTGCCAGTTTACAGCAACCACTGTCGTTAGTCGCGCGGTTTGAGGCGCATGTCACGGACTGCGCAACCCCTCCCGCCGGAGGTTCAAGTCCTCCCTCGGGCATGGGTGTGTGTGTCGTTCTTAGCATAAGTTAGTTTTCGTTAGTTTAAGTAGTGTGAAAGTCTAGGGACCGATGACCTCAGCACTTGGGTCCCTTACGAATTCACTAGTACGGAGGCATATAAGTAGTCGTTTTTCGCTCGTTCTATTTGCGAGTGAAACAGGAAAGGAAATGACTAACAGTGATACAATGTACCCTCCGCCACGCACCATATGGTGACTTGCGGAGTAAGTATGTAGATATTAACCTAACGTTATTGCCATGGAAGTAAAATTATCTTTCGAGAATACTTTTCAGTTTCACGGTTTAACTTCTTGATCATTTTGTTGGGTAGATTCTGGATTGAATCATACAAAAATGTGTCGTGGATAGTTAGTCTGTGAGATCTTCTCATGGGGTGAAGAAGTACGAGTTTAAGCGTGGTTCCACTAGCGCGAACTATTTATTTTATGGTAATTACGTTCAATTTAAAACAATGAATTTTTATTTTCGGCTTCCGGTCTGAACCTAGATGGGCAATGGTTAACTTCACTAAAAACGCTGATAGCGTGAGTGTTCATGTAATCTGAAAAAAACTTGACATTGACATAGGAACTTTTTCATGAACTCAAGATATAATAAACCCAATTGTAATCATGAACCTTTTACTTCAAAGATACCTCTTTCAACATATTAAATTTATTTGGCTCAGTTATATTGAAGAGTAAAAGTAGTACTCTGAGAAAACATGTATGACATAGGCACATGGCTATACAGTGGTACGGATATCTGGACGGTAAGTTTGTCCGGTAATGGTGTCTTCAGTTGGTCTGATGTCGAATCGATTCGAATGGAAACAACAGTTCATAAAATGTTTCAGAAACGACCGATCAACTTAGATCTTTTAGCATCATAGAAATCTACCTACAAAAAATTGTGTGCATGACTATCAGTGCTTCGTGCTCCGGTAATGTACATCTCTTTTGAAATTTAGCTCTGGGAAATGATACGTGTTCAGACTCACCGAATTCTGCAGCGGCACGTGGTTGAACGGTAGCTGGCTGGGCAGGACAGCTCAGGGTGCAGAGGAAGCCAGGGGAGTGCACCACCTCCAGTAGGACCGTCCCTACCGGAGCACTGTAGTGTCCAAACCAACCTTCATATCGAGGCCTGCTTTACATAATATTGATAAGCAGTTCATTAATAGGTATAAGATGTAGAGAAAGATTCGTAATATACGACGTTTGCAAGAACGAAGAGGGAACGGTGTGAGTTAACGAGCATTTCGCTCTCATTTAAGTATATGGCCGAAAGAGTCAGCCTTCAGGAATTGTGGAACGAGCCCTGTCGTCCCGGACCGCGTGCCACAAAGGGCGCAGATTCACCACGAGATGAGGACATTCACAGACGTCTATTGTGCTGAATGAGGCCTAAGAGCTGTCGTGTGCGAGTGAGACAGACGAGAACCTACGTCATAGCGAAACCCAGGGAGGCATAGCAGTGTTAAATATGGCGGACCTAAGATCGGCCCATGGAGGTACCTCCATGGATCGGCCATAAAGGGAAACATTTATGAAAACTATCTAATTCTGTAGCAATTCAGGGAATTAAGGCACAGTTATTTTAATCTACCATCCTTCATAAATTTTCATAGTGATCCCAATAAAACTGAAATATTGATAATATCTATAATAGTTTAGGATTTTCTATTAAAGTGAAATTAACAAGTTTTGAAAGCAAGATCCGAATGCTAAAATCTGAACGCTTTGACCGATCTTAAAGATCGACATTTCATATACAAGCGCGTCATGAAAATTACAAACGCTGTAAATATAAACTTTGCAACTTTATTTGTTTAAAAGATAAAGTAAATTTAAATTATCAGTATTTTCAGTTAAGCATCAGATCATAATTTACTGCACACAAAACACATTGAACGATGACAGCATGACACTTCATTGAATCATTTGGTAATAGAATATTTGTTGTAAAGTTTAGTGCATAATACCTACTTTTGTTCTTTATTTATTTATCAGGAAGCACATTTGTGCAAGGCTACTGGCCGTGACATTCAAAGTTAAGAAGGAAATTGTATTGGTTTTATGTAAAAGAATTTAACGTTTATTTTGTTATGGATATTATTGAGCGATGAGATTATGAATGATCGAACTGTGTCAAATAGATATGCACTCGAGCGTAACAGGAACTCTAAATGCGACCACTTTCGCTATTAGTTTGCTTTCTGAATAAACATTATTCTAACCAAATCGTAACTGTGTGGCCTAAGTCATTTATGGGTCGTTAATTTAGTTCCCGATATTATTATTACTGTTATTATATGTTATATTAAATTTGTATTTCGCAAACTTGCCATCAATCAGACAATTTAACTAAAGGATCACAAGTGTCTAATTTAGTACGTGTAATGCGACACGTGCGGTTCATTCCCTAGACGAGTTTTAGCCAAGACATTTCGACGAAGAGGAACCGCGTGTGAGCCCGAACATCTTACGGACGTTAGCTCGCAACGATAAGAATGGAAGTCCAACACGTAAGTGCGGAGATTAAAGATGATGTAAGGCAGAGATTCAGTCTTTCTCCAATTTTGTTCAACGTATATTTATAAGGAACAGTGAAGTAAATAAGAGTTTCAGGAGTGGGATTAACACTCAGGGTGAAAGGATGTCAGCAATAACATTGGCTGATGATGCTATTCCAAGACCTACAGCAGCTGTTGAATTGAATGAACAGTCTACTGGCCACGAAATAAGGACAAAATAAACCAAATAAAGTCGAAAATAATGAGGCGCAACAGAAATAATATTAGCCGGAATTTAATATCAGAAGCGACTGAGGTATTTTGCAGAGGGATTGTGAAAGTTAAGCAGACTGGCAAGATACAGGATGAGGAGTTCCGCAGATGGACGAGCAGCGTTGTAAGTGGAGAAGCATGGGCCCCCGCAGAAATTTAACGAAGTGGGGGCAAGATTTTAAAACTGATTTTTTTTCTTTATATAACTGAGTAGGTGAATTTGAAATGACATAACGCCCCAAGAACCATATTTAACAAGAAAAATACCTAACTTATTTTATCGTTAAGTATTGAGGTTACTCAATCAGATCTTTGAGGTGCATTACTACATGCAAAGTATATCTTAACAGTATTAATGTGTCATCTTTCCAATTCAGTTATCTGCAATTATATCTTCATATCATGAAACCCACGATATCCAACAAGCACCGAACGGGAGAGGATAGTGTTTTACAAACTGGACTCGCATTCGAGAGGACGATGGTTCAAACCAGCGTCTCGCCATCCTGATTTAGGTTTACCGTGACTTCCCTAAGTCGCTTAGACAAATGCCAGGATGTTTCCTTTGAAAGGGCACGGCCGCTTTCCTCCTCTATCCTTCTGTAATCCGAGCTTGTGCTCCGTCTCTAATGACCTCGTTGTCGACGGGAGGTTCAGCACTAATCATCTCCTTCCTGTAACAAGTCAGGAAGTAAAGTTGGGAGATATTCATTTTTTTTTTTTTCTTCTTCAATCAGTAATGTCGACTCTTAAAGTTCAAAATTTGAAATAGAAAAAAAAAGTTAGAGTGATTGAGGAAACACTGCTTGGTATCAACAAAAAATGCTTTAAATACGATGGTTTTATGTGGAAGTGACAGAAAATAGGTTAGAGATTCTGTTTCAGCAATGTACTGTAAATCTTCACATTCGCCATGACTGCAGGGCAGCACCGAAATGGCTTTCAGCACCAAGAAAACAGCACAATTTTCCGTGAACGGCTTGAGAACCAAACTAACCCAAATCCTATTGCGATTGCTAAAACTACATTATACCGCGTCACGCTCGGAAATACTGAATATGCGCTTTGGTAGAATCGAAATCAATCATTGACAGACTTCTGTAATAAATGCGAAGCCTGTCCCCCTATTCCAGGATGACCCCCTACCGCCGTCGGCCCCGTTGCGGACGGCTGTGCCTATAAGGAAGGACAGAGTGATAATGAACGTGCTAACACATCAGCGAGTAATTTTCGTGGTACTAAAGGTGGCCGTAAGGGACAGTAATTGTTGGGAGAGGCGAGGATCGGAATATATGCAGCGAACAGTTGAGGATGTTGGATGCAGGTGCTACAGTGAATGGAGAGACTGAGTCGAGCGGCAACAGTAGCGAACCAGCCAGAAGCCTCATTAAAAGGGCGTGCATTTATTTAGCCTATTTATTTGTATACAACCTAATGTTTTAAGTAGATAAAGTACCAGAATCTGTATTTCAACCACTAAAGTAATCTGGAAGTAGGTTGCCTTGCCGATCGCTAACTCCTGTTTGCGGGCATCAAGAGTACAGTGGGTGACTGCGGTGCAAACAATACGTGACAAGCCGCACCAACTGCCCAACGACGAATTCGCTGCGTGGGGAAGAGATCTCGGGATTTCCCAAGAGAGGCAGCCACAAGTGAGAAGTGTATTAAATCGGAAAGTCTCGGGATTTCCATCCAGTAGAAGTAGGCTACCGCGTAGGTTGGATGACATTCTGAAGAAACTAGCAGCTGTGAATGGATACTCCTATCCCCAGGAGACAGCTGGAGTAGAGTGGTCCCACCTCTTCGGGAATAATCGTCTTTTGGCTTGCAATGATTTATAGTAGTCGTGTTTGCCAAGCAAATTTACAGAAATGGATTCGGCCTACTATGTTAAAAATACACTGGCGGAAAAAAATCTCAACACCAAAAAATAATGTAGAGAAACGAAATTTCGGGAATACATTTGTTTAGGTAACTCACTTAAGTGATTAATATTGCAAGGTCACAGGTTAGTATGTCCCTTCGTTCTGTATATTTCGGATTAGGAATAACCCTCAGAAGAAGGATACAAAAGGCAAATCGTGGGAAGTTCTACTGTAAGAAAGATAAAATGAGGCAGAGATAAAATCAAAGAGAAAAAGAGGGAAATGAGAGGGGTAAGGTGAGCCAACTGCTCTGCCCAGAATGCAAATTTGAATAGACATCTTTCCCTTGTAGAAACACGCCTACCAACTTTCGTTTATGTCGCACAACTCATTTTTTCCGTCAGTTTATTTTCGTTTTCCTGATTGCCAAACGTTTCAGCACATTTGTGGCATCATCGCCAGTGGGTCTACGTTTATTACATACATTAAAATTTTGAATACGTAATGAAACCAGCTGTGAGTAAGTGGGTAAGTATCGGATTAGAAATAGAAACGGTCAGCGTTCAGTCTTCTGTTGATTCTAGGACGTTTTCTGTCACTTAGCGTTTCATTCGCCGCTAGCGACGATCTGTTACTGCGAAAAATGCTAACTTTCACTGTGGTCGTGCGTCCACGTTAAACAGTAGGTCTCCCTATACAGAATTGGTAAGGCAGTCTGTAGGGAGGCAAAGGCATAGCAGCAATCATAGGAAGAAGCGTAGTAAAGCACTCCGGGAAGTTAACAAGTGCAGTGGAGCCTTGTTTATTCGCTCATTATGAATCTGGATTTTCGGTTCATCTGTGTGTGTGTGTGTGTGTGTGTGTGTGTGTGTGTGTGTGTGTGTGTGTGTCAGACCCAGCTCGTTTTCAAATGGCTTTTCCTCAGGTATGCCAGCGCTGTATGTCATGTAGACAAGTGGGAGTAGTCTCAGTTTCGTGAGCAGGAGTGGCTTGTGACAAAGAGGGTTTTTAACTACTTTCGGCGGCCTGCTAATGAGAAGAAATATCTGAGTTTTACGTCCCTATAGACACAAAGCCTACTCATTTTGATTGATCAAGTATGGAGGAAGGAATCGCCCTCGTTGTCTGGGGCACGAGCCCGGCGTACGCTTCAAGTGTTATTTATTCATCTGTTTTCGTGTGAACACATTGCTTTATGGAGAACAGGTACACACCACAGAGACGAACAGTTATTGCACAAACATGATGAAAGATGTGTAAAATGAGAAATTTGAAGTAAAAAAAAAAATGAACACACGTCTGTCACCAACACAGGTGACACTTTTTTAGCCAGTAACAAAGACGAACTGACTGTAAGAATCCCCTAGCGAACACATTGCGATGCCAAATCGGAAGCTTCTAGTGATGGAATATTTTAAACTATAGAAAATTTGAACGTGAAGGCTAGATAAGGATGTGAACTCTGCCCCTCGCGATTACGCGACTATTGCAACTAAACGCTCATCTCCGGCATCTGTAGAAGTAACACGAGCCAGCGCTCATCATTTTATACAAGCATGAAAAACGAAGCCATCAGCCGTCCACATATGAAGAAAGTTACATTTAGAACATCTGTCGTTACTTTATGCCCATCGAGTGGGGTGTGTTCAGAGTTCTAACCAATGATCTCTCTGTAGTGCTGTTGGTCTTATCACAAATTAACTGTTTCCTGTTTTTCGTTAACGTTTCTCCCAATATCTTCCAATAAGGTCGACGAAGTCAACGCCTTGCAGTACGAGTCAAATTCCAAATATCCTGTGTCATACAGAGCAAAGTGGTTAACATGTTCCTTTACATTTTAAACGTGGAAAAAAAGGAAATTGCTGCAGAATATGGAAATCAGTGAGTAAGTCATTGCATTTGTTGCTTTTACAATTTCATATACAAGTACTTCATAGATCTTCTACAAATAATAATAATAATAATAAATAATAATTGATAATGGAAATGAAGTCCCAAGCTTCTTGACAGAGCATAGGGGAACGATGCTGGAGACCCGCACAGCCGTACTGGGCAAGGTCCTAGGGGAGGTGGTCTGCCGTTGCCTTCCTCCGACCGTAGTGGGGATGAATGATGATGAAGAAGATGACACAACACCACCCAGTCATGTCCGGGCAGGTGAAAATCCCTGACCCCGCCGGGAATCGAACTCGGGACTCCGTGCTCGGGAAGTGAGAATGCTAAAACTATTAGTATACTCTTGTAAAAGGTATTATTGCTAAGAAGTGTTGTAGGTACACGAAGCTGACAAAGGGCTAAATGTTTCGTATAATTTACGTTGAAATTGCCTTGTAAACCGATGTTCGTGTTATGGTCTTCAGTCCAAAGACTGGTCTGATGCAGCTCTCCATGCTACTCTATCCTGTGCAAGCCTCTTCATGTTCGAGTAACTACTGCAACCTACACCCTGCTGAATCTGCTCGGGGCACTACCTTACGGGACTACCTTACCTCCGGAATATTTTACTCAAGATAATATCATTTAACCATACAGTAGAGCTACGTGCCTCAGGAAAAAATACGGCAGTAGTTTCCCCTTGCTTTCAGCCGTTCGCAGTACCAGCACAGCAAGGCTGCTTTGGTTGATGTTATGTTAAAAGGACACATCAGACAATCATCCAGACTCTGCCCCGCTTCAAGAGCCACACGTTTATCACTTCACTGCGGTTGCACCTGTGAGTACCAGTATCTGAATCCCTGAGGCACGCAAGCCTCGCATCGGCCATGGCATTTTAATTTATTACTTTTTTACTAGTAACTCTCTTAGCAACACATCTTGCTGAGAGTATCCACATTACTGTTGAATGTCCCTACAAAATTATATCTTTGAAAGGCGTATAGTTCGGGAGATGTGACATTATTTGAGAAGCGTGAAAAACTAGCTTTCTCTTAAAATTAAGCGCAAATTTCCCAGTATTTGACGCTGGGAGCACTTAGTGACTTCCAACAAATCTTAAACATAATTTCAAACCTCTTCTAAACTTTTTCTCGTTTACCTGCCTAAGAGTCAGATATTTAACATATGAACTAATTTGTAAAGTAATCACATATATGAAGCTGTTTTCGAATCTTTACGGAATTGGGTTTGCTGGTCACTTTCCTGAAACGGTAAGATGCAGTTCTCAGTAAGACAGGAAAAAAACCATTCAAAACTTCAGAGCGCTATTAAGTGCTAAAAATTTCTGATTCATTAACAGAGTGCGAGAAGTAAGTTTTCTAACTGCGAAAACGCCGACAGCAAGTCTTTTAATATTTATTTAAATCCTGTCTTTGTTATGAAATTGAAATTTTAATTAAAAACATTGAATAAATTTTTAATAAAAATAACAATTTTAATTACTAAGCACAAGACAATATTTGATGCACACAAGCAAAATATTTCATTGTGAAATGAAAAAATAATATGTTGGTTGATAATACAGTTCAGCCTCTGGAAATAAAATATTTTTTCTATTTCAGATTTCTGCACTTAATTTTAATTCATTGTGAATATTCGCATTTTCACGCAATTAGTAATTAAAATATAAATATTTTTATTAAAAGTTATAATTCAATTCTTGTTAATTAACATTTCCTTTTCGGAATAAATGTGGAATTTTAAAGAAGAAGAATAAAATCATTATTAGCTGACGCCTACTTACTGTTTATTTTATTTGGCGTTTTTGCGGGTTCCTATTTATAACGTAAATTTCCGAAATCCAAACGTTTGTGGATATACTTATCTTGTAGCCATTTGTTGTCTAGGAATGCAGGTCCAAGTTTGTTTTTAGTGATCATTTAGCGTTATTAAGAACAAACATTTGAAATAGGCTTCATAAACAACCTAAGATCGATGCACTGAACGACTGATGCATGTCTCAGTGCGTCAGTGTTGCCAGCTTGACCGTAGGCAAAAACTGCAGCCCCATTTTGGAAACATACCCACATCTGTGACCTGCTAAGGCGTCTACTAAGTCTGTCACCACAACAACCGCCCACGCAAGTGCTACATCGAAAAATACCGCCCCTGTCCCCCTCCTCTCCAACACCGTTTTTCGGCTGAGGCTTCGGCTTTTGTTCTGGTGGCTAATAGCGTCGTTCCCATGGCATCAGACAAGGCCTACGATCGCATTCACGACACGTCTTACGACTAAGTATCATGCAGTTTTATGTTGACAGATAATAATGCAGATAGTTCATTGCATCCAGTTGCCATTGAAAGTGCCTCAAATTAGCGGTTCTAGTCTAATACAATTTGTATCTTTAATGTCCTGATTGAACTGGACCGAAAGGGGTGAAAATTAAAAACAAACAAAAACAAACATCACTAGAAAAGTGCCGAAATAAAAATCTGACAACGTTTTCATTTTATACTTCAAACGATTCTCTTTGACCAGAGGATTACAAAACAATAATTAGGTTTCGATGAAGCAAAGTGTTATGATGTTAATTATTACTTTAGAACTGTCCAAACTCAACTGAACAAACAATTTTTTTCTTGCAGAACACGTTTCCCCCTTATTTGCATGGGCTCTTCAGTGGCCTGGAATATATACATATTTGTGTTTAAACTATTTTGCTTTACATTTTGGAAGTTATTTATATTGAAGTTATAAACAGTTCTAGCATTTTCTGCTTATCTACGATATAGTGATAATATAGATTTCTATCAACAAATTTCACACATGCTGTTCTGTCTGTGTTGTTGTTCTGCTTAGTGCAGTGAGGAATTTCGTTCCTACAGCACTAGAAAGCGAACATTTGTTGACTTTTTATCTAATGAAATTACATTTTCGTGGGGACATGTATCTAAACTTTACCTTCAATAAAGATTGAAGCTGTGACTATGAATTAGAATTTGTGCCACAGTTGGGACTTGAACCCAGGCCTCCTCCTTACCAGGCAGATGCGCAAACCACTACGCCACGATAGCATTCTGGCTACAACTACTGCACGACCTGTTCTACTCCAGTGCCCTTACCCCCCCCCCCCCCCTGGCCCCCCTACGATTTGTATAGTGTTCGTGTTTCCAATCGGTGAATTACAAACTGTTGAATGTGTCTTCGTGATAGCGATAAGTGATTTGTGTGTGTATTTTAACATGGTTGATGTATTGTTTTAACGTGGTATTAAGTAAGCATTATGACTTTTTTAATTGCTTGGTACCGCCTTAGAAAATTTATACCCAGTCACTGACATTCGAACACTGTAAGAATGAAGAAAATCGAAGATGGCCGGTTTGCAGAGCTCCTTCGTCAGATTTATTGAAATAATCCTGAGAAAGTGTATATAACTCATGCATGAAAGACTCATTGGAGCAATTCATGAGTATTGTTCATCAGTCTTTGACTGTTATAGAGTTTAATTAAAAGATGACGTAGAAAACATTTAAACAAGGGCTGCACAATTCTCCACACCTGTATTTAGTCATTGAGATTGTGAGCCCTCAACAAACAGCTGTGGGAGACGTTACGAGGAAGCCATTGTGCTTCGGAGAACGCCCATTTTCCAAAACGAGTCAACACACATCTCACATTACGCCCACGACGCTAACATTAGAGAAATTAGGAACCACACAGACCGGCAGTCGGTCTTCGTATACAGCCGCGAATCAAGTAGAAAGACGGGGTAACGCTACTGAGTACAGATGACATCAACATGGCAGCACAGCGCGTAGAATTCTTCTGTTATTCGTCGTTCTGTCATCCTACTCAGTTTACGGTAGTCATCGTCCATCGTACTCTAAATCGAGCGTGTCCTTGCTAATTTAATGACTTCGGCCATTTCCGAGACAGCTATAGACTGTGGTGCAAGTTATCCGGCGACATGTATAGCAGATAGTAATTTCTCGCTTCCAGAATGAGATTTTCACTCTGCAGCGGAGTTTCATACAGCGCACACTCCGCTCATTCTGAAAACATCCCCCAGGCTGTGGGGGATGTCTCCACAATATCCTTTCTTTCAGGAGTGCTAGTTCTGCAAGGTTCGCAGGAGAGCTTCTGTAAAGTTTGTAAGGTAGGAGACGAGGTACTGGCAGAAGTAAAGCTGTGAGGACGGGGCGTGAGTCGTGCTTGGGCAGCTCAGATGGTAGAGCACTTGCCCGCGAAAGGCAAAGGTCCCGAGTTCGAGTCTCGGTCCGGCACACAGTTTTAATCTGCCAGGAAGTTTCAATTTCTCGCTTGTTTGTTTACACGGGCAATGTTCTTAGCAACTGAGCTATCCAAGCACGACTGACGACCTACTTTCACAGCTTGAGTTCTGCCAGTATGTGTGTCTCTCCTACTTTTCAAACTTCACTCTTGCTCTCCCGTTGGACTGTAACTCCTGGTAAAAAGGACATACGGAGAAGTGGGTCAGCCAAAGCCTATGAGTTACATGCAGAAATCATCCTTTAACTCGGTAACAGAATGGAAGATTCATTATAGAACAAATGTGATAGAATGAGCTGATGTGTCTTCTAGTATTGCTATTGTTCTGTATAGATTTAAGTTCACATATACTGATGGCGGCTGTGTTGTGTTTTTAAGGCGCAAAAGCTATTTTTGTCTACTTACGAACGCTCTGCTCTTTAAATGACTGAAATGGTTATACTGTCGTTGAGGTTTGCAGTGTATCGTTTTTCAGAAACATCTGGATAACGTCTTCATTTGAGGACGAAGGATAAGATCAACGGACACAACTTCTTTCAGACCGCTGTAATCAACTTTTCATTACTCCATTTCGTAATTTTTATTTCACTGCAGGAGTAAAACTGTTGTGGACGATTAATTCCTTGTACCTATCTGACACATTTCCCGGTTGTTCTTGTGAAACTATTTATTTTTTCAGATGTTACTCTGTCCTTGTGGGAGTCCACTAAATGATCTTCCATTCACAGCACAAAAGGAACTGTTTCATCAATTACTTCAACTGACTAATGAAGCGAGCACCATTGTTCACTGAAAATTTTGTCGACATTGTCGTGGAAGGCAGAACTGACAGTGTAAACATAAATGTAACGAAGCCGAAAACACGCTCGTATAAATGTTTCTATCTTCGGGTGTTATTAGGGATCGAAAACGTCGTTTCTTGGTGTGCACACGTGAAAAAAAAAAATGTGTGTGAAATCTTATGGGACTTAACTGCTAAGGTCATCAGTCCCTAAGCTTACACACTACTTAGCCTAAATTATCCTATGGACAAATACACACAACAATGCCCGAGGGAGGACTCGAACCTCCGCCGGGACCAGCCGCACAGTCCATGACTGCAGATGTGGAGTTAAATGTGTGTTTATTGACTGGACAGCATGTGAGTGACTTTGTGTCGTCTCTAACGCAACAGAACCATTGCTGTTCTCCAATTGCAGCAGGTGAACCACGTGAATAACAAGGGTAGGCCACGACGTTGGTTCAAAATGGTTCAAATGGCTCTGAGAACTATGGGACTTAACATCTGAGGTCATCAGTCCCTTAGAACTTACAGCTGCTTAAACTTAACTAAGGACATCACACACATCCATGCCCGAGGCGCAGTTCCAGACTGAAGCGCCTAGAACCGCTCGACCACACCGGCCCCACGACGTTGCTATCACGGATTTACTTCAAACTTTGTACACCTTTAGTAGGAAACTAAAACAACATAATGTTTAAGTATTAAGATGCACTTCTCCGGCAGTTCCGAGAAAATTGCAATAGTAGTTTTACGCGACTATTAGTAACTGACGTATCTGTGCGAAGGTGCCGGCCGTAACAAGTCAGTACGATCAGGCTTTGCGAGAGGGTCGTGGACGAGGCGACGGTTCGAATCGTCATGAAATTTATCATCTGCAGTAGCCGAGGAACAGAGGCCCTTTCATTGCTGTGGCGCACGTGTAAATTCTGAGACATTCAAAAAATTTGTACCTACACTAACCGTTCTAGCGACATTATCAACGTCTCACCGCTGCATGTGTGAAGGAATGCGCAAATCACGACAGGTGTACATTTTCAGGAAAACTCTCTGCGTTTCTTTCTTTACTGGTCGACATTTATAAATATGTTTATTCTAACAATTAAATTTAATTGAAATAGTAAGTAGTCAAATGAGATTAAATTCACTAAAACGTCAGACAAATACACGTGGTTTCTTTTAATTATATTACCTCTTAAATGTAATCTAAAATAATATGACCAATAATGGAAAAAAATATAGGTTAAAAAAATTGTTTGAGTGGGAGTCGAATTGTCGCCTCATACACCTTCGTTTCACGAAGGTCGAATGCTAACCATTTGGCCAATGTGAACTCTAACGCCCAGTACCTACGCACAGATAAATAAACCACATAATAGACGCGCAAAACTTGTCTTGCGATTTTCTCAGAGTTACCAGAGTAGTGCACCTTACTGGTAGCACATTACGTTGTTTTAATGGCCTACTAATGGTATACAATGTTAGAAGTAAATCTGTGATCCCAAAGATATGGCCTCCCCTTGTAAGTCAGCGTTACTGATTGCAATACATATGGTACACTTGGCAAGAAAATTCTTTAATTTTGCTATTAATTTCAGAAACTCTTTCGGGTATATGGTACGACATTGCTTGGCAGCAATTCCCACTGCCTTTATAAAACTTAATTAAGCGCACCAAATTCGACCTGTTCTGGCTCAGTGAAATGTGTGTTTAGCCTGTGACTTTTTCTGTCAGCAGTGAAGAGTGGTGCTCACTTCATTAGCCAGGGAAATTCATTCACGCGCAACTGCTACACAAAGGTTGATTAATATTCAACACTTCCGACCTGCAGTGCGTCGTTTTGAAACACTTCTGTTTAGACAAGCTTTCTGAAAAAATTATTTTCACTGTCGGGTACCACAAAAAACAGCCGGTTCTAAGAAATTATGAAGTTCTGTTTGTAGTTTGGCGCTGTTCTAGCGCGCATTAATATTATATTCCGTCCTTATTGCGTCCACGCCATTTCTGTAAAACGTTACTATCGCGTTGCTTGTATCGATTACGAGCGATAGTTTTCACTAGTGTATATTCCGCTCACCTTGTCGACCGTTGCTGTTTGTAATGTGTAATACGGCGGAGGAATTTACATTGCCTGCTTCTAGGGGAAAGACGATCAACAAAGCACTTGCGTGTTGTCAAAAATGAGGGAATTTACGTAACGCTTCTCATGTTCAGCGCGTAAGCCTCGAGCTGTATTATTCATGATAAACCAACTGCCTTTTAATAGCTTTGAAGTGAGTTAAAGCAGCCGTGACCTGTCAGATGATTTTATTACTATTGTACCATGCGGCCAAGGTTTTAATCCTCATATTTTATGTAGTCATGGTCTACATTTCATGCGCGGCGTTTACATTGATATCCATATGTCTGTCACTGTTGTGTAACAAGAAGACTGTTTCTCATCGCCAGATACTGACAGACAAAGCGTCATTTCACTTCACACTTCCACTTTCATAACCTAATTTCATACAAATGTCAGGTTTTTTTCTCTCGTTTTACAGTCTAACTCTAGAAATAATATATAATTAGAATTTTAGTTTTAATGCAGCTCTAGGAATATTACAGTATTTTTGTTTACAGTAATTATATGTCAAATAGTAATCATAGTAATCGCTCCGTAGGAAACATCAGGAATGTCTGACATAGAAATGCCTATTTTCATTGCCTTAACCAGGTTCTTAGACAGAAACATTTTTTGTCCACGCATCTCTCCTCTCCTCTTCCTTAACACTTTTAGTTAAACATCATTGCAGATTCATACATTCCATTGGTCATTATCCATTTGTACTCTACCAGCCATCTTACGGCACCTCTGGTACCGTTCTCTTTTCTCCCTTCCGTCTGCGAAGAACGACTGCCAGTTTATCACAGTAGTAACCGTAATTTCTCGGATTTTCCTGTTGTGGTTATTTCGCAAGACGTATTTGGGGGAAGGTAACACGTTGCCGGCACTTCCAAGGACGTACTGTGTCGGAATTTCAGTAGCAAACCACTGCGATGCAGAACGCGTCTCTACATGTACATGACTACCCTGCAATTGACACTTAAGTGCTACGCAGAAGGTTCATCGAATGACTTTCATACTGAAATTTCCTGGCAGATTAAGACAGCGGGATCCGAACTCGAAGATGGGACCTTTGCCTTTTGCAGGTCAGTACTCGCCAAAGTGAGCCATCCGAGCACGGCTCACAGCTTTACTTCCAGCGGTGCCTCATCTGCTGTACTTTCCTAGTTGCCAGCGACGGGGAAAGATCTCGGGCTCTACTCGCGCCCCGGCGCGCATTTTTAATATGGCAGGAAGTTTCATTTAGCGGCGCTCACTCCGCAGCAGAGTGAAAATTCGTTGTGGAAATAGCTCCCCAGGCTGTGGCTAAGCCATGTCTCCGCAGTATCCTTTCTTCCAGGGGTGTTATTCCCGCAAATATCGGAGGAGAACATCTGTGAGACTTGCAAGGAAAGAGATCGGGTGCTAGCGGAAACAAATCTGTGTGGGCGGGTCGTGGGTCGTGAGTCGTGATGGGGTAGCTCAGTCGGCAGAACATTTGGCAGTGAAAGACAATGGTTCCCGGTCGAGTTCCGGTCTGGAACAAAGTTTTAATCTATCAAGAAGTTTTATAACGGCACACACTTCGCAACAGAGTGAATTTTTTTAACACTTTCGTACAATTTCTCTACCGCTCCAGTCGAGAATAGCACGTGGGAAAAAGAATAGTTAAACCTTTCCGTGCGAGCTTCGATTTCTCTTATTTTATTATGATGATCACTTTTCCTCTACCTAGCTGAGAGTCAATAACGTTTGCTCTAAGGGAAAAAAAAACCGAACCAACACAAAGGTATTATCCGAATGTGACGGAAATCTGTAGATCTGATGTACACCTACAGACAAACATCCGGGCTCAGTTGGAAATGGGACTCGTCAGTGAAGCCAATTCTACTCCAGGCAGTGAGATTCTGGGCCGAAGATGAGTCTAGAGATGCGCCGCACAGCAGTGGGATACCAACGTGACTGTCCCGGCAGCAGTGGGATACCAACGTGACTGTCGCCCGCAATAGCGTCCGACGATCAGGAGTGATGGTCTGGATGCCATTTGCTTCCATAGCAGGACCCCTTTGGTTGTCATCGGCGGCACTGTTAAAACACAACGGTAGGTCAACGATATTCTGCGCCCCGTTTTGTTGCCCTTCACCGCTAGACACCCTGGGCGTACACTTCAGCAAGATAATGCCCGTCCGCATAGGGCGAGAGTTTCTACTGCATGTCTTCGTGCTTGCCAAACCCCACCGTAGCTGTCAGGGTCGCCGCATCTCTCCCCAGTTGAGAATGTTTGGAGCAATGTGGGCACGGCTTTCTAACTAGCTCGCGATGTTGACGTTGTAACTCGCCGATTGGACAGAATTTGACACGTTATCCCTTAGGAAGACACCCAGCAACTATTAGTCAGTCAATGGCACGCCGACTAAGTGCTTGCATAAGGGCCAGAGGTGAACCCAAGGCGTAACTGACTTGCTCGATTTGTGAAACACTTTCTCTTGAATAAATCATCCAATTTTTCTGACATTTTAATCATTTGTTTGCCGTTACACGTACATCACATTCTACCAAGTTCCCTCCTATTCAGATAATTCCTTCGCGGTGCGTCCTTTTTTCCCTTAGATCGTACTGTCCCATTCGGAGGAGAAACTTCGTGATTGAAATGTCGCGAGAAGTCTCGCCGCAAATAAAAATGCCTTTGTTTTAATGAAAGCCTACCCAAGTCGCTTATCATATCCGTGACACACACTCCCCTATCTCGCTATATAATATACGAGGAGCTGCCCTTCTTTGAATTTTTTCGGTGTCCTCCGTCAATCCTATCTGGTAAGGATCCCGTACAGAGGAGGAAACTCTAGAACAGGACGGACAAACGTAATTAAGGCAGTCTCTTCAGGAGATCTGATGCATCATTTGTGTTCTGCCAATAAAACGCAGTCTTTTGTTCGCGCATAACGTTTTCTGTGTGGTGGTTCTCTAAAAGTACAGTGAGCTGTTGGAGTAATAACCAACTTTAGAGTCAGGCACTTCACTGACAAATACCAGACGAGTTGGTAGTCTGGCAAAGGGAGTCCGTAATGGGATTATTTTAGGAGTTATTACAAATTATTTGCGATATTATTTTGTCTCGCTACGAACTGATATTTGAAATCGGAAAGGGAACTGAAAACTAACAGTTTTTATGCTGTTCGCCATTATTTTTTATTTGTTTATTTATTTATTGTGGTGGCAGATTGCCCCGTGTCATAGCTCGAGGTTGTAGGTTAAGTTTGAAGAGGATGCATTGGTTGCTAGTTGCCGAAGCCAACAGATGGTATCATATGAAGGATGTCTGCTGGTTCTAACAGTCAAAGTGCGCCCAAGGAACGCTGACCGACTGGCCGCCTTCAATTTTCTTCATATGTTTGGGAATTTACGGTCAGTGCTCGGACCTAAATTCATAAATTTGCTAAAGCAGTTCAATTACATCCTGAAACACACTTTCTTTTTTACAAAGCTGCCGGTAGACACAAACTGTTAATAAACAAATTAACGAATACTGAATCGTAAATGTTTAAATGAAAGTAACATTTTCGATTTCTAATTACCAATAGCATGAAAATTGGGAAAATCTTGTGTTAAATGAAAAAATTATGTTACGGTAGTGTTTCTTCGTAATCTATATAAATAAAAAAAGTATTATTTTCTGTTTAATTTTTCGAAGTGCAGTGCAAAATTTTCAAAGTATATATTTTCGTTTCTAAAATATGATAAAATGTTTGTTAACGTATCAGTCTGATAAAATAAAATTCAAATAAAAATGGAAAACCGTTGCGTCCAGAGGATTTCGAACCACTACCTTGCATGTACAATATTTCTAGCAATTACTAGAACTATCCACAGAGCTGCCGGCGTCTAAAAACAACTAGTAACTTTTTATAACAACGCTCGAAAATCTTCAAAGTATATTTTTTGATTTTTGTTAGAATCGCTTTATAAAGCTGATATCCGGATACTGACTTTCAACTGCAATAAATCTGAAGAGAATCGAAGAAGGCAGACTAGTCCATAAGACCTCTTGTCTGCCAGCTTGGTCCGGTGGCAACAGATATCCCATGTTTTGCGCATTTTTTTTCTAAAGGGAATAATTTTTAGCGTACTTTATGGTAAATAAGATTTCAATAGTGCGAACATTTCAGGTCTACGTTTTAGTTTCAGAAGCACCTCTGTAGCGTAAGTTTATGCTTTGAAACCACTTCTGGACCGAATAATAAGTTTTACCAGCCTTTTACCACAACGTTGGTGTTTTCTGCCACAGCATTTTCCTGAGACGTGCTAACATTCGGCCTTTATAACGATAGCGGTACTGCAGTCTGACACCAAACATAACTGAGGTGTTCAAAACAATCCAGTAAAAAGAATCTGACGAACACTTCTTATTGAATGAAATGTCAGTCCTAAACAAAAGACGTCGAATTGAGATTGCCATTCTCTTTCTTATTTGATTGACTAAATTGTCTGTATTAATACACTCCTGGCCATTAAAATTGCTACACCAAGAAGAAATGCAGATGATAACCGGGTATTCATTGGACAAATATATTATACTACAACTGACATGTCATTACATTTTCACGCAATTTGGGTAAATAGATCCAGAGAAGTCAGTACCCAGAACAACCACCTCTGGACATAATATGGCCTTGATACGCCTGGGCATTGAGTCAAACACAGCTTGGATGGCGTGTACAGGTACAGCCGCCCATGCAGCTTCAAAACGATATCACAGTTCATCAAGAGTGATGACTGGCGTATTGTGACGAGCCAGTTGCTCGACCACCACTAACCAGACGTTTTCAATTGGTGACAGATTTGGAGAATGTGCTGGCCACGGCAGCAGTCGAACATTCTCTGTATCCAGAAAGGCCCGTACAGGACCTGCAACATGCGGTCGTGCATTATCCTCCTGAAATGTAGGGTTTCGCAGGGATCGAATGAAGGGTAGATCCACGGGTCGTAACACAGCTGAAATGTAATGTCCACTGTTCCAAGTGCCGTCAATGCGAACTAGAGGTGACCGAAACGTGTAACCAATGGCACCCCATACCACCACGCCGGGTGATACGCCAGTATGGCGATGACGAATACACGCTTCCAATGTGCGTTCACTGCGATGTCGCCAAACACGGATGCGACCATCATGATGCTCTAAACAGAACCTGGATTCATCCGAAAAAATGACGTTTTGCCATTCGTGCACCCAGGTTCGTCTTTGAGCATACCATCGCAAGCACTCCTGTCTGTGACGCAGCGTCAAGGGTAACCGCAGCCACGGTCTCCGAGCTGATAGTCCATGCTGCTGCAAACGTCGTCGAACTGTTCGTGCAGATGGTTGTTGTTTTACAAACGTCCCCATCCGTTGACTCAGGGATTGAGACGTGCCTGCGCGATCCGTTACAGCCATGCGGATAAGATGCCTGTCATCTCGACTGCTAGTGATACGAGGCCGTTGGGATTGAGCACGGCGTTCCGTATTACCCTCCTGAACCCACCGATTCCATATTCTGCTAACAGTCATTGGATCTCGACCGGACCGGCACACAGTTTTAATCTGCCAGGAAGTTTCATATCAGCGCACACTCCGCTGTAGATTGAAAATTTCATTCTAGAAATAAGGTTTTTTTTCATTTTTCCCCCGTTGTTTAACACTTTCGGCATGCATGGCGCGATTTCATTTCCACCTCCACCAGCAATATTCTGATCCCACAAGTACATGTAAGACTGAAGGGTGTCGCTTACAGATACTGCCATGTTGTAGCAAGATAACTGGCGGCGTAAAACACCTTCGAGTGCGTTAGTGTGGGCACAAACATAACCTGCTGCATATCAATCGCCCGCATCTCGTGGTCGTGCGGTAGCGTTCTCGCTTCCCACGCCCGGGTTCCCGGGTTCGATTCCCGGCGGGGTCAGGGATTTTCTCTGCCTCGTGATGGCTGGGTGTTGTGTGCTGTCCTTAGGTTAGTTAAGTTTAATTAGTTCTAAGTTCTAGGGGACTGATGACCATAGATGTTAAGTCCCATAGTTCTCAGAGCCATTTGAGCCAGCCATATCAATCGAAATGCAGCAAAGCGAAACAAACAGACCTGAATGGCACACTGCACCATTCTTATGAAATGAGCAGACAACTTAGCACCACTGGCATCTAGTGATGGCAAATGTACCGACTTGCAATTGTCGGTGGACATAGCACTTTTCGTATCTTCCTCGATATCCTGCACCTTTCAAACCACTTATCACATTTTTCACGAATTTGGCAGTTAAAACCTTTCTACAGTTAAGTCTCCAATTGCGAAAGGGTTGCTGGTACAGCATTCTGTGTACGAACTGACTTCTCGATTACGTCCCATAAATGTTCGATGGAATTCATGTCGGACGATCTGGGTGGCGAAATCATTCCCTCGAAATGTTCGGTATGTTCTTCAAACTAATTGCTTACAATTATGGCTCCGGTGATATAGCGCCTTGTCATCCATAAAAATTCCGTCGTTGTTTGCGAACATGAAGACCGTGAATGGCTGCAAATGTTGTCCAAGTAGCCCAACATAACCATTTCCAGTCAACGATCGGTTCACACCACACCACACCACATCATTATGGAGTCACCACCAGATTGCACAGTACCTTGGGTCCATGGCTTCCCGGGATCTGCGCCACACTCGAACCCCACCATCAGCTGAAATCGGGACTCACCCGACCAGGCCACGGTTTTCCAGTCGTGTAGGGTTCAACCGATACGGCCACGGGACCACGAGAGGCGCTGCACGGGATGTCGTGCTGTCAGCAGAGACACTCGCGTCGTTCGTCTCTTGCCATAGCCCATTAAAGCCAAATTTCGACACACTGTCCCAAAGGATATATTCGTCATACGTCCTACGTTCATTTCTGCGTTACTTCGCGCAGAGTTGCTTGTCTGTTAGCTCTGACAACTCTACCTATACGCCGCTATTCTCGGTCTTAAGTGTAGGCCGTCGGCCACTGCGTTGTCCGTGGCGAGACGTTCTCTCTGAAATTTGATATCCTCCGCACACTCTTGAAACTGAGGATCTCGGAATATTGAATTCTCGAAAGTTTTCCGAAGTGAGATGTCCCATGTGTGTAGCTCCAACTACCATTCCGCGTTCAAAATCTGTTAAAATTGCGTTAATCAGGTCGGTAACCTTTTTCACACTAGTCACCAGAGTAAAAATGCACTCCCTATTTATTCCATGTTTTTTTGTAAGAAAAACAGAGGTGGAGCCCCTCCACGCCCACAGGGGCATAATGACCAACTCAATAGGTCTACTGCCATTTCTGCATAAGGGTTAGTTTTCACTAATGTGAGGTGTCGCAGGATGTGGGTACTGCGATGTTTGCGTACGTGTGGTTAATGTTAACCATTAATACGCGCTCATCTGGAGGTAAATTGGGTCGAAGTTGGCTCTGAGCAGTATGGGACTTAACATCTTAGGTCATCAGTCCCCTAGAACTTAGAACTACTTAAACCTAACTAACCTAAGGACATCACACACATCTATGCCCGAGCCAGGATTCGAACCTGCGACCGTAGCGGTCGCACGGTTCCAGACTGAAGCGCCTAGAAGCGCTCGGCCACGCCGGCCGGCTTGGGTCGAAGTCGAACGAAGGGTAGCGATTTGAAAGGCAGAGGGAAAAAAAGTGCCAAGGCAAGAGCCAAGGGGAAAAAAACCTCTGCGATAGTTAGGTCTGGTGGTAAGAGCAGTAGCGGATGTCTTGCTGCCTGCGATAGGTCGTGCAAATGTAGGCTTTGTTAGTAGTGGGTATCGTGCATGTCGATACCTTTGACGTTGTGCGGTTTTGTTGCTCGGAGGCTGCCGCTGGGTGCCGGTGTTGGGCTCTCGTTAAGCGTCAGCAACCTGCAACAGTTAGGTTTGTTATCGTTTTTGTGTCCTATAGGTCGTATATCGGATTCACTGTGTAGGGTGATGTTGGAGATTTGTTTGTGCATCATTGGCGACCTCGTCGGTGTCCCTGCTGTGGCCTGTTGGTCGACTGTAATAGCAGCCGTCAGTTACCAGTCAGTGTTGCTGATATGCAGGGGCTTGCCGACGTTTGTCGCTTGTTAGTGAATGTTAGTTTATGATAGGTGGCTATGCCCTGATAGTAGTGTCTTTGGCCGCTTGTGCTTCCACCTATGGTTGTGATCGCAGTTTCCAGAGTGAGGATGAAAGGATTGTTCGAGTGTCTGGAGTTCCCGTATAGTCGTGTGGCGTGTTTTTTGAATACTTCCTTGAGGGTATCAAGGCGGTATTCATGGTGAAAATCCACGGTGCGTGTGTAACGTGGAGCGTTGCTAACGATTCATAGCACTTTGTTCTGTATGATCTGCAGGCGGCGCAGTCGTGTAGGAGCTGCATATCCCCAGACGGCAGCTGCGTAAGTCATCAGAGGTCTAACCAGTGTCATGTATATGGACCTCGACACCCTCCTATTCAGCGTGCTTTCCCTTTTGGACGTTGGGTAGAGCTGTTTAAGCCTCGAGAGCGCTCTGTTGGCAACATACACGATGTGGTCCCCCCCATGTAAGTTTCCGGTCCAGCCAGACAGCTAGGTATCTGAACTCGGAAATGTATTGGGAGTGTATGTAGTGTTATCGGTCTGCTGTGTTGATGTTTGCGCAGTAGTTTCGGTCTACGTGTTAACAGAACAGCTTCGCACTTGTCGACGTTTACTTTAATACGCCATCGTTCCAACCGAGGCTCAGTTGTTCTAAGTGCTGTCTGTATTCGTGAATTGATGATCGACGGTTTCAAATCTTGCGCAAGGATGACGGTGTCATCCGCGTAGATGGCTAACGTCGTGTTTTGTGTTGCTGGGGCCGGCCCTAGTGGCCGACCGGTTCTAGGCGCTACAGTCTGGAACCGCGCGACTGCTACAGTCACAGGTTCGCATCCTCCCTCGGGCATGGATGTGTGTGATGTCCTTAGGTTAGTTAGGTCTAAGTAGTTCTAAGTTCTAGGGGACTGATGACCTCAGCAGTTAAGTCTCATAGTGCTCGGAACCATTTGAACCATTTTGTGTTGCTGGGAAATCGTTAATGTACAGCTTAAACAAGATGGGCGCTAAGACGCTTCCTTGGGGTACTCCAGCTTGGATACCATGTTGTGTTGATTGCTTATCCTGCACGTTAGTGTTGAAACACCTGTTCGCGAGATGTGAGTGCATGAGACTTATGAGTCCGTTGGGGTAACCAGCTTCGCTTAGTTTGCGTATCAGTGCGTTGTGCCAGAGACGGTCGAAAGCCTTTTCGATGTCCAGGAACACGGCCCCTGTGGCTTTGTTCATGTTGTAGCCGTGTGTTAAATGTTCGTGTGTTATACGTGTACGCCATGTTACCGCCATCTGTACCTGTGCGTAACGTTATCAAAAATGGTTCAAATGGCTCTGAGCACTATGGGACTTAACATCTTACGTCATCAGTCCCGTAGAACTTAGAACTACTTAAACCTAACTAACCTGAGGACATCACACACATCCATGCCCGAGGCAGGATTCGAACCTGCGACCGTAGCAGTCCCACGGTTCCGGACTGCAGCGCCTAGAACCGCAAGACCACCGCGGCCGGCGTAACGTTATCCCAAGACTTTTGTCACCTCAGTGGGGGGCGCTGTGGTATACGCAGCTGCGAGGAGTAGCAGATTGAGACAAGACAGTTGCTCCTGCAATAGGGGCGGAACGGACAGACGTCGGACGAGACAGTACGCTTAAAAAAAGTTAAAGATGGGTGTTGTTTTGGGTGTTGCAGCAAAGGTGATGTCTGGCGAGAAGCCGAGCTTCACGGTGGGCGATGAGGAGGAGACGGCGCCGGCGGACGACGACGCGCAGACCGGCGCCACCGGAGGCGGCGCCACCGGCGAGGAGGCGGACCAGTTCCCGCAGCAGCCGGGCCGCCCGGGCGCGGGCGCGGGGGCGGCCGGCCCCCTGCTGCTGCTGGGGCTCACCGAGCGCCGAAAGAGGCTCAGGTCAGTGCCGTCACTGGACAGCTGCCTCCACGATTTCCGCTCCTGCGCCACTCTCTTAGTCTCGGAATACCACCTGTACTCAGGACCTCATTTGTTTGTCGGATATTTTCCATCCCCTTCTTTCTCTGCAGTTGTCAACTAACACAACTTTCTCAGGCGCCATAGAACCTATTCCCTGATGTCGTAACACAAGTCCTATCATTATGTCCCTTCTTCTTGTCAGTGTCGTTCACACGTTCCTCTTTGTTGTGCCAGACAAGATAACGTTCGTCGGCACGGTGTTGAGTTCTTAGATTTACTTCTGCAGGAGGCTGCTTGCATATTATACTACTGGCTAATAAAATTGCTACACCACGAAGATGACGTGCTACAGACGCGAAATTTAACCGACAGGAAAAAGATGCTGTGATATGCAAATGATTAGCTTTTCAGAGCATTCACACAAGGTTGGCGCCTGTGGCGACACCTACAACGTGCTGACATGACGAAAGTTTCCAACCGCTTTCTCATACACAAACAGCAGTTGACCGGCGTTGCCTGGTCGAACGTTGTTGTGATGCCTCGTGTGAGGAGGAGAAATGCTTACCATCACGTTTCCGACTTTGATAAAGGTCTGATTGTAGCCTATCGCGATTGCGGTTTATCGTATCGCGACACTGCTGCTCGCGTTGGTCGAGATCCAATGACTGTTAGCAGAATATGGAATCGGTGGGTTCATGAGGGTAATACGGAACGCCGTGCTGTATCCCAACGGCCTCGTATCACTAGCAATCGAGATGACAGGCATCTTATCCGCATCGCTGTAACGGATCGTGCAGCCACGTCTCGATGCCTGAGTCAATAGATGGGGACGTTTGCATGACAACAACCGTCTGCACGAACAGTTCGACGACGTGTTCAGCAGCATGGACTATCAGCTCGGAGACCATGGCTGCAGTTTCCCTTGACGCTGCATCACAGACAGGAGCGCCTGTGGTGGTGTACTCTATGACGAACCTGGTTGTACGAATGGCAAAACGTCATTTTTTCGGATGAATCCAGGTTCTGTTTACAGCATCATGATGGTTGCATCCGTGTTTGGCTACGTCGCGGTGAACGCACATTGGAAGTGTGTATTCGTCATCGCCATACTGGCGTATCACCCGGCGTGATGCTATGGGGTGCCATTGGTTACACGTCTCGGTCACCTCTTGTTCGCATCGACGGCACTTTGAACAGGGAGGTTACATTTCAGCTGTGTTACGACCCAAGGCTCTAACCCTTCATTCGATCCCTGCGAAACCCTACATTTCAGGAGGATAATGCACGAATTTTGTACAGAGCACAACTTAGTCATAGGTAACACTTGGTTTAAGAATCATGAAAGAAGGTTGTATACGTGGAAGAACCCTGGAGATACTAAAAGGTATCAGATAGATTATATAATGGTAAGACAGAGATTTAGAAACCAGGTTTTAAATTGTAAGACATTTCCAGGGGCAGATGTGGACTCTGACCACAATCTATTGGTTATGACCTGTAGATTAAAACTGAAGAAACTGCAAAAATGTGGGAAATTAAGGAGATGGGACCTGGATAAACTGAAAGAACCAGAGGTTGTACAGAGTTTCAGGGAGAGCATAAGGGAACAATTGACAGGAATAGGGGAAAGAAATACAGTAGAAGAAGAATGGGTAGCTCTGAGGGATGAAGTAGTGAAGGCAGCAGAGGATAAAGTAGGTAAAAAGACGAGGGCTGCTAGAAATCCTTGGGTAACAGAAGAAATATTGAATTTAATTGATGAAAGGAGAAAATATAAAAATGCAGTAAATGAAGCAGGCAAAAAGGAATACAAACGTCTCAAAAATGAGATCGAGAGGAAGTGCAAAATGGCTAAACAGGGATGGCTAGAGGATAAATGTAAGGATGTAGAGGCTTATCTCACTAGGGGTAAGATAGATACTGCCTACAGGAAAATTAAAGAGACCTTTGGAGAGAAGAGAACCACGTGTATGAATATCAAGAGCTCAGATGGCAACCCAGTTCTAAGCAAAGAAGGGAAGGCAGAAAGGTGGAAGGAGTATATAGAAGGTTTATACAAGGGTGATGTACTTGAGGACAATATTATGGAAATGGAAGAGGATGTAGATGAAGACGAAATGGGTGATACGATATTGCGTGAAGAGTTTGACAGAGCACTGAAAGACCTGAGTCGGAACAAGGCCCCCGGAGTAGACAACATTCCATTAGAACTACTGATGGCCTTGGGAGAGCCAGTCATGACAAAACTCTACCAGCTGGTGAGCAAGATGTATGAGACAGGCCAAATACCCTCAGACTTCAAGAAGAATATAATAATTCCAATCCCAAAGAAAGCAGCTGCTGACAGATGTGAAAATTACCGAACTATCAGTTTAATAAGTCACAGCTGCAAAATACTAACGCGAATTCTTTACAGACGAATGGAAAAACTGATAGATGCGGACCTCGGGGAGGATCAGTTTGGATTCCGTCGAAATGTTGGAACACGTGAGGCAATACTGACCTTACGACTTATCTTAGAAGAAAGATTAAGAAAAGGCAAACCTACGTTTCTAGCATTTGTAGACTTAGAGAAAGCTTTTGACAATGTTGACTGGAATACTCTTTTTCAAATTCTAAAGGTGGCAGGGGTAAAATACAGGGAGCGAAAGGCTATTTACAATTTGTACAGAAACCAGATGGCAGTAATAAGAGTCGAGGGGCATGAAAGGGAAGCAGTGGTTGGGAAAGGAGTGAGACAGGGTTGTAGCCTCTCCCCGATGTTATTCAATCTGTATATTGAGCAAGCAGTAAAGGAAACAAAAGAAAAATTTGGAGTAGGTATTAAAATTCATGGAGACGAAGTAAAAACTTTGAGGTTCGCCGATGACATTGTAATTCTGTCAGAGACGGCAAAGGACTTGGAAGAGCAGTTGAACGGAATGGACAGTGTCTTGAAAGGAGGATATAAGATGAACATTAACAAAAGCAAAACGAGGATAATGGAATGTAGTCAAATTAAATCGGGTGATGCTGAGGGAATTAGATTAGAAAATGAGACACTTAAAGTAGTAAAGGAGTTTTGCTATTTGGGGAGCAAAATAACTGATGATGGCCGAAGTAGAGAGGATATAAAATGTAGACTGGCAATGGCAAGGAAAGCGTTTCTGAAGAAGAGAAATTTGTTAACATCGAATATAGATTTAAGTGTCAGGAAGTCATTTCTGAAAATATTTGTTTGGAGTGTAGCCATGTATGGCAGTGAAACATGGACGATAACTAGTTTGGACAAGAAGAGAATAGAAGCTTTCGAAATGTGGTGCTACAGAAGAATACTGAAGATAAGGTGGATAGATCACGTAACTAATGAGGAGGTATTGAATAGGATTGGGGAGAAGAGAAGTTTGTGGCACAACTTGACTAGAAGCAGGGATCGGTTGGTAGGACATGTTTTGAGGCATCAAGGGATCACAAATTTAGCATTGGAGGGCAGTGTGGAGGGTAAAAATCGTAGAGGGAGACCGAGAGATGAGTACACTAAGCAGATTCAGAAGGATGTAGGTTGCAGTAGGTACTGGGAGATGAAGAAGCTTGCACAGGATAGAGTAGCATGGAGAGCTGCATCAAACCAGTCTCAGGACTGAAGACCACAACAACAACAACAACAATGCACGACCGCATTTTGCAGGTCCTGTATGGGCCTTTCTGGATACAGAAAATGTTCGACTGCTGCCCTGGCCAGCACATTCTTCGAATCTCTCACCAATTGAAAACGTCTGATCAATGGTGGCTGAGCAACTGGCTCGTTACAATACTCCAGTCACTACTCCTGATCAACTGTGGTATCGTGTTGAAGCTGCATGGGCAGCTGTACCTGTACACGACATCCAAGCTCTGTTTGATTCAATGCCCAGGTGTATCAAGGCCGTTATTACGGCAATAGGTGGTTATTCTGGGTACTGATTTCTCAGGATCTATGCACCCAAATTGCGTGAAAATGTAATCACATGTCAATTGTAGTATAATATATTTGTCCAATGAATACCCGTTTATCATCTTCATTTATTCTTGGTGTATCAATTTTAATGGCCAGAAGTTTATAACACACATAAAATGTTAGATCACTGCATTATAGCTTCCAACGGCCTTGCCGCAGTGTGGTTTTCGTCAGATCACCCAAGTTGAGCGTTATCGGGTTTGGCTATCACTTTGATGGGTGACCGTCCGGGTCAGACGATCGCTGTTTGCAAGGGGGGTGCATTCAGTCTTTTTGAGTCCAACTGAGGAACCACTTTATAGACAAGATAGCGGCCGCGGTCGCGAAAACTGACAATGTCCGGGATAGCGATGTACTGACCACATAGCCCTCCCTCCATATCTACATCCGGCGTCGCTTATCGGTTGAGGATGGCACGGCGGTCAGTAGGTACCGTTGGGTCTTCCGAGTCCTGTTCGGACGGAGTTTTTGTCATAACTTTGAAGCAGTCCATTGCCATACGAAAATTATGTGTACTGTTACTGTCTCTGAACACTAACGTATGACTTGATAACTGTTATGTATGAGGCGGAACTATGGGCCTCCTGGAAAAAGGGTGACCCGGCTGAGTCGCGCAATTTGACTCTTAGTCTGATCACGAGGGCTGGCCATTAATTGCACGATGTATCTGGAAAATCTTAGGTGATTAGAAAGTTAGTAGACAGGAATACAATTAAATACTTAGCTTTAATTCAGCATCAGCGGTGAACGTCGATTTTGACTTTGTACAGTAATATTTAAAAGTGCAGTTATAGACTGGACTGCGAATACTTCTTTACAGTTCTGATTCCTTCATACATATAGATCAATTGTCAATGCATAAACTGTATGTGTCGCCTGGCAGGTCGTAGCTACTGACTTAGCTGAAGGCTATGCTAACTAGCGTCTCTGCAAATGAGAACTCTGAAGCTACTTCAAGTGAACCATTTCTATTAAAGTCGGCTGTAGAACTGGCCAGTGCGCTAGCTTCTTTCGTAAGACCAGCCGAGTGGCGGCGCTCGGCCTGCTAGCGTCGACATTGGCGACTCGCGGGTCCGATGTGTACTGACGGACCGCCGCCGATTTGAAGCCCTACAACCTAGCAAGTGTGGTGCCTTGCGGTGACACCACAATAACAGTACTAGCTAGTAGTCTCTCCTCTCAGTGTACAGTTGTGTATAACTTTACTGCAGTTCTGTCTTTATTCTCGCACTAATGTACAGACTCGACGGTGTCGTCTTCGGCGATGACTTAAGACGGGGCTAACCGGCACTCCGTTCTGCTCCCTCGGCGACTCTTGAAGGCTTGTCTACGCCAACGTTTCTCTTTCGTCGTTGCTTCTGGCAGCGACTTTGCTTACTTGCGGTTCCGTCGTGAGGTACTAACCTAGCATTGGGACCTTGTTCTTTGGACGGAGCCCGAAACAAGAATAACCAGTAGCTGAAATCGGAAAGCGGACACGAGACGGCCCTCGCTTTTTGTGTGGTGCGATCTTTGCTTGACCGCAAGATTTACGAAAGCGTTGTTAAGGATTCGATCACAGCTAAAAATCTGTGACAATCAAGATTATAAATATGATTGGTGCTCGTTTCATTCGCAGCAATTTATGCTGTGCTCTTAGGTTTCAACTTAACTACACCTTCAAATATCGCGAAACATTCCGAGTAAGCAGAAAGTATTGGTGCTATGTAAGACTACAAATATGACTGCAGCAATTTCAGCTGTGATCCTAGGTTTCTGCTTTTCCGCATCGTTGGAAATCGTCAGCAGTTTCATCTTTGGCTTCTTGATCAGACTGAAGCTACGAAATGGAAGAAACTCATTGCTCAGAGACCATGATCTTATGTGCAAATAACATACAAGGTGTACAACTTTGCTTCCGCCGTTTTTCCCCCACCTTTGAGGCTTTAATGAAACAAATTCAAAGTATTTTCCATCGCTGGCCTTTACTTTCTCCAATCTAACGGGCGGTGCACGAATCTCTCGTCGAAAGAATTGTTCATCTTTTGAAACGATCCGCGAATCGATCCAATTTGTGACTTCTTCATGAGATCGGAAGTGTTGATCAGCCATGCCATGCGCCATTGATCTAAACAGGTGATAGTCGGAGGGAGCAATGTCTGGAGAATATGGCGGGTGGGGCAGGACTTCTCATTTTAACGTTTCCAAGTTCTTTTTAACCTCCTTTGCAACATGGGGTCGAGCGTTGTCGTGCTGCAAAATCACTTTATCCTGCCTCTCGCTGTATTGCGGACGTTTGTCTTTTAATGCTCTGCTCGAACGCATTAATTGCGTTCGATAACGAGCACCTGTGATTGTTTCACTTGATTTTAACACCTTATAGTACACGACGCCGAACTGGTCCCACCAAATGCAGAGCATGATCTTGGAGCCGTGAATATTCGGTTTGGCCGTCGACGCGGAAGCATGGCCGGGATATCCACATGATGTTTTGCGTTTAGGGTTATCCTAATGAAACCATTTTTCGTCTCCGGTCACAATGCGATGCAGAAATCCCTTCCGTTTTTGCTTCTGAAGCAACTGTTCACAAACACACAAACGTCATTCAACGTCTCTTGGTTTCAGCTTACACGGGACCCAAGTTCCTTCTTTCTGAATCATGCCCATAGCCTTGAGACGTTTTGAAATGTCTTGCTGTGTCACTCCCACTAATCTTGCCAATTCTTCTTGAGTTTGCCGAGAGACTTCACTCAGCAATGTCTCCAATGCTGCATCTTCGAAAACATTATCTCGCCCACCACTATGCCGGTCTACGACGTTAAAATCATCGTTCTTGAAGCGTTGAAACCACTCCCGACACGTTCTTTCACACCTACAGCTTCCTTACCATATGTACTTGAGAGCTTTCGATGAGACTCAGCCATTGTTTTCGTCATATTGAAGCAAGACAGTAACACCTCCCGCAAATGACGAGAATTACGCTCGTAAACTGACATTTTCAATCAAGAACCACTTTATGATGCAGACACAAATTCACTAATGTTTGGATGAGGTCATATTGACCGAGGTCCAAGCTAACTGCCTGACGTCTGCGATCTGTTTCTTTCGACCGCTGCTTATCGTTGTACACCTTGTAAAATATTGCAGAACGTACCTCTCTTACATGAACAAAATAGTCACGGAATGTGTTACAAACGCGGGAATGGACAAAAGCATGCTCCGGGACGCGAAATTCCGTCCCTATGCTCATCAACTGCATGTCTCTGACCACAAGACCACAGCGATCGCTGTCCAGCTTCGAATTTCTTGCTGTTCATATTTTACAGCCGAGGTGACATTAATTGACATTTAGTTATAACATATCGTACGTAGAGTGATTGTGGTAAATCTTCTTTGCGCATTTGCCTTGAAAAGGCATACTGCCATTTGACGCAAATTATACCCAAATACGACGAACCCATTATAACGTCTCATACGTAGCGAGCAAGGGGCGTTATGTGATCCGCATTCCGTGGTTGTTGCGAAGCAATCCTATGGGCTCTCGCTACAATGAAATACCATTGGTTATTCTTGTTTCTGGGCGAGCTCTCCTTAACCGCAAGTACTATACCACACTCTCCTCGCCGATTCTGCGGTCAACCTCCCCGTATCTTACCATACCAATCTACCTAATTTTCAGCATCATTGTTCAGCACCACTTCTCAAAATGTTCTATGTTCGATACTTGACCAGGAATGGCTTTCTTGGTAGTACTAGTCTGCCTTTTATGTCGTCTTTCTTTCGTGCGCATAGTGTTGTTTTGCTTCTAGGATAGCAATCCCTTCACTTCATTTACTTCATACTCCACAATTTTGATATTCAATCTATCGCTAATCTTATTTAGTTTTTCTTCGGTTTTCACTCAATCCATAGTGTGTGCTCATTAGATTGTTCATTCCACTGCACGGATTCTCAGTTTGTTATACCGGAGCCAAGGTAGCCCCTTAGGGCTGGCAACCCATATTACACCACAGAGGACAAGTTTGTCTATGCCCAAGGCGTACCAAAAGCACCATGGTAAACACCGGCTATTTACGAGGGATGTCCAGGAAGTAAATTACGATCGGTCGCGAAATGGAAACGACTATAAAAACCCGATACAGCTTTGCACAGATGTGTGGGACAGTGTCTCTAGTATGACCCTAGTTAACATCATGTCGCTCTTTTCATTTCTGAGATCACAGTGAGCGCATAAAGATGTCCAGAAAGTAGTGTCTCCCGCCAAGTACGAGGGCCTGGCGAGAAATTTCCCCTGAAGTTATGCAGCCAACATTACATAACTACCGTGCGGTTTCTTCTTCAAGACAATTCTCAGCCGCATTCTGCAGGGGCAATGAAGATGTTCCTGCGTCGTTTTCAATTGGAAACGTTTGATTACCCACAATTCAGCCCGTAATTGTCACCCTCTGAGTTTCATCTCAGCTCATATGAACCGTTGGCTATGAACACAACATTTTGGCACAGACAACGATCTGTAGGCCAGCGTAGAGAATTGGAGGAAAGCACCGGCGGCTGCCTCCTATGATGAGGGTATAGGAAAGTTGGTACAACGCTACGGCAAATGTCAAAGTCAGGACGGCGACTAGGTCGAGAAGTAGCTGTAAGGTGTAGCTAACTGTTATCAATAAAATATTTCTGATTTTCACTATGGTTTTCATTTCGCGATCATTCGGAACTTACTTTCTGGACAGCCCTCGTACATACAAGATAATGGAAACAGACATTCCGAGCACTGCTTCCTGCAGAGGGAGCTCGAGTCACGGCCTACAGGAAGTATCACTACCCCAAAACCTGGTTGGCTTGAGACAGCTATTTAGGGGCTAGAACCAGCCCCGAAGTTCAGTTCACTCCGGATGCTGACTTCCTGTACTGCAACTGTTGAATATTACGTCTTCGTCTCTAAATTTGACTGTTACTAGTGTGTGTGTGTGTGTGTGTGTGTGTGTGTGTGTGTGTGTGTGTGTATGTGTTACCACGAACCTTTGTGGTAAATTAGAAGTGAACTTTTGTTTGTTGTTTGCCTCAATTAGGAAGCTTTTAGTGGCATCGTTATTGTTACCTTTGGTTTGTTGTTCTGTCATCAACCTTGTGAACTTACATCAATAAAAGTTGTGTTTGTGAAAAATTGTGAATTGTCTCTCACAAAACAATTCTTCTTCTTCACTTTCACTACTTGTTC
This sequence comes from Schistocerca gregaria, assembly GCF_023897955.1. Classification (NCBI taxonomy): domain Eukaryota; kingdom Metazoa; phylum Arthropoda; class Insecta; order Orthoptera; family Acrididae; genus Schistocerca; species Schistocerca gregaria. The sequence goes on along the minus strand of NC_064927.1, from coordinate 490,277,871 downwards.
TTTTAGGTTGACGAATCCTATGTTACCGAACAATCTCCTTCACCTTCGCCTTTTCCCGTTTCTGTATGAGAGTCGACATTGTTGTATGAGTTCTGGCACAGTTGGTGACAGCTGGTGGTCGGTTGCCCTTCCTAACATTATATATATATCAGCGAAACATAACTTTCATAGATCACTATTACAGAATACTGTCACGAATTGTCTGTAGAAGAATGAAAGACCGATAGGGGCTGACTTCGAGGTAGATCAGTTTGAGTTCCGCAGAAATGTAGGAACACGGGAGGCAATACTGATCTTGAGGATTATCTTAGAAAATTGATTCAAGAAAGGTAAAGGCATATTTCAGCATTCGTAGATTTATAGAAAACTTTTGACGATGTAAGGAAAATAGTCTTTGGAATTCTAAAGTAATCACGAATGACATACAGAGAGCGAAGGCTTATCTATAACTTGAACAGAAACGAGTCGGCAGTTGTAAGAGTCGAAGGGGCAACGCAATAGTTGAGAAGGGAACAAGACACGGTCATATAGTATATGCCATGTTATCCAATCTGTACGTTGAGGAAACAGTAACGGAAATCTGGGAATTAAAGTTCAGGGGAAGAAATAAAAATTTTAATGTTTTCTGCTGACATCCTAACACTGGCAGAGACGCCAAATGACTTTGAATATCAGTTGAAATAAATGGAAAACAAAACAAGGATGATGGGATTTGGGTTTATTAAATCAGATGAACATGAAGGAATTATATTATAAAATTAGACACTAAAAAGTAGCTGATAAGATATGCTATTTGGGCGGAAAAATAACTGTCGGTGGCCGTAGTAAAGAGAATACAAAATGAGATTTGCAAAAGTAAGAAAAGCGTTTATGAGAAAAACTATTTGTTAACATTGAATATAAATTTAACTGTTCGGAGGTCTTTTCTGACAGTACACTGAGGTGACAAAAGCCACGGGATACCTTCTACTGTCATGTCCGGCGTAGTGCAGCAACTCAAGTCGTGGGAAGGCCCCTGGAGAAATATTGAGCGATACTCCCTCTATAAAAAAAAAGAGAAAAAAAAAGCAACACCGCCCGAACAGGCCCTGAAGGCCAAGCCGTCAATAATTGCGAAACTGTTGCCATTGCCGGCGTTTGTGCATGAACTGACCTGACGATTATGTCCCATAGATGTTCGATGGGATTCATGTCCAGCGATCTGGGAGATCAAATCACTCGCTCGAACTGTCCAGAATGTTCTTCAAACCTGCCGCAAACAACTGTGGCCAGGTGACATGGCTCATTCTCATAGAAAAGAATTCCAATGTTGTTTGGGAACAAAAGGTTTCCAAGTACCCGAACGTAACGATTTTCAGTCAGTGATCGGTTCAGTTGCACCAGAAGACTCAGTCCGTTCCATGCGAACACACACCATAGACTTCTAGAGACACCACCAGTTTACACTGTGCCTTGTTGACAACATGTGTCCACCGACGGCTTCGTGGGGTCTGCGTCATACTAGAACGCTACCTTAGTTCTTGCCAACTGAAATCGGGGCTCATCTGACCAGGCCACGGCTTTCCTGTCATCACCGTTACGATCACGAGCCCAGGAGAGACCTTTCAGACAATGTCGTGCTGTAAGCAGAGGCACTCATGTCGGTCGTCTGCTGCCACAGCCCATTAACACCAAATTTAGACGCACTGTCCTAACGGATACGTACGTCGTACATCCCACATTGATTTCTGCGGTTATTTCTCGCAGAGTTGTTTGTCTGTTAACACTGACAGCTCTACGCAAGTGCCGCTGCTCTCGGTCGTTAAGTGAAGGGCGTCGGCCACTGCGTTGTCCTCGGTGAGAAGTACGCTTGAAACGTGGTATTCTGGGCACACTGGTGATACCGTGGATCTGGAAATACTGAATTCCCTAACGCTTTCCGAAATGGAAAAATGCGTCTTGTTGCAACTATCTTCCCGCGTTCAAAGTCTGTGAATTCTCGTCGTGTGGCCGTCATCACGTCTGAAACATTTTCATAAGAATCACGTGAGTACAAATGACAGCTTGGCCAAAGCACTGCCCTTTTATACTTTGTGTACGCGATACTACAGCCGTCTGTATGACTTTCTTACCTCAATGTATTTGTGTGGAGTGTAGTCATGAGAAAGTGAAGCGTAGACGGTGAACTGTACAGAGAATATAAGCTACTGAAATGTGAAGCTACAGAACAGTGCTGAAGATTATTTGGTGGATCAGGTAACTAATGAGGAGATAGAGAATCGAAACGGAAAGAAAAAAAAGGTACAGTTTCACTAAAACAAAGGATAGATAGATGGAATATACTCCAAGCCATCTAGGGCTAATTAGTTTAGTAATGAAAGAAAATGTGCAGGGTAAGGTTTGTAGAGGGAAACCATATGTCGTCTGTAGTAAACAGGTTCGAACGGACGTAAGCTGCAGTAGTTATGCAGATATGAAATGATATGCCTAAGAGAGGCTACGGTGGAGAGCTACATCAAAGTAGTCTTAGAACTGACGATTACAACAGCAACGAAAATTTTTGCTGTACCGGAACTCGAATCTGAATTTCTCACTTCTCGCAAACATTAGCATCAAGCAATAAGCTATATGAGCACGCCTCCAGACCTGACACAAACTTCCACTTGTAATTTTAGAACACTGCTGACATGCGCTCTTCAAAGGGAGATGTGGGAACATACCCACTCGGAGCAGGAGTTACGCCCTAAGTTGTCATAATCTGCCCTAAGTGATGTAATACCCTGCTATCAGTGTTTGCGAATCATGGCTGGAAATTTTGCCAACCGATGTGACTAAAACCCTACGAAGGTTTGGTCATACGTAAAATCAGTAAGCGAATCGAAGTCATCTATTCACTCGCTCAGTGAAATACTGGCACCGAAATGGAACATTACAGAAGAGTGAAATACTGAACTCGGTCTTCCGCAACTGTTTCTAGCTAGAAGATCCTTACACCACCCCACCTTTCAGTCAAGGTACGTCTGCCGAGATGGCAGATACTGAGATTGGTCATCGCGGAACGGAAAAGCAGCCGCAATTGCGTAATAGCGGGAAGGCTTGTGAGTAAGATGAAAGATGAAATACTTGCAAGTTGCTACAGAGATTATGCAGAAGCACTTGCTTTCCATCTAGAAGTACGAGGGGTATTCAATAAGTAATGCAAGACTTTTTTCTCGGCAAATTTCTGTTGAAAAAAATGCGCAGGTTGTTGTGGAACATCGTGGAATGTTCCCGCTTCAGTCCGTATAGTTTTATGAAATTCCGATTGGTGGCGGCGCTATATATGGCCTTCAAAATGGAACGGAGGTGCGTCCGAGCAGTGCTGTTATTGAGTTTCATTTGGTGGAACACCAGAGCATCGCAGATTTTCACAGGCGCTTGCAGAATGTCCACGGAGACATGCGAGTGAACTGAAGCACAGTGGGTCGTTGGGCGGGGACGTCTGTCATCTCCTGAGCGAGGTGGCGCAGTGGTTAGCACACTGGGGTGGACGACGGTTCAAGCCCGCGTCCAGCCATCCAGATTTAGGTTTTGCTTGACTTGCCTAAATCGCGCCAGGCAGATGCCGGGTTGGTTTCTTTGAAAGGGCACAGCCGATTTCCTTCCCCATCCTTCTCTAATCCGAGCTTACGCTCCGTCTCTAATGACCTCGTTGTCGACGGGTCGTTAAACACTGATCTCCTCCTCCTCCTCCTCCTCCAAACCTATCCGATCTCCAAATGGTTCAAAATGACTCTAAGCACTATGGAACGTAATATCTGAGCTCATCAGTACCCTAAGCTTAGAACTACTTCAACCTAAGGACATCACAGACATCCATGCTCGAGGCAGGATTAGAACCTGCGACAGAAGCAACAGTGCGGTTCCGGACTAAAGCGCCTAGAACCGAACGGTGACAGCGGCTGGCTTGTCCTATCTTCCGCGTGCCTGCAGGCTGGCCGGACACGGCTGTGACTACTGAAATATTGTAACGAGTGGAGAATCTCATTCGAGGTGATCGGCGGATCTCAATCATCCATCTTGATGCACAACTAGACGTCGCTGTTGGTAGTGCTGACACATTCGACCACCAGCTGGGGTACTCAAAGGTGTGTGCCCGTTGGATTTCTCACCGCCTAACAGAAGACCATAAAGAGCAACGAAGGACCATCTGTTTGGCCCAATGAAGGGTGCACTCCATGGGAAGCAGAACGTGGCCGATGGGGAGGTTACTGATGCAGCAAGATGTTGGCTCAAAGATCGACCACTCGAGTTACCACTAGCTACATGCGGACGTACAGGCGCTCCTGGTAAGGCGGCGTAAGGCCTTCGCATTGAACGGAGATTATGCTCAAAAATAGCGTTTTGTAGCCAAAAGAGGGTGAATAATACGGTGTATTAGAATCCTGAATAAAACCATCATCCTTTCAGAAAAAAAGTCTCCCCTTATTTCTTGAACGCCCTCGTAGTCTATCATAGATCGCTGGAACAATGAAGGGTACCTAACCACTGGAAAATAGCGTAGGTCATTCCCGTTTTCAGCAAATGTCGTTGGATAGGTCCACATAATTGTAGTGCTATAACGCTAACATCAATCGAACTATGGAACATGTTGTGTGCTCATGTATTACGACGTTTTTGAAGAACGAAAATCTCCTCTGTAAAAATCAACATGTATTCCGCAGACAGAGGCCTCTGGGACACTCAGCTCGCTCTGTTCGTCCGTGAGAGCCAGAGCTTCGTTGACATCGGCGTTCAGGCTGGAGCCGTTATCTTTGCCATCGGGAAGGCATTTGATAAAATTCTGCACTGCCGTTTAGCCAACTAAATACGAGCTTACAGAGTATCGGACCAGATTTGTGACTGGATCCAGGTGGTTTTCCTTGCAGATCGAGCTCAGTACGTCGCTTTTAAAAGAACAAAATCGTCAGATGTAGTGGTAATTTCAAAAGTACCCTAAGGACGCATGATAAGGCTGTTACTGTTTACAATATGACACTTATCAAGCCGAACATTGTGATCACCGACCTACTACCGATATAAACCCATCCAGGCGATAGCACCATCGCCTTGCGAGGAATGACTGCTAGTTACATACAAGCGCAGGAATGACTGCTAGTTAGACACAAGCGCAGGAATGACTGCTAGTTAGACACAAGCGCAGGAATGACTGCTAGTTAGACACAAGCGCAGGAATGACTGCTAGTTAGACACAAGCGCAGGAATGACTGCTAGTTAGACACAAGCGCAGGAATGACTGCTAGTTAGACACAAGCGCAGGAATGACTGCTAGTCAGGTACAAGCGCAGGAATGACTGCTAGTTAGATGCAAGCGCAGGGATGACTGCTAGTTAGATACAAGTGCAGGAATGACTGCTAGTTAGATACAAGCGCAGGAATGACTGCTAGTTAGACACAAGCGCAGGGATGACTGCTAGTTAGATACAAGCGCAGGAATGACTACTAGTTAGACACAAGCGCAGGAATGACTGCTAGTTAGACACAAGCGCAGGAATGACTACTAGTTAGACACAAGCGCAGGAATGACTGCTAGTTAGACACAAGCGCAGGAATGACTACTAGTTAGACACAAGCGCAGGAATGACTGCTAGTTAGACACAAGCGCAGGGATGACTGCTAGTTAGACACAAGCGCAGGAATGACTGCTAGTTAGATACAAGCGCAGGAATGACTGCTAGTTAGATGCAAGCGCAGGGATGACTGCTAGTTAGATACAAGGGCAGGAATGACTGCTAGTTAGACACAAGCGCAGGAATGACTGCTAGTTAGACACAAGCGCAGGAATGACTGCTAGTTAGACACAAGCGCAGGAATGACTGCTAGTTAGACACAAGCGCAGGAATGACTGCTAGTTAGACACAAGCGCAGGAATGACTGCTAGTTAGACACAAGCGCAGGAATGACTGCTAGTTAGACACAAGCGCAGGAATGACTGCTAGTTAGACACAAGCGCAGGAATGACTGCTAGTTAGACACAAGCGCAGGAATGACTGCTAGTTAGACACAAGCGCAGGAATGACTGCTAGTTAGACACAAGCGCAGGAATGACTGCTAGTTAGATACAAGCGCAGGGATGACTGCTAGTTAGACACAAGCGCAGGAATGACTGCTAGTCAGGTACAAGCGCAGGAATGACTGCTAGTCAGGTACAAGCGCAGGAATGACTGCTAGTCAGGTACAAGCGCAGGAATGACTGCTAGTCAGGTACAAGCGCAGGAATGACTGCTAGTTAGACACAAGCGCAGGAATGACTGCTAGTTAGACACAAGCGCAGGAATGACTGCTAGTTAGACACAAGCGCAGGAATGACTGCTAGTTAGACACAAGCGCAGGGATGACTGCTAGTTAGATACAAGCGCAGGAATGACTACTAGTTAGACACAAGTGCAGGAATGACTGCTAGTTAGACACAAGCGCAGGAATGACTGCTAGTTAGACACAAGCGCAGGAATGACTGCTAGTCAGGTACAAGCGCAGGAATGACTGCTAGTCAGGTACAAGCGCAGGAATGACTGCTAGTCAGGTACAAGCGCAGGAATGACTGCTAGTCAGGTACAAGCGCAGGAATGACTGCTAGTCAGGTACAAGCGCAGGAATGACTGCTAGTCAGATACAAGCGCAGGAATGACTGCTAGTTAGACACAAGCGCAGGAATGACTGCTAGTTAGACACAAGCGCAGGAATGACTACTAGTTAGACACGAGCGCAGGAATGACTGCTAGTTAGACACAAGCGCAGGAATGACTGCTAGTTAGACGCAAGCGCAGGAATGACTGCTAGTTAGATGCAAGCGCAGGAATGACTGCTAGTTAGATGCAAGCGCAGGAATGACTGCTAGTTAGATACAAGCGCAGGGATGACTGCTAGTTAGATGCAAGCGCAGGGATGACTGCTAGTTAGATACAAGTGCAGGGATGACTGCTAGTTAGATACAAGTGCAGGAATGACTGCTAGTTAGATACAAGCGCAGGAATGACTGCTAGTTAGACACAAGTGCAGGAATGACTGCTAGTTAGATACAAGCGCAGGAATGACTGCTAGTTAGACACAAGCGCAGGAATGACTGCTAGTTAGACACAAGCGCAGGAATGACTGCTAGTTAGACACAAGCGCAGGAATGACTGCTAGTTAGACACAAGCGCAGGAATGACTGCTAGTTAGACACAAGCGCAGGAATGACTGCTAGTTAGACACAAGTGCAGGAATGACTGCTAGTTAGATACAAGCGCAGGGATGACTGCTAGTCAGACACAAGCGCAGGAATGACTGCTAGTCAGGTACAAGCGCAGGAATGACTGCTAGTCAGGTGCAAGCGCAGGAATAACTGCTAGTCAGGTACAAGCGCAGGAATGACTGCTAGTTAGACACAAGCGCAGGAATGACTGCTAGTTAGACACAAGCGCAGGAATGACTGCTAGTTAGACACAAGCGCAGGAATGACTGCTAGTTAGACGCAAGCGCAGGAATGACTGCTAGTTAGATGCAAGCGCAGGGATGACTGCTGGTTAGATACAAGTGCAGGGATGACTGCTAGTTAGATACAAGTGCAGGAATGACTGCTAGTTAGATACAAGCGCAGGAATGACTGCTAGTTAGACACAAGCGCAGGAATGACTGCTAGTTAGATACAAGCGCAGGAATGACTGCTAGTTAGATGCAAGCGCAGGGATGACTGCTAGTTAGATGCAAGCGCAGGGATGACTGCTAGTTAGATACAAGTGCAGGAATGATTGCTAGTTAGACACAAGCGCAGGAATGACTGCTAGTTAGACACAAGCGCAGGAATGACTGCTAGTTAGACACAAGCGCAGGAATGACTGCTAGTTAGACACAAGCGCAGGAATGACTGCTAGTTAGACACAAGCGCAGGAATGACTGCTAGTTAGATACAAGCGCAGGGATGACTGCTAGTTAGACACAAGCGCAGGAATGACTGCTAGTCAGGTACAAGCGCAGGAATGACTGCTAGTCAGGTACAAGCGCAGGAATGACTGCTAGTCAGGTACAAGCGCAGGAATGACTGCTAGTCAGGTACAAGCGCAGGTATGACTGCTAGTTAGACACAAGCGCAGGAATGACTGCTAGTTAGACACAAGCGCAGGAATGACTGCTAGTTAGACACAAGCGCAGGAATGACTGCTAGTTAGACACAAGTGCAGGAATGACTGCTAGTTAGATACAAGCGCAGGAATGACTGCTAGTTAGACACAAGCGCAGGAATGACTGCTAGTTAGACACAAGCGCAGGAATGACTGCTAGTTAGACACAAGCGCAGGAATGACTGCTAGTTAGACACAAGCGCAGGAATGACTGCTAGTTAGACACAAGCGCAGGAATGACTGCTAGTTAGACACAAGCGCAGGAATTACTGCTAGTTAGACACAAGTGCAGGAATGACTGCTAGTTAGATACAAGCGCAGGGATGACTGCTAGTTAGACACAAGCGCAGGAATGACTGCTAGTCAGGTACAAGCGCAGGAATGACTGCTAGTCAGGTACAAGCGCAGGAATGACTGCTAGTCAGGTACAAGCGCAGGAATGACTGCTAGTTAGACACAAGCGCAGGAATGACTGCTAGTTAGACACAAGCGCAGGAATGACTGCTAGTTAGACACAAGCGCAGGAATGACTGCTAGTTAGACGCAAGCGCAGGAATGACTGCTAGTTAGATGCAAGCGCAGGGATGACTGCTGGTTAGATACAAGTGCAGGGATGACTGCTAGTTAGATACAAGTGCAGGAATGACTGCTAGTTAGATACAAGCGCAGGAATGACTGCTAGTTAGACACAAGCGCAGGAATGACTGCTAGTTAGATACAAGCGCAGGAATGACTGCTAGTTAGACACAAGCGCAGGAATGACTGCTAGTTAGACACAAGCGCAGGAATGACTGCTAGTTAGACACAAGCGCAGGAATGACTGCTAGTTAGACACAAGCGCAGGAATGACTGCTAGTTAGACACAAGCGCAGGAATGACTGCTAGTTAGACACAAGCGCAGGAATGACTGCTAGTTAGACACAAGCGCAGGAATGACTGCTAGTTAGACACAAGCGCAGGAATGACTGCTAGTTAGACACAAGTGCAGGGATGACTGCTAGTTAGATACAAGCGCAGGGATGACTGCTAGTTAGACACAAGCGCAGGAATGACTGCTAGTCAGGTGCAAGTGCAGGAATGACTGCTAGTCAGGTACAAGCGCAGGAATGACTGCTAGTCAGGTACAAGCGCAGGAATGACTGCTAGTCAGGTACAAGCGCAGGAATGACTGCTAGTCAGGTACAAGCGCAGGAATGACTGCTAGTTAGACACAAGCGCAGGAATGACTGCTAGTTAGACACAAGCGCAGGAATGACTGCTAGTTAGACACAAGCGCAGGAATGACTGCTAGTTAGACACAAGCGCAGGAATGACTGCTAGTTAGACACAAGCGCAGGGATGACTGCTAGTTAGACACAAGCGCAGGGATGACTGCTAGTTAGACACAAGCGCAGGAATGACTGCTAGTCAGGTACAAGCGCAGGAATGACTGCTAGTCAGGTACAAGCGCAGGAATAACTGCTAGTCAGGTACAAGCGCAGGAATGACTGCTAGTTAGACACAAGCGCAGGAATGACTGCTAGTTAGACACAAGCGCAGGAATGACTGCTAGTTAGACACAAGCGCAGGAATGACTGCTAGTTAGACGCAAGCGCAGGAATGACTGCTAGTTAGATGCAAGCGCAGGGATGACTGCTGGTTAGATACAAGTGCAGGGATGACTGCTAGTTAGATACAAGTGCAGGAATGACTGCTAGTTAGATACAAGCGCAGGAATGACTGCTAGTTAGACACAAGCGCAGGAATGACTGCTAGTTAGATACAAGCGCAGGAATGACTGCTAGTTAGATACAAGCGCAGGAATGACTGCTAGTTAGACACAAGCGCAGGAATGACTGCTAGTTAGACACAAGCGCAGGAATGACTGCTAGTTAGACACAAGCGCAGGAATGACTGCTAGTTAGACACAAGCGCAGGAATGACTGCTAGTTAGACACAAGCGCAGGAATGACTGCTAGTTAGACACAAGCGCAGGAATGACTGCTAGTTAGACACAAGCGCAGGAATGACTGCTAGTTAGACACAAGTGCAGGGATGACTGCTAGTTAGATACAAGCGCAGGGATGACTGCTAGTTAGACACAAGCGCAGGAATGACTGCTAGTCAGGTGCAAGTGCAGGAATGACTGCTAGTCAGGTACAAGCGCAGGAATGACTGCTAGTCAGGTACAAGCGCAGGAATGACTGCTAGTCAGGTACAAGCGCAGGAATGACTGCTAGTCAGGTACAAGCGCAGGAATGACTGCTAGTTAGACACAATCGCAGGAATGACTGCTAGTTAGACACAAGCGCAGGAATGACTGCTAGTTAGACACAAGCGCAGGAATGACTGCTAGTTAGACACAAGCGCAGGAATGACTGCTAGTTAGACACAAGCGCAGGAATGACTGCTAGTTAGACACAAGCGCAGGAATGACTGCTAGTTAGACACAAGCGCAGGAATGACTGCTAGTTAGACACAAGCGCAGGAATGACTGCTAGTCAGATACAAGCGCAGGAATGACTGCTAGTCAGATACAAGCACAGGAATGACTGCTAGATACAAGCGCAGGAATGACTGCTAGTTAGATGCAAGCGCAGGGAGGACTGCTAGTTTAGATACAAGCGCAGGAATGACTGCTAGTTAGACACAAGCGCAGGAATGACTGCTAGTTAGACACAAGCGCAGGAATGACTGCTAGTTAGACGCAAGCGCAGGAATGACTGCTAGTTAGATGCAAGCGCAGGAATGACTGTTAGTTAGATGCAAGCGTAGGAATGACTGCTAGTTAGATACAAGCGCAGGAATGACTGCTAGTTAGGTACAGGCACGGTGCAGGTAGTATCAGTTAGCGTGATGTCCGTGGGTAGGCGGGGAAGGCGCGCAATTTATCTGAGTTTGACCGCCGGCCGTAGTGGCCGAGCGGTTCTACGCACTACAGTCTGGAGCCGCGCGACCGCTACGGTCGCAGGTTCGAATCCTGTCTCGGGCGTGGATGTGTGTGATGTCCTTAGGTTAGTTAGGTTTAAGTAGTTCTAAGTTCTTGAGGACTGATGACCTCAGAAGTTAAGTCCCATAGTCCTCAGAGCCATTTTTTGAGTTTGACCGAGGACAGATTTGTGATGACCCAGAAGCTCGGCACAAGCATTTCTGAAACTGCACGACTCGTCGTGTGTTTGAGGAGTGCTGTCGTGAGTGTCCCCAACACGTGGCAAACAGAGGTCGAATCACGTCTAGGCGTCGTGGGGTTTAGCGGCCACCCCCTCACTACAGATGTCGGACGTTGTAGGTTGGCAGACTGGTGAAACAGGACAGGTGTCGGACTGTGGCGGATCTGAGAGGAGACTTTACTGCTGGGCGGAGTACACGTGTGTGTCTGAACACACAGTGCACCGAACACCGCTAGCGATGGCCCTCCGCAGCCAACGACCCGTGCGTGTGCCAACCTTAACACCAAGAGATAGCAACTACGACGTTGGCGCAGAGGCAGAGCGTTGCATGGTCTGACAACTCCCGCTACCTTCTTCACCATGCCGATGGGAGGGTGCAAATCCTCCGCCTGCCAGGGACACAACAGCTCTTTGACACCTTTACTGCGGGACGGAGACAAGTCGTCGGCGGCTACATTATGCTCTGGGGAACGTTCTCGTGGGCATCCATGTGTCCAGTGGCGCTCCGACAAGGCACCACGACGGGCAAGGAGTACCGTACATTGGTTGCAGACCAAGTACACCCCTTTATGACGATCACATTTCCCGGCAGCAGTGGCATTTTTTCAACAAGACAATGCGCCATGTTACAGGGCGAGGAGTGTGATAGAGTGCTTCGAGGAACACAGTGGCGAGTTCCAGTTGACGTGCCGGCCCCACAGCTCGCCAGGTCTGAACTCGATCGAACACATCTGGGATGTGATGGGGCTTGGCGTCAGAGCTCAGCACCCCACTCCTCGGAATTTAGTGGCAACGCCAGAAGACTGTATCGAAGAGTAGGACGACCTGCAAAGGATCCGTGGTTGGTGCGGCAACTGGTAGCTGACTCTGAACGTAAGCAAGCGAGCACAAATAGGCACAGTGTTGCTGACAAATCGGTGTCAGCTACCGTGAAACATGTAGGAGTAACCACCTGGTGCGTGGAACGACCACGCAAAACAAATAGTAGGAAAGGCAGACGCAAGACAGATTCGTACGAAGAATTTTAAGGAAATGTAATTCATCCACTTTTTCGACAGATTCTCCAACATTGCTCGTCAGTATCGAACCTTCAGAGGGTTATATAAATAGAAGAGAGATACAAGACCCGACAAAGAGCGGCGCGTTTCGTCGCGAAATCGATTAGTCGGCGCAAGAGCGTTACGGAAATGGCAGGCTACAACAGAGGCGTTGTGCATCATGGAGAGATTCACTATTATAATTCCGAGAAAGTACATTCCGGGAAGAGTCGGGCTACATATTACATCTTCCAACATACGTCTCGCAAAATCACCACAACGAGAAAATTTGAGAAATTTGAGCTAGTACCGATAGTAACCATTCCTCCCTCCAGTCATCGCGAATGGAACAGGGAAGGGGAGGATTCTTTTTCATTTATTGGCTTTCGATATGTGCCCAAACAGCCAATTCAACAGTAGAAAGTCATTTCTGACGATGAGAACATAAGGACAACGCCTTCTCACAGAGCGGAGAAAATCTCTGACCCGGCCGGGAATTGAACTCGGACCCCTTTCGGTTAGCAGTCGGCCGTGCTGACCGCGCGGGTACCGAGTCGGACGGAAGGGAAGGATCAGATATGGTACCAGAAATAGCCTCCGTCACACATCGTAAAGCGGCTTGTGGAGTATAGATGTAGATGAAACATCAATGCCTCGCGGAATTAGCCGAGCGATCTAAGGCTGATCCCGGCGGAGGTTCGAGTCCTCCCTCGGGCATGGGTGTGTGTCTTTCTCCTTAGGATAATTTAGGTTAAGTAGTGTGTAAGCTTACGGACTGATGACCTTAGGAGTTAAGTCCCATAAGATTTCACACATATTTGAATATTTTTGAAACATCAATGAAAATCGAAGAGTAAGTAGGCCTGATGAGGTTCTCAGATAGCCTTATGATTAAGTCGACTACTCACGAAAAGTTGGAATTGCAGATTCGAGTTTCATTCTGAGATAAATTTTCATTCACCGCAACATATTCATTATACTGGATGTTCAGCGTTCCTGACAGGTTGTTGCCGATACAACTTCACTGAACGTAAGCCAAATCACGTTGTATTTTTCTTTATAAAAAAGGAATTTTTACGAGCTGCATTCCAGATAGTTTTTTTTTTACCTGAAATACGTTCCTTCACTGCTTTAAAAAGCATCGTAATTGAACATTCTGAAATATGACACGATTTTTGGTGGTACAAGATTTAAATTACATATGTAAAACAGTTCACATTTAGATTTTTGGCTAAAATGTAAATATGATGACAATTAATTTTACATGTCTCACCAATATGTTTTTACGTGGCTACAAGACGCATTTCCACTGTGCTTTCGTGCACTTAAGTATATTCTCTCTGAAATGACTGGATTTCCTTTTCACGCTCAAAAGTTGTTTTGCGCACACACTTTTGCTGATGATCTAGTCTCTAATTGAGATGTTGACGGCGATAACAATTGTATCTTTGAAAGCAGATCTGTTTGTTTGCCCGATGTTAGACGTTATATTTTTGTGTGCAAGATTCGTAAAAGTCGATTATCGAGCAGCGAAAAGACAATTTTATTTAAAATATGGCCATTTTCAAACTGGCTTTAGGGAAGTATTTGGGGATTTTACATGAGTACTCAATAGCTTACTACCTATCGAATTTAAACATGGTCGTACGAGCACAGTAGATTTACCGCGTACAGATCACCTGATTGGAATTTATTATAAGAAAATGATTGATAAAACTGATGCGGCATTTTCTCTAATTAGGCTGTTATTTATTTAATCTTTCTTTCTTTTCACATCCGGTTTCGGTTTATGAAACCATTTTATGATGATTATCTGCGTGAAAAAGCACACTGTATTATCAATAAGAAATGATAACGCAATGTGATAAAAGGAAGATTAAATAAGTAACAACCTAAATAGAAAAAATTGTCGCATTCATTTAATAAATATTTGCCTATGATACTCTACCTGTAGAAGGTGGTTGACAAAAATTACAGTGTCGTGAAAAAACATTTTCGCTTTATGATAGTAGACTTTTCATATGGATAGGAATGTAATATACTGGATAAAGTTCTGCATTTTAAGAAGTTTTAAAAATTATACTTGAGAAAGTTGAAACATAACCCGTGGGATGTCTAGCGTCATTATGTGATGGCACAAAACGCCTATGCAGCATTACACACCATAAACAAAGCCGCAGTAAGAAAGTGGAACTGAACTGAAAACAAGTAAAAACCGTCTTATTGGCGAGAAAAGTGATAGCGACTGTTTTTGGGATTCAAATGTTTAGCGTGGTAGGTAATATTTCGAAAAGTGTAAAATAATGAAGTACAGTCAATGGAACGACTGGCTTGCGAGTCGAGTTAGAAAAGGGCAAGATTAACGCGCAGATGAATAATTCTTCGCCTGAACAACGCGCGTTCTCATTTAGTGGCCTCGTTATGGAGACAAAGTCCGCGAAATAGTTCTCCACCCATCCATCTTCATCCTTCGCCCACATTGTGCACCGTGTAACATTTTTTGTGTTTCCTAACCTCGAAACATGTCTCACATGGAATAGATATACGCAGAATTAAGAGAATGTACAAGATGTTTAAAGTAAAAGTGAAACACATTCTCACAGGAAGTAGTGTTGGTCAAACTAAAAGAAACGTTTCTATTAATATACGGCAGGAAACCAGCACCTCTTGGGATATGGGACATTTCACTTGTGAGGAGTAATGTGTAGCAATCGGGAGGAATGTGCAGTAATCAGTGGTGTTGACTGTCACAAAAGATGACATAGTAATTAGCACAATATGTATATGTGGGCAAGTGCGACTCTTGGAGCAGTCATGGAGATGAGGCATCAGGATCGCTTCAGTTTCGATGTATGGGCAGAAATTGTTGGTTGACAGACTCATAGGGCTATACACTTTACCAAACAGACTGACAGGTGATGTGAGTCACATTGTAATGAATTGCAAGTGCTGTTGGAGAATGTTACACTTGTTCCGTTAGATGGCGGCGCTGTATGTAGTCTTCGAAATAGCATCTGCAACGGAGGTGCGTTCCAAGTAGAGAGTTGTCATTGAGCTTATTTTGGCGGGAAACCAGAGCATCGTAGATATTCACAGGCGCTTGCAGGATGTTTACAAAGACCTGGCAGTGTACAAAAGCACGGCGAGTCGTCTGTCATCATCGCAGCAAGGTCGCGCAAATGTCCCACATGCCGGCCGGCCGCACACGGCTGTGACTCTTGCAGTGTTGGAACATGGGAACAGTCTCCTTCGAGGACATCGACAGAT
This sequence comes from Schistocerca gregaria, assembly GCF_023897955.1. Classification (NCBI taxonomy): domain Eukaryota; kingdom Metazoa; phylum Arthropoda; class Insecta; order Orthoptera; family Acrididae; genus Schistocerca; species Schistocerca gregaria. The sequence goes on along the minus strand of NC_064927.1, from coordinate 490,262,301 downwards.
CACAATCAAATACCTCGCTTTTCAACTGGACGTCACTGTTGCTAGTGCTGATACACTCGTCAACCATTGGGGTATGTACCCGCTGGGTTCCTCGCCACCTAACAGACGGCCATAAAGAGCAACGAAGGAGCATCTGTGCGGAATTTCTTGCGCGATACGAAGCTGATCGTGACAATTTTTTTGTCGAACATTGTCACAGGCGATGAAATAGGGGTTCGGTGCTTCGAATCGGAAACAAAACGACAGTACGTGGAGTGGCGCCATACAAGCTGCACTCCGAAGAAAATGTTCAAAGCCGCACCCGCAGCCGGTGAAGTCACGGTGGCTGTCTTCTGGGACTCTGAAGGGGTTATTGTGTTTTACGTCATTCCTCACGGTGCAACGGTCAACTCTGAAGTGCATTGTGCTACCTTCAGGAAACTGAAGAAACGACTTCGCCGTGTTCGTCCACACAAAAAAATGCAAACGAACTTCTCTTTCTCCATGACAACACAAGACGTCACACAAGTCTGCGCACCCGAGGAGAGTTCACAAAAGCCGCGCGGGGTAGCCGCTGTTGCCATTTTTCACAGTGCGTGCGGCTCTCCCCGTCGGAGGTTCGAGCCCTCCCTCGGGCATGGGTGTGTGTATGTTGTCCTTAGTGTAAGTTAGTTTAAGCAAGATTAAGTAGTGCGCAGTCTTAGGGACCGATGACCTCAGCAACTGGGTCCCATAAGACCTTAGTACCAATTTCCAAAATTTCCAGTCCACAAAACTCTATTGGACTGTTCTTCCTCATCCACCCTACAGCCCGAATCTCGCACCTTCCAACTTCCATCTGTCTGGTCCAATGAAGGATGCACTCTTCGGTAAGCATTTGTGGATGATTGGGAGGTTACTGATGCAGCAAGACGTCTGCTGCGACGCCGACCAGCCGAGTGGTACTGTGCGGGCAAACAGGACCTCGCAGTAAAGTGGCGTGAGGCCGTCGCACTGAACCGTGATTATTTTGGAAAACAGACATTTGTAGCCAAAAGACTGCGGGATAATAGGGTGCATTTGAATCCTGAAAAAAGAAACTGATCTGTTTTCAAAACGAAATGTGCTGCACTACTTATCGAATCCACCTAGTACGTTATAGAGAGGACAGACCATATCCCAAAAAGTATTTGTTTCCGCACATATTCTTATAGGAAATTCTCTTCTAGTTTTGAACAATACTATTCCCGGTAGGAAAATGTAAACTTTTTATAAAAACCCATATGTGCTGTAAGCAGAGCGTCTGAATTAAGAAGGAAGCAAATTTGTTACCAGTCGCTTCGTTCAGTGCTACGTCAGCTTAGTTGGGACCGTTGAAAGAAAGGAACAAAATTTAGGACTTGAAAAAAGGCATTAATGCAATCGGTTTTCGCGTATCCTATTTGCAAGTGGAACAGGAAAGGGAATGGTTAGCAGTGGAAGAAATTACGATCCTCTGTGCACTGTTCAGTGGCTTGCGGAATATGTCTATGGATGTACGTGCGTAATCATCCATCGTATGTGACATTCGTACAAGAGTTCCGAGCACAGACACGATCCACGAAGAGTCAAGCAACATATTACTCCCCCCTCCCCCTACCCCATATCTCTCTCTCCTTCTGTCGTATGGAATGCACTGTTTTCATGATTTGGCAGGTTTATTTTTGTTTCGGCTTTGTGTCCCAATGCCGCTCCTGCGCTCCCGGTGATTAGTTAACCTAAGGGAGGGAATTCGTGTGCGCCATCGATATGTGCATCGTGTAAACTTTGTTGTGCGTATTGTCGCATTTTATCTGTTCGTGTATCGTATTTTCGATTAGAGACCAGCCTAGCATTTGCTTAAACGAGTGTGGAGAACTGCTTAAAAACCACACTCAGTCTGTGCGGCATACCAGTCCAACGGTTCTTAATCCTCACTGCGGATTCGTTTCGAGTCAGATTCAGAAATTAATTTCTCGCAAGCTATGTCAGAAATATCATTCATCAGTCTCTCGCAATAAAGTGTTTCGACGCAAAAAAAAGGAAAAAAAATCTCACTTCTGCCTCCACATTCCACGAAATCATTTGTTTATTCCCTATATCGATGTTGTATAAAAATCACTTGTCGACAGCTTTGCCTATTCTGGTGAGGGTGGATTAACTTCTTACTCTATTCAATTTTCTTACAGAACAGCTTCTCTTCCAGAACTTCGTTCTCGTCGCCTGAATGTTTCTTTCCACTCTTCTCCACGGCGCTTACTGTGAGTGAAACATGTTTCAGAACGCTGATGGTATAATCATTTCACGTTCGCTTTTGTGTGACTGCTTGTCGAAGGCACCGTCTACTATGCTTGATTAGCACGTTTGCACCTTGCCGTACACTTTAAGATATCGGTAAACTACAGTCCATAGTTGTAGCTACTTCCTGGTATCTTTCGTGCTGCACGTAAAAACTAGAGGCTAGCACATATCATGCTCTTCTGTAACAGATGATAAAACTTTGAGACTATTCAGGGACGTAAGTCTTTTAATCTAAAATATGAACGAAAATAATGCGCAGTAAGTCAAATTCTAAACAAGTAAATCAAAAAGTGCGCCATAGCGCCATCGGCATGTAAGACGGTTGCGCCTGGCGTTTAGGCAACCGCACAGGAATGGTTGTCGGCCGGGAAACAGGAGCACAAGGGGCAACTTAGGTTTTAAATCTAGCTTTGTCCGGTGGTCGCGAGGTTTGCTTTTATTCTTTTTTGTGTCAACATTTCTGGGAAAATACTGAGTTATTTCTGTATCACATAGGTGAGTAAGAACATTACATATTAAAGAGCCACAACTTTTTCGTGTCTTACTGGAGATACTATCCATCCCATATGAAGTTCTGCTTTTTAGACATAATGATTTTCCTTATTTCAGATGGGGATGTGAGATTAATTTTTAATTCACTTAGTGTCCTCTGTATTGCTTCTTCAGTGTACGATTTTGCTTCATATTCTGAGCCATTTGCGCCCCTTTTGTCACCTTATTTTAAAAAAAGTAAGTGAAACTATCTGCTACATATGAAATCCCTTTTGCAATACTCCCATTCTCTTTAACGGAAACAGTGTCACCTGCTATGACTTCTTCCCCTATCTCTCTTTTAATAACATTCCGTACTGATTTTATTTCATTATCTGGTCTGTCGATTTCTGACAAGATGTGCACACACCTGGATTTTTTACACCTTTTCTTAATATGTTACACTTCTGTTTATAATAAGAAAGTGTTTTTGGGTCGGCACTTACTCTGTTAATTCTGGTCAAGCCCTTTTTTTCGTCGTGAAGAACACTGATTCTTGTAGTGATCCAAGGGTTCTATGTAATTATCTTATAGAGAAGTGCTTTCAAACATGAATACAAACACATTAAGAAATATATTGTATTTAGAGATAGCATTAGGCTCATTGTGAACTTCACCGCAGTCAACGTTTTTAAGCTGTCTTTAAAATCTACAGTAGTTTTGCTGTCAATCAGACTCACTGTCTTCTTAGTGTTTTCGAACTGTGCATGGAGCTAAGTTATGTACTGTAACTAACTGTGCCTCGTGTTCTGTCAGTATGTTTCCCACCGCACGGGCACGAGTCTCTTTAACTTCTACTTGTTGAATGATTACATTATGTATATATTGCCATATGTATCGCATTCGATGGAAGACTGCACAGGCTTTTCCAGTTTTGCTGCTGTTCTGTGTGTCCATGTTCCCATTATTACATATAACGCTGCAGAGATATGGAAATCGATCAGTATCTTGTAGTACTTTTTTTGCACTTTAATTAGAGTAGGTAAATTTCCACTTTTGTGCACACTGTATTTTTCTTGTCACCATATATTTTTAGGCGTACAGAACCTGCCATTCCATCAAGCTTGCTAGTCATTAGTTGTAAAATTTGTGGTATTTCTGCTAGAAGAACGATGTCTTCAGCAAAATCCAGATCTAGAGGCCTAAATTCTCAGTGAAACGTATGTCCATATTGAATTGTCCCTAGATTTTTTTTTCATTGTGAAAACTGTGTTATGTTTTCTTTCTTCGGTAGTTTAACAATGATCCACGCAAACAATCTTTTGGAACTTGGCTTGTTTGCCAACAGTTATTGCACAATAGGGGTAAAAAGTTCAGCACAAAATAAGAAGAAATGGAGCACAGCTTCAGACCAGTCTGAAAAATAACGGGAAACAAAACTTGGTTTAGGATTTATTTCTGATTAAAATGTTTATTTCATTCTATCTACTGTCTCCTGTTTATGTGGACAAGGAATTGAGTGAAGTGGCACAGTCTGGAGGAAGACGGTTTAGATAACTCTCCAGTCATCCCGATTAAAGCTTCCCATGGTGTCTCGGAATCGCGTAAGGCAAATTCCGCGATGCTTCCTTTGAAGGGGCACAACTGATTTCCTTCCCCAACCTCGTCTATTCCGAGTTTGTTACGCCTCTATTAGAACCACTCTAATGATAGTCAGAACATTAGTTTAAGTGTCTTAGGGGTGCAAATGCATATATTTCTAATAATGACTGAGGACAGTGTGCAGAACAATATTACATGAGTATTTACTTCGTTTGCAGACTGGTAACTACAGCTATTACGAGTAGTATGTTCTTAGGTTGGATAGGACCTTCAAGTGCTCGTGGTACAAGCAAGCCATTAAAATTTGGAAGGTAGGAGGCGAGGTACTAGAAGAAGTAAAGCTGTGAGGTCGGGGCGTGAGTCGTGATGGGTAGCTCAGTTGATAGAGAACTTATCCGCGAAAGGCAAGGTCCCGAGTTCGAGTCTCGGTCCGGCACACAGTTTTAATCTGCCAGGAAGTTTCAACCCATTAATATTTATTTTCCCATGGGCAGCAGGTCGGGTACTGAAGTGTGGACGTGTGGTTGCAGAATGGATAGTTATTACTGACAGGTGTAGTCCACTTTACAGCACAGTTACGACGGCGCAAAAAAGCATAAGGTAGTAAATTGTGTTTTGTGTTTGCAGGAGTACTATTAGACTCGGAGTAAAAACAACTAACTCACTGAAGAAGTTACGTATTAGGGTACCAGTTATCACAATATTTGTACCTATAGACTTAGCTTCTTCTTCACCGTTGTCGATGGGACATTAAACATTAATCTTCCTTCTTCATATCACTTTGAATAATCGCAAAGTACTCCTCTTCTTTTTGCAGCAGGTTCACCACGTCTTCATAGTATGTGCATTCTGAGAGAGACACTTCTGAGAGAACGACTTTAAAACTGCCTCTTATGAATTCATTGCATACTTTGTCTTTCAGTGTTACTGCTCCCGCCCGTCAGAACGTGTGATTTTCTGTTGTGTGGAGCTTCTGTTCGTGAGTCTGTTTTGATGGCCACACTTTACTACCATTCAGGTGCGCTGGTCTTACAGCTATTCTATAAATTTTACTAGCGGTTTCTACAGGGATTTTTGTGTCACATAGAAGCTCTGAAAACATACGCCAAGTGTTCGAATCAAATATTATTCTGTGCATTATGTCTGCTTCAGCTGATCTTTACGCATATTTGTACATTGCTACTTAATATGTGTGTCTCAGTAATCAGATAATAAAAACCGCAGGTTCGTAAGGCGCCCAAATTGCTAGTCGCCCAAACCAGACGGAGCCAGCGGCCGAGACTGTGGTTTTTTACTGTCGCGAAACGTAATAGTGTAAGCTAATCCTGTGGCTCAGTTCTGGCACTCGTTGAGCAAACGCCTGCTGTAAGGGGACCCGCACAGCAGGTTAAAAACGCGCGATCGCTGCAGCCAATAGAGGCGTAGTAAGAGCGTGACGTTACCCGCGAGTGATTGCGCGTTATTTTTTAGAGGGTTGCGGAGGATCATGTATTTTTACTCCGCAAGCCACCCAACGGTGTGTGGCGGAGGGCACTTTACGTGCCACTGTCATCACCTCCCTTTTCTGTTCCAGTCGCGTATGGTTCGCGGGAAGAACGACTGTCGGAAAGCCTCCGTGCGCGCTCGAATCTCTAATTTTACATTCGTGATCTCCTCGGGAGGTAGAAGTAGGGGGAAGCAATATATTCGATACCTCATCCAGAAACGCACCCTCTCGAAACCTGGACAGCAAGCTACACCGCGATGCACAGCGCCTCTCTTGCAGAGTCCGCCACTTGAGTTTGCTAAACATTTCCGTAACGCTATCACGGTTACCAAATAACCCTGTGACGAAACGCGCCGCTCTTCTTTGGATCTTCTCTATCTCCTCCGTCAAACCCGATCTGGTACGGATCCCACACTGATGAGCAATACTCAAGTATAGGTCGAACGAGTGTTTTGTAAGCCACCTCCTTTGTTGATGGACTACATTTTCTAAGGACTCTCCCAATGAATCTCAACCTGGCAGCCGCCTTACCAACAATTAATTTTATATGATCATTCCACTTCAAATCGTTTCGCATGCATACTCCCAGATACTTTACAGAAGTAACTGCTACCAGTGTTTGTTCCGCTATCATATAATCATACAATAAAGGATCCTCCTTTCTATGTATTCGCAATACATTACATTTGTCTGTGTTAAGGGTCAGTTGCCACTCCCTGTACCAAGTACCTCAATCCTCTGCAGATCGTCGTGCATTTCGCTACAATTTCCTAATGCTGCAACTTCTCCGTATACTACAGCATCATCCGCGAAAAGCCGCATGGAACTTCCGACACTATCTACTAAGTCATTTATATATATTGTGAAAACCAATGGTCCCATAACACTCCCGTGTGGCACGCCAGAGGTTACTTTAAAGTCTGTAGACGTTTCTCCATTGAGAACAACATGCTGTGTTCTGTTTGCTAAAAACTCTTCAATCCAGCCACACAGTTGGTCTGATATTCCGTAGGCTCTTACTTTGTTTATCAGGCGACAGTGCGCAACTGTATCGAACGCCTTCCGGAAGTCAAGGAAAACAGCATCTACCTGGGAGCCTGTATCTAATATTTTCTGGGTCTCATGAACAAATAAAGCGAGTTGGGTCTCACACGATCGCTGTTTCCGGAATCCATGTTGATTCCTACAGAGTAGATTCTCGGTTTCCAACAACGACATGATACGAGAGCAAAAGACATGTTCTAAAATTCTGCAACAGATCGACGTCAGAGATATCTGTCTGCACCGCTTGACAATGAATCAGCTATCTCAGACGAATAGCGAAATTCTGCATGACCCGCTGAAACGTCTGGACCGCGATGTGCACCTTGTACAGCTCAGAGCCAGAATGCGGTTCCCAAAGTGTTCCTCCACGACATCAAACCCTCCCAACTGCGATTGTGTCGGCGGGGTTAGGGATTTTCTCTGCCTCGTGATGACTGGGTGTTGTGTGCTGTCCTTAGGTTAGTTACGTTTAAGTAGTTCTTAGTTCTAGGGGACTGATAACCATAGATGTTAAGTCCCATAGTGCTCAGAGCCATTTGCGCCATTTTTGATTGTGTAGGGCTCCGTCTTCCATGAGCGACATCTGGTCGGAATCAGGGTCACTTTGGATAATGGGGATGAAATCATCTTCCAAAAGCTTCACGCACCGTTTGGTAGTCACTGTGCCGTCAAGGAATGTCGCACTGATTATTCCGTGATTTGACTTTGTTCACCAAACAGCCACCCGTTGGGGATGAAGAGGCTTCTAGATCGCGAAATGCGGATTCTCAGTCCCCCAAAGTGCCAATTTTGTTTATTGATGAATCCATCCAAATGAAAGTCGGCTTCGTCTCTAAACCAAACCAAACAAAACCAGCATACGCATACTAATTCCCATCGTACCCCGCGGCCAACCGTGCAGTTTGAACGTTCTAACGCAAACCGTTCAGTAATTGTCACTCTGTATCTGGTAAGAGTCCCAGATTGATGACTGTCATCCAAATATCGATCGAACGGAGGTTTTGCAAGCTATGTCTTTCGTGGATGAAGTACATTTCCTTGTTAGCCACCTATATTAAAATAGCATTCGCGCGTTTGGAACAATGGGGCGGTCGAATAAACTAATACCTGTACAGTTGACGTCATTTTGTAGCATGATGGAACACATTTTATGCTACATTATGACGTTGTCGGAGGACGAAAATCTATTCTGTAAAAAACAACATGGGCTCTACAGTCTTGCGAAACTTAGCTCCATGAGACTAGAGCTCCGTGGGCAACGGCACACATGTTGATACCGAGTTCCTCGACCGGAAGCCATTGGATACAGTTCTGCTTTGGCGTTTAGTGAACAAAGTACGAGATCGCCGTGTATCGCCAGAATGGAGTCTGAATTCAGGACTTCCTTGCACATAGAACTCAACACGTTGTTCTTAATGGATCGATGTAGACGCGTAAAAGTACATTGGTGGAATTATTTATTGCATCACCTTCTATAATCCAACACTATTGTTATAATCGTTGAGTATCTTAGGCAAATCGTCTTGATTTCCCACTGTTTCTATAGGAAGCAAATGTACACAATAATTTGTATCAATTTTATTCTGTTCTCTTGATTTATTTCTATAACATGAGTTGTTATTTGCATTTTAATACGAGGGTTGGAACTTAAATAGTGGCAACTATTTATTCACAACCGATACAAAAAGAATTACATGTTTCCACCTGTTACTGTCCTTCAGAGTAGTGACCAGCGTTGTGTAGAACCCGTTGCCAGCGATGTGGAAGGTACAGTATACCGTTAGCAGAGCCTGTTCTGTTGATGGTGCGAATGGAGCGGTCTAAAGTTATGGTGATTTTCGTGTATGACTGTGATGGTGTTATCCTAACGCATTACGTTCCTCCACGGCACCGTCAGTGCACAGTATTACTGTTCGTTTTTGGAGCATCACCTGCGACCAGCTTTGCGAAAGGAGCGGCGACACTTTCTGCGCAACCAACCCATCATTTTGCTAGGCAATGAGCGGGCGCATACAGCGCAAGCTGTGGCTGCTCTGTTCGGTCGGTGGGATTGGGAAGTACTGTACCATCCACCAAACTCCCCAGATTTGTCCTTGAAGGAACCACTTCGTGGCATTCGCTTCAGAACTGTTCCAGAGATTCGAGAGGCAGTAGACCGCTCCATTCGCACCATCAACAGAACAGGCTCTGCTAACGGTAGCCGGCTGCGGTGGTCTCGCGGTTCTAGGCGCGCAGTCCGAAACTGTGCGACTGCTAAGGTCGCAGGTTCGAATCCTGCCTCGGGCATGGATGTGTGTGATGTCCTTAGGTTAGTTAGGTTTAAGTAGTTCTAAGTTCTAGGGGACTGATGCCCACAGCAATTGAGTCCCATAGTGCTCAGAGCCATTTGAACCATTTTTTTTTTTTTTTTTTTTTTTTTTTTTTTTTTTTTTTTTTTTTTGCTAACGGTATACCATTCCACATTGCTGGCAACAGGCTCTACACAACGCTGGTGACTACTTTGAAGGACAGTAACATGTGCAAACATGTAACTCTTTTGTATCGGTTGTCACTATTTAAGTTCCAACTCTCCTACTTCCGTCGGGAATAGGGTGGAAGTGCATATGTCATCTGATCTGTTTTTTCTTCTGAACATAACGCAGATAGTTTTTAGTGTTTGTACATACACAGTTACTTCATCCGAATCCACTGTTATCATTTAATATTTGGTCGGTCTTCCAGGTAGGTGCCTTAATCGCCGTTTTGCATCGTGTAGGCATTGAGAGAATAAACTTTTCAATGCATTGGCCATTCGGTTCAAGAAACCATACACGAACGTTTCCCATAACCTTCCAACAGTTCTCAGCAGAATTGAGATCGGGGCTGTTTCCAGACCATTCTAAAATTTGAACTCCATTTTGTCCAAGGAATGTTATTGCCTCAAATGCAGAAACGAGTAACAATTAAGCTGGAAAATTATTTACTTCATGCTTGACAGAAACATTCATCACAGGACATACCTTGAAATCTCTGTGGCAAGGAAGAGAATCATTCTATAAAATTCAACTGGAAACATCTTTAAACTGGTCTCTTATTGTGATTTTAAGTTTCCTTTCAAGGATGCCGATGTATACATTTTCATCGACTGTGCCATTTATGAAGACCAGACGACCTATCCCTCGGGTAGAAATGTGTCCCTAGACAATCTGTCCTGCTGGATGTTTGAATGTTTGTGCTCTGCGACACACAAGCACTTTTCCATCGGTGACATGCAGATTAAATTTAGATTCATCTGAAAGATTGCTTTATTCCAAATCTCCGGCGTCCATGTCACATGAGCTATAGCCCATTTTATCCGCTGTCGTAGCACTGTTTATGTCAATAAGGCTTCTTTCTAGACAGGGCTGTTGCCAAGTGTTTTGCCACCCTAGGCGAGAACTGAAAAATGGCGCCTCCTCTTTTTTACTACAATTGGTCTCCCAGGCACCGCCGCCCCCCCCCCCCCCCCCTTCCTCCACCGCCACCAACAACCTACAACGACACAACATCGCAGATCTTCTGATGCATTGTTAACTTTTAAACCAAGGTTACCGGACGTCCTCACTTTCTGGGGAGATAAAGGCAACAAATGTACTCAGTTACTTATTTTTTTGTCCTCACTTTTTGAAATTTCCTCAAATCACTGAAAAAGGAAGACTGTGCTGAACATTTTAAACTAGAACTCAACTGAATATACCAAAGCAACCAAATTTGGCATCAATTACTTACCTTATTTAATTGCAAGAAAATGGACTAATAGAGATGTGGAATTATTTCCTGGTGTGAATGAATTTTGCCTTGAATTTAGAAATGCGCAATACCGATGGGAGACATCAGACTGTCATATATATAATCATACTATCATTGCGTTCGTTTTAACTGAAACATTTTTAGAATGAAGAATAAATCTCACCTTTTTCAGCATCCACTTTCTCGCGGTTACATAAATAAATGACGTCGTATTTGCACTTACTATTGACAGTCCAACAACTTTTAGTAGCCGTCTCGGTAGCGCAGCGGTCCAAGCGATTGGGTTCTGATTATTCGCTCAAGATGAGTCTGTGTTCGAATCCCAGTGAGGGATGAATGTTGTGTTTGTCTAAAGGCACTGGCTTTTTCCCTTCCCTGGAGCCAGTGACCCTAAATTGGGGACGGGCGACTGCTTATAGCCCGTTGAGTTGCCCACGTTGGTCGTTAAACCCTAAGTGAAAAATAAACTTTTTTAAGTAAATTTTTTTCATTAAACTGGGTTTTCAATCAAAATTACTGAACCTTCGTTTGTTACTCCTTATTTTCTCAATTTTTTCGCTGTTTAACTTGAAATTAATTTTTCTGCCCTTTGCCCCCCGGGCGGCCGCTTACTCTTCTCTAGTAGGAGACCTGTTTCTGGGTCGACGGACAGCAAGTCCAGCTTCGAGCAGTCTAACAGTTCTACTGGTTACAGAAAGGCCATTAATTTCTTGTCAGTTTCTTTCAGCCGAGGGTAGGCGACGGTCCAAGAGAGAAAGTCTTTTCAATAACTCACCTTGTTTGATAGTAAAAGCCATTTTTCTACCTCTTTCATTTTCGTGATTAAAATTCTATTTCTCCCTGCATTTTTTCAGTAACTTCGAAACTGTAGATAGATTAACAGGATATCTCTTGTGCTGAGACCAGCTGACGCATAAGTAAGTATAACAGCTTTCTTATTTGGCGTTAATTCCACAGACATGCCCATCTTTTCACTTCAGCGTGTCAACATGAAATTGCTGTATGAACACTGCTTTATTTTGACGACAACAGTGGCCCAAATAAACAGATACACGTCTGCATTCACCTTCTTCTTTCTTCTAGTAGACAAAGTGAACGGCTTCTCTGGCACCAAAGTACCATAGTGAACCTTAGCTAGTAGACCTTTACTCTAGGCTATTCTCCGTGTCTTCCAAGCCAAGATGTTTGCATCAGGGGAAGCTTCAAGGCCACCATAGTCAGCATAGTTCCCGTATACTACAGCCAAGATGAGCCGTGTACTGCCTCCACACGCAGCAGAAACATCACAAGTGAACTGCATTCGTAGTCCACAAAAAACATTCGGACCAACCATAAGCTGCTGCGTATTGAATTGGCCAGCCAAGTCAATCTGTATTGCTCTCAATGACTCGTACTCAGGAACACTGCGCCGCCAGCGGCGAGGATGCCCACGTCGCAGAGTTGAATATTGTTGGAAAAAATGTGATAGGTAGTGAAACAATAAAGGCAAGAATATGTAACCGAGGATTTAACTACAATGGACTAGTATAATCTGAAGCACACAGCCGCCAGTGACAAAATAATGAAGTAATAATTGGTGATGCAGTAAATAATTCCTTTCTTCTTCTACTGGTTGCTATCCGTTTCGGATGTTGGTAACCGTCTTGGCAGTGCTTTTCCTGTCACTGGCATTTCTAAATAGCTTTGTAGATGTTTTAGAGGTCCACGTTCTAATGTTCTTAAGAGATGATGTTCTTCTCCGGCCAACGCTTCTCTTCCCTGGTATTTTTCCTTGCAGGATGGTCTGGACGAGATGGTATCTGTTGTAGTTCCGCATGATACGTCCTAGGTACTGGATCGTTCTTGCTTTCACGATGGCCAGTACTTCTTTCTCTGTCTTCATTCATCGTAGAACCTCGACATTTGTGACATGTGCTGCCCACGGTATTCTTAACATTCTCCTGTACAAACGCATCTCAAAAACCTCCAGCCGCTTACCCAACGATTCTGTCAGCGTCCATGTTTCAACGCCATAGAAGAGGCGGGAAAATACGTAGCAGCGTAGAAGTCGGATCTTCGTTGTCATTGCTTAGCCATGAGTCTTGAAAAGGTTACTCATGTTATTGAAGAGAGCCCTGGCTTTTCCAATTCGAGCTCTCACGTCATCAGAAAGATCCCACTGGTCATTTATTGTAGTGCCAAGGTATGTGTATTTATGTACGTGCTGTATGTGATTTTGGCTTATCTTAATGCAGGGACTCTGTTTTTATTGATTATCACTGTTTCTGTTTCTTGAGGGTTGACATCTAGACCGTACAAGGTACCCCGAGGGTAGGTTATGGACTCACGTGGCACCCCACTGTGCGTGCACAGATGATTCGTTAAGCCTTTACAGGTGGTACAGCGTAACCTGCTGATCTGTGCACGCGCTGCCTCTGCGTGAGCATAAAGCTGTAGCGATCAGCGAGACATTTGCGTTTCAAGCAGACATCGTACGTAAACATGGGTAAGTATAAGGACGTGACAGAGTTGCAAAAAGGTGCAAACGTCGCCGCGTCCATGGCCATACCGCGGACTATTAAAAGTGTCAACCAAAAATGATGTAACAGACGTGTCCACGAAGCACGACGTCAGAATTGTGGTCGGAAAGAGATCCTAACTAACAGCTACCGGAGACGCGGTCACAGCTTGTGAATCCTAGTTGCTTCCAAATTCGACTGGAATTGGTGCAGGCAGTGAAAGAAGGTCCGTCCCAACTTGTTAGCGAGAGAACATTGCGTCGGTAACTGCACGCAGTTATCGTTTGGAGTTAGTCACTGTGCAAAGGCCATTGTTCGCACAGGCAGATATAGACCACAACAGAAAAGTTCATCGTAAAACACCGACATCAACATCCCTGCAATTGGGTGAAACTGCGCGACCAAATCCTCAGTGATGGGTGTAACTATGATGCGACATACGTAGGGGTGCCACCCGTCCCGATATTTGGGGACCGTCACCCTTGTGGACCTTCTTGTGTCGACTCCCCGACAAGGCCCAATTTTATCCCAATTTTGCAAAATACTGTTACGAGCTTGGCTCAAGTTCTGAAGTAACGCCATCTGTTAGCGCAACATGTAAATGCAACCTCAGTTTTATGTCAACAAGTTTATGTTGACAAGGTCTTCTCACAGATGGCGTTGCATGTTGCGTGTCCTGTATAGACGAAGCAAGCACCTTCTAGATCCAGCGCCATCATTCCAGAAAATACCAGACTTCTCCAGTAATACGGGGCTGGAACTATTTAAGCAGCACCACGTGAAAGAATCGCCTAGTTCCTGGAGGTGTTCTGCTTATTCGTTGATGTCAATAACCTGACTTTTTTATCTCACTCAGAAACTAAATGGCTTTCGTTAATGCCCGCAGTTGAGAGAATTCTTAAGGTTTGGATTCCATTACAACAGTTTTTTGATGCCCTAGACAGGTCGCCTAAAATAATATCAGATTTTTTTCAGTTAGTCCTATCGGTGAAACTTCTTGTTTCTGCAGTCAGTCTTGGCTCTGTTTGAAAAAATATATAAAAAGCGTAGAGAAGAATAAAGTCTGGATAATTGAAATAAGAAATGTATTAATGGACACGCAAATATGTCTGAATGGAATGAAAGGAAGACTGCCAGTTTGAGTGGCATGCAAACAAAGATGAATTTGAACAATGTAAAGAATGAAACCCTAAGCAAGAAATAATTAATTTGATTTCGAAACTTGAGGAAGAGACAATGGCTTTCTATACCATAACACATGATTTCTTAGAGAAATGGGCTATGTCTTTTTATAAATATCGAGTATTTGATTGGATTACGCTATCTGAAACCACAGAATGGGTGATGAACGGAAACACTATTGCCGGCCGGTGTGGCGGAGCGGTTATAGGCGCTTCAGTCTGGAACCGCGCAACTGCTACGGTCGCAGGTTCGAATCCTGCCTCGGGCATGGATGTGTGTGATGTCCTTAGGTTAGTTAGGTTTAAGTAGTTCTAAGTTCTAGGGGACTGATGACCTCAGATGTTAAGTTCCATAGTGCTCAGATCCATTTGAACCATTTTTGAAACACTATTATATATGATATGAAGATTTCAGGCACAATTGTTTTCAGGAATATATGCATCTAAATGGTTCAAATGGCTCTGAGCACTATGGGACTTAGCATCTGAGGTCATCAGTCCCCTAGAACTTAGAACTACTTAAACCTAACTAACCTAAGGACATCACACACATCCACGCCCGAGGCAGGATTCGAACCTGCGACCGGAGCGGTCGTGCGGATCCAGACAAGCGCCTAGAACCGCTCGGTCAAACCGGCTGGCTATATATGCATCTGAAGAGCTTTTTAAAAACTAAGCGTGACTCGGAAGAATGGAAATCTAAACACTCCATGGAAGAAAGGTTGATTTACTTTCTTAAGGAAACCGAAAATCAGAACGCAAATGCCAACTGCTACAATTATGTATGTTTTCTGTTCCCACACAGATCGTCACTGGGGGAAGAGTATTTTCGCAGATGTCGGTGCAGTGAACTGGTGAAGGAAATCAAATGCTACCAGGAACTGTGCAATCAATCTTACAGTGCCACTTTAAGTGCAAGCCAACTTGCATGGAGTGTTATAAAAACATAAAAGAGAAAAAAGACGTGCTGAAAAAGGATAAAACTTCAGAAAGATATGCTGTACCAAATATTTCGCCGCAACAAATTGCGTGTAATTGTGTTCTAAATAAAAAGTAATCATGTTAAATAAAGTTTTTACTTCATTTCTACACCCCCATCTCAGAGTGTCCCGACGAGGTCCCAGCTAGATATGACAACCCTAGACATATCGCACCACCGTGTGGGCTCACTTCTTAACCGAATCCAGGCGGTTATCAAGTCCAGGGGCGGAATGACACGGTATTGAAGTATGTTGTAATGATTTCTTTTAAGGGTGACTAATTTTTTGTGCATTGAGCTTATTCACAATATATGTAAATGAACCAGTATACAACTCCGCAAGCTTAGTGAGCCTGTTCAAGAACAATGGTGTTATCTGCAGGAAGGCTGCAGCGCCAGAATAATGGCGAAATGCAGAAAGTAGATACCTTAAAATACCCTGGGGTAACTACTCGCAGCGGCCAGAAGTGGAATGACCACGTAAAACAAATTAAAGTTGATACCAGAATTGGGTAGGACAATTTTTTTTTAATTATTTGTATTGGGGGGGGGGGGATCATCAGTCTGGTTTGATGCGGCCCACCACGAATTCCTCTTCATGTTGCAAGTGATACTCTAACATACTCCTCTGTTATTTGCTGGATTTATTCCAATCTCTGTCTTCCTCTACAGTTTTTGCCTTCTACAGCTCCCTCCAACACCATGGAAGTAAATAATAATGTCGTGTGACTAGGGCCTCCCGTTCGGTAGACCGTTCCTGGTGCAACTCTTTCGATTTGACGCCACTTTCGGCGACTTGCGCTTCGATGGGGATGAAATGATGATGATTAGGACAACACAACACCCAATCCTGAACGGAGAAAATCTCCGACCCAGCCGGGAATCGAACCCGGGCCCTTAGGATTGACAGTCTGCCGCGCTGACCACTCAGCTACCAGGAGCTGACACCATGGAAGTCATTCGCTCATATCTTAACAGATGTCCTATCATCCTGTCCCTTCTCCGTATCAGTGATTTCCACATAGTCCTTTCCTCTCCGATTCTGCACAGAACCTCCTCATTCTTTATCTTATCAGTCCATCTAATTTTCAACAATCGTCTGTAGCACCACATCTCAAATGCTTCGATTCTCTTGTGCTCCGGTTTTCCCACAGTCCATGTTTCATTACCATACAATGCTGTACACCAGACATACATTCTCAGAAATTTCTTCCTCAAATTGAGGCCGATATTTGATATTAGTAGACTACTCTTGGCCATGAATGCCGTTTGTGCCATTGCTAGTTTGCTTTTGATGTCCTCCTTGCTCCGTCCATCACTCGTTAGTTTACTGCCTAGGCAGTAGAATTCCTTAACTACATCTACTTCGTGACCTTGGATACTGACTATAAGTTTCTCCCTGTTCTAATTTCTACTGTTTCTCATTACCTTTGTTTTTCTTCAATTTACTCTCAGTCCATACTCTTTACTCATTAGACTTTTCATTCCATTTAGCAAATCACGGAATTCTTCTTCACTTTCCCTCAGGATAGCAATGTCATCAGCGAATCGTATCATTGATACTCTTTCACCTTGAATTTTAATTCCACTCCTGAACCTTTCTTTTATTTCCATCACTGCTTCCTCGATGTACAGATTGAGCAATAGGGGCGAAAGACTACATCCTTGTCTTAACACCCTTTTTAATACGAGCACTTCATTCTTGGTGGTCCACTCTTATTATTCTCTCTTGGCTGTTGTACATACAGTAAAAACTCGATTAACCGTCACTCTTTAAACCGTCAATTTCTGTTAACCGTCACTGCTGTAACAGCATAATAATACTGTAATAACAGAATGCTCTAAGGTGCAGTGACGCGTTCGCTTTGTTTATTTACTCTGTTTTAGTGGGAAGTGAATGTACCCGCCCGCCGTAGAATGGTACATAAAATATGACCTTCAGTTGATGTGCTAACACATCTCCAACTTTTCTTGTCTTTGTCTCACTTGTGAGTCAACAATCACCACTGAATCGGTTTCCAGTTGTGGCCAGAAAACTGTAATTGTCGCAGTGCACCTAGCGGGCTGTGCCGTGTTATGTGTTTTCCACTTGAATAAGCTTTATTGACTAATATTTTACACTACCGTATTTAGTGCAGGTGTGTGTGATACAGTGACTTGATAAAATGTCTGAAAAACGTAAACGTGTTGTTTTAGGACTTAATCAAAAACTTGAAATTCTAAAACTCTTAAGAAAGGGCGAAACTGCGACAAGTGTAGCGCTGATTTATGGTCTTAGAAGAACAACAGTTAACGATATAAAACGTGTTGCTGATAAAATAGAACATGTGTCAACAATGCAGAGCATGGATGGAAATGTGCGAACAAGAAAGACAATGAAACCTGCAAAATATGATGAATTGGACACTGCAATGTACCGATGGTTTATGCAAGCAAGAAGTCAGGGGATTCCACTTTCAGAGCCTATAATAATGGCCAAGGCTGTTGAAATGAACAACAAACATGACGTATTTTGCAACTTTTGTAGCTACTGTACAGATGTTTTTATCATGTAATAAATAGTTTTATTTACTATTACTGTCGTGTTTAATTTGTTTTCGCTCCGAAATATTATTATATTACTGTGAGAGTGATATGTGTGTATACATAAAATAATTGATTGAGGTTATGTTTTGGAGGAATACAGTGTTTCTGTTATCCGTCTATTCGCTCAACCGTCACGACCACGGCCCGAAGATGACGGTTAATCGAGTTTCCACTGTACTGTATATGACCCGTCTCTCCTTATAGCTTGCCCTTATTTTTCTCAGAATTTCGAACATCTTGCATCATTTTATATTGTCGAACGCTTTTTTCTAGATCGACAAATTCCATGAACGTTTCTTGATTTTTCTTTAGTCTTGCTTCCATTATTAGCCGCAACGTCAGAATTCCTTCTCTCGTGCGTTCACCTTTTCTAAATACAAACTGATCGTCATCTAGCGCACCCTCAATTTTCTTTTCCATTCTTCTGTATAGCATTCTTGTCAGCAACTTGGATGCATGAGCTGTTAAGCTGATTGTGCGATAATTCTCGCATTTGTCAGCTCTTGCCGTCTTCGGAATTGTGTGGATGATGTTTTTCCGAAAGTAAGATTACGTCGCCAGACTCGTACATTCTACACAACAATGTGATTAGTCGTTTTGTTGCCACTCCTCCCAACTATTTTAGAAATTCTGATGGAATATTATCAATCCCTTCTGCTTTATTTGATCTTAAAAAGCTCCTCCAAAGCTCTCTTAAATTCTGATTCTAATATCGGGTCACCTATCTCTTCTAAATCGACTACTGTTTCTTCTTCTGTCACGTCAGACAAAACTTTCTCCTCACAGTAGCTTTCAATGTGTTCTTGCCACCTATCCGCTCTCTTGTCTGCATTTAACAGTGGAATTCCCGTTGCACTCTTAATTTTATCACCCTTGATTTTAATGTCACCAAAAGTTGTTTTTTCTTTCCTCTATGCTGAGTCATTCCTTCCGGCGATCATTTCTTTTTCGATTTCTTCACATTTTTCCCTGCAGCCATATCGTCTTAGCTTCCCTGCACTTCCTGTTTATTTCATTCCTCAGCGACTTGTATTTCTGTATTCCTGAGTCTCCCAGAACATTTTTGTACTTCCTCCTTTTGTAAGTAGGCTGTTTAGGTTTTCTTATTGGTAACGCCACATAGCGCTCTGTATGAAAAATCACTGGCTGTGCTGTGTGCAGTCTGTGGCTGGTTTGCATTGTTGTCTGCCTTTGTAGTGTTGGGCAGCGGCAGCTGGATGTTAACAGCGCGTAGCGTTGCGCAGTTGGAGGTGAGCCGCCAGCAGTGGTGGACGTGGGGAGAGAGATGGCGGAGTTTTGAAATTTGTAAGAATTGGTGTCATGAAGTGATATATATATTATGACTACTAAGGTAAATACATTGTTTGTTCTCTATTAAAATCTTTCATTTGCTAACTATACCTATCAGTAGTTAGTGCCTTCCGTAGTTTGAATCTTTTATTTAGCTGGCAGTAGTGGCGCTCGCTGTATTGCAGTAGCTTGAGTAACGAAGATTTTTGTGAGGTAGGTGATTTGTGAAAGGTATAGGTTAATGTTAGTCAGGGCCATTTTTTCGTAGGGATTTTTGGAAGTCAGATTGCGTTGCGCTAAAAATATTGTGTGTCAGTTTAAGCGCAATCGTGTATATATAAAGGGGACGTTTCACTTTCATCGATCAATTTAAGTATTTCTTCTATTACCCATAGTTTCTTCGCAGTTATCTTCTTTGTACTTATGTTTTCCTACCCAACTTCTGTTATCGCCCTTTTTAGGGATGTCCATTCCTCTTTCTCTGTATTGCCTACTGAGCTATTCCTTGTTGCTGTATCTATAGCCCTAGAGAACTTCAAACGTATCTCGTCATTCCTTAGTACTTCCGTGTCCCACTTCTTTGCTTATTGATTGTTCCTGACTAATGTCTTAAACTTCAGCCTACTATTCATCACTACTGTATTGTGATCTGAGTCTGCATCTGCTCCTAGGTACGCCTTACAACCCAATATCTGATTTCGTAATCTCTGTCTGACAGTGATGTAATCCAACTGAAATCATCCCGTATCACCCGGCCTTTTCCAAGTGTACGTCCTCCTCTTGTGATTCCTGAACAGAGTATTCGCTGTTACTAGCTGAAACTTGTTACAGAACTCAATTAATCTTTCTCCTCTCTCATACCTTGTCCCAAGCCCATATTCTCCCGCAACCTTTTCTTCTACTTCTACCTCCACAACTGCATTCCAGTCCCCCATGGCTATTAGATTTTCATCTCCCTTTACATACTGTGTTACCCTTTCAATATCCTCATATACTTTCTCTCTCTCTTCGTCTTCAGCTTGAGACGCCTGCATGTATATCTGAACTATCATTCTCGATGTTGGTTTGCTGTCGATTCTGATAAGAATAACCCAGTCACTGAACTGTTCACAGTAACACACCCTCTGCCCTACCTTCCTATTCATAGCGAATCCTACTCCCTTTGCTGCTGTTGATATTATCCTATACTCATCTGAGCAGAAATCCGTGTCGTCTTTCCACTTCACTTCACTGACCCCCTACTATATCTAGATTGAGCCTTTGCATTTCCCTTTTCAGATTTTCTAGGTTTCCTACCACGTTCAAGCTGACATTCCACGCCCCACCTCGCAGAATGTTATTATTTCGTTGATTATTCAATCTTTTTCTCGTGGTAGCCTTCCGCCTGGCAGTCCTCTACCGGAGATCCGGATGGGGGACTAATCTGGGATCTTTTGCTGAAGGAGAGATCATCATGACACTTCTCAATTACAGGCCACATGTCCTGTGGATACACGTTATGTGTCTCTAATGTAGTGGGTTCCATTGTTTTCTGCAACCTCTTGCCGTTGATCTTTGCTGATTCTTTCGCCTTTCGGGCCACCCCTTGGACAAGAGTGTGCCCTGAACCTCTGTCCGCTTCTGCGCCCTCTTTGGCAAGGCCGTTGGCAGAATAGGGGTGACTTCTTATGCCGGAAGTCTTCGGCCGCCAATGCTGTTTAATCAAAATTTAAGTAGTGGCGGGATTCGAATCCGGAACCGAAGACGTTTTGATTATGAATAAAAGGCGCTACCCCAAGACCACAACCTTAAGGAAATATAATCGACCGATTTTTGAGTTTTGCCCATGAGTGTGAGACCTAGCAAATTGGATTAGTACAAGAGATTGCGGAGATGCTGAACAGAGAAGCTCGTTACCTTACAGGATCTAATAGCCATCGCGTTACGAATGTGCTCATCAAACTGCAGTGACAGTCTTTGCAAGACAGGCGTAGCGAATCACGGAGAAATACCAAGAGCGTATGTTCCGGGAAGAGTAGACAACAAATTACTTCGTCTTGCATACGTTATACCAAACGTTAGTATGGATGTTGATCGGTCTCTTTGGTTTCGTGATGTACTCGAGTTGTGTATTTCTCAGGCTATTGATGGCAACACCGTGTGGTGCAGTCGAGTCCGAGAACCACCGAAAACGTTGAGACAGCCATCCTTGATGACCGCTCAAGACAAGCCCGCATCTCACGGTTTTAGATCGCAGCTGGATCCAAGGCACGCTCATTTCTCTCGATGACGTCCCAGATATGTTCAACAGCACTGAGGTCAAGAACCCTCATGTCCGTGGACGTGTTCCTGAAAAGGTGGAGTGCTGCGTTATCGTGTTGAACGTACGGTTGACCTGTGGAGTGCTGTAGTCAGACACACAAGTTTGAGCTTTAGGTTTCTGTATCTTTCAGCGATAAAATACTCAAGTTCGGCAAGACATTGTTCCTGACTTTACCTAATAGAGCTAGGATTCTACAACTTGCCATCCTGACGTAACTTTTTGCTCAGAAAACGGAAATAACAAATGAAGACCAGAAAGTAATGCATATGGACCAATATCTCAACAAAAGAGCTGAAAAATTTTGGCTTGAGAAAATTTTTCCTTGTTATAACAAGGACTAAAATGCGACTAATAGGCCCTGGAAACATGATTGACAGCGCGTGGTCAATTTGCCTGACAGAAAATTGGTGAATTATGAACTTTCCAGAGGCCTGTGAAGAAACGAGAATGTCAAGAGCTCAGGCGGAAAATCAGTTCTGAGTAAAGAAAGGAAAGCTGAAAGAGGGAGGGAACACATATTGGGTCTGTACAAGGGAGATGTACTTTAGGGCAGTGTTACAGAAATGGAAGCGAATGTAGGTGACGATGAGGTGGGAGATATGATACTGCAAGAAGAATTTGACAACACTGAAAGACCTAAGTCGAAACGAGATCCCGGGAGTAAAAACATTACGTTAGAACTACTGATAACCTGAGAGAGCCACCCGTGACGAAATTATTCCGCCGGTCGCTGTGGCCGAGCCGTTGTAGTGGTATCAGTCTGGAACCGCGCGACCGCTACGGTCGAAGGTTCGAATCCTGCCTCAGGTATGGATGTTTGTGATGTCCTTAGGTTAGTTAGGTTTAAGTAGTTCCAAGTTGAAGGGGACTGATGATCTCGGAAGTTAAGTCCCATAGTGCTCAGAGCCATTTGAACCATTTTTGAAATTCTTCCGTCTCGTGAGAACGATGTGTAAGACAGTCGAAATATCCTGAGATTTCAAAAAGAATATTGAAGTTTAAATTCCGAAGAAAGCAAGTGCTGCCAGGTGTTAATATTACCGAACTATTAGTTTAGTAAGTCATGGTTACAAAATACTAACACAAATTCTTTACAGAAGAATGAGAGAACTGGTAGACTTAGGGGAAGATGAATTTGCGTTCTAGAGAAATATAGGAGAACACGGGGCAATACTGGCCCAACGATTTCGGAAAAGAAAGACAAACCAACGTTCATAGCATTTGTAGACTTCGAGAAAGCTTTTGATAATGTAGACTGGAATACTCACTTCGGAGTTGTGAGAGTAGCAGGGGTAAAATACAAGGAGCGAAAAGCTATTTACAACTAGTACAGAAACCAAACGGCAAGGCATGAAAGGGAAGCAGTGGTTGAAAAGGGAGTGAGACAGGTTGCAGCCCATCCCGGCTGATATTCAATCTGTACAATGAGGAAGCCGTAAAAGAAACCGAACCACAATTTGGAACAGGAATTGAGGTCCAGGGAAAAGAAATAAAAACTTTGAGGTTTGCCAATGACATTGTAATTCTGTCAGAGACAGCAACGGACTTGGAAGAGCAGGAGGATATGAGATGAACGTCAACAGAAGCAGAACAAGGATAAGGAAATGTAGTTGAATTATATCAGGTGATGCTGAGGGAACTAGATTAGGAAACGAGACTCTTAAGATAGCACAAAAATTTTTGTATTTTGGCAGCAAAATAACTGATTATGGCCGAAGTAGAGAGGATATAAAATGTAGACTGGCAGTGACAAGAAAAGCGTTCCTGAAGAAGAAAAATCTGTTAACATCAAGTACAGTTTTAAGTGTCAGCAACTCTTTTCTGAAAGTATTTAGAGTGTAGCCATGAATGGAAGTGAAAAATGGACGATAAACAGTTTAGACAAGAAGAGAACAGAAGCTTTTGAAATGTGGGTCCAACAGAATGCTGAAAACTATGAAATTTCCTGGCAAATTAAAACTGTGTGCAGGACCGAGACTCGAACTCGGGACCTTTGCCTTTCACGGGCCAGTGCTCTACCAACTGAGCTACCCAAGCACGACTCACGCCCCTCCTCACAGCTTTAATTCCGCCAGTACCTCGTCTCCTATCTTCCAAACTTCACAGAAGCACTCCTGCATACCTTGCAGAACTAGCAGTCCTGGAAGAAAGAATATTGCGGAGACATGGTGTAGCCACAGCCTGGGGGGTTGTTTCCAGAATGAGATTGACTCTGCAGCAGAGTGTGTGTGCTGATATGAAACTTCCTGGCAGATTAAAACTGTGTGCCGTACCGTGCTCAGTTGGTAGGGCACTTACCCGGGAAAGGCAAAGGTCCCGAGTTCGAGTCTCGGTCCGCACACAGTTTTAATCTGCCAGGAAGTTTCATATCAGCGCACACTCCGCTGCAGGGTGAAAATCTCATTCTGCTGAGAACTAGATGGGTAGTTCGTTTAACTAGTGAGAAAGTACTGAACAGAAGTGGGGGGGGGGGGGGAGAAAAGAAATTTGTGGCACAACCTGACTAGAAAAAGGGATAGGTTGACAAGAGACGTTCTGGGGCATCAGTAGATTATGAACCGTAAGAGAGAGACCAATCGATGAATACTGCAAGCAG
Organism: Schistocerca gregaria; assembly: GCF_023897955.1. Lineage (NCBI taxonomy): Eukaryota > Metazoa > Arthropoda > Insecta > Orthoptera > Acrididae > Schistocerca > Schistocerca gregaria. The sequence goes on along the minus strand of NC_064927.1, from coordinate 490,238,221 downwards.
TTTCAGAAGGATGTAGGTTGCAGTAGTTCCTCCGAGGTGAAGATGATGATGTTTGGTTTGTGGGGCGCTGAGCTGCGCGGTCATCAGCGCCAGTACAAAGTCCCAATTTTTACACAGTCCAATTTTTACCCAATCCAATCTAGCCACTATGATGAAAATGATCGTATGGCGTTTATTGGCCGCGATATCCCCTTCAGGGTACGGCCGCCGTATTGCGAGTCTTTAGTTGACGCTGCGTCGAAAATGGCTCTGAGCACTATGCGAGTTAACATCTGAGGTCATCAGTCGCCTAGAACTTAGAACTAATTAAACCGAACTAACCTAAGGACATCACACACATCCATGCCCGAGGCAGGATTCGAACCTGTGACCATAGCGGTCGCGAGGCTTCGACTGTAGCGCCTAGAACCGCACGGCCACTCCGACCGGCGAGCTGCTTCGAATTATGACGACGACGATGATGATGATGATGATGATGATAACACAAATACCCAGTCCCCGGGCAGATAAAATCTCCAACCCGGCCGGCAATCGAACCTGGGACCCCGTAATCCAGAAACACAACGCTAGCCACTAGACCACGAGCTGCTGACTCGGAGATGGTGAGGCTTGCACAGGATAGAGTAGCATGGAGTGCTGCGTCAAACCTGTTTTCGAAGTGAAGACTACAACAAAAATAACAGCAGGAGCAGCAGCAGATCTTACGCACAAATGTGTTCCCCATGTTACCTTTCATTCCAAGTGTGTAGAACTGTAAGAGCGTCGACAGTGTAAGCTCGTGGGTGGCGGAAGCAGCAGTTGTCGCTACAGTCAGTATGTATTGTGACGCTGCCTTCGATCGGCCAGGGCGCACGCCGGTACACTCACTTAGGTGGCCTCTGAGTGACGGCGGCGGTGAGGGGTTGCGGCGGCTAAAGCTGGTGCAGGCGCCGTGCGCTCGCGCCACCTAACCTAACCTAACTAAACCTGCGCACGGCGGTGGCGCTCGCCGCGCCGTTATACTGGGTCAGTAGCGACCGGCAGGACGGGGGGGAACGGTAGCGTAGCACAGGGCGGTGAAAACACGCCACGCCACGCCGCGGCAGTTGGCCGCGATGCAGCGAATCAAACGGTTTGTGCTCGCGCAGCAGAGCAGCGAGGACGAGGCGTGGCATCTGCCCGAGATGCACGGGCTCACGTGAGTACCCCGTCTGCGTTCTGCAGGCAGCTCTGTGTAGTTTCTGCGGAAAACAGTTACTTCGCTACGTGCAGAGGTCTCGGAAATCTCTGAGATAACGTCGTATTTTTGCAGCGTCGCTCTGAACGGGCTTCGCTCTGTCTTGTGAGATCGGCTGTGGTGCAGTGAAGTGCTTCGCAGTCGACGCAAAGTGGCCAAGGGCGCGAGAGTTTGCAAGAGCTTCTGCTTCGCCAGCGATGTTTACGTGACCGGCACGCCGCGTGAGGGAAAGTTATACGTGCATCCGTCCCGTAATAGTGGCGTAGCTTGCCCGCTCACACGAGCCCGAAACAGGACGTATTACTGCAGGCAAAGTCGGTGACTTAACCGTTACTCGTGAAAAATCCGTCACTTACACGGAAAATGCCGTCACATTGTTTGTGAGCTTGTGTGAACACATCTTAATATTTTTGTTTTCGTTTTCGAGAGTGAAAACAAACCACCTGCCGCTTGGTGACTTCGGCTGAGCTCTTTCATCTCGTGAAATTTTCTCTGGACAATTGATTGATCCTTAGTGGCAGATAAGTTCAAGGTTTTAAATTTTTTTAGGTAGCATTAGATTGAAAGCGTTTTTTGTGAAATGTCACATTCAAACTGTTACGCGGAAGCTAAGGGTTACTGTCTTCGCAATCAGAATAATGTTCTCTGTTCACGACACTGAAACGTAAACGTTTATTTTCACTGTGTTCTGTTCTGAAGGATATTTTGGGGTAACTCCTCATTTGGAATTGATATTTTGAGCATACTGAACGGCCATTAGACTGATCTGTGGAATCAGCTCAAACACTTCCGTTCATGTTCATGTATTCCCTCGTGGTATTTCTGATAAATAAAAACTCTTAGATATAGAAATTATTTACACCGAAATAAAACATCAACCGTTGTACAGAAAGGTGTGCAGTGTTCGGCGGATTTTATTTTCAGTGGGCTTCCTACAGAAGTGAGAGTCAAATTGAACGTACTGCTTTTATTCTACATAGGAAGGTTTAGCAGCAATTGAGGAATGTTGTCTGTAATACACCTCTGAAGTATAGAAGTATGGTGTAGCTCATACGATCCGATGGTGCGGGAGACTGTAAATCAGCTTTCAAAACATTTTCCTTTTGTCCTCTGGTGCTTCTGTCGTACAGATCTACTTGGCCTCAGAGAAATCGTATTTTGTCATTTTCATTTTTGGAAGTGTGTAAACAACACTGCCACTTGTGCTTTTTTTACCTTGTTAACCTTCCATAATTGGCTAGGGCAATGTCTGCAGCTTAGGTAAGGTGGTTTACGGTAGCATCTTTCTGGACACGTCGTCATCGAATGATTGTTGCCCTTGTAACTGTCTGTATAACAGTAGAAAGTTTTTTATTGTGACTATATTTTACGTATACACACATTCTTTTTATGGTGAGGTGATACCCGCGATAGGGTGCGTTTTTTTTTTTTTTTTTTTTTAAGGATAGATATAGAACATTATATCTTAATGATCAAAGCTTTATGACACGAAAATCCTTCTCGACACGGGCGTCTACATTTATTCACATGCGACATTCGTATACTCCAGAGAATTCAAAGAGCACCAACGTCATTGCTAGTCAATCCCTTCCCTGCTCCACCCGTAAAAGGAACTAGGGAAAAACTGCTATCTATACGACTTCGTACGAGCTCTAATTACTCCTATCTTGGCTTTATGGTACGCGATATGTACGTTGCGGCAGTAAAATCTTACTTCAGTCAGCAGCAAATGCCGATTCTCCAAATTTTCCCAGTAGCGATTATCGAAAAGAACGTTTTCTTCTCTTCAGGGATTCCCGCCTGAGTTCACGAAGCGTTTCCGCAGTGCTCAGATGTAGATCGAACCTGCATGCAATAAATGCAGCAGCACACCTCTGAATAGCTTCCGTGTCTTCCTTTAACCCGACCTGGCGGGTCTCCCAAACACTCGAGCCGCACTCACGAATGAAGGGAACCGTGTTCTGTACGCGTCACCATTATAGTCTTGCCTGGTTAGCTCAGTCGGAACGAGCATTTCCTCTTCCGGATTCGAGTTTGTCTGCCACACATTTGTAATCTGTAAGAAAGTTTCAATACTCAAGCTCTTTCCTCCTCTACCGCACACATTGGACAGCAAAATCAAAGAATGTGTTTACATGAATGAAAGTTCCTAACCTTCCAGAAAAGAAGACATCTACATCTACGTGATTAATCTGCAATTCACAGTAAAGTGCCTGGCAGAGGGTTCAATGAACCACCTTCAAGCTGTCTCTCTACCGTTCCACTCTCTAAAGGCACGCGGGACAACGAGCACTTAATTTTTTCTGAGCGAGCCCTGATTTCTCTTATTTTATCGTGATGATCATTTCTCCCTATGTAGGTGGGTGCCAACAGAATGTTTTCGCAATCTGAGGACAAAACTGGTGACTGAAATTTCATGAGAAGATCCCGTCGCAAAGAAAAACGCCTTTGTTTTAATGATTGCCACTTCAATTCACGTCTGTCTGTGACACTATCTCCCCTATTTCGCGATAATAAAAAGCGAGCTGCCCTTATTTCTACTTTCTCGATGTCATCCGTCAGTCCCACCTGATGCAGATCGCACAGTGCACAGCAATTCCCCAGAATAGGGCGGACAAGCGCGATGGAAGCAGTCTTTTTAATAGACCTGTTGCACTTTCTGATGAATCGCAGTCTTTGGTTTGCTCTACCCAGAACACTATATATGTGATCGTTCCAATTTAGGTTATTTGTAATTGTAATCCGTAAGAATTTAGTTGAATTTACAGCCTTCAGATTTGTGTGGCTTATCGCGTAATCGAAATTTAGCGGCTTTCTTTTAGTACTCATGTGAAAAATTCACACTTTTCTTTATTCAGGGTCAATTTCCACTTTTCGCACCATACAGATATCTTATCTAAATCGTCTTGTAATTCGTTTTGGTCATCTGATGACTTTACAAGACGGTAAATGACAGCATCATCTGCAAACAATCTAAGACGGCTACTCAGATTGTCTCCTATGTCGTTAATATAGATTAGGAACCATAGAGGGCCTATAACACTTCCTTGGAGAACACCAGATATTACTTCTGTTTTACTCTGACTTTCCGTTTATTACTGCGAACTGTGACCTTTCTGACGGTAAATCACGAATCCCGTCACACAAATGAGGCTATATTCCATAGGCACGCAGTTTGGCTAGAAGATGCTTGTGAGAAACGGTATTGAAAGCCTTCTGAAAATCTAAAAATATGGAATCAATTTGATATCCCCTGTCGATAGCACTCACTATTTCATGAGTATAAAGAGCTACTTGTGTTTCACAAGAACGATATTTTCTGAATCAGTGCTGACTGTGTCAATAAATCGTTTTCGTCGAGGTACTTAATAATGTTCGAATACAGTATATCCCACTGCAAATTTTCATTAGTGATATGGATCTGTAATTTAGCTGATTACTCCTACTTCTCTTTTTGGGGTATTGGTGTGACTTGAGCAATTTTCCACTCTTTAGGTACGGATCTTTCTGTGAATGAGCGGTTGTATATAATTCCTAAATATGGAGCTGTTGTATCAGCATACTGTGAGAGGAACCTGACCAGTATAAAATATGGACCGAAGACCTTGGCTTTATTAAGTGATCTAAACTGCTTTGTTACACCGAGGATATCTGCTTCTATATTTCTCATCTTGTCAGTTGTTTTTCGTTGGAAATCAGGAATATTTAATTAGTCTTCTATGGTGAATGAGTTTTGGAAAACCGTGTTTAATAACACTGCTTTAGTGGCACTGTCATCAGTGACTTTACCACTGTTGTAGCGCAGTGAAGGTATTGATTGCTTCTTGCCACTGGTGTGCTTTGTGTACGACCAGAATCTCTTTGGGTTTTCTGCCAGATTTCGAGACAGAATTTCGTTGTGGAATTTATTAAAAGCATCTCGCATTTAAGTACGCGCTATATTTCGAACTTCTGCACAACTTTGCTAGTCTTGGGATTTTGCGTTCTTTTAAATTTGGATTCAGTTTTTTGCTGCTTCTGCAACAGCGATCGGACTCGTTTTGTGTACCATGGGGGATCAGTACCATCACTTATAAATTTATGTGGCATATATCTCTCAATTGCTGTCGATATTTCGATACTACATCTTTGAAATCATTCCACAACTTTCTGCTCTTACATGATCAGATCGGAAGGAATGAAGACTGTCTTTTAAAAAGGCGGTAAGAGCATTTTTACCAGCTTTTATAATAGATATTCTTTGCGTTTCTTTTTGAGGATTATAGGTATTACGGTATTCAGGCTACCAGCTAATTACGACTGGTTTGGGGGGGGGGGGGGGGTGTTGGCTGAGAGCAGTGGGGTAAGGAGAACGGGAGTCTTCAGCACAGCGAATGGATCATAACAGTGTCTGATAAGAAAGATAAGGTGATAAACATGGTATTAAGTCTTGCATGTAGATAAAAGATAACCAAGGGGACATATCTTTTGTGCGTCTTTCTGAGTTCGCCAATCGTTGGGAGATGACGAGTAAGGCGGCCAAAAACCAAATGGGGCGCTTTGTACTTTTTATCTACCCTGTTTAACAGAAAATATAGTTCGGCGGTGGTCTTGAGACTGCCTTCTTGTTTTACCCACAGCGTTCTCATGGGCTGCAATCGCCAAGATACCTGCTATCACTTCCGCGGCATTGTAGCGACAATGTTGTCTGTATTTTGTAACCAATCATCTGTCTGTCTCGTATCTTAGGCATCGGTAGTCCGACAGAATATCGCCAGAAACAGTGTTGTTGGAATGTAAAGTTATTCTAACAGCGCTCCATCGAACGGATCTGGGAATTTATTGCCACAAAGGATGTATACAAATGCATAATCTTTTTTCTGAATACGCTCTTACTGAGAAGTACGAAACGACATCTTGTTGAATTGCGCTTCTCGCAAGAATTACGCACCAGTAACTATTATTTACGTCTGTTGCAGGTATCTAGAGCGTATGCTAAGTTCAAACATAATGACGTTACTGGAAGAAAAGAAGGTTGGCTATTTCAAAGAATCCACACGAATTCAAAAAAAAAATGCACCCACTTGAAAGACAGTCTGCTGCAGTCGTATACGATATCTTGCGAACAGTAGGTAAAGGTCAGCAGGTAGATCCGCCTCCATATATTTCAGGAAGGCGCTTCTGCACTGTGTTGTTTTTGTGGTTTTCAGTCCTGAGACTGATTTGATGCAGCTCTCCATGCTACTCTATCCTGTGCAAGCTTCTTCATCTCCCAGTACCTACTGCAACCTACGTCCTTCTGAATCTGCTTACTGTATTCATCTCTTGGTCTCCCTCTACGATTTTTACCCTCCACGGTGCCCTCCAATACTAAATTGGCGATCCCTTGATGCCTCAGAACAAGTCCTACCAACCGATCCCTTTTTCTGGTCAAGTTGTGCCACAAACTTCTCTTCTCCCCAATCCTATTCAATACTTCCTCATTAGTTATGTGATCTACCCATTTAATCTTCAGCATACTTCTGTAGCACCACATTTCGAAAGCTTCTATTCTCTTCTTGTACAAGCTAGTTATCGTCCATATTTCACTTCCATGCATGGCTACACTCCATACACATACTTTCAGAAACGACTTCCTGTCACTTAAATCTATACTCAATGCTAACAAATTTCTCTTCTTCAGAAACGCTTTCCTTGCCATTGCCAGTCTACATTTTATATCCTCTCTACTTCGACCATCATCAGTTATTTTGCTCCCCAAACAGCAAAACTCCTTTACTACTTTAATTGTCTCATTTCCTAATCTAATTCCTTCAGCATCACCCGACTTAATTCGACTACATTCTATTATCCTCGTTTTGCTTTTGTTGACGTTCATTTTATATCCTCCTTTCAAGACACTATCCGTTCCGTTCAACTGCTCTTCCAAGTCCTTTGCTGTCTCTGACAGAATTACAATATCATCGGCGAACCTCAAAGTTTTTATTTCTTCTCCAAGGATTTTAATACCTACTCCAAATTTTTCTTTTGTTTCCTTTACTTCTTGCTCAATATACAGATTGAATAACATCGGGGATAGGCTACAACCCTGTCTTACTCCCTTCCCACCCACTGCTTCCCTTTCATGCCCCTCGACTCTTATAACTGCCATCTGGTTTCTGTACAAATTGTAAATAGCCTTTCGCTCCCTGTATTTTACCCCTGCCACCTTCAGAATTTGAAAGAGAGTATTCCAGTCAACATTGTCAAAAGCTTTCTCTAAGTCTACAAATGCTAGAAACGTAGGTTTGCCCTTCCGTAATCTAGCTTCTAAGATAAGTCGTAGGGTCAGTACTGCCTCACGTCTTCCAACATTTCTACGGAATCCAAACTGACCTTCCCCGAGGTCGGCTTCTACTAGTTTTCCATTCGTCTGTAAAGAATTCGTGTTAGTATTTTGCAGCTGTGACTTATTAAACTGATAGTTCGGTAATTTTCACATCTGTCAACACCTGCTTCCTTTGGGATTGGAATTATTATATTCTTCTTGAAGTCTGAGGGTATTTCGCCTGTCTCATACATCTTGCTCACCAGCTGGTAGAGTCTTGTAAGGACTGGCTCTCCCGAGGCCGTCAGTAGTTCCAATGGAATGTTGTCTACTCCGGGGGCCTTGTTTCGACTCAGGTCTTTCAGTGCTCTGTCAAACTCTTCACGCAGTATCGTATCTTCCATTTCATCTTCATCTACATCGTCTTCCATTTCCATAATATTGTACTCAAGTACATCGCTGTTGTATAGACCCTCTATATACTCCTTCCACCTTCCTGCTTTCTCTTCTTTGCTTAGAACTGGGTTTCCATCTGAGCTCTTGGTGTTCATACAAGTGGTTCTCTTATCTCCAAAGGTCTCTTTAATTTTCCTGTAGGCAGTATCTATCTTACCCCTAGTGAGATAAGCCTCTACATCCTTACATTTGTCCTCTAGCCATCCCTGCGTAGCCATTTTGCACTTCCTGTCGATCTCATTTTTGAGACGTCTGTATTCCTTTTTGCCTGCTTCATTTACTGCATTTTTATATTTTCTCCTTCCATCAGTTAAATTCAATATTTCTTCTGTCACCCAAGGATCTCTACTAGCCCTCATCTTTTTACCTACTTGATCCTCGGCTGCCGTCACTACTTCATCCCTCAAAGCTATCCATTCTTCTTCTACTGTATTTCTTTCCCCCATTCTTGTCAATTGCTCCCTTATGCTCTCCCTGAAACTTTGTACAACCTCTGGGTCTTTCAGTTTATCCAGGTCCCATCTCCTTAAATGCCCACATTTTTGCAGTTTCTTCAATTTTAATCTACAGGTCATAACCTATAGATTGTGGTCAGAGTCCACATCTGCCCCAGGAAATGTCTTACAAATTAAAACGTGGTTCCTAAATCTCTGTCTTACCATTATATAATCTATCTGATATCTTTTAGTATCTCCAGGGTTCTTCCATGTATATAGCCTTCTTTTATGATTCTTGAACCAAGTGTTACCTATGATTAAGTTGTGCTCTGTGCAAAATTCTACCAGGCGGCTTCCTCTTTCATTTCTTTGCCCCAGTCCATATTCACCTACTACGTTTCCTTCTCTCCCTTTCCCTACTACCGAATTCCAGTCACCCATGACTATTAAATTTTCAACTCCCTTCACTATCTGAATAATTTCTTTTATTTGATCATACATTTCTTCAATTTCTTCGTCATCTGCAGAGCTAGTTGGCATATAAACTTGTACTACTGTAGTAGGTGTGGGCTTCGTATCTATCTTGGCCACAATAATGCGTTCACTATGCTGTTTGTAGTAGCTTACCCGCATTCCTATTTTCCTATTCATTATTAAACCTACTCCTGCATTACCCCTATTTGATTTTGTGTTTATAACCCTGTAGTCACCTGACCAGAAGTCTTGTTCTTCCTGCCACCGAACTTCACTAATTCCCACTATATCTAACATTAACCTATCCATTTCCTTTTTTAATTTTTCTAACCTACTTGCCCGATTAAGGGATCTGACATTCCACGCTCCGATCCGTAGAACGCCAGTTTTCTTTCTCCTGATAAAGACATCATCTTGAGTAGTCCCCGCCCGGAGATCCGAATGGGGGACTATTTTACCTCCGGAATATTTTACCCAAGAGGACGCCATCATCATCTAATCATACAGTAAAGCTGCATGCCCTCGGGAAAGATTACGGCCGTAGTTTCCCCTTGCTTTCAGCCGTTCGCAGTACCAGCACAGTAAGGCCGTTTTGGTAATGGTTACAAGGCCAGATCAGTCAATCATCCAGACTGTTGCCCCTGCAACTACTGAAAAGGCTGCTGACCCTCTTCAGGAACCACACATTTGTCTGGCCTCTCAACAGATACCCCTCCGTTGTGGTTGCACCTACGGTACGGCTATCTGTATCGCTGAGGCACGCAAGCCTCCCCACCAACGGCAAGGTCCATGGTTAATGGGGGGACTGCACTGTATCATCGATTAATAAAAAAGATACACCATCATACGGAGCATCTTAAGAAATGCAATTGGATCAACGAATGTTTGACGGCCAATGCGCAGTCCAAACGAAAGGAACATCGTATGTGTCCCGGGGAATCGTAATAGGTCATATAATGTTTTAAGCATACGTAAAAGACTTGATCAGCAGCACTGTCAGACTGTACTCCGACAATGTTTTTCTTCTGCATGAAACTACCATCATTAGATGGTCGTAAGGAAATGTGGAAAGACTTAACAAAATTTTCACTTTTTGCAGTAAAAGTGGCAGCTCTCATTAAATGTGGATAAAGGGTAGGTAATTCCTATAACAGAGAGGACCCGGTAATATACGAGTACAACACTCATTAAGGATAAGTGCAGAATGTGGTGTCACACATCGTGGTACTACACAAAACTGACGCTAATAGCTTAGTCACATAGGGAGCACACACGACTCAGATCTGTAAGCCCACGGTATTGGTATGTTTTCAGCACACGTAAAAGACTTGATCAGCAGCACTGCAAGTTGAGAAAACAGTTCCGAAAGACATGTGCTACAAAACACCACTGTTTACCGCGCATGTACCCTGACATCAGTATGGGATATGGTGACCATGCACACGTACACAGGCTGCACAACGGGTTGGCATACTCTGGATCAGGTGGTCGAGCAGCTGCTGGGGTATAGCCTCCCATTCTTGCACCAGTGCCTGTCGGAGCTCCTGAAGTGTCCTAGGGGCTTGAAGACGTGTAGCGATACGTCCACCGAGAGCATCCCAGACGTGCTCGATGGGGTTTAGGTCTGGAGAACAGGCAGGCCACTCCATTCGCCTGATATCTTCTGTTTCAAGGTACTCCTCCACGATAGCAGCTCGGTGGGACCCACTGCACCCCTGAAAAGGCGGAAATACTGGTGCAAAATGACGTCCCGATACACCTGACCTGTTACAGTTCCTCTGTCAAAGACATGCAGGGGTGTACGTGCACCACTCATAATCCCACCCCACACCATCAAATCACGACTTCCATACAGGTCCGCCGGCCGGGGTGACCGAGCGGTTGTAGGCGCTACAGTGGAAACGCGCGACCGCTACGGTCGCAGGTTCGAATCCTACCTCGGGCATGGATGTGTGTGATGTCATTAGGTTAGTTAGGATATAAGTAGTTCTAAATTCTAGGGCACTGATGACCTTAGAAGTTAAGTCCCATAGTGCTCAGAGCCATTTGAACCATTTGAATCCATACAGGTCCCTTTCAAGGACATTAAGGGGTTGGTATCTGGTTCCTGGTTTACGCCAGATGAAAACCCGGCGAGAATCACTGTTCACACGATACGTGGACTCGTCCGTGAACGTAACCTGGGGCCACTGTTCCAATGACCATGTACTGTGTTCGTGACACCAGGCTTTACGGGCTCTCCTGTGATCAGGGGTCAGTGGGATGCACCTTGCAGGTCTCCGGGCGAATAAATCATGTATGTTAAGTCGTGTGTAGACTGTGTGTCTGGAGACAGCTGTTCCAGTCGCTGCGGTAAGGTCCCGAGCAAGGCTACCTACAGTACTCCGTGGCCGTCTGCGGGCACTGATGGTGAGACATCGGTCTTCTTGTGGTGTTGTGCACTGTGGACGTCTCGTACTGTAGCGCCTGGATACGATTCCTGTCTGCTGGAACCGTTGCCATAATCTTGAGATCATACGTTGTGGCACACGGAGGGCCTGTGCTACGGCCTACTGTGTTTGTCCAGCCTCCAGTCGCCCTAGTATTCTACCTCTCATAACGTCATCAATATTTCTTCTTTGAGCCATTTTCGACACACAGTCACCATTAGCACGTCTGAAAATTTACTCGCCGCACCGTACTCTGATATGCACCCACACACCTCTGCATATGTGGACTGCTGCCAGCGCCACCGTGCGACGACCGCAGGTCAAATGCACCGCATGGTCATACCCCGAGGTGATTTAAACCCGCAAACCGCCCACCAGAGCGTTGTTTCACCGTGTATCAGCATTACCCTTAATTCATGAGCATGAGTGTAGATTAATGGTTTACATCTGGAAGACACCACATCGTTTAAATGTGTAGGCGCAATACTGAGAAGCAATTTGGAATGACACGATTCGCATAAAACATGTAATTGGCAAGGCGAAAGCCGATTTGTTGCAAGGGCCCTGTGAGAGTGCACGATATTTGTAAAGGACGGTAGCATACAAATCGCCAGTGTGACCTAAGAGTAATATAAGCTAGCGTTTTGAGGCATGGCAGCAAATACCGAATTCAAGGACGCGCTGCTAGGATCATAACTGGTCGACAGCCCATATAAAAGTCAAGCAGAAGTGAATAGGAGTCTTTGAAAAAAGGGCGACGTAGTTCTCACGAAACTCTTTTGGGTAAATTTAGACACACTGTGTTCCTCGAAAATTGGGCGAAAACTCTGTTGCCATTATCGCATATGCCGGGTAGATATCGTACGGACGAGATAGTGGAGGTTATGGCGAGGACAGTGAATATGCACTGTCTGATCAACAGCACGCTGACACCTATTCCTGGACATTAATATCGGGTGTCTCCACTCTTTGGCTTTGTGGCGGCTTGGACTCTGTTGTGGACGCTGTAACAGTGATGCCTGATGTCGGTGAAGGAATGGCGGCCTGTGATTCCGCAAGAGCTGAAACCAGAAAAGGTACTGATGTTAGGCGCAGGGGTCTGGAGCGAAGTCGACTCATACCGAAGGCGCTCCATCGGGGACTCTTGGCAGGTCAGTCCATTTCAGGAATGTTATTGTCCACAAAGCATTGTCTCACCCGCACCCCTATATGGCAGGCTTCAGTATCACGCTGACATAGCCATCGTTTTCAATCTGTTCCTTCACTGACTTAGTACACAATGCCGCAAAATGTGGTCATATATTTCCGCATTTGGCATATTATTAAGCGCAGTAATGGGACGACACCACAAGCAGTAAAAATACCGCCATACCGTTGTCGTGTCCTGACACAGGGTTAGAGGGAAGGCAGGAATTTTAAGGTGAGTATGAAATTTCCGAGCGGTGAGGAGCAAATGTAGGCGGAGAAATTCCCAGTGAAGGCAGAATGACGACTTGGATCAGCCCCAAACCCTACAAGAGATGCAGATTGTGGTACTGGACAGGCTACTTGGAGCAGGTGACTCGTGGAATTCAGGGGTCCGGTTAACACTGTTTGTGACCAGAGTAACTGCTACACTCAAGGCTAATTCTAAACATTTAAAAAAAAGCAAAGGAGACAATTGGTTGCACAACAGAAGTCGGTGTCTGAAGCCACGGTGGCAGGTGCTGACAGAACTAGCGAACACTATCAGCACGTTAAGTACAAACATGAGAGCAGCACCCCAAGGGAGGAGAACAGATACACTATGTGATCAAAACTACCCGGACACCCCCAAAAACATAGTTTATCATATGAGGTACATTGTGCTGCCACTTACTGACAGGTACTCCCTATCAGCGACCTCAGTAGTCATTAGACATCAAGAGAGAGCAGAATGGAGCGCTCCGCGGAACTCACCGACTTGGAACGTGATGAGGTGATCGGGTATCACTTGCGTCCTACGTCTGTAAGGGAGATTTCCACACTCTTAAATATCTCTAGGTCCACTGTTTTCGAAGCGATAGTGAAGTGGAAACGTGAAGGGACACGTACAGCACAAAATCGTACAGGCCAACATTTGAAGAGAATCGTAATGTGTAATATACAGACATCTATCCAGACCGTCATACAGGAATTCCAAACTGCAACAGTATCCAATGCAAGTACTATGGGAGTTAGGCGGGAGGAGAGAGAACTTGGATTTCATGGTCGAGCGGCTGTTCATAGGTGTCGCATAACGCCGGTAAGCCGGCCGGAGTGGCCCTGCGGTTCTAGGCACTACAGTCTGGAACCGCGTGACCGCTACGGTCGCAGGTTCGAATCCTGCCTCGGGCATGGATGTGTGTGATGTCCTTAGGTTAGTTAGGTTTAAGTAGTTCTAAGTTCTAGGGGACTGATGATCTCGGAAGTTATGTCCCATAGTGCTCAGAGCCATTTGAACCACGCCGGTAAATGCTTGGTGTGAGGAGCATAAACACTGGACGATTGAAGAGTGGAAAAACGCTATGTGGAGTGACGAATCACGGTGCACAATGTGTCAATGCGATGGTGTGAGCGTGGCGAATGCCCGGTGAACGTCATCTGTCAGCGCGTCTTGTGCCAACAGCCCGTGATGGGCTCACATAACTGCAGTGGACTGTTCTTCTTCGTCCACCATAGAGGCCGGATCTCGCACCTTCAGACTTCCATATGTTTGGCGCAAAGATGCGTGCACTCCAAGGGAAGCAGTCCGTGGGTGGTGGGGACGTTATTGGCACAGCAAGGCGTTGCCTCCGACGTCGACCAGTGGAGTGGCGCTATGCGGGCACACAGTCCCTCCAAGTAAGACGGCGTAGTGGCGTCGCATTTAACGGAGATGAGCTGTGTCGAAAAATAGTTTTGTAGCCAGAAGAGTGGGGAATAATATGGTGTACCGGAATAAAACCAACCTGCTTTGAGAATATTAAAATGTCGTGTGACTAGGGACTCCCGTCGGGTAGACCGTTCCCCGTGTGCAGGTCTTTCGATTTGACGCCACTTCGGCGACTTGCGCGTCGATGAGGATGAAATGATGATTAGGACAACACAACACCCAGTCAATGAGCGTAGAAAATCTGCGACCCAGCCGGGAATCGAACCCGGGCCCTTAGGATTGACATTGTGCCGCGCTGACCACTCTGGTACATGGATCAGACTGCTTTCAGCAGAAAAAGTATTTCATTACATATTGAACTGCCCTCGTAGATGTTACTTTACGTGAGATTGCGGTTAGCAATGCTTTCTATGCGTACCTACTTCAGAGAGTAAGTTCCATGTGTCGTTCCAGGCTAAGACAATTACACAAAAGAAGTGGCACATTGTTGGAAGAAACTTAATGTTTCGAGTTTTCTGCGTAGGGAGTTCTGCTGCGATGCGGATAACAGGCGCATCGCAATGTGAGATTGAAATTGTGCGGCAGCTGGAAATCTACTCCAGACATGAAGTATGCGGAACCAGTACGATTCTTGTGGGCGAAACGTCTAAATTGCATACTGGTTCAACGTGAAATTCTGGCGGTATATGGACCAAATGCAATGTCGCGCCCAAACGTAGCGAAATGGTGCCAATAATTTGACTAAGGCCGCTCAGACGTGCGTGATAGTGATCAGGAAGACTGGATGTTATGTCATGCGATTTCCATCTTTTCGGCAAGCTGAAAGAAAATTTGGAGGGCAAGAGATTTTCCAACGATGAGGACGTTCACACAGCTGTTCTCGAATGGATCCCATGCGAGGAGTCAAGAAATTGAACGATTGATAGAACATTCAGACCGTTGTTTACACAGACTGTGTGACTATGGTAAAAAAATAGTGTCATGTGTCTGTGTGACTTGGAAGTGTAGTGCAACATTCAGTAAAAGTTACTTGTCCTGCGTAATGAGGTATAACTTGCTTTTCGAAGTCCCCTTGTGCTCTTGTCGTAAACCGTATCAAATGGCTCTGAGCACTATGGGACTTAACATCTATGGTCATCAATCCCCTAGAACTTAAAACTACTTAAACCTAACTAACCTAAGGACATCACACACATCCATGCCCGAGGCAGGATTCGAACCTGCGACCGTAGCAGTCGCGCGGTTCCAGACTGAGCGCCTAGAACCGCGAGACCACCGCGGCCGGCTAAACCGTATCCAGAAGACTCTTGACCGCTGTTCGCCACTTTGTGGACATCACCGACTTAGACAATCATAAGAGTGAGAGGATTCCGAGGAAAAACTGCGCGGTTCGTCACGGGTTTGTTTAGTCGGTGAGAGAGCGTCACAGATACGCTCAACTATCCCCCAATGAGACACTCTGCTGGAAGACCTTGATGCCGAAAGCCTCCCAACTCGAGACGAGTAGCGAGAGACACATTTCATTCACTTTTAAATCATTTGATGACAACGACGAGAAGGAGATTATGGCTTAAAAAGAAGGGAGGAAAGCAGGGAGGGAGGAAGGAAGGAAGACAGAAAGAAAGACAGAAAGAAAGAAAGAAAGAAAGAAAGATTAGGGTTTAACGTCTCGTCGAGATTTAGATCTTTAGGGGCGGTGTACAAGCTGGGATTGTTTCGAGGATGGGGAACGAAATAGGTCATGCCCTTCCAAAGGGAGCATCCCGTCATTTGCCTGGCGCGATTCAGGGAAACCACTTGACTGGATGCGGATTTGAGCCGTCGTCCTCGCGAATTTGAGCCCAGTGTGCTAACCACTGCGCCACCTCGCTCTGTGCTTAAGAAAAGGCGTACCGAGAGGTGTGATATCGCGCACCGTGTAGGTGTGGTGTTGGATGAGGTAAAATGGTCTCCAGCACCTGCTGCGGACTTCAGATATAGAAACAGAGGTGGCTCAGCACTCTTCAGAAGTTTCTTGTTCGTCTTTTGGTGCGACACTACATTGTGTTACTGATGCTTAACGAGCTAAGTGGGAATCTACGATATGGTAGCACGTGTCCCATTGACATTTGTACCGTCGTTTTACCGTAAACCCATCATCGCTCTTTTCTCGTATTACAATAGCTGTGAGCCCCTTTATATGAAAAAAAAGGTACTATTGAAGGCATTTTTAAAAGAAGTGATCCTTTTGTTAATTACAGAATGCGGCTACGAGTCTTTTCCGCTCGCCCTCTTGGAGAAATTACGTAGATCATCACGTAGTTTTTGTCGCTGCATCTCTGCGACTGGGGAAGGAAATATTTTATTTGCTTTATTCGATATTCTCAGCTTCTCTGCCTGTCTTTGAACGCAGATATAAAATGATTAAAAACGACAATAGTTTCTGCAAATGAAATGATACGTTTTCAGAGACTGTACGGGTCTCATACATTTATGACTTAATGTATGTAGACTGAAGTGGCGAGTGAAAATGTTCGATGCTATTCCAGAAGGTGGAGAACCGCAGCAATTTTTTTTGTGTGTAAGCAGGAATTTAAAGTGGAGTGGGAGGCAGTGGGAATTTGGGTCGAGGAGGGAGGCGTGCCAGGGTAATCCGTGCAGGTGTGTGAACAGCTATGACAAGGTGGCGCAGTGGCTAATGCACCTTCCTATAAGCACAATAATCGGGTTCGATTCCCGGCCGTGGTACAAATTTTCAGTCACCGCTTCAGTCCATATAAATAAAATCATACCTCTATGAGACCAGTGGTGTCTATGAAACTGTGTCATTTCATTTGTACAAGTACCTGCTCCTGGGTTTCTGGCTGGATCCCCCATTTATGTTCGATGCTGAGGTGCTGTTCCAGAACATGGAGTACCTCGGCAAATCTGGTCGTGTGTAAGATGGAATTTAAAGCAGACTGGCAGACTGGAGCGGCAGAATTTGGCTCGAGGAGGGAGGGTGCCAGGGTAATCAGTGGAGTTGTGTGAACTGCTGTGTCAAGGTGGATTAGTGGCTAACGCACCTGCCTACTAAGCAGGGGATCCGGGTTAGACTCCCGGCCTTGGTACAGATTTCCTCTCGCGGCTTCAGCCCTTATACATAAAAGGACGATAGTTTATGTAGTTCCACGCCATCGTATTTTGAGACACTCGCCGTTTATTTTAGCAAATCCATTACAAAAAGTAGAGCGCGCCTCCATTTGTGTCCGCTCAGCTTCAAAAATCAAGTAATATTATCTGAGCCTTCCTCTTTTCATTTATTTCAAGGCAACTGAAAATTGGATGGCGGCAAACAAAGATAAAATTGCCGAAGTGAGCGCATAATCGATAGTAAAGAATACGGAAGGAGAAAAAATACGACGAGAACATTACGTAAACTCACAGAACTAAGCAGAAAGAGTTACAGTATGTCGCAGCCAGATGAAGTGAGATACATACGGACAACTCCCATTGCACTTGTTGCTGGTTAAACTATTCTTTTGTCAAATATAATCGTTATTGTTTTATATTTTGTGCGCCGAATCAGAAAATACTTATCTTAATAAAGTAATATTTGTCCTGTCCGATTTTTAGTATGTAAATATTTTCAAACAAAAACATTGAAGTTACGAAGGGACTTGGAAAACGAAGTTACTCATTATTATGACAGGTGAATTAACTTTTATTGAATGCTCTACTGCATTTCGCAGTGACACAGACACATGACACTATTTTTCAGCATATTCACCAAGTTACTGTAAGCAACGCTCGGAACGTTCTATCAGTCGTTGAATTCTTCGGCAGCAGAAATCCGCTCGTCGGTCTAAGAGGCAGAATCATATATATCTAAGGTCGAACTAATGGCAGGTTTTTTGCTATTCCTCAAATCAAGGCGCTTTCAAAAAATGATAAATTTTAGAAATTATGGTGATAATGAGAAAATTTCAAGACCTAGATTGGGATAAGGACACAAAGGTCCTGTTTATGAAGAGGTTGAGAAGATCTCACAGAACCTTCCAAGATTTTTAATGCACCTAAATCCACGTATATGCTATTTGGCGGGAAAAAAACCTAACTGGCGGTGCATGACAAGTCTTAAGCATATGCAACTTCGTAACAGGGTATGACTTCAAACTAGTGTAAATTCTGCTTGTCAAAACAGACGCTGTCACTTCGTATCACCTTTCCCTGTCGAGATGGCCGCATTGGCACGAACCGAAAGCCAATAAATTAATAAAAGAACAACTTGAAGTGATTCTACACTCCTGGAAATTGAAATAAGAACACCGTGAATTCATTGTCCCAGGAAGGGGAAACTTTATTGACACATTCCTGGGGTCAGATACATCACATGATCACACTGACAGAACCACAGCCACATAGACACAGGCAACAGAGCATGCACAATGTCGGCACTAGTACAGTGTATATCCACCTTTCGCAGCAATGCAGGCTGCTATTCTCCCATGGAGACGATCGTAGAGATGCTGGATGTAGTCCTGTGGAACGGCGTGCCATGCCATTTCCACCTGGCGCCTCAGTTGGACCAGCATTCGTGCTGGACGTGCAGACGCGTGAGACGACGCTTCATCCAGTCCCAAACATGCTCAATGGGGGACAGATCCGGAGATCTTGCTGGCCAGGGTAGTTGACTTACACCTTCTAGAGCACGTTGGGTGGCACGGGATACATGCGGACGTGCATTGTCCTGTTGGAACAGCAAGTTCCCTTGCCGGTCTAGGAATGGTAGAGCGATGGGTTCGATGACGGTTTGGATGTACCGTGCACTATTCAATGTCCCCTCGACGATCACCAGAGGTGTACGGCCAGTGTAGGAGATCGCTCCCCACACCATGATGCCGGGTGTTGGCCCTGTGTGCCTCGGTCGTATGCAGTCCTGATTGTGGCGCTCACCTGCACGGCGCCAAACACGCATACGACCATCACTGGCACCAAGGCAGAAGCGACTCTCATCGCTGAAGACGACACGTCTCCATTCGTCCCTCCATTCACGCCTGTCGCGACACCACTGGAGGCGGGCTGCACGATGTTGAGGCGTGAGCGGAAGACGGTCTAACGGTGTGCGGGACCGTAGCCCAGCTTCATGGAGAGGGTTGCGAATGGTCCTCGCCGATACCCCAGGAGCAACAGTGTCCCTAATTTGCTGGGAAGTGGCGGTGCGGTCCCCTACGGCACTGCGTAGGATCCTACGGTCTTGGCGTGCATCCGTGCGTCGCTGCGGTCTGGTCCCAGGTCGACGGGCACGTGCACCTTCCGCCGACCACTGGCGACAACATTGATGTACTGTGGAGACCTCACGCCCCACGTGTTGAGCAATTCGGCGGTACGTCCACCCGGCATCCCGCATGCCCACTATACGCCCTCGCTCAAAGTCCGTCAACTGCGCATACGGTTCACGTCCACGCTGTCGCGGCATGCTACCAGTGTTAAAGACTGCGATGGAGCTCCGTATGCCACGGCAAACTGGTTGACACTGACGGCAGCGGTGCACAAATGCTGCGCAGCTAGCGCCATTCGACGGCCAACACCGCGGTTCCTGGTGTGTCCGCTGTGCCGTGCGTGTGATCATTGCTTGTACAGCCCTTTCGCAGTGTCCGGAGCAAGTATGGTCGGTCTGACACACCGGTGTCAATGTGTTCTTTTTTCCATTTCCAGGAGTGTATTTTGGTTTGTAATATTGAAGTGTTATGCGGTTAAGTCTGTGTGTTATTTTCTGGGGAAGTTGCAAGCAACCAGTCGAAGGCGTTGACTGTTGGCGGTGTACGTTTTCCACTCCATCGATCTGATGTTGGAGTTTTTCTGAACGCAGTTACAGGCAGCACACACGAGCGACGGATCGCAGCGATCTACCGCAAATGATATTGCCTGACAATCTGGAGCTATCGACACCCCACACACGAGCAATTTGCCAAGCAATTTTAATCAGTATCATGAACGTCGCTGTGTCAAGGAGGCCTGGTACAAAAAAATGAATTCGTATGTTTATCAGCAGTTGCAGTTGACTTCAGTGTCACCAAGAATATGTGCAAAACATAAAGATAAAAAATAATTGTAATTTATTAAACTTGTTTTGAAACGCTTTTCTTGGTCACTGAGTATACTTGACAAAATATATTGTATTTTTCACTAATGCCAAATGGTTTTGGTACAGTTTTCCAGAGTGTCGTTGCAAATCGTCTCACGTTTATTAGTCTTCAATTCCTCTTTTTATTCATTAATGTTATAGAGTAACTGCAAGTTTTTACACAGTTTGCTCGATGTATCTGTAGAGATGTTGTCAATATTAACTCTAGTGATTACCATAACTCTTGTTATAAATTGTATAAATGAGAAGTGGATTATAGGAAATGACAAGGGACTTGAATATTACTGTATAATATATTTGTCCAGAACATTTAAATTTAAATGTCTTTTTAACATTACGTACAGTAGATACGCATGACTCTTTGTTTAGAAGTTAAAAACTTTAACAATGCAGGTAATCATTTCATAAATAACTCAGAATCATAAGATAGATCCCGTTGTATCGCGGCCATTAATATGAACTTCCTATCAGTTCTACTTCTATTACACGAACTAGAAAATGGTGATCACGCCAAAATCGGAGGGTGTATTTCGTATTATTTCTTAATGTAAATGGCAACTCCGGCTTCCACTTCGCTTCTCAGCGTAGTTCGTGGTCCCTGGATAACTTTAAATTCTAACATTAATTTCTTACTCAGCTTGGGCAAAGAGA
Organism: Schistocerca gregaria; assembly: GCF_023897955.1. Taxonomy (NCBI): domain Eukaryota; kingdom Metazoa; phylum Arthropoda; class Insecta; order Orthoptera; family Acrididae; genus Schistocerca; species Schistocerca gregaria. The sequence goes on along the minus strand of NC_064927.1, from coordinate 490,217,294 downwards.
AACGAAACAAAACTGCACAAGCACTCTTGATAAACAGAGAAATGAATCGGAGCCATATTGCCACACACAACTGCTAACCAGACAGGCAGGCAATTGCTTGCACGAATCCCTTGCGAACCATCAGACTGGTAAGGATTTCCATACTACCAGCGATCAGCGACCGATCGCTGCGATTTGCCGACACACTTGCGATCTACGAAGCGATCGGTCGCTCATACCAAGGATCGCTGCCATCTGTCTCTCGTGTGTAGAGGCCTTCAATAACTACGGAGTACGTAATCATTGGTTTTGTAGTAGTATCCGTATTAACCATGTCTCGTGGGTCCAAATGAGGCTGGCGGTCCTTGTTAGGCCTGTCTCACAAGCATGACAGGGCCGAGCATTGATCGTCGTCCGGCAGTAAACGTTTTCCGGCTAGTGAGCGGTGCAGTGCCTCGAATAATTTTTATCGAGCGGCGTGCAACGCTACGTGTTCGCGGATTCCTGCAAGGACGCGATGCCCCCACATTGCGGTGGACGAACTCTAGAAAGTTTCACACCGGCACACTTTATTCCCACCGGAGTCAGTTATTGTTGCCACATACGAGCGCTACGTAATGTTACATTTCTTCACGTCGTTAGGGCATTACATACACACACAAAATTTGTGTCATTGATTGGTGCTTGGATATGGTAGGATAGCAATTGCTTACGTACTTGCCTCTGCGGTTGCTTACGGTTCCTCGCCGGGATCAGTTTCGCATAGCCGACTACAGTTTCTAGCTGTGTGGGTTTTATCTCACTTTTAACCATCTGACTTACGTAAGTTACTGTCACGCATATTTTCAACCACGACGAAAAGGACAGATACCGTGGAGCTGACCATCATAATTCACATCATTTCACGTGAATCTGCTGTGGGACGAGAGACTGATGACCAAGATGTTTTCTTTATTTCCTTTAAATCATAATCATCGTACCTCTGTTTGTATGTACGAGGGACGTCCATACTGATTTATCCCCCCGCCCCGCTTGCCCACCCCTGTAATTCAGTATTACGTTTAGAGTCTGCACTTTTTTCACGAGGGGAGGGAGGCAATTTTGATTCCCCTCCTCAAACCAGGGAAGGACCGAACGCATCCCAGTAGTTATCGGAGTATTGCCTTGACGAGCTGTGTTGGGAAGACGTTGGAACGCATGGTCAACCGCCGCCTGGTTTGGCTGCTCGAGACCAGGCAGCTCCTTAGCCCCTCTCAGTGTGGCTTTCGGAGATGTCGTTCCACTATAGACAACTTGACCCTGCTTGAGGCCGCCATCCAGCAGGCCTTTCTACGTAACCAGCATTGTCTAGGGGTCTTCTTTGACATTAATAAGGCGTATGACACTACTTGGCGCCGCCTTATCCTCAATCAACTCCATGAGTGGGGCTTTCGTGGCCCTCTCCCCATCTTCATTCGGTCCTTTCTTTCTCACCGCCTCTTTCGGTATCGGGTTGGTAATGTGCTATCTGATTTGTACGTGCCGGAGAATGGTGTTCCTCAGGGCAGCGTTTTAAGTGTCACCCTCTTTGCCTTTGCTATTAACAGTATCACGTCCACTATCCGGAGTCCTGCCCAATGCTCCTTGTTTGTGGACGATTTTGCTGTTTTCTAATCTTCCTCCAGTCTTGTCAGTGCTAGTCGGCAGTTACAGCTTACGATAAAGCGCTTACAGGCATGGACTGCAAAGACGGGTTTTACCTTTTCTGCAGACAAATCTGTGTGTGTTCATTTTAATCGTTCTCGGCGTCTTTTTACCTCCCCTGAATTGCGTCTGAGGGACACCGTTCTTCCTTTTAGAGACACTGTGAGGTTCCTGGGCCTCACTTTTGATTCCAAGTTGTCGTGGTTGCCTCACCTTAAAGACCTCAAGATGCGGGCCCTAAAGGCACTGAATATTTTGAAGTGTCTGAGCCATCGGTCCTGGGGAGCAGATCGGGCGCGTCTGCTGCAGTTTTATAGGGCTTTCGTCAGATCGCGTCTTGACTATGCTTGCACCGTGTATGGGTCAGCAAGGCCTTCGTATCTGAAGATCCTTGACGCAGTACACCATGAGGGTATCAGGCTGGCCACTGGTGCCTTCCGTACCAGTCCCATCCCCAGCCTGTGTGCTGAGGCAGGGGAACCGCCGCTCGCCATCCGGCGGAAACTCCTCATGGTGCGACGCGTGTGTCATTTCCTTGCCTGTCCTACCTCCCCTGCGTACCCTACCGTTGCCCGACCGCCTATGGAACGTCTCTTTTTCCAGTCGTCCCAGGGCAACAAAACCATTTGGGATTCGTGCCAAGCATTTGCTTGAGTCCCTTGGTGTGGAGCGTGTGGCCCCCCAACGACAAGGTTTTACTCGCCTGCCTCCCTGGTTGCTCCAGAGGCCCAGCATCCTTCTAGACTTGTCGGAGTACCGGAGGAACTGCACTCCGGCGTTTGTTTTTACTTCCTTATTTTACGATATTTTAAACCAGCATCCGGACCATGTACCTGTATTCACAGATGGCTCTAAACAGGGGGACTCTGTTGGTTGTGCTGTTGTTTTCCCTGATCGAATCGTCAAGTTACGGCTTCCTGCGGCGTTTACCATCCTCGATGCGGAATTGTTTGCAATCTTGCGGGCATTGGAGCAGATGAGATGTGTTACCAGTCTTAAGTTCCTCATCTTTTCTGACTCCCTGAGTGCCCTTCAGACCATGCAACACTTGTACCCAGCGGATACGGTCGTCCAGAACATCCATGATGCCCTACTCCACCTGCAACGGCAGGGGAAGGAGGTTTCTTTCTGCTGGGTGCCGGGGCACGTGGGTATTAGGGGAAACAAACTGGCGGATGTGGCTGCCAAAGATGCATGTTCCCTCCCTCACGTTGTTGAATGTGCCGTCCCCCTCCATGCTGTAACCTCCCTTTTGCGTTTTCGTGTTATGCATCAATGGGAAGAGGAGTGGTTGGCAGTTTCTGACAATAAGCTGCGTCTGGTAAAGGCCACTACGCGACCATGGCGTACGTCCTACCAGTCATACAGGCGGGATGAGGTTCTCCTCACTCGCCTCCGCATTGGACACAGTCCCTTCACGCATGGTTTTTTACTCCGGCGGGAGGACCCCCCCCATCTGCAGTGCTTGTGGCGTCCAGATTACTGTCCGCCACATTTTACTTGACTGTCTTTTATTCTCTGACCAGAGGGCGGTGGTTTCCTTGCCACCGGATTTGCCCTCTATTTTGCAAGACGACGCAGCGACTGTGGTTAAGGTCTTACGGTTTTGTGTCCTGTCCAATCTGTTGCCTCGGATTTTAGGGAGAAGGTTTTAATGTGCTGCTTGGTGACTAATTTTCGAAGACTTCAGATCTTGGTCAACTTTTACTTACTTGTGTTTGTTAAAATTTGGTTTTCGTTCTGAGGCACGCCTTTTTTCGGTCTTAATCTCGCCTTAAAGTAGTAAATGAGTTTTGCTATTTGGGGAGTAAAAGAACTGATGATGGTCGAAGTAGAGAGGATATAAAATGTAGACTGGCAGTGGCAAGGAAAGCGTTTCTTAAGAAGAGAAATTTGTTAACATCGAGTATAGATTTCAGTGTCAGGAAGTCGTTTCTGAAAGTATTTGTATGGAGTGTAGCCATGTATGGAAGTGGAAACATGGGCGTTGTTCTTATTTCAATTTCCAGGAGTGTAGTTTAGACAAGAAGAAAATAGAAGCTTTCGAAATGTGGTGCTGCAGAAAAATGCTGAAGATTAGACGGGTAGATCACATAACTTATGAGAAGGTATTGAACAGAATTGGGGAGAAGAGGAGCATGTGGGACAACTTGACTAGAAGAAGGGACCGGTTGGTAGGACATGTTCTGAGGCATCAAGGGATCACCAATTTAGTATTGGAGGGCAGCGTGGAGGGTAAAAATCGTAGAGGGAGACCAAGAGATGAATACATTAAGCAGATTCACAAGGGTGTAGGATGCAGTAGGTTCTGGGAGATGAAGCAGCTTGCACAGGATAGTGTAGCATGGAGAGGTGCATCAAACCTGTCTCAGGACTGAAGACCACAACAACAATCTCGCCTATTAATTCCGAGTGCGAGATGACTGACACGAGGGGCCTACTCGTATACTGTAAATAACTGGCAGATTATCAACGATGGTTCAGCGTTGGTCTGTCAGTCTAAGATGCTTGGGGTAGAAGCAGGTCCGTTAATCATAAGCTAATCGCGCTCCAATTAAAAATAAACAATTGGGACGGGTATCTATTAAATTCTTTCGTGTAAACTGTTCGATTTGCTTCCATACCATAATATTGGCTGCTTTGGCTAGCATGGCGTCGGAGGAGACCAGTACCGTAGCGTATTACAGGAAAAAAGACAACAGTCGTCTCTCAGTATCGTGTTTCAGACGTTATTGCTTAGTGTAGCGGTAAGTAGAAAATGAAGAGCGGTAGCAATCTTGTAACATGCCGAGCTATTTTGAAACAGACTAAATTAAGCTGTATCACATACACCACTGAGAGAGGTGGCGCGGTGCTTAGCACACTGGCCTCTGAGTCAGGTAGACGGCGGTTCAAAGCCCGTCCGACCAACCAGATGTAGACGTTCTGTGGTTTCCTTAATTTGCTTAAGGGAAATGCCAGAATAATTCCTCAAAAGAGAACACGTTCAAGTTCGTTATGCATCTTTCCTCCAATCTGGTCTATTGCTCTGTCTCTAATGACCTTGCTATTGACAAGACGTTAGCCCCTTGTGTCCTATCCTTGTGTTCTAAATTGAATACGTGTTTATATCATTTGGTCATATTGTCATAAACACACACTTGCTTTTGTGCTATTCGAAGGGTCTCGTTTATTTCTACTGCAAATACTGATTACCTTTCGTTAGATACTTGCTAAATTCCTGTTACTTTTCTTTGCCTTTGCCGTCGCGAGTACAAGCAAGTTGAGTTGGCCTTTTTAAATTGAATCGTGCATCGCTAAATGTTCAATTTGAAGCGGACCTCGGCACCCTTTTGGGTTTGCTAAACGATAGCGAAGATAGTTGAGGTAGTGCACCTTCACGTTTAATAACGTGTTGACAGCATCAGTTACTGTCACTCATCGCGTCGTTAACAGTGAGCTCCGTGTAGGACGGTAAATCTGTGTTGACTTTGACCCTTAGGAAAAGCTTCCTGACGTAAGATAACGCGCTGCCGTCACCTTCGGAAGCCAATGATGAAAGAACTCATTAGCAGCTACCGGCAACAACACATTAAACTGCTCAGGAAGAAAGAGAACTTCACGCTTCAGGACTTTAAGCTGTGACCACAGGACCGTGGTGCCATGTGCCAACGAGTGCTACAGTTTGTGCATTTCATCAGTTGGCCGAAAGTGCTCTCATGAAGGCAACAAAAGTTCAGGGTGGATGATATTAGCTTCACTAACAGCGACTAAAAATGTAGAAGATCTTTAAAGATCCAGAAGGCACTCAAATACGCAGCAGAAGCGTCAGAAAAGTGATGTGATGCAGCTCTCGACGCTACTCCGTCCTGTGCAGCCTTTTCACCTCCCCGTAACCACTGCAACCTGCATCTGTTTGAATGCTGTGGTCTCCCTCTACAATGTTTACCCACTGCACTTCCCTCCGTACGCGTTGCTGCGCGCCGCCATCAGCACCCCCTCCACTACCAAACTGACAATTCCATGTCGTCTCAGGATGTCCCCTACAAACGGATGCCATCTTTTAGAGAGTTGTGTCATCAATTTCTTTTTTTCCCCCTCCATTCGGGTCATTAGTTCTTTGTTAGTCACCCGATGTATCCATCTAATATTCAACATTCTTCTATAGTACACACTTCAGATGCTTCTTTTTTCTTCTTGTCTGAACTATTTATGATCCCCATTTCACTTCCGCCCGCATCTCGTGGTCGTGCGGTAGCGTTCTCGCTTCCCGCGCCGGGGTTTTCTCTGCCTCGTGATGGCTGGGCGTTGTGTGTTGTCCTTGGGTTAGTTAGGTTTAAGTAGTTCCAAGTTCTAGGGGACTGATGACAATAGATGTTAAGTCCCATAGTGCTCAGAGCCATTTGAAATATTTTGAATCATTTCACTTCCGTAAAACTCTACATTCCAGATAAATACATACTGAAACGACCATCGAACACTTATATTTATATTCTATGTTAACAAATTTCTCTTTTTCTTGCTAATGTCAATCTGTATTTTATATTCTCGCTATATCAGCGATCGACAGTTATTTTGCTCCCCAAATTTGACTTCATCTACTACACTTAATGACTCATTTCATAATCAAATTCCCTCAGTATCACCTGATTCAACTCGCTTGCATTTCTTTCACTTTGTGTTAATTTTGTTAACATTCATACTCTAATGTCGTTCTAAGATACTGTTGTGGTGGTGGTGGTGGTGGTGGTGGTGGTGGTGGTGGTGGTGGTGGTGGTGGTGGTCAGTCCTGAGACTGGTTGATGCAGCTCTCCATACTACCCTATCCTGTGCAAGCTTCATCTCCCAGTACCTACTGCAGCCTACATCCTTCTGAATCTGTTTAGTGTATTCATCTCTTGGTCTCCCTCTGCGATTTTTATCCTATGCCTCAGAACATGTCCTACCAACCGAACCCTTCTTTTAGTCAATTATGCCACAAACGTCTCTTCTCCCAAATTCTATTCAATACTTCCTCATTAGTTATGTGATCTACCCATCTGATCTTCAGCATTCTTCTGTAGCACCACATTTCGAAGGCTTCTATTCTCTTATTGTCTAAACTACACTCCTGGAAATTGAAATAAGAACACCGTGAATTCATTGTCCCAGGAAGGGGAAACTTTATTGAGACATTCCTGGGGTCAGAAACATCACATGATCACACTGACAGAACCACAGGCACATAGACACAGGCAACAGAGCATGCACAATGTCGGCACTAGTACAGTGTATATCCACCTTTCGCAGCAATGCAGGCTGCTATTCTCCCATGGAGACGACCGTAGAGATGCTGGATGTAGTCCTGTGGAACGGCTTGGCATGCCATTTCCACCTGGCGCCTCAGTTGGACCAGCGTTCGTGCTGGACGTGCAGACCGCGTGAGACGACGCTTCATCCAGTCCCAAACATGCTCAATGGGGGACAGATCCGGAGATCTTGCTGGCCAGGGTAGTTGACTTACACCTTCTAGAGCACGTTGGGTGGCACGGGATACATGCGGACGTGCATTGTCCTGTTGGAACAGCAAGTTCCCTTGCCGGTCTAGCAATGGTAGAACGATGGGTTCGATGACGGTTTGGATGTACCGTGCACTATTCAGTGTCCCCTCGACGATCACCAGAGGTGTACTGCCAGTGTAGGAGATCGCTCCCCACACCATGATGCCGGGTGTTGGCCCTGTGTGCCTCGGTCGTATGCAGTCCTGATTGTGGCGCTCACCTGCACGGCGCCAAACACGCATACGACCATCACTGGCACCAATGCAGAAGCGACTCTCATCGCTGAAGACGACACGTCTCCATTCGTCCCTCCATTCACGCCTGTCGCGACACCACTGGAGGCGGGCTGCACGATGTTGGGGCGTGAGCGGAAGACGGCCTAACGGTGTGCGGGACAGTAGCCCAGCTTCATGGAGACGGTTGCGAATGGTCCTCGCCGACACCCCAGGAGCAACAGTGTCCCTAATTTGCTGGGAAGTGGAGGTGCGGTCCCCTACGGCATTGCGTAGGATCCTACGGTCTTGGCGTGCATCCGTGCGTCGCTGCGGTCCGGTCCCAGGTCGACGGGCACGTGCACCTTCCGCCGACCACTCGCGACAACATCGATGTACTGTGGAGACCTCACGCCCCACGTGTTGAGCAATTCGGCGGTACGTCCACCCGGCCTCCCGCATGCCCACTATACGCCCTCGCTCAAAGTCCGTCAACTGCACATACGGTTCACGGTCGCGGCATGCTACCAGTGTTAAAGACTGCGATGGAGCTCCGTATGCCACGGCAAACTGGCTGACACTGACGGCGGCGGTGCACAAATGCTGCGTAGCTAACGCCATTCGACGGCCAACACCGCGGTTCCTGGTGTGTCCGCTGTGCCGTGCGTGTGATCATTGCTTGTACAGCCCTCTCGCAGTGTCCGGAGCAAGTATGGTGGGTCTGACACACCGGTGTCAATGTGTTCTTTTTTCCATTTCCAGGAGTGTATTTATCGTCCATGTTTCACTTCCATACATGGCTAAACTGCATACAAATACTTTCAGAAACGAGTTCCTGACACTTAATTCAATACTCGATGTTAACAAATTTCTCTTCTTCAGAAACGCTTTCCTTGCCATTGCCAGTCTACATTTTATATCCTCTCTACTTCGACCATCACTTATTTTGCTCCCCAAGTAGCAAAACTCATTTATTACTTTAAGCGTCTTATTTCCTAATCTAATTCCCGCAGCACCACCCGATTTAATTCGACTACATTCCATTATCCTCGTTTTGCTTTTGTTAATGTTCATCTTATATCCTCCTTTCAAGACACTGTCCATTCCTTTCAGCTGCTCTTCCAGGTCCTTTGCTGTCTCTGACAGAATTAAAATGTCATCGGCGAACCTCAAAGTTTTTATTTCTTCTCCATGGATTTTTGACTCCTACTCCGAATTTTTCTTTTGTTTCCTTCTAAGACACTATCGTGACAATATCTAACTCTCGGGCAACCTTATAGCGGCTTAAAGATAAATTTTAAAAAGTAAGCACTGTAAGCGTTACAGTAATAATCCTTATATGTGGAATGTTGTGATTAGGCGTGGTACAGTTTATTGCAGAGTGGAAGCTTCGTTCTGAAACCAACCAGAAACTGGTTGATGAGGAGCACATATGGGTAAATCTCAAAAGCGTTGTACAATGCGTCTTTGACAGGTATGTGCCGAGCAAGGTGCTGAGGGATGGAAAAGACACACCGTGGTTCAATAGCCGTGTTAGAGCTTCGTCTCTGATCGAAGCGAAGTCAGACCTCGGTAGACAAATAGAAGATGAAAGAAGCCAAATGAGCGTGAGCGATGTGAGAAGTATACAGTAAATTCCAAAGCAAAATTTTGCTAAACGATCTGACTGAAAATCGTAAGAAGTCTTGGCCTTACGTAGACTCAGTAAGCGGATCGAAATCATCTATTCAGTGGTTCGCTGACCATGCAACCACCAAAGCCGATAATGACAGAACATGTTAACTTTCTCGAAATGTCGGACGTGTTACTTGTGGATTCCTCTGTCCCCCCCCCCCCCCCCCCCACATGCATGTGTTGTATCGGCTAACGTTTCCCGAAAGATAAAAAGTGGCTCCTTCACTGAAGGTTAATTTTCTAGCGAGGTCACTATTTTCAAAGTGGTTCTGCATATCAAAGCAGAACTGCAGGAAGACGCAATTAGTCGTCACGGTTTGCGGCTTGCGGCTTGCAGGAGCTGCAATTTGTACCGCTTAACTCTTAATCGCTTACGAAGGATTTTCCACTCTGTTGGCTGAGGGATATTAAATTCTACACTAGCTCGATTGGACTTTGTGAGTTTCTCAGCATCATGCCCCTCGAAGGCTCTACCGTCCTCTCTGACACGCCCGGTAGGTCCGAACGTTTTGCATCGCACAGAAAACAATCCTCGAATTTATTGTACCACTTCCCTGTGCCCTTATAAACTGGCGGTGTCTTGTGAAACTCGCCACCTTTGCACATGCCCTATCGATTGGCAGTGGGCAAATTGTAGCACACAGGGAATGCTTTCTCTGCTTGGATTGCTGTCATTTTGAGCAACTGCGGTCGATGGTGACTTTGTCGGCGATTTTTCCGTACCAATTTGCTAGGAGCAAGCTAAAAAGTTTGCTTTGAGAGTATGTCTTTCACGTACTGTAGCCTTTATTATGTTATATAAGACTTTATTCGTAATCGCTTGTTTTCCAAGTAGCCGATTTTAAAAAAATGTTTCGTTGACTTCGTAGTTACCCTGTAGTTTTCCGATCATTTCTGTGACGCTCCCGCACTGACTAAATGCAGCCGTAACGAAGTGTGCTGCTCTTCTTTGAATATTCTCGCTTCCGTAAGTCTTACTTTGCGTCGGTTCCTAACCGACGAAAGATGTTCAAGAACTGATCTAGTGAGGGTACTGTAACTAACCCCCCTTCGTGGATGCATTAGAATTCCTTAAGGTTCTTCCCATAAATTTCAACCTGTCGCCTATCCTTCCACAGGATAAATTTCTGGGCTCATCGTACATTTAGTCGACCGATACAGATACATCGAAATCTCACTAATTTGGGCTAATTGGGCTTAGTCTCGGTCCGAATTATTGGAAGTTCGAATTGTAGAAATGTTTTCTAAAATGGTTACGTTGAGGTGCAATTAGAAATATTACATGCAGTGTATGTAGCGGTTAAATAAAAACTAGAGAAATAGTGTACAGAGGGTTGTCGTTTGTAACAGGTCTGCGCATCATCTTCAATTGTGATCCCTTTTGATCCAGTTGTCTGTTTTCGTTTTCCCACTAGTTCGTTGAGTTTCAGAACAAATTCCAAAGTTTTGCTGAGATTTTATTTTAATATTGTTAAAAGTCGACTTAGCTACGCCAAACTCTGCTATGAAGCCACTGGGAAGCGACGGGATGCGTTCATCGTTTTACGATAAATGAGCTTGACGCGAATGATGTACGGTTTGATTTCACGATAAAAACCAGTCCGAATTATCTTGAATTTCGAATTAGTGATGGTCTCCTGTACTTGTAGACACACAACACTTTTGACTGAGTCTATTAATTTATTGCTGATTGACTAGTCAAATGGTATCAGACCCTTTCACTTATTTACGCTTTCTACACTAAACAAATTTACGTTGATCACCAGCTGTCAGTCTTTGCGCCAAGCGCTGACATTTTCAAGTCTTCCTCATGTCCTGACAATTTTATGCACATGTGAACTCCCTGTAAACAAATGGAACGTCTTCCAATAAGATGAGAAGACGAGCTACGCGTTTATTGTCCTCAACCGCAGATGACCGTAGTCATATATATTTGAGAAACCAGAAATGCAACAGCACAATAAACAGAAACGAGCTGCTGTAAATAAGAATTAAAATAAATGTAATCAGTCGGAATTTAAGGAGATGGGACCTGGATAAACTGGTAGAACCAGAGGTTGTACAGAGTTTCAGGGAGAGCATAAGGGACCAATTGACAGAAATGGGGGAAAAATACAGTAGAAGAAGAATGGGTAGCTTTGAGGGATGAAGTAGTGAAGGCAGCAGAGGATCAAGTAGGTAAAAAGACGAGGGCTAGTAGAAATCCTTGGGTAAAAGAAGAAATATTGAATTTAATTGATGGAAGGAGAAAATATAAAAATGCAGTAAATGAAGCAGGCAAAAATTGAATTCCACAAACGTCTCAAAACTGAGATTGACAGGAAGTGCAAAATGGCTAAGCAGGGATGGCTAGAGGACAAATGTAAGGATGTAGAGGCTTATCTCACTAGGGGTAAGATAGTTACTGCCTACAGGAAAATTAGAGACCTTTGGAGAAAAGAGAACCACTTGTATGAATATCAAGAGCTCAGATGGAAAAGCAGTTCTAAGCAAAGAAGGGAAAGCAGAAAGGTGGAAGGACTGTATAGAGAGTCTATACAAGGGCGATGTAGTTGAGGACTATATAATTGAAATGGAAGAGGATGTAGATGAAGATGAAATGGGAGATACGGTACTGCGTGAAGAGTTTGACACAGCACTGAAAGACCTGCGTCGAAACAAGGCCCCGGGAGTATACAACATTCAATTGGAACTACTGAAGGCCTTGGGAGAGCCAGTCCTGACAAAACTCTACCATCTGGTGAGCAAGATGTATGAAACAGGCTAAATACCCTCAGACTTCAAGAAGAATATAATAATTCCAATCCCAAAGAAAGCAGGTGTTGACAGCTGTGAAAATTACCGAACAATCAGTTTAATAAGCCACAGCTACAAAATGCTAACGCGCATTCTTTACAGACGAATGGAAAAACTAGTAGAAGCCGACCTCGGGGAAGATCAGTTCGGATTCCGTAGAAATACTGGAACATGTGAGGCAATACTGACCTTACGACTTATCTTACAAGAAAGATTAAGGAAAGGCAAACCTACGTTTCTAGCATTAGTAGACTTAGAGAAAGCTTTTGACAATGTTGATTGGAATACTCTATTTCAAATGCTAAAGGTGGCAGGGGTAAAATACAGGAAGCGAAAGGCTATTTACAATTTGTACAGAAACCAGATGGCAGTTATTAAAGTCGAAGGGCATGAAAGGGAAGCAGTGGTTGGGAAAGGAGTGAGACAGGGTTGCAGCCTCTCCCCGATGTTATTCAATCTATATATTGAGCAAGCAGCAAAGGAGACAAAAGAAAAATTCGGAGTAGGTATTAAAATTCATGGAGAAGTAAAAACTTTGAGGTTCGCCGATGACATTGTAATTCTGTCAGACAGTAAATGACTTGGAAGAGCAGTTGAACGGAATGGACAGTGTCTTGAAAGGAGGATATAAGATGAACATCAACAAAAGCAAAACGAGGATAATGGAATGTAGTCAAATTAAATCGGGTGATGCTGAGGGAATTAGATTAGGAAATGAGACACTCCAAGTAGTAAAGGAGTTGTGCTATTTGTTGAGCAAAATAACTGATGGTGGTCGAAGTAGAGGAGATATAAAACGTAGACTGGCAATGGCTGGGAAAGCGTTTCTGAAGAAGAGAAATTTGTTAACATCGAGTATTGATTTAAGTGTCAGGAAGTCATTTCTAAAAGTATTTGTATGGAGCGTAGCCATGTATGGAAGTGAAACATGGACAATAAATAGTTTGGACAAGAAGAGAATAGAAGCTTTCGAAATGTGGTGCTACAGAAGAATGTTGAAGATTAGATGGGTAGATCACAAAACTAATGAGGTAGTGAATAGGATTGGGGAAAAGAGAAGTTTCTGGCACAACTTGACCAGAAGAAGGGATCGGTTGGTAGGACATGTTCTGAGGCATCAAGGGATCACCAATTTAGTATTGGAGGGCAGCGTGGAGGGTAAAATCGTGTAGGGAGACCAAGAGATGAATACACTAAGCAGATTCAGAAGGATGTAGGCTGCAGTAGGTACTAGGAGAAGAAGAACCTTGCACAGGATAGAGTAGCATGGAGAAGTGTATCAAACCAGTCTCAGGACTGAAGACCACAACAACAACGAATTACCATAATGACTCCACTGTTTGACGCAAAAAGTTTTCCAACTACGGATTTCCGTGAATGTCACGTTAACGTTTGTGTGTTGGTGAGTGTTCCAACAATTCGTTCGTCAAATTCATTGGCTTTTCTTTTGCCAGGGCATCTGTATTGCCTGATGAAGATAATTTCTTGTTTCTTCTGCTACTCTGGGTCCTCTCGCGTGGATTATTATCTAAAAGGGATAGTCAAATGATAACGGTGATGATGGAAAAACTTAACTAACCTGTTTATTATTTCAAAAGTAATCGCTATAACTGTTGATACATTAATCTAAGTGTGAGACAGATGGTCAGTGCCGTCAAGGAAAAATGTTAACAGTTGTCTACGGAACTATGATTGTACTCAGAGTTGCACCTCATCGTCCGAAGCAAATCGACGACCACAAGTGTCTTTCTTCAGGGCTCCAAAAATATGAAAATCGCATGGGGAGAGATCGGGACTCTATGGAGGATGTGTAAGGACTTCCTAGCGAAACTTCTGCAGCAAATCTGAAACAACGTTGGCAACACATGGGCGGACATAAACCTGAAACAGAGTGCTGCCGTACGTCAACATTCTCGGCCGTCTGGACTTAATACCGCGCACAGCGGTACTTGGGCATTTTGCAAAAACTGAACTGTTGTATAAAGCCCAAACTTGCAAAAATGCCGACAGACTGCATCATTATGTTGCAAGAATAATGCCAGCCCACATGTTGGCAATGTTGTTTCGACTACGCTGCGAACGGTTCGCTGGTAAGTCCTTGTACACCTCCCATATAGTCCCGATTTCTCCCCTTGCGTTTTCCATATGCTGGAGTCCTGAAGAAAAACGTTCGTGGCCGTCTATTTCCTCCGGACGAAGAGGTGCACGCCGGGTGGCACTGTCATGGTTCCGTAGGCAGCCGCAAACATTTTTCGATGAAGGCATTGATCGTCTTGTGTTTCAACGGCATAAATGTGTAAACAGTTATAGTGATTACTTTTGAAGTAATAAACAGTTTACTTATTTTTCCCATCTATCTCGATTTTACTTGACTGCCCCTTATAGTTGCTCCAGAAGACTTCGATAATACCTGAGAGTTTCTAATTTTTCTTTTTCAAAGCTGTTAGCAAGAAGAATCCCTGTTATAACTCAGCAAACTCTGCCGATAACTTTACCTGCAGTCGAGATACGGTCTCTCTTTATTGTGCAGAGCCACCAGTTTATATCCATTGGTATGGTATCTCTCGTGATACATTGGATCAACCGCAGTAACAAATCGACGCACAAAGTAAGTTAGATTTATTTTTAACAAGGCCCCGACATTGTCGAGAGAGTTTTCGCATTTTTCTTTTGGTTAGTGTTCAACAGATGTTCCGTCCATTTAGCACATAATTTTTTCATAGTTAATTCTTCATAAATATATATCAATCTCTGTTTTCAAACACGCCCATTTTGGAGAGTTTGAAACATCGAGCCTTAGTTAGCATATGGTGCTCTTCCTCGATATTTTCTATGGATGCAGTTTTGGCAAATCATTCACGTGTTTCACTTTCAACAGGAATACGGCCACATTTCAATTCGGAAGACTGTACAGGCTTTTGAAAATAAAACACCAGCATCCTCATCAACTTTTACCAAGGCTAGACGAAAAACGCAGAATTTACCAGGGCGCAGTACTTAGTTAATCCATTAAAAAAATGTTCAACACTGCTACTTGGAGAAGGCGTACTAACAAAATTATCGCGTACATCAAATTGACATTTGACTTATGTTATGCCGCAGCTGATAGAACAGAACCTAAAAGAAATTTTATTTATATAAATTTCATTCATGTCTGTGCGTGAAACCAGTTTACCTTGCCCGCGGAAACTCTGCCATGCGGAATTTTATAATGCCGCCCTTAATTTCCGCTGAGTCGCAGGCACCTAGCTCAACTAATTCACGGAGGAGCTGTTTTGTATGAAATTACTCGATATGTTTAAATTTTTGTTACCCTTTCACGTATGTTTAAACTCTAGATGTGCTGATGCAAAGCATAAACACTGAGCCACATCCATCGTTTTGGTTGAGGAAAGAGGCAATAGTTCGTTGCACTCCACACATCCCTCCAAGAAAGTGAGAAGCAGAGCAAAAAAGCAGGCAGTTGTCCACAGAATTACATATTATGGTACAAGTGGTGGTGTTGTTGTTGTTGTTATTGTTATCATCTTCGTCTTCTGTCCAGAGACTGGTTTGGTACAGCTCTCCAAGCTACTCTGTACTGTGCAGGCTTCTTCATCTCCTACCTACTGCAACCTACATCTTTATGAATCTCCATAGTGTATTCATCTCTTGGTCTCACTCTATAATTTTTAGCCTACACGCTGCCCTCCAATACTAAATTAGTGAGCCCTTGATGCCTTGGAACGTGTCCTACCAACCGATCCCTTCTTCTAGTGAAGTTGTGCCACAAATTCCTCTTCTCCCCAATTATATACGGTACCTCCTCATTAGCTACGTGATCTGCCGATCTAGTCCTCAGCATTCTTCTGCACCGAGCGAGGTGGCGCAGTGGTTAGCACACTGGACTCGCATTCGGGGGGACGACGGTTCAATCCCGTCTCCAGCCATCCTGATTTTGCTTTTCCGTGATTTCCCTAAATCGTTTCAGGAAAATGCCGGGATGGTTCCTTTGAAAGGGCACGGCCGATTTCCTTCCCAATCCTTCCCTGACCCGAGCTTGCGCTCTGCCTCTAATGACCTCGTTGTCCACGGGACGTTATACACTAACCACCACCAGAATTCTTCTGCAACACCACATTTTGAAAGCTTTTATTCTCTTCTTATCTGAACTATTTATCGTCCACGTTTCACTTCCATTCATGACTACACTCCATACAAATACTTTCAGAAAAGACTTCCTGACACTTAAATCTATACTCGATGCTAACAAACTTCTCTTTAGAAACGCTTTCCTTGCCATAGCCAGTCTACATTTTATATCCTTCCTACTACGGCCATCATCAGTTATTTTCCTTCCAAATAGCAAAACTCGTTCACTACTTTAAGTGTCTCATTTCCTAACCTAATTCCTCAGCATCGCCTGATTTAATTCGACTACAATCTATTATTCTCGTTTTGCTTTTGTTGAGGTACAAGTGTGATGAGTGAGCAATAGTGAAACAACTAGTAGAAAACTTTTTCGTCCGCACATCATGACCATGACGACGACGACGATTACGATGGTAAAGACGTGGCTTTCAGAATTTGAGAGTACTGGACACTCTCCTCAAAAGCCCAATCAAGGATCCACTAAGGAGAGATAAGATTTATGAGATCTGCTTCTGCAGTGTCTGCATTGATTGTCAGTATTCTTATTCAGTAAATAAAACAGTCTAAAGTACAGAGAGAACTGGGAACACTATACTGACGTAAATGAAAATCTGAATTACGGTACCGTAAGCAAATGCTGCCATGAAGTCGTCGGAATAGACCATTGATGTTGCCCTTCGGAAGCAAGTGTGTGTGTGTGTGTGTGTGTGTGTGTGTGTGTGTGTGTGTGTGTGTGTGTGTGTGTGTGTGTGTGTGTTTTATGTAAGAATATAAAATGTATATTAGTATTCGAAGTATATGCACGCCTCAGGCACCACAAACAGTTAATCTCTTAGTAGGAGTAGAAAAAAAATGACTCAGAGATAGCTCGGTGCAAAGTCAGGTTCAGATTACTGTGTAATTAATGTACGATCAGAAAGCAATACACCACGGCATGTCTGTTATTTTCATTGGCTGGACCTTTTAGTTAATCTTTTCCTGCCAATCTTCCATACCAGTGACGCGTGAACTTCCGTCTCAAACTGCGACGCTATTGATGCTGGACTCGAAATAACAACCCTCCGATCAATAACGTGTCTTATACGATAGACCCGCTCATTGGATGACAGCTAACGTTTCGCGCTATGATTAAGCTAGCTGCTTATGCTTGTACTGCAGCCACCATTTCTCCGATGCTACTGTCTTAGTGAACACGCAGACAATCTTGCGAGCCACAGTTCCACTTTTCTGCTACACTGTGTACACTGTGTTTTACACACAATCGACCAACGAATCTGGACACTATTTTTCGTACAAGTAGCAAATTAATCGTCAGAATCTGAGCAAATGGTAACTGTACCGATAAGCAGTTTGTGTTACTCAATTGTAACTCTTCCGTTATTTCGTATGAATTGAATCGTTAAGAGCGTTTCGCGGTATCTCTGGTTATCATATCGACCCTGAGCTTATTTTCTTTATGATTATCACGCAAAGATAATTTGTAATCTCTCCGTTTGTTGTACGTATTTTCAGTATTTCAGAAATTTGCCGATTCATCCGTATCCCAGCTTTCGTATACACCTTGGGTAAGTTATCGGCATTTCGCCAATAATCTGCTGCCATGTGTAGTATGCTCCGTACCCTCGTGGCGTGAATTGCAAGTGCACGCCGACCAACGAATTCGTCCATCCGATGAACGTCAAGCACACTAGTTTTCTACCAGTTAATTCCGTAGTGCAGCAAAGTGCTCATTAGCGACCGACGGAGATGACTGACTTGATTATGGAGCATCTTCGATGCAGAATTTCTCATCATCAGGGTACTAGAAGAGTGATGTGGGTAGTGCTGTCAAAGGAAAGGGAAGTTTTGCTGAAACTGCAGTATCTATCGACACCACATTGTCGCCTCACATAGCAACACGGTCTTGCTCTAACATTCCTTTAATCCATACCAACGTGATTGGGGGTGGTGGTGGTTATAATCCGCCTTCGTTGGCGACTACTTGATGTGTTAATACTTCACATACGTCAAATTGAATGAAACGTGAAAGGAAGTTGGTCTGTATCCTACGTGTCAATTGAAATTGCATGTTGACGGGCACACTAACTAAAGATGTTTAATCCTGTCCAGTGCACACAATTCGAAACGTTTGCGTAAGCTTTGTAGCAGTTGGTTGTTTTGCGGCGAAATGCACGTCACTTGTACACAAGGCTAGGAGTACATCTCAAGCGATGTATTTGCTGACAGTGGCCTTCACCAGTTAACGCCCGTCAATGTTAACAGACAAAATCCGGCTGCAGAATGATTGTCAACTTTTAGTAGAAGTTACAACACGTTTCAGTCGCTTGTCAAGAGACGTTGCAGATGAGAATTTTTCGGAACGTACTTGGTAATCACAGTTGTAGGGACGGCTGCATGCTTCAACGACCTTCTTATTAAAGACTGGCTTCTTCGTCTGAGAATTACTTCGTTACTTATTTTTATATGAAACAGGAGGAACTGGGCTTGCAGAGCACGTAACATCTTGTCTTGCCTTGTACTGTATTGGGTGGTTCAAAATCAGGCCAAAAAAATTCCAGGCATTCAAAGGGGCTAGAACGAACGAACTGAAGACAGACACACACATTTGAATTCCTCGTCCAGTGACTGTATGGGGCGTCGAATGGTGGAGAACGATGTGAGCCAATTGTCTTCTCTTTTAAAAATATGTTTTTGCAGCTATTTGTAATGTATGATATGTAGCCTCTTAAAGTGAACACTAGGTTCTAGAAAGTTCCAGACGCTTGTGGTTTTCACGAACTGTTTTCTGATTGTTGAAGCTAGCGATTCTTGAGATGTCCTCCTTCCAATGGTTTGGAGGCCTTTGTTGCGGGTGGATTCTCTCTCTTCGGGGTGCCACTGGATGGGTGTGTCCGTCCGCCTGCCATCGCTTGTTCTTGCCGTATGTGCAGCATTGATTTTGATCACTCCACCAATATTGTCAACACTTCCGTTATCCCTCCGATTTAACCCTGGCATCGATGTTTCGTTGCGTAGTTTTCGATTCCTGTTTCGCGAATTCACTTAGTCTCAAAGTTCAGCAGATACAAATTAAAGCCGGAAGAACATACTGGTCGAAAATTATTATTTTGAAGCCTACTTCCTTTTTTTTAAATGCACAAACACGAACATGAAACAGAAGAATTACTCAACAAAGCGAAGAAGAAAGGAAAGAAAATGGAATGTGCAAACCAAATGTTAAAGCTGAGAAAGAATGCGGCGGAAATTACAGCACGAGTAAACCATGATGATTGGAGTGGGATACAAGTAGTTAGAAGCAACGCTACGCCACAGAAGTCGTGCGTCCGGAGATTGGTGGTAAGTTCTATGGGACCAAACTGCTGAGGTCATCGGTCCCTAGGCTTACACACTAATTAATCTAACGTAAACTAATTTACGATAAGGACAACACGTACACCCATGCCCAAGGGAGGACTCGAACCTCCGATGGGGGGAGTCGCGCGAACCTTGCCGAGGCTCCTGAGACCGCACGGCTATCCCGCGCGGCCGTCCGTAGATACCGGGTCGTTATACGAGGCTTGGGACTTGAATAGTGGCAACTACTTATTCACAACCGATACAAAAGAGTTACATGTTTGCACGTGTTGCTGTCCTCAAAGTAGTCACCAGCGTTGTGTAGAACCCGTTGCCAGCGATGTGGAAGGCGTAGTAAACCGTTAGCAGAGCCTGTCGAATCTCTGGAACAGTTCTGAAGCGAATGCCACGGAATGGTTCCTTGATCTTCGGAATCAAAGTCACAAGGACTTCAATCCGTGAAGTATGGTGAATGGTACAGTGCTTCCCAGTCCCATCGCCCGAACAGCATCAAAAGCCTGACAGATAGCCAACTAACATTTAAAAATAAATTAAAAGAATTTCTAGATGACAACTCCTTCTACTCATTGGCTGAATTTTTAGATATAAAGTAAGTAAAAAAAAAAAAAAAAAAAAAAAAAAAAAAAAAAAAAAAAAAACTTAATCATTAGTGTCATGCAATATTTTGTGTAATGTAATTTCTTGTACAGACATCTTTTATTAACCTGACACGTTCCACATCATTACGAAGTGTCGTATTCATGATCTATGGAACAAGTATTAATCTAATCTAATCTAATCTAATCTAAACAGAGCAGCCACAGCTTGCGCTGTATGCGCCCGCGCATTGTCGTGCAAAATGGTGGGTGGGTTGCGCTGAAAGTGTCGCCGCTTCTTTCCGATAGCTCATCGCGAGTGATGCTCCAAAACCGAACATTAATATTGTGCACTGACGGTCTGCCATGGAGGAACGTAATGCGTTAGGATAACACCATCACAGTCGTACACGAGAATCACCATAATTTTAGACCGCTACATTCGCACCATCAACAGAACAGGCTCTGCTAACGATATACTGCGTCTTCCACAACGCTGGTGACTACTTTGAAGGACAGTTACAGGTGCAAACATGTAACTCTTTTGTATAGGTTGTTAATAAGTAGTTGCCACTATTTAAGTTCCAACCCTCGTAATTAAATTTTCGCTACTTGAGCCAGTGTAGAAGGCAAACTATTTACCATATGGTACCTAGCTTTACAGAAATAACGTTCATGACTTGCTGTTGGGCGCCGATACTGTTATGGCGACGTAGGGTTGAAACTCAAGCATCGGTGTGCAATACATTTACACAGTCAAAACATGCGTCTGGACGGCGGTAGTATCGCACGCACACAAGGCGGAGCTGTCATTTGTACTCAGGTGATTCATGTGAAACTGTTTTCGACGTGGTTAAACCTCAAGACGTGAGTTAAGACCTTGAACGCGAAATGGCAGTTGGAGCTAGACGCATGGCTCATTTCATTTCGGAAATCTTTCGGGAATTCAGTATTCCGAGATCCAGTGTCAAGAGTGCGCCGAGAAAACCACATTTCAGCCATTGCGTATCACCATGGACAAGGCAGGGGCAGATGGCCTTCTCTTAACGACCGACAGCAGGGTTTGCATAGCGTTGTCAGTGCTAACAGACAAGCAACACTACATGAAATAACCTCAGAAATCAATGTGGGACGTACGACGAAATACCCGTTAGGACAGTGCGGCGAAATTTGGCGTTAATGTGCTATGGCAGCAGGCAACCGAGGCGACTGCCTTTGCTAACAGCACATCGCCTGCAGCGCGTTTCGTAGGTTTGTGACGACATCGGTTGGATCCTAGACGTTTGAAAACGGCGACCTTGCCAGATGAGTCCCGATTCCAGTTGGTAAGAGCTGATCGTAGGGTTCGAGTACAGCGCAGACCCCGCGAAGCCATGGAATCCAATTGTTAACAAGGTACTGTGCAAGGTGATGGTGGGTCCATAATGGTGTGGGCTGTGTTTACGTGGAATAGACTAGGGACTCTGGTCCAACTGAACCGACCACTGATTGGAAGTAGTTATGTTCTCCTACTTAGAGACCATTTTCAGCCATTCATGGAGTGAAAATTCCCAAGCAACGATGGAATTTTTGTGGATGACAGTGCACCGTGTCACTGGACCACAGTTGTTCGCTATTGGTTTGAAGAACATTCTGGACAATTCCAGCGAACGATTTGGCCACCCAGGTCGCCCGACGTGAAACCCATCTAACATTTACGGGACATAATCGAGAGATCAGTTCGTGCACAAAATGCTGCACAAGCAACACCTTTGCAGTTATGGACGGCTATAGAGGCAACATGGCTCAGTTTTTGTGCAAGGGATTTGTTGAGTCTATGCCTCGACGACGATGATGATGATGGTCGAAGTAGAGAGGATATAAAATGTAGACTGGCAATGGCAAGGAAAGCGTTTCTGAAGAAGAGAAATTTGTTAACATAGAGTATTGAATTGTCAGGAACTCGTTTCTCAAAGTATTTGTATGGAGTGTAGCCATGTATGGAAGTGAAACATGGACGATAAATAGTTTAGACAAGAAGAGAACCGGAGCTTTCTAAATGTGGTGCTACAGAAGAAAGCTGAAGATTAGATGGGTAGATCGCATAACTAATGAGGAAGTATTGAATAGGATTGGGGAGAAGAGAAGTTTGTGGCACAACTTGACCAGAAGAAAGGATCGGTGGGTAGGACATGTTGTGAGGCATCTAGGGATCACCAATTTAGTATTGGAGGGCAGCGTGGAGGGTAAAAACCGTAGGGGGAGACCAAGAGATGACTACACTAAGCAGATTCAGAAGGATGTAGGCTGCAGTAGGTACTGGGAGATGAAGAAACTTGCACAGGATAGAGTAGCATCAAACCAGTCTCAGGACTGAAGACAACAACAACAACAACAACAACAATAACAACAAACAAATGGTTCAAATGGCTCTGAGCACTTTGGGACTTAACATCTAAGGTCACCAGTCCCCTAGAACTTAGTTAGGTTTAAGTAGTACTATGGACATCACACTCTTCCATGCCCGAAGCAGGATTCGAACCTGCGACCGTAGCGGTCGCGCGGTTCGAAACTGGAGCGCCTAGAAACGCTCGGCCACACCGGTCGGCGACAAGTGTTCATTTCGCTTTACTGGGTAATTATTATAAATTACCTATGGAGATCGACAAAATACACACAAAGTGATAGGCAGAAGGCTTTATTACTCAAGCTAGTGCTAAAAGGAAACTGATCTTCCAGAAATGCTAGAGCCCCGCCACTGGTATTGCAGCAAGCGTACTATTGACTGACAAACACTTTCGAAGAAGTCGGGTAACCATGGTCTCGCTGCCTAACATAGGGGACATCACAGGTTCGACTCACCGTTGTCTGTTTTGAATGTGTTGTTACTGTACATGTCCTTTTAGGGTGCAGCCGTTGTTATTTAAACTTGGCGATAGTAAATGATATAGAGCATGAAAAAGCTGGTGTAGTGCCAGCATCCTCACACGCTGCAGGTATCATACCAGCTAACCTAACCTAACCTAACCTAACCTAACCTAACCTAACCTAACAAATACTTGTCATAAACTATGCAATTTCATGACACCAGGAAAGAGCATCCAACAGGTTTGCGTAATGTAGTCGAAGTGTTGATTTCCACATTTTGAATGTTCTGTGAACTCTCTCGATGACTTTATGTTCATGGTGAGGCGTAGCGCCGTATACCGATCCTGCCTTGGAGGCGGTTAAGTGGGAGATGTGTCTCAGAGCTAGAGTGTGACAGATGGTGACGCGAGACTGACGTAGTTTATGTATCAGCCGATAGAGGACAGTATTGGATAGGGGAACTGCGATTTTACTTTCAATTGAGCCCACTAGAGTGCACTAAAGTAATAGTGTTTTTCATAAACTGTTCTAGTATTTTCATAAAGTGGCTTTATGTATTTTTGTGAATGTAAAATGTTATAAATGTGTTTTAGAAGAATGAATGATGCGTGAGTGTGGTTTAAGATTAATATGAAGATAATTGTTTAACGAGTTATGTAGTGGGATTTAGTGTGGGAACATTTCGAAGAAGTATGGATATGGACAAAGGCGATTTTTGTAGAATAGATTTGTAAAGTAAGTTTATGGTAAAGAGAAAGATAATTCAGATATAAATAACAATAGTAAATAACTTTATGCATAAGCAAAACTTCGGCATATTAGATAATTACGTCGGTAAAAAGTGCAGTCGTTAGGTTTACTATTTAGCGAATGGTTATTGATTAAAATCGCCGACTGACGTGGGAGGATGTTGTTTTGCTATTGCTGTTGAGTAAACTGACCAATGGTAAAGCAATATTCTTCGCGCGCCTTTCTCTGCTGTTAGAGAAGACTTAGAGTATTCTAGAGAAGAGTCGGATCCTAGCCATGAAACAGTTCGGACGTGTGTAGTAGTAGTTCCGATGGAAACGATAAGTTACCGGATCTACGAGTGTTTCATACATCAAAAGTGTGGTAAAGTGACGGCATAATTATTCCGATGGACGTGTAAAAATTTCGGAAATTTTTAAGTGAATTTTGAGACGAGAAAAGACAATAATTCCGCGTGGCGTATTGTGCAGGTCGTTGGCTAAAAACTGTGACTGCGTTTGGTTCCGACAGACATAATATTTGGCGAGCATTATCAATCAAAAACAATCAGTATTTTTGTAGCTATTATGTTTTCGTGGAATGCAACACCATAAACTTGCTAACGTGAGTGAAAGGGATTGTGAGTGACTGTGTTAAGACTAGCACGGGCTTGGCAGTGATACTTGTTCACCTAAGTTTCAGAATATATTAATTGAGGACAAAATTTCCAACCTTTCTTTTGTGTGAAAACTTTCTCCCGAAACGTAGATTAGTAACTTAAATTGCAGCCTGGTTCACGTCGAAGTACAGTAGGTTTCACTCGGCTTTCCTACTGATGATCTGCTGGGACAATGTTCACAGGTAGGTGCAGGTCCGTCGTAAAGGGACGGAAAGAACCACGCCGCCGTAACGGGTTCCCACTTAAGTTTTTCCGCACCCATCCTCTATAATCATTATTGCCGCCAGCAGCTTGAAATCCGTGGCTGGAAAACGTCTCCTCTAGACTTGTCTGTGCTTTACTCATCCACGTTGTTCCTTTATGTTTCCTAATGTCATATACCCTCCTTCCATAGATCTCTTTGCACCTCTTGGAATCCCGTAAAACAGTTATTTTGTACAATCTACCATGCATGTATCTGGCTACATGTCCTGCAAACATCTATTTCGTTTTCATTACTGTCGTAATTAAGAAGTGCACTCCAGTTTCCTCACTCATCGATTTGTTGCTTTTTTTTGGTCTCTTCTAGTAATTTCCAAAATCCGTCTCCATTCTTGCTGAGTAGCGCACTGTTTTTAAATAATTGTTTTTCATGGCCGCGCGGTTAGAGGCACCATGTCACGGATTGCGCGGCTCCTCCCAACGGAGGTTCGAGTCCTCTCTCGGGCATGGGTGTTGTTCTTAGCATAAGCTGGTTTCAGTAGTATGTAAGTCCAGGGATCGATGAGTTCAGCAGTTTGGTCCCTTAGGAATTCACGCACAAACAAATAATTTTTTCGTGCAACATCCATGTTGCAATACTATAAGTCAGAGCTGATGTACATACTAATTGTAAACTTACCATTTTAGACACGTCGAAAGCTTCGCTTTTAAAATTGTGTGTAGTTTAACAAAAATTTATTTTTCCTATCCAGTCATCTTCAAATGCCCTAAATCCAAAAACTCATCGGCTGGTTCTACATCTTAATTTTTATAATTGGTTGGCCTGCTCTTTCCTTTCACATATTTTAATCTTAGCCGTAAGCAATCTTCTAGTCCAATTTTAAATATACATTTTCCATTCTTTGTTCAAGATTACGTTTTCTAGACGCAAACAATACGAAGTTATCTGAAAAACGAAGGTTGTTCTGGTAGGTTCCATTAAGAATTATTCCTTTCTTTTTCTTAGTTTGCCTTAATTCTACTCAGTTATAAATTTCTTACTGTTCTGATCAAGTCCGACGGGAGCTGTAACGTTGCTCTATATATATTATTCAGTGTGCTAACACAGATTCAAACAAAGCTTTGAAGTTTTACCGTTCTAAAATCGATATAATATGGGCGTTTTTGTACTCTTGTATCCATTATCTCTTAATTAGGTCGTACCAAACGGGGAAATACAAGAGAGACGAGTTATTAATGCCATTTTAATTGTAATATTTATTACGAAGTTTGTTATCGTAATACACGTACGTGGCCGCACAGTAACTAAGGATGTTGTTACCTGGTGAAGGGAGAACGTTAGGTAATGGTAATAGTGGTTGAACGTAATCATTTTGGGAAAAATGGATTATCTTAGTAATAATCGACGAAACCAGCTTCAGAGGAAAGCTTGCAGATTCAGTATCCTTTATTAAAAAGACAAAGCTCTGCTTAAACAAAAGTATGGAGGAAAAATGAACTGATGATGACTCTGAAAACGTAATATTGTCTGGCGATTCGTATTTAACATTATCTCAAACAACGAATGTCCTTTTTGTAGGGAGAATGTTCAAAGGAAGTTTGTGCTCTGAATTCGTCAGTCTTTATTGTAAATTCTACCCGTACGATGTTCTCAAAGTAATTTTAAGATTTCTGCTTCAAACAACCGTCACCGGTTATGTCCGCGCTCATTACTGCAATCAAATTATACGTATGAGAGTTACTTATGTTTCATCCGAAACTAGATGCTTATGTTTCATCGGAAATTGGAAGCTACGTAATAAGTGCAAATGAGATAATAGGAAGAGGCGGACTTGCCAAAAAGCTGGCCTGTGTTTATTTTACTTTGACATTATTTGTTATTCGTAGAACATAACATCTGCACGCTTCAGACTTATTTTAGGTTGTGCTCAGGTAATTACGTACGTATTACAACTTTTCGAATATTTATTGTCGAATCACAGTTATACATCGTATTATCAAGAAAGAATGATTTCTATAAATAGATTTTACTGTGAATCAGTAATCCATATGTGCTCCAGCACTGATTTTGTTTTTGACTGAAAAGTGTGCTGGTGACAGTAACATTGCAATAAGAAGCACAATTAAATGTAACAAATGATATAAAAAAATCCGACATTACGCCATATTCCAATTCATATTTCTCTACCATTTTAACAACGGCATCACTTTTGAAAAAAGATTCCTGTTTGATTTTTATTGTTATGCATTTCGTCTATTTTTGCCCACAACAAACAATATCTCCAAAGATATACCGAACGCGACAGTTGTGTGAACTGAACTGTTGTGAAAGTCCACGCCCAACCAGAGGCAGACAGATGCTCTCGCTTTTCTCGCCGTTATTGTTCTCTTTTGTTAGTAAGAAATAAAATTTTAAAAAATGTCGCACTGCCACCAAAGAACTCAGACTTCGTACTGCAATGTCCTTACTTGGCAGCATGAATTCCACTCACAAAGAGAAATGCGCAGCTGTTTGTCTAATTGCAGTACAGGGGCCTCAAATGTCAATGGGCGGAAGCCTGCGCCATCATACTTTCTGTCGGGTCGTCAATTCCATCATCATAGTTGCTGGTGTTGCCGATTTCACCCTTACTTCCACCCCTCAGCTTTATCGCAGTGTAAGTCATTCCAGTTATTCCTGTAACCTGAAATTACCACACTGATTAGACTGCATCGAACAGTTGGTTTATGTTCGACCTTGTGCAAAGGCAATGAGAGAGGAGGAAGAAAAATAAAACAGAAAGTAAGGAGACGAGGACACGGCGCTTATATTAGAGGCTCCCTGGCCAGGCCAGCAACTTCTTTGCGTCACAGCTGACGTCCAGTGATGTGGTTTTCCCTCCACAGGACCTGATGAAACCTGCTGCCGAAGACAGGAACTATGTACGACCTGACACAAAGACGCATAAAACATTCGTACTGAACACAGAGGAGGAATACTCAAAGTTCGCCTAATGTACTGCGAATATCACCAAAAACAAAGTGGTGGTGTTACGTGATTTGTTTACATTTTGCGCTAAGTGCGAAACTTAAATACTGCACGTATTTGCCCTGGTTCAAATGGCTCTGAGCACTATGGGACTTAACATCTATGGTCATCAGTTCCCTAGCACTTAGAACTACTTAAACCTAACTATCCTAAGGACAGCACACAACACCCAGCCATCACGAGGCAGAGAAAATCCCTGACACCTCCGGGAATCGAACCCGGGCGTGGGAAGCGAGAACGCTACCTCACGGCCACGAGATGCGGGCACGTATTTGCCCTGTTTTTCTCTATTTAGTTATTAGTGTCAGTTGCGGTGTACGATTGCTGCTGCTAAGGATGCAAATCGAAATATGCGAACGAGAAAAAATTAAATTTCATAGGCAATTTTCACAAATGCTAGTATGTATTGTAAAATATCAGGACTGCAGTGTTATTTCATTTAACTGAATGGCAGTATGTTTACGAGACAAATGCTAGAAAAATTCGGTAGTGCTGGAGTGTGCTGGCAGTCTGTACGTCCGTTGAATGTGTATACGCTGCGAGTAATGTTCGTCCGCAGATGGTATTTATATATGAATAATTGGCGTGAGAGGAGTGGAAAGGAAACTGTAGGCGAAAGCGGTAGGAAGGAAATAATGACTTCAACCCGCGCAGGTCATTGCGGCAAAGCACCGGCGACGGTTGAGAATTTGTGGCAGACCAGGACAAGAAATTTGCATACTTCTCTTTTCTAGAACGAGTGCGTTAACCATCTCGGCTATCCGGACACGCTCTCTGTCACTCAAATTCCTAACTTCCCGCTCCCCGCACCGCGACTGCCGCCAGTTAACCCATACGCAGATTTCTGATTCCCGTAACAGTTCGGACTTTGGTTGTGCATCCGTTGTGTAACTTCTTCTTCAAACAGCCGTCACGCCCTTAGAATTAAAGAGATGCGTAATGTCTCTAAAATGCAACAGACACTCATTTTTAAGATATACAACTAAACAAGGGCAGTGACTAGTTCGCTCTCTCTCTCAGGTGTCCTCGGAGAACTAGTTGTACTATTTCAAATAACAACTGAATTAAAACTGTAGTGTTCTCGCAGTCATGTCCGTTCCAAACACCTCATTCCAGGCATTTTTAGCTGAAGGTTCCACAGCAAACATTAACAGATTTTCCATCACTACACTCGTCTCTATCAGATTTCTCGGACTCTGTTAAAGAGGTGCAGGACCCTGTTTAAAGAAACTCACGTGCCTCTGCGAATCACTGGATAGGAGCGTTAAGATTAATTATCGACCATACTTCATAATACGCACCTATCTTTGTACGATCGTTTGTTGAAAATGCTGCTTAAATATCTGGAACAGTTTGCGATTATGACATGCTAGGAGTGCCCACACTAATTGAGGAGGTAATGTTGAAAATATTTAATCATCTATACCCAAAAATATTTTTGAATAAAAAGTTGAAATATTCAATTTTCGACAGGTTCGCTCCCACTCTGAGTTGACTCGTACAATTCCAGTACAATCTTACTAACGCCATTCTGCTTGCTGAAACACACTGCCTCTCATTAAAAGAGAAGTACGTAGAAAGGGAGGAGGAAACGAAACGAAACTTCGCGGGTTGGGAAGGTATGTGATATTATTTCAGTGGTTGTTGTTGTTGTTGTTGTTGTTGTTGTTGTTGTCTTCAGTCCTGACACTGGTTTGATGCAGCTCTCCATGCTACTCTATCTTGTGCAAGCTTCTTAATCTCCCAGTACCTACTGCAACCTACATCCTTCTGAATCTGCTTAGTGTATTCATCTCTTGGTCTCCCTCTACGATTTTTACCCTCCACGCTGCCGCCAGTACCAAATTGGTGATCCCTTGATGCTTCAGAACATGTCCTTCCAAGCGATCCCTTCTTCTAGTCAAGTTGTGCCACAAATTTCTCTTCTCCCCAATTCTATTCAATACCTCCTCATTAGTTATGTAATCTACCCATATAACCTTCAGCATTCTTCTGTAGCACCACATTTAGAAAGCTTTTATTCTCTTCTTGTCTAAACTATTTATCGTCCACGTTTCACTTTCATACATGGCTACACTCCTTACAAATACTTTCAGAAACGACTTCCTGACAGTTAAATCGATACTCGATGTTAACAAATTTTTCTTCAGAAACGCTTTCCTTGCCATTGCCAGTCTACATTTTATATCCTCTCTACTTCGACCATCATCAGTTATTTTGCTCCCCAAATAGCAAAACTCCTTTACTACTTTAAGTGTCTCATTTCCTAATCTAATTCCCTCAGCATCACCCGACTTAATTCGACTACATTCCATTGTCCTCGTTTTGCTTTTGTTGATGTTCATCTTATATACTCCTTTCAAGATGCTATCCATTCCATTCAACTGCTCTTCCAAGTCATTTGCTGTCTCTGACAGAATTAAAATATCATCGGCGAACCTCAAAGTTTTTATTTCTTCTGCATGGATTTTAATACCTACTCCGAACTTTTCCTTTGTTTCCTTTACTGCTTGCTCAATATACAGATCGAATAGCATGGGGGAGAGGCTACAACCCTGTCTCACACTCCCTTCCCACCCACTGCTTCCCTGTCATGCCCCTCGACACTTATAACTGCCATCTGGTTTCTGTACAAATTATAAATAGCCTTACGCTCCCTGTATTTTACCCCTGCCACCTTCAGAATTTGAAAGAGAGTATTCCAGTCAACATTGTCAAAAGATTTCTCTAAGTCTACAAATGCTAGAAATCTTTCTTCTAAGATAAGTCGTAGGGTCAGTATTGCCTCAAGTGTTCCAACATTTCTACGGAATCCAAACTGATTGTGATTACTCTATTCTTCTTGAAGTCTCAGGGAATTTCGCCTGTCTCATACATCTTGCTCACCAGATTACAGTTTCAGTGATTACAATATCGAATGAAATTTACAAACCGTATTAACCCCTTATCAGTATGACATTATTTTGGACACTAAGTTCTTCATTAGGTCATGACGTTGCACCCCCTATGGGGATGAGTGTAATAAACCTGTTGTAACGCCCCCTAAGACAAGATGATCCACAACTGTTGTAATTGGTCCTTGACATCCTGTGTGCAGCAGATGGGACTGAGATGGCATCCTGTCTGTCCATTGACGACAGATCTAGGGATCTTGCTCGCCGCGAGGTGTGATTTACTGTTAAAATTTCGAGAATGTACGTTCCTCGAAGAATCAATCAAAATGCTTTATTGCTTCCGCCTACGTATAAAGACGAAAAGGCCGTGTAAATAAAATGAGAGAGACTGCAGATCACACGGAACGCTATCATTCTTGTCTGGAACAGAATAAGAAGGAAGTTAAAGTGGTACACAATATACCCTTCACTGAGCACCACAAGGAGGGTTGCTTGATCTTGGCCTGCCATGTACTCTGGATGCCATTTTAGCGGATGACCCAGGAGCAGCTGCTCGCGTTCTTCGTTTTATCCACTTGCCAAACCTGTCTAAGGACATTTGATTGTGCTGTTTTTTTAAATCCTATGCCTGTTAATGTCTTTTATAGTGTTGTCCCTTTTAGTTGCTGTTTTAACCTTGTGCCTCGCGGTGCATTCCTAACTTAGTCTGGGCGCTAATGACCATTGTAGTTGTGCCCCCCACAAAAAGGGAGGGCTGCGGAGTGTAGATATAGGTGAACCCAAGTCCAGAGAGCCTATATTCTTGTTCTGCGTGTGAGTTGTGTGTCCTGGATGTTGTGTCTTACTTTTTTGTTACACTCTGTAGCTCAATAAACAAACCACTTACAGGTAAACGTAGTCAGCTGGCCAGATTTTTTACTCCCTTGAAAATGAGAACCGTCGTCAAGAAAGAAAAGAATATGGACGATTATTTCGTAAAACAGAATTGAATACAAATGGTACGAAATTGAGTGTCTTTTCGGTTGTCCGTGTAGTATTAGATCCACATTACTCTGGATAACCCGCGGACTGCTACATTAGCCGTTAACACTAGTCATAAAGCTGTGATACTCTAAACTTTTCTTAAACAAAGGCTGATTCACATCCTGCAAGGTTTTAATTAAAAATGATCTTTGGAATATTTCCAGTTCAAAAACAATTATTTGAAGCTAAATTTAAAATGTGCTTTGTTACTTGTGAGACATTGTTAGCGGACAAACGATCAAAGTACTATTGTATCTCCAGCATGCTGGGGTTGAAATGGATTCGCAACTTCTTTTGATTCACAATAACCACTATGAAAAACGTGTTAAGTTGCACAGGAAGAACATTTATTTGTTGATGACCGATTTCCGACTGTTTGTCTATTATCAAATCAGCCAAAAATGAAACTTTGGCGTTACACCAGTCATGCAAGTGGGAACGCAAGTTAGCGATGAACACATACTATAGCACTTACTTACTTCATGGCCACTTGTATGACTGGTGTAATGCAAGACTTGCATTTATGGCTGATTTAATAACGAGCAAACAGTACGGAACCGTTCATCAGTGAATAAATATTTTTCCAGTACCGCTTAAGACGGTTTTCATAATGGTTGTTGTAAACAACTAAAAATTTTTGTGGCTGCATATAGCTCCATTCTTAGCCATTTACAGCTTTATTAATGAATAACAGAGGTAATTTTTTCCTGAACTTCGTAGTTTTGAACATCACTATTCTTTTCAAACTTTGGTCATTGTTTATGATGAGCTGCAATAGTGAATACGCATGTTGTGAACAAACAGATAAAATACTTAACTCCTTGAGAAGACGCCTACCACATGATTGTCGGCTAACACTTCACATTATTCCCATTGGCTGCCTCTCTGCAGTCAATATTTGTTTTTATTCGTTAACTACCCAAGAAACTTGCGCGAACAGATTGATCTGAGCAGCCGGCGTCATACCTCTATCTCCTACAGCTGTTGCTATCTGCCGCCAAACATTGGACACCGATGTGTGCGTTGCGACGGTATTGCTTATCGCGGTTTCGCGTCCTGCTCTCGAGCGCTTGCTATGTGGAAACAGGCAGCCGAAAGAAGCTAGGATCAGCGTGTTGGCGGTGGGGCAGAGGAGGGGTGGGTGCCGCGAATACGTCATCAGAGTGGTGTGTGGCGTCGCGCGCAGGCAGTCAGTACAGCCTTCACACCTTCGCGGCGCGGACCAACTCTTCGCTGCCTGCTAGAAGTGGGCGTCGTGTGTGCCGAGTGCTGTCGGTCTACGCACGGCTGGAGCTCTAGGTCTGCGTTGTTTCTACGGACAAGCAGCTGCTTTCCCCAGAGTGAAGGAGAAAGCGACGCACGCGCGTGGTCACGGCAGCACGCAGAGATGGACGGGTCACAGCCTCGTAGGTGAGTGGCAGCGTGGTCGGGCCAGCCAACGATGCTGTGCCCGCCTTTTTCCATCTTTGTGACATATTCGTAGCGCGCGAGTGGCGCGATGTATTTTGTCACGCTAGTCAAAGTTCTGGGTAATCCCTGCAATTGGTCAGCGCCCCCCCCCCCCTCCCTCCCCCACTTCCGCGGACTTTTATTCTCTCTTGTGCTAAGCGGTGATTGTGATGTTTTTTCCGAGTACATTTCTCACACCGATCGTAAACAGCTACGTTTTTAACATTAGTGTATTTTAAAACAACTAATGTTTTCTTTTCTTTTTAAAAACGTCATATATGAGAACCGCCAAGAGCAGCTGATAAATGAAATATTATTAACCATCGGTGTCGATCATCTGTTCATTTTCAGGTACCATAAAATTATATGTATTGTAACTAGTTAATCTTTGTGTTGTGTCATAAACGAGTTCCATCCTTCAACGTGGAGTGCGTTGTGTACACTGACCTGTGGGCAGTATTGCGCGTGTAGCGTACACTACACCCAGAAGAATGGAATCGTATTATGACAGTTTTCAAAGATTAAAATTGTTTATATTGTAATTCGTTATAGTCCCAGAAGATGATCAGACGATCGAAACGGATAGTTAATGATTTATTTATCATCAGCTCTTGGCAGTTCTGAAGTACAACTTATATTTTCCAACATTTAAGAACTGTGGGGCACCATATTTACAAAAAATACTGTTCTGACTGGTCCACCTGGAAACGCTAGGTAGTAAATGAGACACAGAGAGAAAGAGAATGACAATTGTCATATTAGCAGATCGTTGCACAGCCGACATAACGACATACATTTGCCGTTTTAAATAATTATAAGGTCAGCATCAATACACATTTCAGCATACCAATGTTTCCAGTATGGTTCAAATGGCTCTGAGCACTATGGGACTTAACATCTGAGGTCATCAGTCCCCTAGACTTAGAACTGCTTAAACCTAACTAAACTAAGGACATCACACATATCCATGTCCGAGGCAGGATTCGAACCTGCGACCGTAGTGGTCGCGCGGTTCCAGACTGTAGCGCCTAGAACCGCTCGGCCACAATGGCCGGCTTTCCAGTATGTGGCGCAGGTTAATGAATAACGTCGATCTCGCCATAAACGATGCCAGGACTAGCTGCTAAACGAGATGCAGTCCAGAGCTAGTTTCAGCTTTCTGCATTCTTCTTGATAGTCACTCCTTTAGCCTACTTGTTTTTATGTCAAACGCGTTTCCTCAACTTCAGGGAAATAATTTATCGAGTATTAGTGTCTTCATCGCTTTCGCTCTTTACCGTTGTAGTGGCCATTCATTTAATAAAGATGTGATATCGCCCATAGGAACCGCAGTGATCCAGTCATGATCTACAATTTGTTTTGCAGCAGGCAGACAATTTGTTCTTTGATCTCTCAAAAACCCACCACTCTACCAGTGTTCTTTCATTTGAATGTAGTGTACCACTGTACTTCACTGCATTGTGTGCAACGTCGTATGTGGGACATGCAGAACTGTTTTAGTCAGTATTAAAAAGCAAGTTCTTTTCACCTTCGTGTCCTACATTATTATAATATGATTTACCGATTAAATTGGCACCTAATTTGCCGCTTGACTGTTTCCCGACCGAGCAAGTTACACTGACTTTTGATTTTTAAAGACAGCGATCGTGAGCTTCTTAGATTTTCGACACGTGTTCTCCCTTCACGTATAAGAAATTGTCAGTATTTCTTTGAATTACTTGCTCAGAATTTACGACGATATTCCTCAGTACGAAAATTAGTATTTCTTTCCAAGCCTCTCTGAAAGTAAAGTTGTAAGGACATAGCGCTCGGCTATGCTCATCCAAGGACGCGGGAAGAGACGTAACGGCCTTGGTTGGACGTCCGACCTGGTTTTCCCTGTCACTGAATTACGGAAATCCCAAAACAGGTTGGCGAGATCTTCAGTAACAAACAATAACATAGGGTACCTGCACGACTGAACTCTTACGTCGGCACCGAAAGTTTTACAGTGGACATGTGCAAACAACAGTGTACTCGTCTTATCAAGTGACTATCTGCAATGTTGTTAAACATAGTAATGAAATAAAAGCCTCACTTTTAAGTGTACGTTCATCGTCTTTTCTCTCCCACAGCTGTACGCGTTTTGTCTCGCATTCCTTTTGGGGTACGGATTCGTTGTGGTCTCGCTTAAACGTTCCACTCAGTAAGTCATTAAATGATTCAGGGTTACCTATTGTGTACTTAAATTTTTCCATTGTTCCAGTATCGAATATTTCGGTGTATAATGATGTGCATATCAGTTGAAATCTTATTAAATGTCTATTTTCGTGAAAATAAGAAGATGAATTTCAAAGAACACACTCTTTAGAGATAGAGAACGCAAAGGATTTCCACTACATCCGCGTTGCTGTCTGTCCTGTACGAAATCAAGAGTTCCAGTCATCACTTTCCAACATACAGTACGCGAATGCGATTTGCCGACATCCTTGAGCCATTTATTTTACACAGCGTATCATTTACGTCGTATAATTGTGAAATTTTTCTGAGGTTCAGTTTCATACCAGAAGTTATAGTCTACTAATGGAGACGAAAATCGACCACACTGAGCCGTGTAGTTCGCCGCTGTTTTTCCAGCGTCCTTGCGTTGAGTTCGGCCACAGTGTAAGTAAGGTAGGCGTGGCCTTCGCAACACGTGGCTGCACGGGATGTGTAATCTGACACTGGCCGTAGCCGGGTAACCGTGCTCTGCACAGCACCTGTTGCGTTTCGCCTTCCTCCTTGCGCAAGGTCACTGATTTGCAGCAGCACTGCGAACGACAGGACAAACATTATGTGTGCGAGATCTCGACCGAGCGAGGTGCCGCAGTCGTCAGCACACTGGACTCGCATTCGGTCCGCCCAACCAGATTTATGTTTTCTGTGGTTTCCCTAAATCGCTCCAGGCAAATGCCGGGAAAGTCCCTTCGACGGGATACAGCTGATTTCCTTCCCCATCGTAGAGGCAATCAGAGGCTGAGCTCCGTCTCTAATGACATCGATGTCGATGGGATGTGAACCCCTAATCTTGCTTCCTTATTTATTTATTTATTGATGCAAGATTTTGCAGTGCATATTGCCATGAACAGTGTTCGTTCGTAGAGTTTGCGCTAAGCATAAGCGAGCAGCGTCCGTGTGTTAATGAAGTCAAGTGAGAGCTGTGGTGCTAAATCGAACGTCCAACTTCGCGATAATTTTTAATTTAATGAACACTCAAGTCTTCTTCACATGGCTGCATGTACGCGTGGCGAATCGCGTAAAATGTAACACCCATTTTATTTCGTGGACAGTTCAAGATATCGATTTGAAATTTTCAACAAATGATACTACGCAGAGAGGCATATAATTTTGTTGTAGAGTTAATGCCCGTAAGTCGTACATCGACCAAAATATTGCAGCAAATACAATTTTTTGTGTATATATGTACTATCATTAGCGACATTTAAAATCTCATAGCGACTGTTAGCGTCTGCGTTGAAACTTTTCACAAAAGTATTCAAGACATGTGCTCTTATTGAAAGGCAAGGCGGACGGTCATAATTGGCTAATGCGATGTAAATGGTGCCAAGTGGCGTTATTATGCCAGTTTATATGCAACAGGAAGACAGGCCTACTTTACTAACAGTAACATAAAACTTATATCCTCATGGCCCTACTGTATTCGACGTAGAGACAGGTCAGCTACGAGTTTTGTAAATGGAACTGTATGCTAACTTATAGAGCATCGGATGCGTCTTAGGAAAACTATTTTATATACTTTCTTCGCCTTCGGCATCTGACGGCCATTTTAGGCAGCTAAAAGGTAAATGAGTAACAGAATAAAAGACATAAATTAATAGCATAAAAGGAGTCTGCTGTTGATTAACTTGCTTGTAAAATGTTGCAGTAGGTTTTGATAATTTAATGGAAAAGACGTAGGAACAATACTACAACATTAACGACTAACAGTTCTGTTGCGGCACGAATATAAGTATACAAACACACAGTTTACAAACGCGTTTGAGATGCTGTGAAAAAAAGAAAAAATAATTAAAATGTGTCTATGTACCAAGGTTTAACCTAACAGCTTTTACGGAAACAGGTAAACAGTCGACAGGTTTGATACAGCTACGCATCCTCGTTCTAGAGAGCCTCTTGGTGTTTACACCGCTGTAGCGATCCGGCAACCTTGCCTTTCAGCTTTAGCACATTTCTCGGATTCTCTGCGAAAATTTTCAAGGACAGCATTAACAACCGGTTTATCATTTTACTCATATATTCGAGAGTCTTCGAATGCCGTTTAACAATACTTCGATTGATGTAGTAAAGCAACACTAATAAAAAAAAAAACCTATCTGCCCAGTGCGTACTATCATGTTCCGAAATATTCGCTTCGATGTCTTGAACCTTCCACGAAACAAGAGGTGCTCTCTCTCTCTCTCTCTCTCTCTCTCTATTTCATTCTTTCTTTCTTTTAACCCTTTCTCCTTTATCCAAGTGTAAATCATTGTATGAACCTCATCTAAAAGCTTTTAAACGATACAATTAAATCATTAGAAACTGTAAACTGCTTTTAAAACTCAATTGGAAAAATATTTTTTAAATATTTTTCAATTTGTTAATACGCAATTCGTTATCTACAGCAGGCAGTCACGTACAGTAATATAACATTTCGCGCTGCACGGACTAATTTTTCTTCTTGTTAAGTAGTGATCAATCCGAATATTTCCAGAGTATTTTGTTCTTGTGCGTAGAGTGCGTTGATATGACACTTCCTGACAGTTTAAAACTGATGCCGAACCAGCACTCGAACCCAGAACGTTTGCCTTTCGTGATCAAGTACTCTACCAGCGGAGCTATCACGGCACGACTCTAGACCCGTCCGCTCAGATTTAATTCCGTCAGTGCATGGTCTCCTACCTTCCACACTGAAACTTGAGAGGTCCCAGGCTCGAATCCTGGCCCGGAGCACAGTTTTAAACCACCAGGAAGTATCAGTCCGAGTATTGGTTGGCAGCAGATCTTCATTCTTCATGCCGTTCCAGTTTTCTCTTCATACTTCCGTAGACTTTAAATTCCACATTTTGCGTAATCTAGTCTGTGTACCTTAATCGTTGTCAGTAGTTAAAACTTTCGGGCTGAGAGGCCGTGGTCGAACAGTAGAACTTCTTCTCCCTGACGTTTCGTTGCCAGCTGCGGACAACATCTTCCGAGGCGAGTCTACGACTGGCTACCAAGCCGCGGAGGTCCTGTATATATAGAGCGGGTAGAGGGCACCACCACTCGTCACGTGATGTCAACAGTAAAACTATCTCTGACTGGCGTCATTACTCTCGATCGAAGGTAATCGATTGTCACATCTTTGATGCAAGGTTGATCGCCAGATTTTATCTAACTTCAAACCTTCTTCTTTCTTGTTAAAATTATTGTGGTGTTTAAAAATCTCTATCGCCTCTCTATACATACGTGCATGATAATGCGATGTCTTAGCTAGCACGCTTGTCTCGCTAAATTTTATATCATGGTCTCCGTCTTCGAAAACATGTTCTGCTACAGCTGACTTATCCGTGTGTCCCAATCGGCAGTTCCTCTTGTGTTCAGTCAGGCGAGTATTGATACTTCTTTTAGTTGTTCCAATGTAAACTTTCCCACAACTACACGGAATTTTGTAAACACCCGGAGTAGCTAAAGGGTGTCGTGCATCCTTCGCCGATCTTAAACATTCACTAATCTTCTTAGTTGGTCTGTAGATTGTTTCAATTCTAAACTTGGCTAGCACTTTTCCGATACGGTCCGTAATATTATGGATGTAAGGAAGAAAAACTTTCCCTGCTGAAGGTTGTTGTTTTTGCATGTTTTCGTACATTTTCTTTCTAGGGTGGAGTGCACGATCTATCTCCTTATCAGTATATCCATTTTTCCGAAAAACTGTCCGCAAATGATTTAGTTCCTCTTGTAAATACGCTGGCTCACAAATTCTATTGGCCCTGTCCACCAGTGTTTTGATGACACCTCTCTTCTGCCTGGGATGATGATTTGAACTCTTATGAAGATAACGGTCGGTATGCGTATCTTTTCTGTATACTTTGTGACCAAGAGTACCATCTGCTCGTTTAATTACTGAAACGTCCAGAAAATTAATCTGTCCATTACTCTCTGTCTCCATGGTAAATTGAATTTTTGAATTAATGCTGTTCAAATGCTTCAGAAATTCGTTCAGTTGCTCTTCTCCGTGATTCCACATCACAAAAGTATCGTCCACATACCGATACCACTTCAAAGGACTTTTTTCTGGCTGACTGAAGTGCCTGTTGCTCAAAAAATTCCATAAAAAAATTAGCAGCGACTGGACTTAGGGGGCTACCCATAGCCACTCCATCAATTTGTTCATAGAACTCATTATTATACTGTAAATAAGTCGTAGATAGGCAGTGCCGGAACAAGGCTACTATATCAGTAGGAAATATGTCAGATATGTAAGCCAGAGTTTCGTTCACCGGAACCATAGTAAACAAAGATACAACATCAAAGCTAACAAGGATATCACTGGGGCTTATAGTAATCCCCTTCAGTTTTTCGATGAAGTGCATGGAGTTCTTAATATGATGATCAGTCTTTCCGATAAACGGTTGTAGCAATGAGGCAAGATATCTAGCCAACTCTTGAGTAGGGGATCCTATAGCACTCAAAATCGGCCTAAGAGGGACATTTGGTTTATCTACCTTAGGTAACCCATATAATCTAGGAGGGAATGCTTCCGTTTTACAAAGATCTTTTTTATCTGCTGCAGGAATAGAAGCCTTTTTTATTAGTTGGTTAGTAGCTGTCAACACTTTTGTTGTAGGATCTTTGTTCAGCTTCCTGTAAATGGTAGGATCCAAAAGATCGTCGATCTTCCTGTGGTAATCCTCACTCTTCATCAACACTGTAGCGTTTCCCTTGTCAGCGGAAAGTACAATAATACTCCTGTCCTCATTAATCTCCCGTAATGCCTTCTTTTCTCCTTGGGACAAATTACTGCTAGGTGGCTTAGCTTTACGTAATATCCTTGCTGTCTCCATCTTAACTTCATCCGCAGTGTGTGATGGTAACAACCGAATCCCCGCCTCTATATTACCATATTAAGAACTCCATGCACTTCATCGAAAAACTGAAGGGGATTACTATAAGCCCCAGTGATATCCTTGTTAGCTTTGATGTTGTATCTTTGTTTACTATGGTTCCGGTGAACGAAACTCTGGCTTACATATCTGACATATTTCCTACTGATATAGTAGCTTTGTTCCGGCACTGCCTATCTACGACTTATTTCCAGTATAATAATGAGTTCTATGAACAAATTGATAAAGTGGCTATGGGTAGCCCCCTAAGTCCAGTCGCTGCTAATATTTTTATGGAATTTTTTGAGCAACAGGCACTTCAGTCAGCCAGAAAAAAGTCCTTTGAAGTGGTATCGGTATGTGGACGATACTTTTGTGATGTGGAATCACGGAGAAGAGCAACTGAACGAATTTCTGAAGCATTTGAACAGCATTAATTCAAAAATTCAATTTACCATGGAGACAGAGAGTAATGGACAGATTAATTTTCTGGACGTTTCAGTAATTAAACGAGCAGATGGTACTCTTGGTCACAAAGTATACAGAAAAGATACGCATACCGACCGTTATCTTCATAAGAGTTCAAATCATCATCCCAGGCAGAAGAGAGGTGTCAACAAAACACTGGTGGACAGGGCCAATAGAATTTGTGAGCCAGCGTATTTACAAGAGGAACTAAATCATTTGCGGACAGTTTTTCGGAAAAATGGATATACTGATAAGGAGATAGATCGTGCACTCCACCCTAGAAAGAAAATGTCCGAAAACATGCAAAAACAACAACCTTCAGCAGGGAAAGTTTTTCTTCCTTACATCCATAATATTACGGACCGTATCGGAAAAGTGCTAGCCAAGTTTAGAATTGAAACAATCTACAGACCAACTAAGAAGATTAGTGAATGTTTAAGATCGGCGAAGGATGCACGACACCCTTTAGCTACTCCGGGTGTTTACAAAATTCCGTGTAGTTGTGGGAAAGTTTACATTGGAACAACTAAAAGAAGTATCAATACTCGCCTGACTGAACACAAGAGGAACTGCCGATTGGGACACACGGATAAGTCAGCTGTAGCAGAACATGTTTTCGAAGACGGAGACCATGAGATAAAATTTAGTGAGACAAGCGTGCTAGCTAAGACATCGCATTATCATGCACGTATGTATAGAGAGGCGATAGAGATTTTTAAACACCACAATAATTTTAACAAGAAAGAAGAAGGTTTGAAGTTAGATAAAATATGGCGATCAACCTTGCATCAAAGATGTGACAATCGATTACCTTCGATCGAGAGTAATGACGCCAGTCAGAGATAGTTTTACTGTTGACATCACGTGACGAGTGGTGGTGCCCTCTACCCGCTCTATATATACAGGACCTCCGCGGCTTGGTAGCCAGTCGTAGACTCGCCTCGGAAGATGTTGTCCGCAGCTGGCAACGAAACGTCAGGGAGAAGAAGTTCTACTGTTCGACCACGGCCTCTCAGCCCGGAAGTTTTAACTACTGACGATGCCGGCCGTGAAAGCCTACACGCTATGATTCTTAATCGTTGTTATCCTTAGGTCTCTTTCCGTTAAGATAACCCTCCATTGTTGTCTTCAGAAGTCCCTCATTTACCATTAGATGGAAGGCAAACATAAAATTTTGACTAGTGAAAGGCGAAAATAATTAATCCTAGAACACTAAAGGGGGTAAAATGCAACTTTATCAACCACCGTAAATTTTACTACTCGGTATTTTATTCGAAGAAAGACCTAAGTTACAGTTTATACACTAGTTAATCACTATTATAAGGTATCCAACTGCCGACGACCTTTGCCGCAGTGGTAACGCGGTTCCCGTCAGACCACCGCTGTTATAGTCTGTCGGTAAACTGAAGAGCGAGCGAGCGAGTCCCCACTCTACCAACCCAGCTACGTCACAGGCCCTTTCACAACGTAGTACCGGCACTGCCGCGGCGCGCGATTTAAATTTGTGGCGACGCCGTGTACAGATACGTCTCGCCTGCGTTTATTTTGTAGACAAATGCATTAAAACAATAAGGAAAAAAACGATAGCTTCTTTCGAAACACAACAATAGAGTAAATAATATTAACATAAGAACGGAAGTCAGGATTCTACTACAAACATAGAACCGAATGCCTGTTCATGTGAATATATGTTCTTCTATTGCTATTCGTAAAACGGACCGCACATAATGCAATCAATCTGTAGAATTTAAGGCTTGTTCTTATTTTGTGTTCCCACTGGAAGGTAGACGTTTTCTTTGAAGAACTGTATTGAAACTTAACAATTCTTGCAACATGAAGAGAGTTTAAAAAGTAAGCAGAAATTTATAATTTTGTGTGTTAGTCCGATTTGCACTACTTTTTTGTCTCTGTCTTCGTAAACATGTCTCAAAAGTATGTATACAATGTTATGCATATTGGCTATTTACTCCGTTGTTAGCTGCCGAAAAGGTTACATGTGTTTTGGTAGCATCAACGATGATTTGTTTTGTATCAAAATAGATTAGAGAATCCTTATTAATTTTTTTGTAAGAATAGAATAAAATGAATGAAATTTTTAGAAATGTTGGATATTGCTTTCGATGAGCCTGTTATGAGTAAACCAAGGTCATACAAGTGGTATAAACATTTCAAAGCGGGTCTTAAAGAGCAGCAGTTTTACAAGTGTGGATGAGATTAAAAATGCACAGTTAGAAG
Organism: Schistocerca gregaria; assembly: GCF_023897955.1. NCBI lineage: Eukaryota > Metazoa > Arthropoda > Insecta > Orthoptera > Acrididae > Schistocerca > Schistocerca gregaria. Next base: position 490,174,721 of record NC_064927.1, on the reverse strand, counting down.
ACCTATAAACAATCCCGAAGAAACAGGTCCTAAAGTGTTCCGCGAATTGGAAAAAGCACTGGCATAAGTATATAGTATGTAATAGAGAATATTTTGAATAGTATAACATTGCTGTATACCAACAAATAAAGTTCTTACCAAAAAATAAAAGTTAATATGCAAGCTCACCTCGTATGTCGGGCTTTCTGCTTAGAAGTCCAGAATCGGGGTACGTGTTTCGAAGGAAATTTCAGCAATGTTTAGAATAGCTGTTGCGCACGTTTTAAGCAATATGTCTTTAGTGACCGAGATAGGGATTTAATGTCCCATCGACATCAAAGGTTTTACGTGATTTTGAAACTGTCTATAACGTTGGGTTCCCTCACAAAATTATTAGTTTTCCTTTGTTGCGATTCCAGTAAACCATGCGGCTTATTTCCGCGTTACTTCTTTATGCGTACTGTTGGGCGAGGCTGACGTTTGCATAAATTGCAGCCGCGTGGTTAGGAGTGGTAATATAAGCCAACAGTTCTTTTTGCGTCGCCTCTTCAACTTACGCTGTACTAACATTAGAGACGAACGAACGCTCGTTACTCCCCAAATACCTCCTCTTCTTCGTAATCTGCAAATTTTCTTGCAATGCTAGACGATTTTCCATCACTTCCGGGTATCGAAGTATATCAGTAAGTATGTAAAGTTAACTGAGACTGGCATCTAAGATCCCACGAACAGAAACGACGTATATCACTGCACGCCGATCTGCACTGCTATACAGGTAACGGATAACAGATTTTGGGTGGCCCTGCAGCCTGGTTGCAGCGTTCTTCCGGGAAAGGCCACTTCCCCCACCAAAAGCGTTGCTCGCTCTTGAGTTTACGGACAGACTATAAGCGCTGTCCCGCGTGGCTAGCACTGGGTGAGTCAGCGTCCGGGTTTGCCGAGTGCTGCTGGCAAGCGGGGTGCACTCAGCCCTTGTGAGGCCAGCTGCGGAGCGACTGGGGTGAGAAGTAGCGGCACCGGTCACGGAAACTGACATACGGCCAGGAGAGAGGTGTGTTGGCCACGCTCCCATCCGCATCCGGTGACGTCTAAGGCCTGAGCACGACACGGCGACCGGCCGGTACCGTTGGGCATTCAGGACCTGTTCGGACGATGTTTGTTTTATAAGTTGTCCAGTTGTATGTCACATACAAAATAAGTACAAAATGCCTTGTTTTACATCCATACTGGCAATGCCAGATTGGCGGGAACCTCTTACGAAGGTTTAGTAATCTGGGGGTAAGAATCTCTGAAAGCAAGACACTGTTGTTGATTTAACAATGTTCCTGGTGCCGCAATGTAAGGTTTCGTAGATAATAAATGGCAACATCCATGCATTGTTATGATTGAAGCAGCAGTTCCAGTAACCCGAATTTCTGCTCTAACAAGATGCACACAGACTGTCAAGGTTGAATTAACTTTAGAGAGCATAAGGAGTTTTTCAGGCTAAGCTGCACTTTCGAGAACGTTGAGTTAAAGATCTTAATACACTACTGGCCATTAAAAAGTGCTACACCACGAAGATGACGTGCTACAAACGCGAAGTTTAACCGACAGGAAGAAGGTGCGGTATATATAAATGATTAGCTCTTCACAGCATTCACACAAGATTGGCGCCGGTGGCGACACCTAGAACGTGCTGACATGAGGCAAGTTTCCAACCGATTTCTCATACACAGACAGCAGTTGACCGGCGTTCCCTGGTAAAACGTTGTTGCGATGCCTCGTGTAACGAGGAGAAATGCGTACCATCACCTTTCCGACTTGGTTAAAGGTCGGATTGTAACCTATCGCAATTGCGGTTTATCCTATCGAGACATTGCTGCTCGCGTTGGTCGAGATCCATTGACTGTTAGCAGAAAATGGAATCGGTGGGTTCAGGAGGGTAATGCGGAACGCCGTGCTGGATCCCAACGGCCTCGTATCACTAGCAGACGAGATGACAGGTATCTTCTCCGCATGGCTATAACGGATCGTGCAGCCACGTCTCGATCCCTGAGTCAACAGATGGGGACGTTTGCAAGACAACAACCATCTGCACGAACAGTTGGACGACTTTTGCAACAGCATGGACTATCAGCTCGGAGACCGTGGCTGCGGTTACCCTTGACGCTGCGTCACAGACAGGAGTGCCTGCGATGGTGTACTCGACGACGAACCTGGGTGCACGAATGGCAAAAAGTCATTTTTTCGGATGAATCCAGGTTCTGTTTACAGCATCATGATGGTCGCATCAGTGTTTGGCGACATCGCGTTGAACGCACATTGGAAGCGTGTATTTGTCATCGCCATACTGGCGTATCACCCGGCGAGATGGTATGGGGTGCCATTGGATACACGTCTCGGTCACCTCTTGTTCGCATTGACGGCTCTTTGAGCAGTGGACGTTACATTTCAGATGTGTTACGACCCGTGGCTCTACCCTTCATTCGATCCCTGCGAAACCACACATTTCGGCAGGATAAAGGAAGACCGCAAGTTGCAGGTCCTGTACGAGAATTTCTTGATACAGAAAATGTTCGACTGCTGCCCTGGCCAGCACATTCTTCAGATCTCTCACCAATTTAAAACGTCTGGTCAATGGTGGCCGAGCAACTGGCTCGTCACAGTACGGCAGTCACAACTCTTGATGAACTGTGGCATCGTGTTAAAGCTGAATGGGCAGCTGTACCTGCACAAGCCATCCGAGCTCTGTTTGACTCAATGCCCAGGCGTATCAAGGCCGTTATTACGGCCTGAGGTGGTTGTTCTGGGTACTGATTTCTCAGGATCTATGCACCCAAATTGCGTGAAAATGTAACGACGTGTCAGTTCTAGTATAATATATTTGTCCAATGAATACCCTTTTATCATCTGCATTTCTTCTTGGTGTAGCAATTTTAATGGCCAGTAGTGTATTTGTCGGCGCGGCACGACACATCGACGTATTAACGACTTGGGAGACAGACGCTGAATATTTGCTTCCTCCAAGCGAATGATACTTGATCTCATATCCGTCAGGCAGTGCGCCAAAAAGAGGCAGTGACAAAGAAACGAGTAGCCTATACAGCAACTCGGGTTGAAAGATAAAGGAGTGCGATGGTATCTCCATTCGATGTAATCTTACCGGCTTTTATCACAGGTACACAACCAGCTGATGCGCAGTTTAATGCTGTTTTTTGTATAATCGTTCGCTATGAACCTCCGTACACAACCCTGCGGCCATATACAAGCTTGTTATTGCTGCAACTGTTTTGCGGCACTCGTGCAAAACAACGTAAAATTACCTATTCGTGTTGAGACTGATGTTTCTGCCGCAAGATTATTTCCTCGGCCGTCCTTTGATTTTTGAAATCGGCAGTACTTGCGAGACTCAGACAATTAAAAGCTGGGTTTTACATTTCTTAAAACTCCTCGTCTTGGCTACATTGTCAGATTCCTACAAACTTTTTTTTAGGGACCAAGATCAAATTTATAGATCGCGGTTCTGATATATATGTTGCTTTGTATTCTCGAAACGGACACAATAAAGAGATATATGCGATGGCTGTTTGTTGTTTTGATTTGATTAAAATTTAAAGTGTCCACCAACAGCGATTATAGATTAAATTACCATTGAATTTTCGTGATTCATGTGTTAATCATAGACCCAAAACACAAAATCCAAAAAAGGGAAAAAAATATTCACTTGTTATTCCTGCAGTTACTTTACAGCATCCGTAAGAAACGGCGCAAAATGACTCGCCAATTCGTGTTGAATAGTTGCTTGTTCAAACTGGTAATGCACGTGAATACTAAATGTTTTTTTCTATATGGTACTGAAAATGAAAAGTTACTAACAAGCTGATATCTCAAACAGTTTAACAAGTAAGCAGAAAGACTCGATAATTCATATGTCACACACATTTGAAATTAATTCTATTGCTAATGTTCAGTGCGGTGGGTAAGAAAGAATTTACTTAACGTGGAATGGACGATTATTGTGCAGCAACATACCAATTAGAGAGGATGCGTAATATTCCATACACAATTGTTTCTCAGTTTTCTCAACGAGCTTATACGGAAATTAGTCCTATTACAAAAATTCTGTCAGGTTTGTGACTGTTTTAATCTTAATAAATTTCCACAAAGTAATCACATGTAGTTTTCTACCAACACGCCTAATGAAATGACTGAATGTACAATTTAATCGTGCAAAAAGGACTTTCCACACACACACAAAAATCGATGTGTTTGACGCATTTTTTGTTCTTGCCTGTATTTAATTTAAAATTGGGGGTCGACGATTCAGAAATCTAGCCTGAGCTTCATAACATACTTTGTACCATAATGATACAATGTAATATCCCTCAGCAAAACAAACTATTACTATGGGAGAATGCTCACGTATCAATCACAAATAATTAAATTCATCGCACATCAAGCAAAGTATCCAGAGAAAGAGGCGGCTGCCTCCTAGCGGCTGTTGCGTTGTAACGTTATCTCTGACAGCAGCAGCGGTACGACCCTCATTCTTCAAGATTGCGCCGGTTTTGTGAAGCTATATTAGTTTGGCACGTGAGTTCTTAGCTATGGATTGATTTATCGGTTGTCGTTTTATATATGTTGTTCAGTATTGTTTTTGAGTTTACGTATTGTCATTTTGTCATTTGGAGATCGTGAATGGAGCTGTGGACGCTAGAAAATGGAATGCGAAGTGGGGAAATAGAAACATTTTCAACGTATTCTTCTTTTGAGTTTAATAGAGCGGTGACAACAGCGGAGACAGCCAGAAACATTTGGGCCTTGTATGGAGATAGTGCCATTGGACAGAGCACGGCAAGAAACAATGATGTATCTCAGTGTACTCGAGAACTGGCAAATGCGATCATTCTATCATCATGCAATGGGTAAAGTTAAAAAAAATCGAGTGTATGGGTACCACATGCTCTAAATCAGGGATCCCCAAACTACTTTGGACAAGTGACCCCTTTTCCAAAATGAACTGTTACCTCAGACCCCCATGGCCAAATTACCTACTTTTAAGATCAACCCCCTTATTCATAATGGTTCGCTAACTTAAAACAGCTATTACAGAGTGTTATTTTTCATTCTGACTTAGGTCAATAGAAGAAGAAAGAGTGAGAATTAGCAATGCTTTAAGTTAGCAGACTATTATGAATAAGGGCCCTATCTTCAGTTTTTTCCTATTGATACAAAATACCTAGGTACTTAGGTACCTCGTCGACCCACAAAATCAGTTTTCGTTTATGTCGATCTCTAGGAAACCGATATCGACCCCACGGGGTCGATATCGACCACTTTGGGAATCCCTGCTCTAAACCAAAATCACAAAAATCAGCAGCGGGTGGCCATATGTGCATCTCCGCTCGCTCGTGATCAGTTGTCTCGTGAGCAACACCGACCATTCCTATCTTGTATCGTTACTGGTGACGATGAATGGTGTTGTTATGTTAACTTACGGAAGAGAAAGGAATGGTTGAGCCCAAGCAAAGCAACATATTCCCGTAAAAAGACCTGCGCGGATCTACAAAAGATAATATTATTCATCTGGAGGAACAGCAACAGTGTGGTGTATTACCAGTTGCTTCCCAAAGATTTATCCATCAGTGCTACATTTATTGTCAACAGCTGAGACGTCTTGCAGATGCAAACCAAAAACAACGACCAAGAAGACTGCGTGAAGTGATGCTACACGATAACAGCCGCCCGCACTCCTCTACATTGACAAAAAACAATAAACAGGAATTGGTTTGGGAAGTCATTACGCACCCACCTTATTCCACTGATCTTGCGTCCCAGATTTTCGCTTTTTACGCAACCTATAGAACAACCGTCAAGGAACTTCTTTTCTGGATGAAAATGTGCTCCGAAAATGGATCGAAGAGTTCTTCGCCTCAAAACCACGTGATTTACACAGTCGCGGACTAAAAAAGTTACCCCAGCGTTGGGAGACTGTTGTAAACAGTGAAGCAGAATATACGCTGAAGAGCCAAAAAACTGGTACACCTGCCTAATACCGTGTAGGGCCCCCGCCAGCACACACAAGTGCCGCAACACGACGTGGCATGGACTCGACTAATGTCTGAAGCAGTGCTGGAGGGAATTCAAATTATGAATCCTGCAGGACTGTCCGTAAATCCGTAAGAGTACGAGGAAGTGGAGATCCCTTCTGAACATCACGCTGCAAGGCATCCCAGATAGGCCGTCCGATGTGGCCGAGCCGTTCTAGGTGCTTCAGTCTCGAACCACGCGACCGCTACGGTCGCAGGTTCGATTCCTGCCTCGGGCATGGGTGTGTGTGATGTCCTTAGGTTAGTTAGGTTTTAGTAGTTCTAAGTTCTAGGGGACTGATGACCTCAGATGTTAAGTCCCATAGTGCTCAGAGCCATTTGTACTATCCCAGATATGCTCAATAGTGTTCGCGTATGGGAAGTTTGGTGGCCAGCGGAAGTGTCTAAACTCAGAAGAGACTTCCTGGAACCAATCCGTAGCAATTCTGAACCGTGTGGGTTGTAACATTGTCCTGCTGGAATTGCCCAAGTCCGTCGGAATGCACAATGGACATGAATGGATGCAGGTGATAAGACAGGATGCTTGCGTACGTGTCACCTGTCAGTATCGTATCTAGACACATCAAGGATCCCATATCACTCCAGCTGCACACGCCCCACATCATTAAAGAGCCTCCATCAGCTTGAACAGCCCACTGTTAACATGCAGGGTCCACGGATTCATGAGGTTGTCTGCATACCCGTAGAAATTCATCTGCTCGATACAATTTGAAACGAGACTCGTCCGACCAGGCAACATGTTTCCAGTCATCAACAATCCAGTGTCGTTGCTGACGGGCGCAGGCGAGGCGTAAAGCATTGTGTCGTGCAGTCATCAAGGGTACACGAGTGAGCCTTCGGCTCCGAAAGCCCATGTCGATGATGTTTCGTTGAATGGTTCGCACGCTGACACTTGTTGATGGTCCAGCACTGAAATCTGCAGCAATTTGCGGAAGGGTTGTACTTCTGTCACCGATTCTCTTCAGTCCTCGTTGGTCCCGTTGTTTCAGGATATTTTTCCATCCGCAGTGATGTCGGAGATTTGATGTTTTACCAGATTCCTGATATTCACGGTACGCTTGTGAACTGTTTTTACGAGAAAATCCACATTTCATCGCTACCTCTGAGATGCGGTGTTCCTTCGCTCGTGCGCCGACTACAACACAACGTTCATACTCACTTAAACCTTGATAACCTGCCATTGCAGCAGCAGTAACCGACCTAACAGCTGTGTCACACTCTTGTCGTACTGTTTACATATCTCTGTATTTGAATAGGCATGCCTATACCAGTTTCTTTGGCGTTTCAGTGTATTATTGATAACCAAAAGTCACTGTTGTGTGTACCTGTTTGTGATTATTAAACTTATGGAAAAACGCCACTAACTAATGCACCAACCCATTAATTAAGAAAGAACAGACGTACTAATGATGTATGATGATCTGTTATTAACCTAATAGTGTTGAGAGTATAACTTTTCGTCAGCAGTCGTAGAGCATCTGTAAGGTATTCTCAGAGGTTAGAAAGGATAGGTCAACGATTTGCTTGTCGGTAGTGTACTTTGACAGTAACCTTGTAACTACTGTGCCCACAAAAGGTGTGCGATAACATCCGAAATAATGATTCAGCATATTACACTAGTTTCATCTGAATAAAAATGCCTTTTGTTTAAATATGTCAGCTCAGATGGTTGGATATGAGGGTCAGCATGTGCATCAATTCTGTGGTAAAATGTTCTCACTTCTGTGTGACCTAGTACGTTGTTGTGCTGCAAAAGAATACTTTTCTTCTGCGTAGGGAAGGATTACAGTCGAAGAGGCGCGCGATATGCCACGTTCCATTTGGCTTTCAGAATGCTAATAGTACCTGTGGGGTGGGTGTCATATCTTTGACATTTGTGATAAACAAAGCCAGCTTTATTTCTGTGCTATTCAGACTCCTTCAGTCTCACCTTCGTGGTAGAGTTTTCGTATGGTAAAGCGCGAAACTAAGGATGTTGTTTACTTTAGAATGTATAGACAACTGTGGTATGCTGGCTGAGTGGGTTAGTGACATACCACAAACACAAAATCTCAGTCGGCCCTGGGATTTGTTTTTTTTCTGTCACTTACAACCTCTGTGGAACTCCGGTACGTACTGACACCGACTGATAGACGACACAGCGTACGCACTTTATTTTACAAAAACTCGGTACATGCAGGAATACACTACACACTCGAGTCACAGAGAGAACTGAACGACTCCTGTCACGTGTCAAAGATAAGAGTGTGAGTCGTTTTCTCTGGCCAGCGACGCTAATGTTTCCATATCTTTCTCACCTCTGTCAACGATTTGTTGATGTAAAAAATGTCAAACTGCATCACGGTTGTAAATGAACGTGGAATTACTGGCCCTCCTGTAACTGGCAGAGTAAAGCAACTCAAACGACGGAGGAAGGCAAGGGCATACATATTAGGCTAGTGAAGCAGTGCGACTGTGGTGCTCAAACCAAGATTCAGGCGACATAAACCTGAATATTGACTACGCCGTTAGTGTCCTTAGAATCTCGTAGCTTAGAATTTTAGAACATGGATAGTGTCCAATTGATTAGATCAGTTTACACCAAAAAAATACTTGAGACAGCTGGGACACATTTCTGCTTGCAGGCTCGGTTTCGGAAGGCGTAATAAACATTTTTCCTTCTACTAAAGCGAATGACGAAATGCAATAGTTAGCAGTCCCACGACAGATATTTCACGACTGTTGTGTGCCACGTCGCCGTGTTTTTTGTCTCACTGTAAGTCACAATTTGCCGTGTAACTGTAAGTGAAATTCGCAACTGTTCAGGAGCGGCTTTACATATATCTTACCTATAGAAGGAGGGAGATGAAGTGTTCCTTAAAATTAAGCATTGGAACTACAATATTTTCACTTTACATTGTCTTCGTGCCATCACAATAGATACCAGTGCTGTCTAGACGTTTCATGTTATAATCTGCTGGCACAGAGCTATGCTAATTTTTGTCGACGGTCACGTTTGTATATGAAATTCGCCCCCAACACCTCATTTAGAGCCTGAAAAACAGTCATAAAACATCTGAGTTTAATTTCGTCACATTTACACATAGTTCCATCGGGTGTTATTGTGCATGACAGAAATTTCTTTCTGGCCATTAGTGAAAAACTAGATGTTGTATGACCAAGTAAACATGACACAAGGATCGTTATACGCTTGACTGGCGTCATTTGACGCTGAAACATTAAAAAAAAATCCCACTAAGATAGAAAAGAAATGATTCGATTCAGCGCGTCACATGTCTGTCCTTGACTGCTGCGACGTCATAAGACAAGGACAGACGTAATACACCACGTGGAACCTTGACCTCGCCCTAGACTCATGCGTGCCATTTGTATCTGACGTCTGACTATAAAAGCACGATACCCCACCTCCCTATCTGGACTGTGTGCTGGCCGTCACGAGAACTTCTCCATGCATTGCGCGTATCTGTCGCTCAATCAAGTTTCACATTCAGATACAAGCATGTTACCATGAATAGCCAGCATCGTCTGCAAGATTTCGGCCGAGCTGCACACAAGCTCCCATTCACAAGACTGTCTTTCCAAGACGTATCTGTGGCGCTTAACATCAAATTGAACTGTCCGCAGCTGAGATGATTATGTGATATAGGGATGCGGCTGCGAATGTGGTATTGTTACTGTGATTGGCATTAAGATGTTCGCGCGACGTAAATACATTAAATCCTCGGACCGTTTCAGCGCACTGACAGTTCAAGTTCCGAAACATTCATTCTTTATTTGCGTGCACTGATGTCAGTTACTGCATTAATAATTTATTAATACTGGTACTGAGCATGCAACTACTGTAATGTAGTCACGTTAGAACTTTTGTTTTATTCGGATGAAGCATCGACAATGATAGTTTTAACTTCTTTTTTATCATCATATTTTTTCATTTCCCAGGATTCCGCTAAATATAAACAAATGCTTTGTGTCATTGGTTCATGTAACTTTTTTGTTTGGCAAAAGGCTGGAATTTAGCTTATTGATTGCTTGTTTAGCTTGAATAGCCCTCTGCTTTATATTTTGTTAACTGGAACCCTGATCCATCACTATAACTCCCAGATAATTACGCTTTTGAGATGCCTGAATAGTACTTCCATCTATGATGTCATATTAGAGAGGGAGGTTTTTTTTAGAAAAAAATGTTTCTTCGGAGTTTTTGTATGTTTCTAGTCTTCCTCGTGTACTCTGTTTCATGGTAATCTGCAGCCAATATTATTTGATCGTCGGCGAATAGTTACCTCGACAGGTAATCTCCATCTATGTTTAGGCCCATTTCTTCACGCTATTTCGTACATTTTTAAGAACTTCATTCAGGTAATATTTAAACATAGTGTTTGCTATACAGTTCCCATGTGTAAGGCCTTTGGTTGGTCGCATTACTCTTTTAGAACGCTCTTCGTATTTTAATTCTTGTCTTAATGCTTCGTAAACTTTCTTAACAGGACCATATATTTTGGATGGCCAACATCACGCAGGATGGCGATACGGTATTGCAAGTGCCTGTGTTATCCCGATTACAATGCGAAATCCCTTTGGATATCCATGTGTGTCCAGAGGAACTTTGCATCGTGATCCGAATTACACAGGCAGAAAAATATCGTATTTACCTGTCGATACCGGGCTAGCGATTTCAAGTACAACGTCTGACGTGTACAGGAATATACATAGTGGATGAACGAGCGCAGGTCGTAGATGCATGGTTGACGACATATGGAAGTCTTCGTGAGTCGTGCACGGATAACTAAATGGTAAGGCGACCGTTCGCGATAAGGGGGAAGTCCGGGTTCGAAACCCGGCCCATCAAAAATTTTCACTGTCGTCATTCCATTCTACAACTGACGGTTGTCATTATTCGCAACTGCGAAAACATTTAATGTATCACAGACGATTAGTGGCGCGTAGGCAGAAGTGAGCGTGGGGAAGAACTGTTTCCCCCGTCTTATAGGCATCCTGCTTAGCCGTCAGCTGTAATTAGCCTGTCTCACGTGTAGTACCAGCACGAAGAAAAGCGTTTCGGAGAAAGGAGAAGTTGGGGCCATTGAGGAGACTCATAACGAGAAGACTATAAGCCAAAAGAGTGGACAGATTACCCATCCAGTGATAAGAGATACACAGCGGCATCGATGGTAACGCACGTTTCCAGCGGCGTTAGTATGAGGCGATTTGCAGGTAAATATTTGCAATGCCAGTATCTCTTCGACCTCTTTCAGCTTTGTACTACACACGGTGAAATGGTGTCGTGGACGGCCTAAGAAATGTGGAATCCGCGTTTCGTCTTCGGTGAGGCTCGAGAGGACACTGGACTTCGCACAAAGCGGCATTATTATGTTGCGACCCTGGGTTAGTGCTCCGCGAAATACTGGTAGTATTCGGATTCCTTGTGATCTGTTGCTTGACTGTACTGCCGCAATTATCAACCCAAAGATTTTGTAATAAAATATAGCTATTTTCCAACACTACCTACATCATGACAGGACGACATCCAATCTTCTATTTTTTTTTTTTTGGGGGGGGGGGGGGCGGGGGGAAGTTGAGGGAGGCATACCGACTGAACAAAATGAAGTCAGATAATCTCCTGAAGTGGCTATACAGTTTGAATGTCAAGAGCCCCTTAAAGGTACCACTCTTTTATCAGCGGAAGAATTTAGAACATTCAAACTAACCGTATAGTGCCTCGACGGTGTATGGATAATGTAGCTCAATATAAAGGCGGACTGGCCAGTTTCAAGAGAGATATGTGCATTCTGTGGAGAACAGTTTTGCAAAAGAGCCCAACAACGGTAATCAGACGAGAATCTAAGTCATTGAAATATGGAACCTGAACAACCAAACTACTACTAGTGTATTAACGACTCTCCCCTGACTCTGACGTAATCTGGTGCTAATTTCAGCTGTTTTTAATGTCATCTGCCACTAGCTTCGTCCATTTTTAATGTCATCCAGCGTATTTTTCTCCTCTCTTTTCCTTTGCAGTCTTTCCACTGTTGCAGGCAATTTCATCATCATCTTCATGTGTTTCCATTTCATGTTATTATTTCCACCAGTTTTCTTCCCTCGTCTTTTAGTAGTTGTATATTCTTCATTCTTTCAGTCCATTTTACTTTTAGTATTTTTCTTCACATCCAGATTTCAAAAGTAACAAAGTATTCTTTTCTCTTTCTTTTTGATTGCCATGTAACACCACTCTCCACGTAAAATACTTGGCGATTCTCTTAATTCTAATGGAATTCTGTGTGCTTTAACTAACCAGTCAACTTTTCAAAAGCTGTTTTAACTATGGAAATTCTACTTACTATTTCCTCAATGCAGGTTTCATTTTCTGTCACCAAAAAGTGTCATAAGATTTTACTTGTCCCAAGTTCTTTCCTCTCAGTGATCCTTTGACCCAGCATTCATATTTGTTGATTCTGATCACTTGGTCCATTCTTATATTTATCGTCATTACATACTCTTCTTCTTTTACGATCGAGTCCATAATAAACTGTAATTCTTCCTCTGATTCAGCCAATATTACTTGATTAGATGCGTAGTTAAATTTCTTTATCCTTTATTCTTTCTCGTAATGTTGTGCCTCTTGCTTCTTGCAATGCTTTGTCTGTTTCTTTCTCAGCAAAAATATTGAAAAGCGTTTGTGAAAATCAACAATACTCATCTCCCCTGTTTCCTCATCGCCACTCCTTTAATTCCTATTACCACTTCTTGTCTTGTGTGTGTCTCCTTTGTCAGTCGTCAGTCTTTCCAGATAACTCTGTCAGACGCCTTTTTTCGCTCAGCTAAACAGATGTACATATACCTGTTAACTAATAGCATTTTTTGCTCTCAAAAAGTCAGTGAACGCATACTCATGGGAAAGAGCGTAGGGGAGCAGATGAACGAATCTTGCGTCGCCATTCTATGCACACAAATAGGGAGAGTCCTGTGTTTACAATCTCTTTCAGTTCTGCCTGGTTTCCACTAAATTTTCACTAGTTATTTTTATCACATAACGCAGCTCCTCAGTAATAAATGCGCTACTGTCCACAAATTTAATTTATTCTGATGCACACGCTCAGTTGGCGTGATGTCCGGCACGCGATTCTTACGAGAGACCAGAAGACTTTATCAGGCGTTCTAATCGCGCTCGAAATATTGTCGTTTCTTTCTCCTATAAAAAGACACTGTCGACCTCGAAAGGCGCTTGGAGCTGTATCAGTAGATGCCATAATCGCAGTAGCAACGTTGCTACACAGGAATGATCGCATGTAAAGGTCGCAGAACTGGCGAGGAGAAAGAAATGGCGTTGCGAAACGTGAGAGGCCGTGGGACTCGATACCCCCCGTCGGAGTGACGTGTGCTGAGCGCGTGGTGCCACCAGGCTGGCCGCGATACCACGACTCACACCACTGCCGCTGCGCCTCTTCTCTTCTGCGGCCGACTTAACCGCGTCACTCACACAACACCGCGGGCAGGCAGCGCTAGCCCTCTACCAAGGTCAGTCGTTTGTCTTTTGCACTCTTCCATAGATAACAGTACTAACTGTGTTGGGCGCTAACGTCGAATTTGGATGGTCTTCAGCGAGAGAAACAAGAAAATGCTCGAATTAAATGTAGGACAGGTACATCTTCAACGGGTCTCTCAAATGACAGTGAGCGTTTCATCTGCAGCTCTAGTGCTCGACAGTTCTCAGCTCACAGATAACGAGCGAGATAGTGCAGAGGTGCTCAACATTCCATGAATCAATCCATTCATTCATTCATTCATTCATTGTGTCACACCATATAGTAGTACATTCAGGAAAGTGGAATTCGTTAACCGACAGAAGCACCGTTTGCAAACTTCATGCTTCAGTAACCAGTTGTTTACATTTATCATTCGTGGGACGCGTATGTCTCACTAAAGTAATACGCATATTATATCCCGATATCTGTCTAGTGCTACAATCTAGCAAGAAGCTTTCGGAAATTGGAAAAGATACTGTGGAATGTGGGGTAGGTGTATAGAGGGCTGTGAGCGGTCAAGCAGGGCGGCATGTGTTTGTAACTGGTCCAGTGCATCTAGTGCACGAAAATCAGATCAAATCACCGACTTCTCCTTTATAAGAATGTCTGGAGTAACTGTGTTCTTTATGCATCACAGACACTCTTACTTCATATAAAGTAGAAAACATTGGTATGTGCTATGCCGCAGTCATCATAAAATTTTATATTGAGATATTTGTACGATATTTCATGTTTTTAACTGTCGTGAGAATAAAATATGTGTTGGTACTGATTTGTTACGCTTTCTGCATGTTTACCATGCTAATAAGGTCATCGTACAAATAACAATTTAACGCTGAAAATCCTAGGTTCACATGAAAACATGGACCTTGTTAGGTTCGTGGGACACGTTTTTCCCACTTCGCCGATTTTCAAAACCGGTCACATTAAATTTTTTGGTAGGTTAGCGTATTACAGATCAAAAGAAAACGCTATTTAATCTTTTATTTTTCAAATATATGCAAAATAAATTAAATTTTAAGCGCCTAATGGTTAAAGAAGATCAGTGGATGTTCTCTGTGTATTGTACGACTGACTGTAAATTAACTCCTTAACTGGCAGGAAAAGCACTACACTGAAATTAAAAAAAAGTTAACACTTTCAGTATCGACCTACCTGCCTGACTTTATATACAAGGCGCGTAGCATTTTCACCTCAATTAACTTCTGATTAGTTAAGATATCTGTAATCTCTTTTCAACAAGACTAACAATGTTCATTGACGCTTGAATCAGAGACTAACACGTTCCGTAGAAACAGGCATCGATTTAAAAAAAAAAGGAACTGGATTGTTTTGTGACAAAATACCAGATCTGAACGAAACCAGTTCATTATAACCCTTATGTAGGTGTGACAAAAAGTTACGGAGTAAAAATACGTTGAATAACGGTATTACATTGAGATGACGAAAGTCATGGGATAGTTATATACACATATACAGATGGCGGTAGTATCGCGTACGACAGGTATGACAGGGCAGTGCATTGGCACAGTTGACATTTATACTCAAGTGATTGATGTGAAAAAGTTTCGCACGGCGGGAATTAAGACTTTGTACGCAGAACGGTAGATGGACCTGGGCGCATGGGACGTTCCATTTCGGAAATCATTAGAGAATTCAGTAGCCAGAGATCCACAGTGTCAAAGTGTACCGAGAATACCACATTTCAGACAGTACCTCACACCAAAGATAACGCAGTGGCCGACGCCCTTCTCTTAACCACTGAGAGCAGCGGCGTTTGCGTAGAGTTGTCAGTGCTGCAAGACAAGCAACACTGCGTGACATAACCGCTGAAATTAATGTGGGGCATACGTCGAACGTATCCGTTAAAAGAGAGTGCAGCGAAATTTGGCGTTAATGGGCTATGGCAGCAGACGACCGACAGCGAGTGACTTTGCTAACAGCATCGCCTGCGGCGCCTCTCCAGGGCTCGTGATATATCGGTTGGGTGCTGGACGACTGGAAAACCTGGCCTGGTGGGATGATTCCCGATTTCACTTGTTAAGACCTCATGGTAGGGTTCGAGTGTGGCGCAGATCCCTCAAAGCCGTGGATCCATGTTGTCGATAAGACACTGTGCAAGTTGGTGATGGCTGCGTAATGGTGCGGGCTATGTTTACATGGCATGGAGTGGGTCCTCTGGCCAAACTTAACCGATCAGCAACTGGAAATGGTTATGTTCGGGCACTTCGAGAGCATTTGCAGCCATTCATGGACTTCATGTTCCCAAACAACGATGCCATGTCACCGGGTAACTGTTGATCGCGATTGCTTTGAGGAACTTTCTGGACAATTCGAGCGAATCATTTGGCCTCCCAGGTCACCCGACACCAATCCCATCGAACATTTATGGGACATAATCGAGAGGTCAGTTCGTTTACAACATCCTGCACCGACAACACTGTCGCAATTATGGACGGCTACAGAGGCAGCATGGCTCAATATTTCAAACGACTTTTGAGTCCATGCCACTTAGAGATGCTGCACTGCGCAGGGCAAAAGGAGACCGACAGGATATTTGGAGGTATCCCAGGATTTCTGACACCTCACTGCATTGTGTTGTTGTTGCAGCCGCTTGTGTGAATGGCGTGCAGCCTAACATTTACTTCTCCTCTTATCGAGAGTGACGTACACGTGATGTATCTCTTGCCTCAGCGGCGCTAGTTACTGTAGGGCAGTGATTCCTAAAGAGGGGAGGTAATTACAGCTAGAGGGGTAAAATGTAATTTTCTGAGAAGTAAAAAAAAAGGGTTCATTTTCGCTTTCGGAACGAAACTTTTTTTTAAACGATCATTATTATTATCACTATTTCGTAAGACAGTAACACTAATTACGTAAGTAGCGATGTGGTGGAGATCACAGCTTATCGAACGAAAATATGAACAACATAGCCCCACATAGTCCACCAAGTGTGCACACACTTTGCACTTCGTACAGTTCATCTATGACTGGAAGACTGAGACATACATATATCACGTATGGTTAAATATCTCGTGAAAATGCCCTTACGAATTGTAGATTGTTCCCGCAGTAGACTAGAAATTGCTTCACTGCTCACTTTGTAACAGTAAGCGAACTGGACAGCACAACACAATGACTGTATAACGGCTATTGCACTGTATTATTATTATTTTTATTATCACTGTTTGTGGTGGTGGTCAGACACAGTCTTTCAATTTCCGACAGTTCAGAAGTAAGGAGTGCAGCAATCAAGCAATTTACAAACGGTGGGCTTCAGTATACTGCACACAATGTAATTTGGTTCCTTTTAAATGACGCTGTGGGCGAAACAAGTGCTGGTCCGTAGGAAGATATGCAGAAATAGCATATTTTGAAAGGAGTTTCGACCATCGACGTGCATCGTTAGATTTATTTTCTGAGAAGGGATCGTAGGTAGCATTTTCGATGCACTGAAAATTGCTCCACCATTCTAATAGAATTAAAAAAAAAAAAAAAAGGGGGAGGGGTTAGAAATAAGCATTTGACTTGTTAGTTCGTTTTGTCATTTAGGTTGAACTGTTCAAATGAAACTGTTTTACATTCTAAAGTTTATTTAGATGCTGATAATGATGGTTGGGGGGGAGGGGGGAGGAGTTAATAGCTAATGCGTGACTTCTGAAATTTTCCCGGCGCATTAGCTCTTCTAATAATTTCCGGGTATGCAGCCGGATCCCGTAGACATTCTGCCACGATATTTCGGCCCAGAGACGTCCGGCCATCATCAGGTGAGTACACAACTACTGAAGAGCCCAGGTGCAGTCGCGGTATTTATGCCGATTCTCGCGCACGTTTCCTACTAAAGGTGTACAAAGTTTGAAGTAAATCCGTGATAGCAACGTCGTGGGGCCGGCCGGTGTGGTCGAGCGGTTCTAGGCGCTTCAGTCTGGAACCACGCTGCTGCTACGGCCGCAGGTTCTAATCCTGCCTCGGGCATGGATGTGTGTGATGTCCTTAGGTTAGTTAGGTTTAAGTAGTTCTAGGTGACCTCAGATGTTAAGTCCCATAGTGCTCAGAGCCATTTGAACCATTTTAAACCATCGCCTCTGAAAATGAACACTTCTGAAATCGTATTCATGATTTATTGCAGAGTAATGGTCAACCCACGTCCGCTATGGGCCAGATACAGAATGGAGCCTGTTCATTCCATTTTCATCCATAACATAAAAAACCTGTAATTACATTACATGCCCAGTAATAGTCGTCCATACGCCAGGATTAAAAATTTGTAGCACCGAACGTCGACGGGAGGAAAATAATTATAAACAAAGTCGTTTAACAGCTTACTAAGAAAACAATGAAGGATTCCCTCACTTCCGCCCGAATCCTACGAGTAATCTATCACTATCATTGCTAAAATGAATGATTTTGGAAGTCAATACCATTCTAAGAACCTTCTGTGATTGTGTATGATCGAAATCTAAAAGTATGCATAAGTTGTTGTAGAAAACAAATGTGCAGGTACGAGTTTGAGACTAAAAATTAGCTCGTCTAATTTATTCGTCGGGCGTTTTACTGTCGACTCTTTCGGTTTCTGGCTTCCGACTTTTCACAGGAACCATCCCGGCATTTATCAGAAGCCGTTTAGGGAAATCACGGAAAACCTAAATCAGGATGGTCGGACGAGGATTTGAACCATTGTCCTCCCAAATGGGAGTCCAGTCTACTAACCACTGCGTCACCCCGCTTTATATAATAATAATGATGATGATGATGATGATGATGTAACATAACCCTTCTCAGTTTAAACCACGTTCCATATTTCAGCAGTGTCTCTCTCTCTCTCTCTCTCTCTCTCTCTCTCTCTCTCTCTCTCTCTCTCTCTCTGTTCAGTTTGAAGTTTGAACACAGTATTATATTCTTCTTTCTTGTGGCTTAGCTCAATGGTCATTTGGAAGATGAGACGTGAACGCAGTATTATATTCTTCTTTCTTGTGGATTAACTCTGCCAAATGTATTTTTGAATCCATACAAGAAATTATAATTTAATTCTTTAAACGTATCGTTTCGCTATACTTCGCCACAGAACATGTAGCAGAATACAGTCATGGTTGTTATTAAAAGTGTACAGTTTTATTCGTATTCTTTAATAATGTAGATTATATGAATAGTTTTGTTAAATTCATGGAAGAAACAGACTTCGCAAAAGTGTAAGGATATTTCAGCTCGTTAGTTCCTGAAGTATGTTAATATTAGCGGTGCCCACCTTGCTACTCGGCGCAGAGCTGTTCAACATTGCAATCTGTTTCCGTTTGTAATTCATTTTCAAACAGTCAACATAACTCAGAATATAGGCGTCCGTAAGAGGAGGTGCGTGGGGTAAGCGTTGTCACTTGCGCGGGTGGGAGGGAGAGGCATTTACTCCCCGACCCTCCTCTGGAATGCTTTTCAGTTCATTATAGGTGATTTTCCGTGATGGCGATAAGACCCACGTTTAGAAAGTTGTAGCATTACGTGGCTGATCACAGTGTGGTAGCTCTGTGAATACTTCGAACTGGCCAACTCATTTATAAATATCTGCAGACGCCCATGGTTCAGAACACTGGATACTGTGATTGGATGTTGATGTTTTATGGTCTCTTTTCCCGGAGAGAGAGAGAGAGAGAGAGAGAGAGAGAGAGAGAGAGAGAGAGACAGACTGCTAGTAACTTAGTGACGCACATCTTGCGACTGTATATTTATGAATATACACATAAGAACAGATAATACCGTTAAACATTGGAAGACACGTGCGAGCTCAGCCTTTTATCGAATAAGCAGGCCACAGGCAAGTTGGTAACTACCGTAAGCCATACATCAAGCAAGAACGAAGGCCGTGGGAACCCATTGTGACTGTCAATAGCAGGACGTAAGTACTATCCCATGCCCACTGTCATGCAGTACCTAAATCGTAGCCGAGCTCGTAGCAGAAGTTGCGAATCTGTATTTTCGTGTTGTTATTCTTGCAACGCGTACGGTTTTTCGAAAGAATGAGGAGAAGGTAACAATTTCCCATACTTTGTTTCTCACTTAAGGTTCCGAGTTGGTGTGTACAACACGTTTTTCAAATGTTTAACAAGAACTTCTAGTTTGAACAGAAATGGCTTTCTGATCTGCAGTCCAGCCCCTGAGTTCGGATGTTGTGAAGCAGAACTTGTATTTGCCGGAGCTGAGAGTTGGGAAGGCGCTGATCAACCATTCATAAGTGATAATGAATAAATTTTTCTTCGGAGCTACGAATAATTAAATACTACTAATACGTATATGAGCAGTGAGCCATCAGTCTAATTTTTGGTTAATTACTGTTTTATCGCTAGAGAGAATAATTCTGCGCAACAGTGTTTTAACTTTTAATTGTTACTCTGCGATAATAATGCACGAGATGGAAAAGGTGTATAATAAATAACTTTGGAGTTACGAAAAGAAAAAAAACCATGTCATATTTTTTTTCTTTTTTGTTTAAAACATGTCTAGGAAAAACCAGGTAGCCGTTATGTGCCAGATTACTTTTAGGGATATGTGCTGACCACTTAGCAATGTTCATAGGAGATTGCAATCCATGGTTACAGGCGGTTCACCGTAAATAAAATTTCATTCAGACTCAACTTTTCATTGAATACGATTTTCTTGCCTGCAAAAACATGTCGTAAATTTCGTTTTGTGGATTTTTTGCTGTAATTGATTACCGTGCTATTTTTAATTCGTTTATATCTTATAATTAAGCTGTACATAGACGCCTGAAACGAAAAATTTCAGACACACACACAGATATCTGTTTCTTATTTATGTAAACTTTTCAAGTAAAAAAGATTTGTTGTCACAAGTGTTTTAATTGTCCAATACATGACTGTTATGGAGCTTATATTTTCATTTCACTCTCATTGTTTATCAGAAATACACTCCCAACATGTCCGAAAATTTGGATCACAACTTCAGCGTAGTTACTTTTTCCTGTGATGTTTAAACATTATAACTGCTGGTTATAGAGACATAATTTCGACGCCAAAAGCAGACCGCCATAACTTTTTTGTAATAAATTCGTTTCCTTCAGCTACACAAAATGTGTATGAGCATTGGAACCTTTTCAAAATGATAACATTGTTTAACAACTAACCAACTGTTTGTGCAAAGATGCCCTTGTAATACAAAAAAGAATAAGAGATCTGTACTGATACCCATTTAAACGCGTGTTTTCGGTATTTAGTAATTTTTTTGGAGAGATATGTTTCATCTATAAAGCTAAGTATCATGTTCAATATTGCTATGTAATCGTCCAGTGCAGTGCAGCAAGAGAACTGCCAAATTTTTTTAGACATTCCATTTTATTAGTTTTTAAACACATTTTATTGCCTATTTTATTTTTGTCTATTTCTGTCTGTAGTGTATAAATTGTTTATGGTTAGCAAGTCAGAGTTGAAGATCAGCATTTTGAGATGCAGGGGGAACTGAGACGTGTAAACTTGTGTGACTTAGGTTCACAACATGTGGAATTCTATATTGTATTTAGCATTGTAGCATCATTTGCACAGTTTGTTTTTCTGTTTATAGGCCCAGTATGTCCCAGGGCACAGTGATGGTTCAGCCTCGGTTTCAAGAGAAGGACTTTACTGTTGCAACACCAGAAGAATTTGTTAGGAGGTTTGGTGGCACGAAAGTCATCAACAAAGTAAGTTTAATTCATTTATTTTGGAGTGAGCATGAATAGCAGTCGCAGTTTTTTGACACAGTGCTGAAAATTAATCATAAAAATCTGGCTGAGATTGTAGGTAACAAGACTATTCAGTGATCAAATAGACAGTTAACTGGATCACTGTGACGACAGTACCATAGGGAGAGATGGAAATTTAAATTTTAGCCATTCTTTCCCTAACCTTATGTCTGAGTAAAGAGGATATAAAATGTAGACTGGCAATGGCAAGGAAAGCGTTTCTGAAGAAGAGAAATTTGTTAACATGGAGTCTAGATTTAAGTGTCAGGAAGTCATTTCTGAAAGTATTTGTATGGAGTGTAGCCATGTATGGAAGTGAAAGATGGACGATAAATAGTTTGGACAAGAAGAGAATAGAAGATTTCGAAATGTGGTGCTACAGAAGAATGCTGAAGATTAGATGGGTAGATCACATAACTAATGAGGAAGTATTGAATAGGATTGGGGAGAAGAGAAGTTTGTGGCACAACTTGACCAGAAGAAGGGACCGGTTGGTAGGACATGTTCTGAGGCATCAAGGGATCACATATTTAGCATTGGAGGGTAGCGTGGAGGGTAAAAATCGTAGAGGGAGACCAAGAGAGGAATACACTAAGCAGATTCAGAAGGATGTAGATTGCAGTAGGTACTGGGAGATGAAGAAACTTGCACAGGATAGGGTTGCATGGAGAGCTGCATCAAACCAGTCTCAGGACTGAAGACCACAACAACAACATGTTCTGAGTCAGGTTTTCAGTGTAACCCTTGAATTATTCCTGTTTCTTCCACACCTTTGTTTGTGACTGATGAAGGAATCAATTAATCTGAAATCTAATGTTTGTGTTGTTCTTCGCTCATAACTAGACTTGTTGCATTGTAACTAGAAATTTTTCATGCAGTGGTTTCCCATTTTGGTTTTATTATTTGTGAGGGAATGTTGTGTTGTGTTGTGTTGTGTTGCATGGAACTGGGGACCTAGAAATGACGGAAATGCTTCGTCCCCACCATAGCCCTCAGTGGCTCACAACCCCACAACAGGTTACAGCAGTCCACTCACCCCACCGCTGCCACACACCAAACTCAGGGTTATTGAGCTGTTCGGCCCGCAGTCCACAGTGCACCCCCCCCTCCCCCCCCCCAGGGAACGTCTCACACCAGACGAGTGTAACCCCAATTGTTTGCGTGGTAGAGTAATTTTGGTGTACGCATTCATGGAGAAAGTGTTTGCTCAGCAACTGCCGACATAGTGTAACTGAGGTGCAATAAGAGGAACCAGCCTGCATTTGCCGAGGCATATGGAAAACCGCCTTAAAAACCACCCACAGATTGGCCGGCACACCAGACCTTGACATTAATCTGCTGGACAGATTCGTGCCAGAAATCGGGAAGCCTTCCCGCCTAGAAAGCAGTGTGTTAGACCATACAGCTAACCAGGCGGGCTGATGGCATGTTAAACACATCAAAAAAAGTTTTGCATCGCCCCGATCCCCAAAACTCCTGAAGATAGACGTTGACTGAAGACAGTGTGTCACAGAGACAGTCCGTTTGACTGTTCAGAGATGTTACTAAACCCGCCCAAAGATGTAAACAACCATGCATGAGCAGCTCCTATTAGATGGAGGGGATCCGACAGCCGATCAGTTCCAGTCATTCCATCAGATTGCAGTTCGATCGCATCTGCATTGTTACTTTGTGCCAGGAAGGGCTCTCAACAAGGGAAGTGTCCAGACGTCTCGGGGTGAACCAAAGCGATGTTGTTCGGACATGGAGGAGATACAGAGAGAGACAGGAACTGTCAATGACATGCCTCGTTGAGGCTGCCCAAGGATGCAATGGATGACCACTACACGAATGCCATCCTCAGACTGATGGTGCAACCATATTGACAGCATATTGGTCAGACATTCGTCTTCATGGATGACCGTTCACCCCCATCATGCACATCTTGTGAATGACTTCCTTCAGGATAACGATATCATTTGACTAGAGTGGCCAGCTTGTTCTCCAGACAGGAACCCTATCAAACATGCCTGGGATAGATTGAAAAGGGCTGTTTATGGACGATGTGACCCACCAACTACTCTGAGGGATCTACACCAAATCGCCATTGAGGAGTGGGACAATCTGGACCAATAGTACCCTGATGGATTTGTGGATAGTATGCCACGATGAATACAGGCATGCGTCAATGCAAGAGGACATGCTGCCGAGTATTTGAGGTCCCGCTGTGTACAGCAATGTGGACCACCACCTTTGAAGGTCTCACTGTATGGTGGTACAACATGCAGTGAGTGGTTTTCATGAGCAATAAAAAGGGCGGAAATGATGTTTATGTTGATCTCTATTCCCACTTTGTGTACAGGTTCTATAACGCTTGGACCCGAGTTGATGTAAAACTTTTTTTGATGTGTGTGTATATGTGCCCAATAGTCAAAAAGGAAAAACGAGGCCCCAGTTTAAATTGATTTTGCGCACATAGAAATCATACATATATTTATGAAAGTTACAATCCTCATAAAAATGGGCCACATAAACCTCACTTGGATGATAGCAGAAAAATGTACTAGCAATAAGCAATTAAGGTTGCAAATAGATGATGAACACTGAAACCTAGCAGCACCCTCTCTTATCAAGATCAGTCAATATTCTGTAAGATGATATGAGACTG
The DNA here is from genome assembly GCF_023897955.1 of Schistocerca gregaria. Classification (NCBI taxonomy): domain Eukaryota; kingdom Metazoa; phylum Arthropoda; class Insecta; order Orthoptera; family Acrididae; genus Schistocerca; species Schistocerca gregaria. The sequence goes on along the minus strand of NC_064927.1, from coordinate 490,150,760 downwards.
GTTTCATTGTACCTTTTAGACACCTAATGCCACAATAACAGAATGACAGTAACTTTGAACAGGGCTATGATGCAAATACGGGTAGAAGTGGACTGTACACAGATATGTGATAGGCTTATGTGTATCAGACATTTCTGTGGTGATTACAATCTAGCAGTGTGCATTGTTAGTGGAATAGCAGGCATACATAGACTGTGATGGTTTGGGGTGCCAGAATGGCTGGCCACTACTTGTCATAAGGAGGCAAATATTGAATACTGCCAATAGTTACCTACAAAAGTACATGGCACTATCCCAGCTTATGAAACTATCAGTTTGTTTCTTGGAGAGGATTAAAAACGAAGAGAATGTCACTCAGATCCCAGGATGAGAGGGACCCAATGTTTTGACGAGGGTAGATCCATTATGTTGTAGTTTCCTCAAGTGAATTTTCCTTTGGATAAAACTGTGGTTTATTGTCAACACATAGGCCTAATGAGTATCTTCATGTTTTCATGTTGCATTTCTTGATCCATTCCTGGAACTTCATGGGTCAATATGTGATGACTTTCTTGTTTTATCTCTCTCTCTCTCTCTCTCTCTCTCTCTCTCTCTCTCTCTCTCTCTCTCTCTCTCTCTCTCACACACACACACACACACACACACACACACACACACACCTTTTTGTTTTTTACATTAGGTGATATTGCTGGCGTTACATTTGGCTCATTTTTAATATAATTTTCTGTTGTAAAATGTTGTTCTATCATATATTTAAAAGTTAACGAATTTTGCAGGTGCTGATAGCAAACAATGGAATCGCGGCTGTGAAATGCATGAGATCTGTACGACGTTGGTCTTACGAGATGTTTAAAAATGAACGTGCTGTCCGCTTTGTAGTGATGGTGACACCGGAGGACCTTAAAGGTACCATGTACATATAAACTAGATAAATATGGTAATGAAAATTCCTTTTTGGAATATAAACAGTTTATGGAGTAAGAGTGATAACTCACTCACATGGTTGAGATGCTGATTCTTCGACACATAAAGAAGACTGAGAACGTTATTAGTTTTCGGATGAATCCTCATTCACATATGCACATGTACAGTTCCAATGCCCCAGCTAACTATATTGTGTTGGCACGGCAAGTGATTGAATTAGAGGCTAGCAGAGATTGATGCCAGAAGGGTAACAGGATTGAGGGTTAGTTCCTGCCTATGTAATTCAGAGAACCTGGTATTGGGGAGCGGGGAGAGAGAAAAATGACAGATATTGTGAAGCATCCATTGTAACTGAGCATTTTGTGCCTGACAACATGTACATCACTGGGTGGTAAACTCTGCTCTTGGGCTCATAGTCTCACTTCAATAATGGCCTTTCATTTGGGTGGACAGCTGGTTGTAATGCCCACGCAAATTGTGTGTAGATATTACAGCAGATCTGCTAAATGATTGACTGTTTTCACAGGTGGCTCTGCACTGATAGAATAGCATAAGCCAGTGATGGTAACAGATTGTGTAGTGCTGGTTCCTACACCTGAGTCAACAGTGTTTGACCCATGTGGCATGAGATTTGGTGTAAGTGTGGTGTAATGATGTACAAGGTCTACAACTTTACTTCTACCATTTTTTCCCCAACATTTGAGGCTTTAATGAAACAATTTGGTTACACATGTATCATTCAAAGTATTTTCCATCGCTGGCCTCTTCCTTCTCCCACCTTTCAGCAGTGTATGAATCCCGGGTCAAAAAATTTGTTTATCTTTTGAAACGAACCACGAATCGATCCAATTTGTGACTTCTTCATGGGATCAGAAGTGTTGGTCCACCAGGCCGTGCGCCATTGATTTAAACAGGTGATAGTCAGAGGGGAACAATGTCTGGAGAATATGGCCCGTGGGGGCAGGACTTCCCATTTCAATGTTTCCAAGTACGTTTTGACCTCTTTTGCAGTGTGGAGTCGAGCATTGTCGTACTGCAAAATCACTTTATCTTGCCTCTCGCTGTGTTGTGGCTGTTTGTCTTTTAATGCTCTGCTCAAATGCATTAATTGCATTCAATAATGAGCACCTGTGATTGTTTCACTTGGTTTTAACACCTCATAGTACACGATGCCGAGCTGATCTCATCAAATACAGAGCGTGATCTTGGAGCCGTGAATATTCGGTTTGGCCGTTGATGTGGAAGCATGGCTGGGATATCCCCATGATTTTTGTGTTTAGGGTTATCTTATTGAACCCATTTTTCATCCCTGGTCACAATGCGATGCAGAAATTCCTTGCCTCTGAAGCAACTGTTCACAAAAACACACATGCCGTTCAATGTCTCTTGGTTTCAGCTCACACAGGACTCAAGTTCTATCTTTCTGAATCATGTCTATAGCCGTAAGACATTTTGAAATGGTTTACTGTGTCACTCCCACCAATCATGCCAATTCTTCTTGAGTCTGATGCGAGTCTTCGCTGAGCAATGTCTCCAATTCTGCATCTTCGAAAACATTCTCTCTTCCATCACTACGCTGGTCTACGACATTAAAATCACCATTCTTGAAGCATTGAAACCGCTCATGACACATTCTTTAACAGTGTCCTTACCATATATATTTGAGAACATTCAATGACTCAGCTGCTGTTTTCTTCATATTTAAATAAACCAGTAACACCTCCCACAAATGACAAGAATTAGGCTTGTAAACTGACATTTTGAATCAAGAACAACTTTATGATGCAGACACAAATCGATTAATGTTTTAATGAGGTTTTGTTGATCGAGGTCCAAGGTAACTGTCTTACGTCTGTGATCTGTTTCTTTCTCCCGCTACTTACCGTTGCCACCACGTATCGGCAAACAGCAGAAGCAGAGTTGCACACCTTGTACTAGGGTGTAACTTGTATTGGTGGATGGTGCAGTATCATTTGAAAGTGGTGAAAGGGATTGTAGTTATCATTTTCCTCACTCCCTTCACCTGATTCTCCCTTAACCCCAGTCAAGCTGCAGTGCCAATACAATGTATTCATCCCAGATGACATAACCAAGAAGGTGTATGTGGGTGTGTAATGTAAAGCTGTGAAGAAGCATTGGTCCAAAATCTACCATTGTTCTCAGTCTTGATTATATGCCTATTGATGACTCAGCTCCTCAACTATTTGTTGAATTGTAACATTCTTCTTAAATGATTTAAATTAGATAATTATCTGCTTAGTAAACTGTTGAGTTGTTTGATCAACCAGGTTCATTGATTGAATGATGGCATATTTTGATATTAAGGGTGTCAGGAATGTTCGCTAATTGAATGGAAAAGTCACACGTAGGAAGTATATTCTGTGCTGACTCTTCCATATTGCGATATTGTGAGTGAAAGAAACAGATTCACTTTAGAAAAGCGAATATAGTACAATGGACAATGTGAAAGTTTTTAACAGAATTGTAGAACAGAGCAATTTGCCAATTGTTCCGGGTTCATAAATTTTGAGAAAGCTTTTGACTCAGTTTCAGCAAAATCTGTTGGAATGACTGTCACAAAATTGTGCATACAAACCTATATTTGTATACTGAAAGATATACAATATACAGGGCGAGTCATCTAACGTTACCACTAGATATATTTCGTAAACCGCATCAAATACTGACGAACCGATTCCACAGACCGAACATGAGGAGAGGGGCTAGTGTAATTGTTTAATACAAACCATACAAAAATGCACGGAAGTATGTTTTTTAACACAAACGTACGTTGTTTCAAATGGAACCATGTTAGTTTTGTTAGCACATCTGAACATATAAACAAATACGTAATCAGTGCTGTTTGTTGCATTGTAAAATGTTAATTACATCCGGAGATATTGCAACCTCCGACGTTCAGTTGCGTGTCTTAACAAACACGGGCCACGGTCGGCGAGCAGCATCTACAGGGACATGTTTACGATGACGACCGTGTTTGCGAGTGTGGCTGTAGTGTACTGTTGTGGTTTGGTCTAGCTGTCGCAGTGTCCGCATGTAGCACTTGCTGCTATTGTTATTCTGCATTCGTCTCCGCACGCAGACCAACTGTAGTACACTGTGTTACCAGATGTCTGTGATAGTGTAGTGTTGTAGGAACTGTGACCATGTTGTATTCGAACTCTGAAAAGGCGGAGATGATACTCATCTATGGCGAGTGTCGACGAAATGCAGCTGAAGCCTGCAGGGTGTATGCAGAACGGTACCTGGACAGAGAGCATCCAACGTGCCGCACATTGCAAAACATCTACTGCCAACTGTATGCAACAGGTATGGTCGCAGCACGCAAACGGGTCCGTAACAGGCCCGTCTCAGGAGAACCGGGTGCAGTTGGTGTGTTAGCTGCTGTTGCCATGAACCCACACAGGAGTACACGAGACATTGCGAGAGCCGGTGGACTGAGTCAAAGTAGCGTCATTCGCATACTGCAGCGTCACCGCTTTCACCCGTTTTATGTGTCGCTACATCAGTAATTACATGGTGATGACTTTAATTATCGAGTGCAATTCTGTCAATGGGCATTAACAGAGAATGCGTTGCAGTTCTACCTGTTTACCGATGATGCGGGTTTCACAAACCACGGGGCAATGAATCTACGGAACATGCATTACTGTTCCATGGACAATCCTTGCTGGCTCAGACAGGTAGAGCGACAGCGACCGTGGACTGTAAATGTATGGTGCGGGAATCATTGGCGACCACCTCATTGGTCCTCACTTCATTGCAGAGGCCCAAACAGCTGCAACATATATCGCATTTCTACAGAACGATCTGCCAACGTTGCTCGAAAATGTCCCACTCGAAACGCGTCGACGTATGTGGTATCAGCATGATGGTGCACCTGCACATTCCGCAATTAACACTAGGCTGACCCTTGACAGGATGTTCAACGGGCATTTCATAGGACGTGGAGGACACACAAATTGGCCAGCCCGTTCTCCTGATCTTACACCTCTGGACTTCTTTCTGTGGGGTATGTTAAAGGAGAATGTGTACCATGATGTGCCTACAACCCCAGAGGATATGAAACAACGTATTGTGGCAGCCTGCGGCGACATTACACCAGATGTACTGCGGCGTGTACGACATTCATTATGCCAGAGATTGCAATTGTGTGCAATTGATGGCCACCACATTGAACATCTATTGGCCTGACATGTCGGGACACACTCTATTCCACTCCGTAATTGAAAACGGAAACCACGTGTGAATTGAAAACGGAAACCACGTGTGTACGTGTACCTCACCCCTCATGGTAATGTACATGTGTGTCAGTGAAAAAGACCAATAAAAGGTGTTAGCATGTGGACGTAATGTGCTGTTCCAGTCTCTTCTGTACCTAAGGTCCATCACCGTTCCCTTTGGATCCCTACGTAATTCAGTGCTCTCTGATACACACTTTAGGTTACAATATCTCGGGATGTAATTAACATTTTAGAATGCAACAAACGGCACTGATTACGTATTTGTTTATATGTTCAGATGTGCTAACAAAACTAATGGGGTTCCATTTAAAAAATGTAGGTTTTTGTTAAAAAACATACTTTCTTGCATTTTTTTATGGTTTGTATTAACCACTTACACTAGCCCCTCTCCTCACATTCGGTCTGTGGAATCGATTTGTCAGTATTTGATGTGGTTTACGAAATATATCCAGTGGTAGTGTTAGGTGACTCACCCTGTATAAGTCAGTGCTATAGATTCCATCAGAATTTATCAAAATACTCGGAAATTCAGAATTGACAGAGGAGTCCACATTACCAAAACTACTTGTGATAACCCTAGACTGTGTTTCCATATTATTAAACTGCAAAACAGGAGAAATGTGAGTTCATGGAACATATCCGAACCACCTTCATTTTGATGTACTGTTGACATCAAACCCAGATAAATTTTAACAGTGGATGGATCTTTATAGAAAAGATTTGGAAAAAAGGGTAAAACGCAATATTAATAAAACCAAAAATAATGTATTGATAATTTGAAAAGAAAATAGTAAAAATTAATAATACAGTTGTAGAACAATTTGAAATGTTTCTAGAATTCAAAGTAGTTGAATATGACGACTGACAGGACAAGAAAATAAACAAACATAGAGTAAAAATGATTTGTAGAGCTTCTGGTCACCAAACATAATTTTCAAAATGGAAGTTTGAATGTGCCCAAAAAGAAAAGTTTGTAACTGGTGTGACTTAACAGCAGGGAGTCAAGGACTGGTGATGCACAACCATGCAAAATCTGAGGGTTACTCAACAAACAATCTGGAGATACACATTGGGAATCACTAAAGAGACAAAAAAAGGAGAAAAAACCAGATTGATCAAGGAACATAATGGAGTGGAAGACATAATTACAACTGTAATGAAAATGAAATCGAGGGGAGAGAGGGAGATGGTAACCATGAATATAGGTAATAAAAGGACCAAGGAAGTCCTTTTCTGGGTTGTAAGTGTAAGAGGTAACAGAAAATGAAGGAGGTGATGAAATGGAAGATGGATAGATAGCAACAGAAAATGTGCAGGAGTAACAGGGATGAATGTCACTGAAGACTGTACTACATGTCAAACTCTAGAGCAGGGCTGGCCACAGCATGCCACACTTCACACATGCAGCATGTGTGGGCCGCAGGCATGCCAAGGCCCAGCATGTCACTTGGGTTAGCTCAGTCTTTCTCGCAGGTACCTGGAAGTGGGTGACATTTCATTTAGCATTGCAGTGTGACATTCTTCTGTTGCCACAACTCTGTGAGTTTGGCAGAATTGTGGTGTCAGCAGTGTTTGCCTTATGCTCTTTCTCTATGATATGAAGGATGTTCACGGTTGCAGTGGATATTTGCACAAAAAGAAGCAGTTTAGCAGTCTATCGCCACAATTCTTTAAAATTAATGGGAATGACAGAAGGGATGGCTGAAAATTCTCAATTCAAATAAGTGACGGGTACTACTTATTTGCTATGAAACGAAATTACAGTACAATGCAGAGAGAATTTAAACTTTCAGATGTCAATGAAAGAGCACAAAATTACAGTTAAATTCATTGTTCTGTTCATCAAGAAGTACTAAATTTGCAGGCATGGAGCACTTCAAAAGATTTTGTGGTGCTACTAGTAAAATTCCTGAAGTCGCACCCATTGTTCCAATGGTTTTCAGTGGAAATGAACAAAGAGTGTGGAGACTTCTTATAGTACTGGAAAATTTATGAAGAAAGGAATGGATGAATGAAAAATTCGAACATCTGGAATGCATTGCATTGCAGACTTTGCCTTTGTAAGTGGTCTTGTTTGCACAATGCTCACAGTAAAACATTGCAATGTAACTTCTATCTGATTTGATGGGGATGCATTTAAAAAGAAAATCACAATGTTGAACAGACACATTTTGACAAAGACAATTCAGTTCCCAGAGCTCACTGGTGTTAAAGAAAGTGCGAGATTTGAAGAATTCATTGTGGTCTTGCAAGGTTTTGAGGACACTGTCAGTCTTATGTCTCTCTTCGAGCTGTTTTCAAGACCGTTTGCTGTTTCAGTTGAAAGTGTCCTGTGCATGTGCAGGTGTGACTGATGGAACTGCAAAGTAATTTCAGTCTCAGTGATAAATCTTTTCACGTTAAAACTGTCCAGGACATCTACACCACTTTCCTTAGATGAATTTTCCAAGTTTCCATAATGAGATTGGAGAAGTTCTATATTTCAATTGACCTCTTTGTGTGATGGACCTTTTTTTAAAATTATGAAACTAAACAAGTCATCTTTACTTGGCAAATTGAATGTGAACCTGTGTGAAACTTTGTGTGTAAGTGCATGTGCTGAGAGTTTGTACCAGATAAAAACTATATTGTGTCTTCAGCAAGGCAATTATTGGTAAGTGAAAACTTATTTTGTTTGTGATCTGTGTTGTTGAGAAGTGTGAAATACAAAACAAAGTCGCATGCAATGTGACTGTACCACCATTTAAATGCAGCACATTCACTGTTTTCTTCCTCTTCTCGCTTCTTGCATTCAGACAGCGCGGCGTGGTGGTGGGGGAAATGTAAAGTGATGCGGAGCACTTTGCAGTTGGGCCTGGGCATGGCCCATGAGCTGAAATCTTGGCCACCCATCCTCTGGAGAATTACCAACATGCAGTCTTACAGGGTGTTTCAAAAATGACCGGTATATTTGAAACGGCAATACAAACTAAACGAGCAGTGATAGAAATACACCGTTTGTTGCAATATGCTTAGGACAACAGTACATTTTCAGGCAGACAAACTTTCGAAATTACAGTAGTTAAAATTGTCAACAACAGATGGCGCTGCAGTCTGGGAAACTCTATAGTACGATATTTTCCACATATCCACCATGCGTAGCAATAATATGGCGTAGTCTCTGAATGAAATTACCCGAAACCTTTGACAAAGTGTCTGGCGGAATGGCTTCACATGCAGATGAGATGTACTGCTTCAGCTGTTCAATTGTTTCTGGATTCTGGCGGTATACCTGGTCTTTCAAGTGTCCCCACAGAAAGAAGTCACAGGGATTCATGTCTGGCGAATAGGGAGGCCAATCCACGCTGCCTCCTTTATGTTTCGGATAGCCCAAAGCAATCACACGATCATCGAAATATTCATTCAGGAAATTAAAGACGTCGGCCGTACGATGTGGCCGGGCACCATCTTGCATAAACCACGAGGTGTTCGCAGTGTCGTCTAAGGCAGTTTGTACCGCCACAAATTCACGAAGAATGTCCAGATAGCGTGATGCAGTAATCGTTTCGGATCTGAAAAATGGGCCAATGATTCCTTTGGAAGAAATGGCGGCCCAGACCAGTACTTTTTGAGGATGCAGGGACGATAGGACTGCAACATGGGGCTCTTCGGTTCCCCATATGCGCCAGTTCTGTTTATTGGCGAAGCCGTCCTGGTAAAAATAAGCTTAGTCAGTAAACCAAATGCTGCCCACATGCATATCGCTGTCATCAATCCTGTGTACTATATCGTTAGCGAATGTCTCTCGTGCAGCAATGGTAGTGGCGCTGAGGGGTTGCCGTGTTTGAATTTTGTATGGATAGAGGTGTAAACTCTGGCGTATGAGACGATACGTGGACGTTGGCGTCATTTGGACCTCAGCTGCAACACGGCGAACGGAAACCCGAGGCCGCTGTTGGATCACCTGCTGCACTAGCTGCGCGTTGCCCTCTGTGGTTGCCGTACACGGTCGCCCTACCTTTCCAGCACGTTCATCCGTCACGTTCCCAGTCCATTGAAATTTTTCAAACAGATCCTTTATTGTATCGCTTTTCGGTCCTTTGGTTACATTAAACCTCCGTTGAAAACTTCATCTTGTTGCAACAACACTGTGTTCTAGTCGGTGGAATTCCAACACCAGTAAAATCCTCTGTTCTAAGGAATAAACCATGTTGTCCACAGCACACTTGCACGTTGTGAACAGCACACGCTTACAGCAGAAAGACGACATACAGAATGGCGCACCCACAAACTGCGTTGTCTTTTATATCTTTCACATCACTTGCAGCGCCATCTGTTGTTGGAAATTGTAACTACTGTAATTTCGAAAGTTTGTCCGCCTGAAAATGTACTGTTGTCCCAAGCATATTGCAACAAACGGTGTATTTCTATCGCTGCTTGTTTAGTTTTTATTGCAGTTTCAAATATACCGGTCATTTTTGAAACACCCTGTATGTTACATTGTTGAAAGAAAACATTGTGAAGATCTCAAAGATTGAGCAGAGCCACTGCCCCTAAATAGTAATGTCTGCTGTCCAATTTTCAGACTATGCGAACCAGATGTGACTGTTTTGTGCCAAATGGTACTCCATAAGATCAGACTAGGATAGGAGCTGGGCCCAAATGATGATGACAATTAGAATGTGACAAGATATGGATACACATACATTCTGTTACTGTATGCAGAACTGAAACATGTCCAAAAAGTTGACGTGTTGCCACTCCTGTGTCCAGTATTGTTGGACACACCATTGTCGGGACACCTGTCACTGCCGTTATGTCAAGGGAATGGCCTCTTGAGCGTGAGACTGTTTTTTAGTTTAAAAAAAATTGACAACCAGCTAGTATGTATGACTGTTGTGTATACAAATAATATATGGAACATAGAGGCTATGACTCATAAACAGAATTTTTGTACTCACTATAATAATAATAATAATAATAATAATTATTATTATTATTATTATTATTATTATTATTACACAAAGGAATTAATAGCATTTAGCTGCTAGTGGGCATTGATTTATGTCAGTGGTGAAAATTGAAAATTTGTGATGGACTGGAATTCGAATCAGGGACTATTATAATTATTATTATTACACAAAGGAATTAATAGCATTTAGCTGCTTGTGGGCATTGATTTATGTCAGTGGTGAAAGTTGAAAATTTGTGATGGACTGGAATTCGAATCAGGGTCACATGCTCATTTGGCAGATGCTCTGTCCACTAAGTTGTGTATATATACTGACTGGCATGAAAAATGCAACATCCAATAAATGATGTGTAATTATTGAATTTTCTATTTCATCGAAGTGAAGCACTTCAGTTTTTTGAGAAGGAATATGTTTTTGGCTTTGCTTGTGAGCAACAATGAAGTGTTGATTGTTTATTGCACCAGCCTCAATTGTTTTTTTCCATGCAACCTGGAAGAGACATCATTGAATGTGAGCAAGTAATGTTTTCCCGCTCTTTTAGCACTTATTGTTGTACCTTGAATTGTTCCTTTTTCAATCACACACATTTGTAGGGTCTTTTTGTGATTGTTGTAATCAGCTTTCTGGAGTAAACTTGCTGTTAAGCCCTGAACAAGCTGCAAAAGTTGTTGCTTTGGTGGTAGATGTCCGTAGCATGCATTACGTTGCAGAAGTGTTGGGGACTACACCTTTCACGATTTCGAGAACCGTATGAAGGTCCAGGGAAACTGGTGACTTTGCAAGGATACCAGGAACAGGCCAGAGAAGAGCAACAGCGGAGAGAGATAACCGCTTCTTACAACTTCAAGTTTCTGGAGCCGTCGAACCAACACTACTGAAGCGCGAAATCGACTCCGCCAGGTTCAGGGGTTCAATATTAGTGAGAAATTGTTTGCAGAAGACTGGAAGAAGCCCATCTTCAGTCTGGAAGACCTGCTACAGGTCCTGGACCTACCACATAGCATTGCACAGCTTGACTATGTTTTGCAAGGGAACATCTTGGATGGACAGTACAATAATGGGATCAAGTGTTGTTCACCAATGGGTCGTGATTTGGCCTCCAGTCGCCTGGCGGAAGAAAGAGTGTCTGGAGAAGGCCATGGGAAAGATGTTCCACTTGCACAGTCTCATCTAGGATGCCTTTTCAGGTTGGTTCTGTGCTGGCATGGGTAGGAATCAATACAGCCGCAAGGACGGATTTGATCTTCGTGAAGCACCGTAGCCTTACCGCACATCAATACGCGGAGGAAATTCTTCTGGAGCATGTAGTGCCTTTTTCTTCATTTATTGGTGATGATTTTACACTAGTGCACATCATTTCAGTTTTTGTAAGGAATTGAGGTGTTGCTTTTCTTGCCAGTCGGTGTATATACACAAGAGACTTATCAGAAGTCACAATTGCGTTAAGTCTCAATTCTCTCACCCATCTTTATTGGCTGATTTTACATTATTGGATGACAATTATTTGTTTTCATTCATATTTCTTTGGCTGGTGTGGAGGCACTTAAAAGTACATAACTCTTGTTAATTGACAGTGAAAGTAGAATCATCATGAGAGATCTGTTTTGTGTTGCACACAATTATTTAATATAATTTATAGTAATAAATTTTCAAGAATGATTTCAGTTTCAATGCATGAAGGATAGCTACATCCTGCTACTTGTGCACGCGAGTGTGAGTGTACAGAGTGTAATGTCACTGCAGTATGTAGTTAAATATACTGCCAACTGTATCAGTGCAGGCCGGCCACTAAGTCAGCCTGTAGGAAGTGTGCACACAGGACAGTCTCCGCCTCGCCACCTATCGGTGACTCGCGCCTAAGTAAACGCAGACCAACAATGACTCGCTACGTTTTTTTAGTTTGTACCGCTCACATCAGTTGTTCTGTATATCACGTATGTTGCATATACTGTTTGAATCATTTGTCTTGTTACGTGTGGAGTCACAAGATGCTTATTTCCGTTATTCTTCAGAGGTTTATGAATAGAGCCATATTTGTGTTACTTGAATTTGGTTTTGTGTATTACTTGGTTACTACAATGATTGATTGTAACATGGGTATTTGACAGCAGAAAAACTCTCACAGTTCGAACAATTTGATTGTTGTCGTAGATTTCATTGTTCCTTATTCATGGTGACCTTTTTTTTTTTCTTTTCCAGCGAATGCTGAGTACATAAAAATGGCAGACCACTATGTGCCTGTACCTGGAGGTACTAACAACAACAATTATGCAAATGTTGAGCTGATTGTTGACATAGCTATGCGAACACAAGTTCAGGCTGTTTGGGCGGGATGGGGTCATGCTTCAGAGAATCCAAAGCTTCCAGAGCTGCTGCACAAGCACAACATAACCTTCATAGGTCCACCAGAGAAGGCAATGTGGGCACTGGGTGACAAAATAGCCTCAAGTATTGTTGCTCAGACTGCAGACATTCCAACACTTGCATGGTCTGGAAGTGGTGAGTTTTCTTGCTTGTTTAATACATTTTTTGTACTACATAAAAATAATAAGTTGTTGTTGTTGGTGGTGGTGGTGGTTGTGGTTGTGTTGGTCTTCAGTTTGAAGACTTGTTTGATGCAGCTCTCCACAGTAGTATATCCTGCACAAGACTCTTCATCGCAGCATAACTGATGTAACCTACAGACTCAACCATCTGGATCCTCCCCTTCACCACCAGCTTTTCTGAACTGTACAGATATCCTTACAACACATTCTCCACTCCTGTAATTATCCCGGCCTCAACCTATAGTAACCTACTGCCCCTGCACCCAACACTTCACACCTCCTCTGTCCTATCACCTTTTCCCTGATCTCATCCCCCACCCTCTTTTTGTGCCAGCCTCTGCCAAAGCACCCACCTGTATTTATTTATTTATTTTTCCTCCCTCCTTAAACTTCTCCTTTCTTGCACTCCCCCCCCCCCCCCCCTTTTCTACCTCCCTGCCCCACAATCATGTGACACTGTAGCTGTTTGCAGTCTAGTCCCTGCACACTCCACCAGACAGTGCTCTCCCCCCCCCCCCCCCCTTCCATCCCATCTCAGGCCCTGCTATCCCTTCCCCTTCCGTGCCATTCTGTGTGACGTGTGACAGTTAGCTGCCAGAGATGGCAGTTGTGTGTGCGAGATGTGCCTGCTTGTATGAACGTGTGTGTGTGTGTGTGTGTGTGTGTGTGTGTGTGTGTGTGTGTGTGTGTGTGTGTGTGTGAGAGAGAGAGAGAGAGAGAGAGAGAGAGAGAGAGAGAGTGAGAGAGAGAGAGAGAGAGAGAGAGAGAGAGAGAGAGATGAAGGCTGTGGCTCAACGATAATGTGTAAGTGTCTTTTTGTTGCGCCTGCCTGCAACGTAATGTGTGATCCTTATGGTAAGTAGTAATCTATCTTTTCGTTATGTTGTTAACCTACATCCAATTGAATCTGAACTGTATTCATCCCTTGGTCACACTCTACAAATTCCTCCCCCCCCCCCCCCCCCAAAGTTCTCTCAATTATCAGATGGATGATTCCTTGCTTAGGTTGTTTCTTATCAACTGATGCCTTCTTTCAGTCAAGTTGTGCCATATATTTCTTTTTGGCCCAATTCCTTTGATTGCCTCCTCATTAGTTATTTGATGTATCCATATAATCTTCAACTTCCTTATGTAGCACCACATTTCAAGATCTTCTATTCTCTTCTTGTCTGAACTTTTCACTTAAGTTCTACTAGATACAGAAATGTAATATTTGTAAGGCAGAACATGAATAAGTGAGCTATTTAATGTTTATAACTAATGATTGTGGGTTCTTAATTTGTTTACCAGCTTGAAAAAATGGGGAAAATATTGTACACTTTGGGAAAACTTTTGCTCTACTGCTTCAGTGTCATTTTGACACTTTTTTCATGTTCGCTGCTTTTTATTTTGTTCAGTATATTTTCTCCTTACTCTCGGTTTCTTGAATGAGAGACGTTCAATTTTATCCATAACTTCAACAGCAATGTTGTCAAACAGCATATTCATGGTATTTTTTAAAGTTGTTAGTAGTATTTTGCAATTTTAGTCATTCACTTGTCTCCAAACTCCAGGACTTGCATACCTGTAAAAATTTCCACTTACATTCTTGTCGGGTACTCTTGACACTGTGTCACTACAACATTATTAGATTATAGAAATAGGAATAGATTTGTATTCCGTTCAGTCACATTTACCAGAGATGTCTTGATCATTTCAGTAAACCCTAATGTTGGAGAAGTACTTTGGCTACCTTCTTAACAAACTATTCTAGTTTGATTTAAACCATTTTGCAATTTTCTTCCCAGTTGTTAAAGTGCTTTGCAAGTATATCAAATACGGAAGCTGTTGCCATTTTTTTCTTAATGTAAGAGTAGAGTTTACCATGAAAACAGTTGTGTAATTGCATGTATTCGCAACTTTTCTTCCATGTCACACGTAACTGTAAAAAAGTTCTTGCAAATGGTACACACTGGCTGGGAGACTCTGACATTTTATTAAGTGTATTTTCACTTGATATTTCCATGCAAGTGTGTGTATACTGTATGCTTGCCTCAGTTGATAAGGTAATTTAGAAATACATGCTAGAAGTTCATCATAGTTAAATAATGCACTGTTATGTCTGTCCTGGCTTTATTTCCAAACTTTTACACATCAGTACAAAACAAATAACTTGCATTACATGCTGTTCCTGCATAATTTTCTTTCCATTCAATTCATGGTGGTCCCACAGGATTCTGATACTTCATAGGTAGCAGATTGCTATACAGAATTCAGCAATAGAACTCTAAATGTCTTTTTAGAACATAATTGCCATTCTGCTGTTCGACACCATACTTTTATCATGTGCTATAATGTAAGTTGGGGAGGGGAGAAGGTTAAGAAAATCTCCCATGTATCACCATTCAGTACAAAGCAGTGTACTGTTGTTCCTGGAGTCACACTCATTGTCTTTAATTTGTGCATTTATTTGTGCATTTGTTTTAAACTTTTTTGCCATCAACGCTAAAAGTGAAAGCTATGTACCAACTCGGATGCTCAAGTTCTTCGAAGGAAACTTGTCATTGCAAGGTGTTCTTTTTGTTGTATCATATTGATGGTAGGCAATGAAAACTTTGTTACTCCATTTTGCTAAATTTTACAGGAGAACCAAAAAGGATTTCCAAAAAAAATACATAAAATGATACAGATAAAGTGCTACATGTGCAGCTATGTATTAGATGCCTACTTTTGACACATTAGTGAAAGCCATGCACTTTCAAATCTCTCTCTCTCTCTCTCTCTCTCTCTCTCTCTCTCTCTCTATAAAAACAGAGCTACTAGTTACTGGAAGTATATTGTTTTCACAGGCAGATGGAGTTACCTAGGTTTTCGTTGCCTACCAGCAATATGTTTTAAATTTGAAAATTTGCAGAAGACATTAAATTTGTGTCTTTGTAAATTCTGGTCCAAGCGCATTTTAACATATGAATTTGAATCACAGAAACTGGTGTGGCTTCCCAAACTTGGTGGTGCCAGGTAAATAAATTTTTTCTCAGGAGTTACATTAATAGCATATATTTATGGTGGCAGGAGCCTATGAAAATCAACATTACAATTTAATATATCTGTTACTGAATCTTCATCCAATGTTCAAGAATGGAATAGAATAGATTATTAATCTTTGAGCATTTTCCATGCAGTCTACATGTCATTGCAACTATAACTGCAGAAATACTTCATACATTAGATTTGCACATTATGTTACCATATTTCAGATAATTACAGCAATACTTCATATTATGTTCACACACATGACTTTATACATGACATCTACATCACACATTGAACACACATGACTTTATACATTACATCTACATCACACATTGACTTGCTCGACATTGCATATGTACACTATTGCATTTTCTTTCATTGTATGGTATTATCTACTTTTAATCCATTCCCCACCCCCACCCCCACCCCACCCCCATGAACCATGGACCTTGCCGTTGGTGGGGAGGCTTACGTGCCTCAGCGATAGAGATAGCCATACCATAGGTGCAACCACAACGGAGGCGTATCTGTTGAGAGGCCAGACAAACGTGTGGTTCCTGAAGAGGGGCAGCAGCCTTTTCAGTAGTTGCAGGGGCAACAGTCTAGATGATTGACTGATCTGGCCTTGTAACAATAACCAAAACGGCCTTGCTGTGCTGGTACTGCGAACGGCTGAAAGCAAGGGGAAACTACGGCCGTAATTTTTCCCGAGGGCATGCAGCTATACTGTATGATTAAATGATGATGGGTAAAATATTCCAGAGGTAAAATAGTCCCCCATTCGGATCTCCGGGCGGGAACTACTCTAGAGGATGTCGTTATCAGGAGAAAGAAAACTAGCGTTGATATAGTGGGAATTAATGAAGTTCGGTGGCAGGAAGAACAAGACTTCTGGTCAGGTGACTACATGGTCATAAACACAAAATCAAATATGGGTAATGCAAGAGTAGGTTTAATAATGAATAGGAAAATAGGAATGCAGGTAAGCTACTACAAACAGCATAGTGAACGCATTATTGTGGCCAAGATAGACACGAAGCCCACACCTACTACAGTAGTACAAGTTTATATGCCAACTAGCTCTGCAGATGACGAAGAAATTGAAGAAATGTATGATCAAATAAAAGAAATTATTCAGATAGTGAAGGGAGTTGAAAATTTAATAGTCATGGTTGACTGGAATTCGGTAGTAGGGAAAGGGAGAGAAGGAAACGTAGTAGGTGAATATGGACTGGGGCAAAGAAATGAAAGAGGAAGCCGCCTGGTAGAATTTTGCACAGAGCACAACTTAATCATAGGGAACACTTGGTTCAAGAATCATAAAAGAAGGCTGTATACATGTAAGAACCCTGGAGATACTAAAAGGTATCAGATAGATTATATAATGGTAAGACAGAGATTTAGGAACCAGGTTTTAAATTGTAAGACATTTCCAGGGGCAGATGTGGACCCTGACCACAATCTATTGGTTATGACCTGTAGATTAAAACTGAAGAAACTGCAAAAAGGTGGGAATTTAAGGAGATGGGACCTGGATAAACTAAAAGACCCAGAGGTTGTACAGAGTTTCAGGGAGAGCGTAAGGGAGCAATTGACAGGAATGGGGGAAAGAAATACAGTAGAAGAAGAATGGGTAACTTTGAAGGATGAAGTAGTGAAGGCAGCAGAGGATCAAGTAGGTAAAATGACGAGGGCTAGTAGAAGTCCTTGGGTAACAGAAGAAATATTGAATTTAATTGATGAAAGGAGAAAATAAAAATGCAGTAAATGAAGCAGGCAAAAAGGAATACAGACGTCTCAAGAATGAGATCGACAGGAAGTGCAAAATGGTTAAGCAGGGATGGCTAGAGGACAAATGTAAAGATGTAGAGGCTTATCTCACTAGGGGTAAGATAGATTCTGCCTACAGGAAATTCAAAGAGACCTTTGGAGATAAGAGAACAACTTGTATGAACACCAAGAGCTCAGAGGGAAACCCAGTTCTAAGCAAAGAAGGGAAAGCAGAAAGGTGGAAGGAGTATATAGAGGGTCTATACAAGGGCGATGTACTAGAGAATAATATTATGGAAATGGAAGAGGATGTAGATGAAGATGAAATGGGAGATACGGTACTGCGTGAAGAGTTTGACACAGCACTGAAAGACCTGCGTCGCAACAAGGCCCCGGGAGTATACAACATTCAATTGGAACTACTGACGGCCTTGGGAGAGCCAGTCCTGACAAAACTCTACCATCTGGTGAGCAAGATGTATGAGACAGGCAAAATACCCTCAGACTTCAAAAAGAATATAATAATTCCAATCCCAAAGAAAGCAGGTGTTGACAGATGTGAAAATTACCGAACTATCAGTTTAATAAGTCACAGCTGCAAAATACTAACACGAATTCTTTACAGACGAATGGAAAAACTAGTAGAAGCCGACCTCGGGGAAGCTCAGTTTGGATTCCGTAGAAATGTTGGAACACGTGAGGCAGTACTGACCCTACGACTTATCTTAGAAGCTAGATTACGGAAGGGCAAACCTACGTTTCTAGCATTTGTAGACTTAGAGAAAGCTTTTGACAATGTTGACTCGAATACTCTCTTTCAAATTCTGAAGGTGGCAGAGGTAAAATACAGGGAGCGAAAGGCTATTTACAGTTTGTACAGAAACCAGATGCCAGTTATAAGAGTCAAGGGACATGAAAGGAAGCAGTGGTTGGGAAGGGAGTGAGACAGGGTTGTAGTCTCTCCCCGATGTTATTCAATCTGTATTTTGAGCAAGCAGTAAAGGAAACAAAAGAAAAATTCGGAGTAGGTATTAAAATCCATGGAGAAGAAATAAAAACTTTGAGGTTCGCCGATGATATTGTAATTCTGTCAGAGACAGCAAAGGACTTGGAAGAGCAGTTGAACGGAATGGGCAGTGTCTTGAGAGGAGGATATAAAATGAACGTCAACAAAAGCAAAACGAGGATAATGGAATGTAGTCGAATGAAGTCGGGTGATGCTGAAGGAATTAGATTAGGAAATGAGACACTTAAAGTAGTAAAGGAGTTTTGCTATTTGGGGAGCAAAATAACTGATGATGGTCGACGTAGAGAGGATATAAAATGTAGACTGGCAATGGGAAGGAAAGAGTTTCTGAAGAAGAGAAATTTGTTAACATTGAGTATAGATTTAAGTGTCAGGAAGTCGTTTCTGAAAGTATTTGTATGGAGCGTAGCCATGTATGGAAGTGAAACATGGACAATAAATAGTTTGGACAAGAAGAGAATAGAAGCTTTCGAAATGTGGTGCTACAGAAGAATGCTGAAGATTAGTTGGGTAGATCACATAACTAATGAGGAAGTATTGAATAGGATAGGGGAGAAGAGAAGTTTGTGGCACAACTTGACCTGAAGAAGGGATCGGTTGGTAGGACATGTTCTGAGGCATCAAGGGATCACCAATTTAGTATTGGAGGGCAGCGTAGAGGGTAAAAATCATAATAGAGGGAGACCAAGAGATGACTACACAAGCAGATTCAGAAGGATGTGGGTTGCAGTGGGTTCTGGGAGATGAAGCTTGCACAGGATAGAGTAGCATGGATAGCTGCATCAATCCAGTCTCAGGACTGAATACAACAACAACAACAACAACAACAACAACAATATGCGAGACTGTGCTGTGCCCAAATCAAATTGTGTTGCAGAACTAATTGCCTAATTCTCAGAGCAGTTATGCACTTTTGCAATAATGTTTTCAACTGCTTTAATGGTAGAGAGCCAGGCCTGATGCTGTTCTGTTCAGAACTGAGGATGTTATTGTGTTCACAATGCTGGCTAAACTGTTGTTGCATACAGTTCTCAATCATCTTAGAAATGGGGAAAATCGAGGTTAGTTGTTAATTATATGATGTCATTTTTATAAATAGGTTTAACTTAAGAGATTTTCAAGCATTCTGTGTAGACACTTTCATATGGCATCTTGTTTATGATATTTGTTAATGCCATTAAGATTTCTTCTCTCATATTTCAGTTACAAAGTGTGAGATAGCGTAATAATCTTCAGCTCTTGAGTTGGTTGGAGTTTGTTTGATAGGTCACTGATTTGTCTACTAGTTACATTAGTTCAGCTAAAAGTAACATTTGTATTAGTCTATAGTGCTTCAACTTTATTCACATCTTCCTATTAGTTGAGTCCTGAAAGAGGTTTAGCAAAATGTTAGTCTAATTAATCTAGTGGGATTGGCTTTCTTTTGGCACCTTACTCCTGTTTAAATGATGTCCCATGTTGGATTACATCGGTGACCTGTCATATCAAAGTTGTATCTGGATTCTCACATTTTTCAGTTGTGATATATATCACTTGAACAGTCTTTTAGGTTTAGTAGGATGTTTCTACTTTCTTCTAATATATATAACGAATTTCATTAAAGGTGTCCACTAAGATGATTTAAAATTGTGTTGCTGACTTATTTGCTTTTTTTAACTTGCAGGGTCAGTTTATTCTGGTTTATAAAGTTTGCTCTGCTTTTTAGCTGACTTAATTTGTGATGATTAATTGTTTGCATTACACTCCCATGTTCAGTAGCTATTTCTTTTATTATTTACAAGCAATGTAAACCACATCCCTTCACAATCTCAGATACCTAGATTAATAGTATTTGACTGTGTTCTGTTTAATTCAGAGTTGCACACTGTGTTATCCAAGCATACTGCAAATCTGGTAGGGTTATCATTTATGCTGTTAAACACTTTTCATGGTTATATGGAATTGAATGATCCACTGGTGTCACAGGAATTCATGTACTGACAAGGTATGGCAGATCATGGGTTGAACTGAGATACTGATTGTTTAAATCCTAGGGGACTCTGTATCTGCCTTAAGTATTTGTTCTTGTTTCTTTGGTGTGACATAATTACTAGTCTTCTCGCTAAATAAAATGAGAATTTATTATTCACTTACAGGTATTAGTATCATTTCCCTACAGATCTTACTTAGGAAGTATCTTTATTGAGATTTTGAATATCGCCCACATATTTCTGATCTCACTTGTGGTTACAAATACAGAAAAAAGTGCTTCCCTTCTCATTATGTCAGAGTGCTTGTAAGGCATCTATACTTGCACAAAGACTTTTTTTTATGTATAGCTGTTTTAAAACTACTAGTGGGCATTATGTAATCCCATGTTTAGTATTACTTTTTTGTTGCCAAAAATATAGATACTAATTGGATATCTTTAACAATTCTTCAAAAAAAAAAAAAAAAAAAAAAAAAACGAACTGAAACATTTAGTTAATAAATGATGATTTGATAAAGTGTGTGTTTTTGTATTATAAAGAATACTACTTTTTTTGGTAGAGCTGAAAGCACAATATGGTGGAAAGAAGATAAAAATCTCATCAGAACTGTATAAGAAAGGTTGTGTAAGTACAATAGAAGATGGGTTACAGGCAGCTCAGAGGATTGGATTTCCTGTAATGATAAAAGCAAGTGAAGGAGGTGGCGGCAAAGGAATCCGTAAAGCAGAAAATACTGAAGAGTTTCCAAATCTTTTTAGACAGGTGAGTTAATAACACCTTTATTGTATGGCTAAGTTTTCGTCTTCAGTACGTGAGACCTAAGAAAGAGTGTCTAACATTATGTGTACAGGTGCTTGCAGGTAAGTGAAGCAGTATAAGCAAAACTATTGATTTATGGGTTGCAAGAAGTATTTTATGATATTTTTCTTACAATTTTAGTCAGTAGATTACTCGCATGCTGTTGAATCAGAGCCCTTTTTTAAATCGATATTTTTCAGGTACAAATAAAAATAAAACAGCAAAACATGTTACTTCTTTCTTTGGATTGAGTTCACATATGTGTCTATTTCTAAAAGAAAGCACAGGACATTTTGTATGATTAGCAAATACAGGATGGCAAAAATAAAAGTGGCCTGGAAAATTCATGGTCCAGTCACATTAATGCGACCACTTGTCAGAAGCCTGAATAACTGCCTTTTGCAGTGCAGACCACTTTGAGAAACACAGGAAGAGAGTTGTTGAGGTTCCTGAAGGAGCTGCCAGGGACGTGGAGCCATGCCGACTCCAGCACTGTGGCCAGCTGCATTAGGTTTCTCAATTGAGGGTCCTTGGCAAGGATAGCCCAATGGATATGGTCCCACCGATTCTATTAGATTTCACTCTAGGGATTTTGGTGGCCCAGGGGGGGGGGGCGGGGGGGGTTGCGGTAAACTCATCCTGGTGCTCTTTGAACCACCCTCATACACTGTGAACTGTGCAACACATTGCAATGTCATGCTGGTAGATGCCATCATTTCAAGGATAAAACAACCTGCATGTCGGGGTGGAACTGGTCTCCAAGGAGCATAAAATGTGATTCATCTGAAGAGGCCGTTGCCACTGAGTGGAGGTCCAGTTGAATTCATCACCAGTGAACAGCAATATGCATGGATACGTGCATGCACTAGTTTTGGATAATGCCTTTTTGCCATGAACGGTGCATTTCAACCACAGTGGCATGCGAAGAGTTTACAAACTTAGCCATTTCGGGAATACTTGCACCCTTGGTTTGAAAGCCAATGATCACACCATTTTTGGATGTCAGAGATATTGCTAAATCACTCTGTTCTGCATTACAACTACTACACAGTTTTCCGTGTTTCTGTAACGTGCTTTAGGTAACCTCCCATGCCAGTGCTATCACCTGCTGTTTGCAAGTGGTTATTGCTTGTTGACATCAAACGTAAGTGGAGGTCACAAAATATGACTGGACTGTGTACTAATAAGACTGATGTAGAATTGCCCCTATTCTTAATGAACAGGAGAGCTGCCCGTTACAAAAACATTGGAAACTTGAGTTTGACACACCAATCAGCTGCTGCCGCATGTTTGCACATATGCATCTTCTGCCTGCTCTGTCCCGAGTATTTTGCTATGTCATTATGTTTGAGTGAATGAAAGGAGCAGAAGTTAAAGTAGCATGTGTTATTTATCAAGTGGTATGCAGACACACATGTGGAAGTGTTTGCAAGAGAGTTACAGACTGGAAATTCTTTGATGAAACACCCAGAAAAGGCTGTAATGCAAAACTTAGTGGTAAAAAGGCATGAAGTGAACCCTGTGATGAGTAAAGGCCATAACTATGTGCAAAGAGTTTGATAACCAGAAAACATTGCTCGAATGAAGGAAAGCCTGGAACAAAGTTTGGCCAAAACTCTGTATTTGATATCTGTGCAAGTGGAAATATTGAGATTGTCATGTTGAAACATTGTCAAAAGGGACTTGCTTCTGTATTGTAATAAATTTATTGTTGTACACAAGCTAAAGCATCTAGACATATGGAGGAATCTGTTCATACCTTCTGTCTGCTTCTGATGTACAAAAAGAACACACTTACACCGGTGTGTCAAACCCACCATACTTGCTCCGGACACTGCGAGAGGGCTGTACAAGCAATGATCACACGCACGGCACAGTGGACACACCAGGAACCGTGGTGTTGGCTGTCGAATGGCGCTAGCTGCGCAGCATTTGTGCACCGCCGCCGTCAGTGTCAGCCAGTTTGCCGTGGCATACGGAGCTCCATCGCAGTCTTTAACACTGGTAGCATGCCGCGACAGCGTGGACGTGAACCGTATGTGCAGTTGACGGACTTTGAGCGAGGGCGTATAGTGGGCATGCGGGAGGCCGGGTGGACGTACCGCCGAATTGCTCAACACGTGGGGCGTGAGGTCTCCACAGTACATCGATGTTGTCGCCAGTGGTCGGCGGAAGGTGCACGTGCCCGTCGACCTGGGACCGGACCGCAGAGATGCACGGACGCACACCAAGACCATAGGATCCTACGCAGTGCCGTAGGGGACCGCACCGCCACTTCCCAGCAAATTAGGGACACTGTTGCTCCTGGGGTATTGGCGAGGACCATTCGCAACCGTCTCCATGAAGCTGGGCTACGGTCCCGCACACCGTTAGGCCATCTTCCGCTCACGCCCCAACATCGTGCAGTCCGCCTCCAGTGGTGTCGCGACAGGCGAAAATGGAGGGACGAATGGAGACGTGTCGTCTTCAGCGATGAGAGTCGCTTCTGCCTTGGTGCCAATGATGGTCGTATGCGTGTTTGGCGCCGTGCAGGTGAGCGCCACAATCAGGACTGCATACGACCGAGGCACACAGGGCCAACACCCGGCATCATGGTGTGGGAAGCGATCTCCTACACTGGCTGTACACCTCTGGTGATCGTCGAGGGGACACTGAATAGTGCACGGTACATCCAAACCGTCATCGAACCCATCGTTCTACCATTCCTATACCGGCAAGGGAACTTGCTGTTCCAACAGGACAATGCACGTCCGCATGTATCCCGTGCCACCCAACGTGCTCTAGAAGGTGTAAGTCAACTACCCTGGCCAGAAAGATCTCCGGATCTGTCCCCCATTGAGCATGTTTGGGACTGGATTAAGCGTCGTCTCACACGGTCTGCACGTCCAGCACGAACGCTGGTCCAACTGAGGTGCCAGGTGGAAATGGCATGGCAAGCCGTTCCACAGGACTATATCCAGCATCTCTATGATCGTCTCCATGGGAGAATAGCAGCCTGCATTGCTGCGAAAGGTGGATATACACTGTACTAGTGCCGACATTGTGCATGCTCTGTTGCCTGTGTCTATTTGCCTGTGGTTCTGTCAGTCTGATCATGTGATGTATCTGACCCCAGGAATGTGTCAATAAAGTTTCCCCTTCCTGGGACAATGAATTCACGGTGTTCTTATTTCAATTTCCAAGAGTGTATTTGCATGGTCAGTTGTGGTAAAACGTGTTTGCTAATTGTCTACCTGAGGTGGTACCTGGAAAATAGCCCAGTATTTACCCACGTAATAACCACATCCAAGATGGCCAGCACAATGTTTAACCTTTCGTCACTGTGCATTTCATGCTGCTTATCTACAACAAGAGAAATTTGTGAAAGTTATCTAAATGCCCATGCAAAAAAAAAATATTGTGTCTAATTTGAATTATAAATAAAATGGTTGTTTTAGGTACAAGCTGAAGTTCCAGGATCACCAATTTTTATTATGAAGCTGGCTCGATGTGCACGGCATCTGGAAGTTCAGCTTCTGGCTGATCAGTATGGCAATGCAATCTCTCTTTTTGGTCGAGACTGCTCCATACAGAGGCGTCACCAAAAGATTATTGAAGAGGCTCCTGCGGTCATTGCCAAACCTGAAGTGTTTGAGGATATGGAAAAGGTATCATTTCGTGGCTCACTTTATTTACTTGAACTAAATTATTTTGAGGATTAATAATTAAGATGGCTGAACATGTTAATTGAAGTAAGTAATGTTTTACTAAATTGTTCTCAGAGTTAATGCCAGTCACAGATAGGTCACACTGATGAAATTCCTTTTTTTTATTTACTTACTTATTCTTCTTCTTCTTATTATTATTATTTGCTATCATGTGCTATCATTTCCCTTTTTCCACTTATTATTCCCAGAATCAGTGGAGCAAATTCTATTTTAGTACATTAAAAATGTATTACCATTAATGTAATGTCGTGATGAAAGTAATCGACACTTATAGTGAAATTGAAGTATTTATATTTATTGTTAATAGGTTTATGTGCTTGCCATTCCCTGTATATTTGTATAGTAATGTGGTTTAAAAGACTCATCTCATGTGCTAAAAGTGTATAATAATGTGGTGTTTATTGTAATTCTCAATAGGCAGCTGTGCGACTTGCAAAAATGGTGGGCTACGTAAGTGCAGGAACTGTGGAATATCTTTATGACATAAACGGCAACTACTACTTCTTAGAACTGAATCCTAGGCTGCAGGTTGAGCACCCATGTACAGAAATGGTGGCAGATGTGAATCTTCCTGCAGCTCAGTTACAGGTACTTTTATTACATTGGCTTAACAATTCAATACAGTCGCACAATTTCATGGATTGTTTGTGGGTATATGTTACCTTCATATCATATTAATATGGTTTTCCACTTGCAGATTGCTATGGGTTTGCCATTAGACCGGATCAAAGACATTCGTCTTTTATATGGCGAGTCACCATGGGGCGATTCACCTATTGATTTTGATACTCCACGGCACAAGCCCCAGCCTTGGGGACATGTAATTGCTGCTCGGATAACTAGTGAGAACCCTGATGAAGGTATAGTAATTCTTTAGTTGCCGATACCAGCTTGTGTATCTATTCTGTAATATTACTTCAGGCAATTTTTCGACTCCTTCCATTTCAGAATTGAAGGAATCCGGTGTACAACTGAAGATTTCAGATGCTACATTATTCAGAACCAATGACAGCAGTGTTAATGAAACCCTCCAGCTCCGACACATGCACCTTTGACCACACAGCTGTATTCACAAAATCGGCTCACTGTCCCAACATAGATGATTTTCATTTATTGGCCTGGTCAGGCATAGACAGTTTACCTGTGTTCTGTTTTTCTTTATGCAAACCTGTTTCTTATTGCCTTGGAATGATTTTTTGCACCATCCTTCACTAAAAAATATGAAGCAACTTCAAACATTTTCACAGCACTTCCTAATGAAATGACAAGACCACGTAAGATGACTGGTGGGACAGAGAAAGCAACTGTCGAGTAAAATTTGAAATAAGAACTGTGCATGTTAAACTTTTGGCATGGTGATTTGCAAAAACATTGAGGACTTGGTGTACATTCAAGGCATCCAACAATCAATTTTTGAGTGTGGAACTTCCTGGCAGATTAAAACTGCGTGCCGGACCGAGACTCAAACTCAGGGCCTTTGCCTTTCACGGGCAAATGTTCTACCATCTGAGCTACCAAAGCACAATTCACGCCCCGTCCTCATAGCTTTATTTCTGTCAGTACCTTGTCTCCTACCTTCCAAATTTTACAGAAGCTTTCCTTTGCAAGAGGGCTTCTGTAAAGTTTGGAAGGTAGGAGACAAGGTACTGGCAGAAATAAAGCTGTGTGGACTGGGTGTGAGTCGTACTTGGGTAGCTCAGATGGTAGAGCACTTGCCCGCAAAAGGCAAAGGTGTCGAGTTTGAGTCTCGGTCCAGCACACAGTTTTAATCTGCCAGGAAGTTTCATATTAGTGCACACTCCGCTGCAGAGTGAAAATCTCATTATGGAATTATTGAGTGTGCTATGTGGGTGTTTGTTTGCATTAGTGTTGCACTTACGACGAATAAAGTATAGTAGTTACAGTTAATCTATTTTCATTGTTGTTTGCTCATTGTACGGTATTTACTTACTTCTTCAGTTGTGCAACATGATTGGTGAAAAATCTCCAGGCCATGCCTGGGGAATGTAAATAACAAATAGGTTTATTCAAAAGGTTCACATTTTATCTGAAATATTTTTTCTCCCTTCTCTTTAGGCTTCAAACCAAGTTCTGGCACAGTACAAGAACTTAACTTCAGATCTTCAAAAAATGTCTGGGGCTACTTCAGTGTGGCTGCATCTGGTGGTTTGCATGAATTTGCAGACTCTCAGTTTGGACATTGCTTCTCATGGGGTGAAAATCGAGAGCAAGCCAGGGAGTAAGTAAGCATTATGAGCTTTTGCACTGTACAGTGAAACAATTAACTTGTTTATTATACCTTCACAGTTGCACCATTGCTTCTTTCTTTCCTCCATTCTTCTTCTTCTTCTTCTTCTTCTTCAACTACTATACCCGGGCCAGTGAAACAAGTCACTCGACAGCTTGCGTGGAGTTGCCTATAATGCGATTGTGAGTTTACAATAGCTGCCACAGCACACGCCTACAGCTCCAAAGTACATTTCGTAAATGTAAACTACAATCAATGTTTATACATAAGTATAACAAAGTGCATTTTTCTATCAATGGAGAGAATAACAGTGGAGACTAAGCATCTGATAGTATACGAAACTGGGAAATAAAAACAACCAAAGTTAATGAAAATATCTACGAAAAGTCATTCCAAATTGTTACCGTAATAGGTGCCTGTAAAAAGTCATATAATGATGTAAACCTAAGCATACCAAAGAACATGCTATCCACACTCGTAGAAATAAATAATGCAAAACATGTGTAACCTACTAGATTGCAAAGAGAGAGAATTAATTCCGTATACATTTACACTCACCAGTTTATGATGTTAGTGGTGCAATTCCATCCAGTTCTCCTTCACTATCATCGGGATTGATGCCGAAACCATTATCATCATCATCATCAAGAGAAATCATTAATTCTTCGTTTCCATTTATAATCCATCTATAGTGTGTTTCTCTTATGAGTTTAGCAACATGGTCTGCTTTGATCATACAATGTAAGCTTTCACTGCCGGTATTGTCTTCACTTAAAACTTCCGGGCTGATAGGCCGTGGTCGAAGTATAAAACTCCCTCCCGCAGTCGGAGGCGAAACGTCAGGAGAGAGTTTTATACTTCGACCACGGCCTATCAGCCCGGAAGTTTTAAGTGAAGATGGTCTGCTTTCTTCCTCCATGAGGTAGCGTCTACAGTAGCAAGACCTCCACTTAGCAGTCTTTCCACTTCTGTTGTAGTAAAAGTCTTGTTGTTACTTATAATGTATGCCTTGACTCCTCTACAACATAATTTGGGCATCACAGGCTTTGTTTTACTAGCGAGTATACCAACAGCTTTGTCATACTCATGTCTGCAGCAATGTCTCTCGCCTGCAACCACTGCACCATAGTCACTTCCGTCACTGGAAGTGGGAGTTTTATCTAAAATCACGGAATGGGCGTTTCCTTGTCCGTCATAAACACTGTTGGAACACTAAACTGGAGCAACAAATTTTTAAACCACTGTATAAACCGCGGCTGGTTCATATCCTCATGACATTCACCGGTTTTTCTGTATCGAAAAACTAAAAGTCCCTGAAGCACAAAGCCGTTTGAAGATCCTGTATGGGCCACAATTAATCGGGATCCTCTTCCTGTTGGCTGATGACTGGTGCTATTCAGAGTATCATCTGTGTAGCATTTATCAACTGGTTCTCCAGCATTGACCCAGGTTTTGCCTAACCGTCTGACTGAGTGTATGTCCTTTCCTAGAATTTTGTGTAAGAAAATGGTATGAGCTGCAACGACGTGAGTTTTTTCAAAAATTTTCATCCATCTAATTATTTAAAATGGAAGCCCATACTTTTTAATACCATCTTAAGAGACATTTTCCCCTGTGAGAAAAGTTCACTTTCTTTAAAAAAAATTAGCAACTTAGCTATTGTGGGGTATTCTTTTCTTCTATAATATCTGTAAATGTGCTGACAAATTGAATTTGTTTGGAAAGAATCACTATCTGTAACAGGACGAGGGTGCTCTTTTTTTCTTTCCAGGAGTATTTAAAAACACGCTGTTTCTCCTACAGGCTTTGTTCCACACTGTTTACTTCAGTGTTTTGTAAGTCTTGAAGTAGCGATCATTTCCTTATAAACTGTTCTTTGACAGAGTCCTAGAGTTTTTGAGGTATGCTCTAAAATTTGATCGGCAGGAATCGACGCATGCCCATGAACATAAACAAATTTTATATCTTGATCATAAAACTCGTGCATCCTCCATAGCAATTCCAAAACTTGACTATTTAATGGCACTCCCTGGCAAAACAGATTGGCACTTGGTGAATGATATCGTTTTGGTGACATTGTTTAGTAAACAGAAACTGTAGTCGAGGCAGTAATACAACACAAAAGCAGGCAGTCGTGCACTATGTGATAAACCTTTTGCATTTCCTTTATGCTTTCGTCGTCTTTAAAGGCAAAGAGCAAAGATGAAGCGGTAGCCGATCATAGAGGCTATGCCTACCATCATGTATCTTTTGACTTTGTTGTTAAAAAAACAGGATTTTTTCTGGTACCAGTAGGAGGAAGGAAGGATTCGTGCTCAGCTAGTGAACGAGTGAGAAGCACCCATTTTTAGCAAGTAATTGTAGACCACCGTTTTGGGGTCGCTATGAATAAGTGAGGAGTACGTATTTCATATGTGCACCGTTTAGAAAAATACAGTATTGTTTTATTAATAGAAAGGTCATGTGAGTTGTTATTTCAAATAGTACAATAATTACAAGAACTGAAGCCCACCTGTGTACTTTGGAAAATTACGAAGATCCGATAAGCTTAATGGGAACACGGTCAAGACTTCAAAGGTGAACACGGCAACCAAACGTAGCATTATAAAGAATGGTAAGCACACATCTACAGTGGAGAAAGAAACTACTTCACCCTGCAAAATAATATGAACTAATACGAACTTATTTCCAGGCATAGCTCAGCTTATTGTGCTTGTCATTCATGCCGAAAAATTAATCTCATTAATTCAATACATTTTAAAAAGCCACGCATTTCAACATTTTATGTCATCTATTCCATTATTTCATTATATTATAACTATCATACAGTGTTTACATGGAAGCCAGCAACGTGGTAGCATCAACGCCGGAAACAGCTTTTGTTCAGTGCTGTTATTGGTTCAGATGAGGCAGCACCTCGCGTTCCTCACATGTTTGTCAGTTATAATTGCCAACTTTATGGTGCTTGAGGAGTGACCTTGAAGTGACAAGTTTCAGTGGCTTGTATACACTTCTTTTTTTTAAGTGACTGTTTTTGAACACTTGCATTCATTTTCAAACAATTTGTTATATCAGAAGGTACAATATTAATAAAACATAAAACACCAAATGTTAAAATACATAAATAGTTATCCAACATTGTGCATGCACAGATTACAGTAGAGCAGTACATTGTTTGACATACCTGCATCTCTGTTTGACTGTACATTGTTCCAATGGCACATCCAAAGATTTTTTCATATATCATGTCAACTTAACAATTGTGATCTGACTGTGACATAATTCCAATGGTACATTCAAAACTTGACAGACGTACTTAGTTCTTCATACAGTCAGAACTTCACAGACACCTTCAGTTGTTTATTATGTATTCGTGCACATTGTCACTCCAGAGGTTATACAGTTAAAATGAAATACATCCATATTGAACAATGGAAAATCCAGGATGGAACGTAACAATTTTGTGAAAAGGAAAGTTGCTACTCCCATGTAGCGGAGACACTGAGTCACAGTTAGGCACAACCAAAAGACTGTCACAAAAAATGTCTTTTGGCCAGTGAGGCCTTTGTCCGAATTAGATGGCAAACACACACACACACACACACACACACACACACACATGCAAATGCATCTCCACACGTGCCTGCAGTCTAAGGCAACTGAGGCCACACTGCGAGCAGCAGCACTGGTGGATGATGGGAGTAGTGACTGGGTAGTGGTAAGGAGGAGGCTGAGGCAGGGAGGGGGAGGGATAGTAGGGTAGCATGGCAGACAGTGACATGCTTTTTGGGAAAGAAAGAGGATAGGTTAGACGGAGGGAGTGGTGAGGTGGAGGGGGGCGGGGGGGCAGCTTAAAAAGAGAGAAGTAAAAAGACTACATGCAGTGGAGGAATGAGCGCTGTGCAATGCTGGAATGGGAACATAGAAGGGGCTGGATGGGAGAGGACAATAACTAACGAAGGTTGAGGCCAGGAGGGTTATGGGAACTTAGGATATATTGCACGGGAAGTTCCCACCTGCACAATTCAGAAAAGCTGGTGTTGGTGGGAAGGACCCATATGGCAAAGACTGTGGAGCAGTCATTGAAATGAAGGATGTCATGTTCGGCATCATGCTCAGCAACAGTGTGGTCCACTTGTTTCTTGGCCACAGTTCATTGGTGGCCATTCATGTGGACAGACAGCTTGTTGCTTGTCATGCTCAGTACAGTGGTTGCAGCATAGCTTGTAGATCACATGACTGGTTTCACAGGTAGCCCTGCCTTTGATGGGATAGGTGATGTTTATGACCAGACTGGAGTAGGTGATGGTGGGAGGATGTATTGGACAGGTCTTGCATCTAGGTCTATTACAGGGGTATGAGCCATGGGGTAAGGGGTTGGAAGCAAGGGTTGTGTATGGATGGACAAGTATATTGTGTAGGTTCAGTGGACCTCGGAATACCACTGTGGGGTGGGGATATTTCTCATTTCAGGGGACGACGAGAGGTAGTCAAAACCCTGGTGGAGTATGTATACATCAACAGTGTACTGATAAAGGCCCCAGACATTGTCACATTGTTTTACAAAATACTGACATGAACGACCATCAGATGACCGATTGGAATTTTATAACTAGGTACAAGGAACATAGCCTGAGCAGCAAGACTGCTTTTGGCCATAATTGATAAAAGCACAAAACATGTAATTGGTAGTATTGAAAATATCATGAAAATTGAATTGAAGTGCAAGAGTGGATGCAGTTGTAGATTTGTCAGCAGACAACCATGTTCTATGAAACAGGAATTATCTTGTCTCAACATTGGAATAAATGTCTGAATTCATGTTATGATTACTTTTAAATGGAATGATTCCATGGTCCCGTTGTGATGGGTGTTTGAGTTTCATTTGACTGCGTGTGTATAAAACAAATTATTGCAGTGTACTTCTGAGTAACTGAATTATCAGTGTAACTCAATTTGTATCTGTTGTCTTGTATATTTATAATATTAGTGTCAAGAATAACATTTTGGATACTGTAATGTTTTCTGCGTAAAACAATGGCCTCTGATACATGAAAAATAGTCACTCATCCCTCAGCTGACAGTTATGATAGTGCTAGTGATTTATTAACATAGATTAATGTCTGGTGTGTGCTAGAAATTGATAGTTACATTTCACTGATTTTCATACTGTATTGGTTGTACACAAAACCATACCCTGTATATTGTGAGCTGACACAGTATAAGAGTAAGATTCTGGGATAGTTTGCTGTGTTTGAATGAATTTCTTAGAGAAACCCAGTGTCACATCTGTGACTGTGAAGGACATCTTAAAGGTGGGTTGTAGCTTCTGTGAAGGTCCAGTTCACACCCTGGGTTAATACTGACTGAGGTAAAATTTTGTTTTCATATGCTCCCTCCTGGAGACTGAGGCCTGACCTCATGTTTTCAAAACTTGAGCACAAATTTACCATGACTGTTTTCTGTCAGGCATTATTCTAGTGTTTCATGGTGCAATATTAGTACACATTGGGTCCTGCAATTTCATCAGTTTCATCACCTCTCCTGCCCCTCCCCTCCCCTTCTAATTAAAGTATTATAGTGAAAGTTATGACTTATTGACAATATAATGTAAATGTATTAAAAACAGAAATTCCAAGACTTACCAAGCGGGAAAGCGCCGGTAGATAGGCACAATAAATAAAACACACAAACACACACATAGAATTTCTAGCTTTCGCAGCCGACGGTTGCTTCTTCAGGAAAGAGAGGGAAAGACGAAAGGATTTGGGTTTTAAGGGAGAGGGTAAGGAGTCATTCCAATCCCGAGAGCGGAAAGACTTACCTTAGGGGGAAAAAAGGACAGGTGTACACTCGCGCGCACACACACACATATCCATCCCAATTCCTGAAGAAGCAACCGTCGGTTGTGAAAGCTAGAAATTGTGTGTGTGTGTTTGTGTGTTTTATTTATTGTGCCTATCTACCGGCGCTTTCCCGCTTGGTAAGTCTTGGAATCTTTCTTTTTAATATATTTTTCCCATGTGGAAGTTTCTTTCCATTTTATTTATATAATGTAAATTGACAGATAAAAAAATCTACTCCCCAAGTGCCAGCAGGGCAAAACAAACACACACACACACACACACACACACACACACACACACACACACACACACACAAAAAGATTGAACTTTCACAAGTTTTCAGAGTCAGTGGCTTCTTCTTCTGGTGAAAGAGTTGAAGGGGAAGGAGGAGGGGTGAAGGAAAAGGACAGAGAGGTTTAGGGAAGGGGATACAGTTTAGAAAAGTCACCCAGGATCCCGAGTCAAAGGAGACTTATGGGACGGTATGAGAAGGAAAGACTGATTGTAGGGGACTGCATCGGATGAGATTTGAAATCCCAAGAGCTTGAGGATGGAAGACAGGGTAATGTGGGAGACAGATTACTACTAAAACATTGCCAACATTCATACAGTGCATTTTTGTAAAATAATAACTTTTTGACTTAAAAAATGTAATGTTGAACGTTACTGGCCAAAATATTACTTTGTGTTATCTGGTATGTTTTAGAAAATACACAGTGAAATGTTTAGGAAATCATTCCAGGGACAGCTGCTAGAGAAAATTGTACAAAGTGTGCTGGTAAAAAGAGGAGTTTCTACCCTCCATCTGTCTTTCCCCTATCTATCTTCCCCTCTCTTTATGTTGAAGTTAATACATAATTTTACATTCATAAACTGCCATAATTTGGCCATGAATTATGTTTTAGTTCACTGATCTCTGGCCCTGAAAATGGGTAAAAGTAGACAGATTAAGTACACTCCTGGAAATGGAAAAAATAACACATTGACACTGGTGTGTCAGACCCACCATACTTGCTCCGGACACTGCGAGAGGGCTGTACAAGCAATGATCACACGCACATTTGAGCGAGGGCGTATAGTGGGTATGCGGGAGGCCGGGTGGACGTACTGCCGAATTGCTCAACACGTGGGGCGTGAGGTCTCCACAGTACATCGATGTTGTCACCAGTGGTCGGCGGAAGGTGCACGTGCCCGTCGACCTGGGACCGGACTGCAGCGACGCACAGATGCACGCCAAGACCGTAGGATCCTACACAGTGCCGTAGGGGACCGCACCGCCACTTCCCAGCAATTTAGGGACACTGTTGCTCCTGGGGTATCGGCGAGGACCATTCGCAACCGTCTCCATGAAGCTGGGCTACAGTCCCGCACACCGTTAGGCCGTCTTCCGCTCACGCCCCAACATCGTGCAGCCCGCCTCCAGTGGTGTTGCGACAGGCGTGAATGGAGGGACGAATGGAGACGTGTCGTCTTCAGCGATGAGAGTCGCTTCTGCCTTGGTGCCAATGATGGTTGTATGCGTGTTTGGCGCCGTGCAGGTGAGCGCCACAATCAGGACTGCATACGACCGAGGCACACAGGGCCAACACCCGGCATCATGGTGTGGGGAGCGATCTCCTACACTGGCCGTACACCTCTGGTGATCGTCGAGGGGACACTGAATAGTGCACGGTACATCCAAACCGTCATCGAACCCGTTCTACCATTCCTAGACCGGCAAGGACAATGCACGTCCGCATGTATCCCGTGCCACCCAACGTGCTCTAGAAGGTGTAAGTCAACTACCCTGGCCAGCAAGATTTCCAGATCTGACCCCCATTGAGCATGTTTGGGACTGGATGAAGCGTCGTCTCACGCGGTCTGCACGTTCAGCACGAAAGCTGGTCCAACTGAGGCGCCAGGTGGAAATGGCATGGCAAGCCGTTCCACAGGACTACATCCAGCATCTCTACGATCATCTCCATGGGAGAATAGCAGCCTGCATTGCTGCGAAAGGTGGATATACACTGTACTAGTGCCGACATTGTGCATGTTCTGTTGCCTGTGTCTATGTGCCTGTGGTTCTGTCAGTGTGATCATGTGATCTATCTGACCCCAGGAATGTGTCAATAAGGTTTCCCCTTCCTGGGACAATGAATTCACGGTGTTCTTATTTCAATTTCCAGGAGTGTATGACTAAGATGGTGCCAACAAACTGTAAGCAAGTATTGTAATAAACAATATAAGCCCTAAATACAACACAATGAACAGACTTGTTTGGTAGCCTCCTTGTGACTTTGTGTATATCTATATGAAGCTATTTTAAATGAGTGGCACTGTGTTTTATTAAAATGATGTGCTATGAAATATATGAAACTGTTACCTTTTTGGAATACAAACATTATGTTATTTTTCAGGAATCTTGTGATAGCTTTAAAGGAACTCTCAATCAGGGGTGACTTCCGCACAACAGTTGAATATCTCATCAAGCTGCTAGAGACATCGAGCTTCCAGAACAATACTATAGACACTTCATGGCTAGATATTCTCATTGCAGAGCGAATCCAGGCAGAAAAGCCTGATATTTTGCTAGGTGTAATTTGTGGTGCTCTTCATATAGCTGACCGAGCGATCATCACTGCATTTCAAAACTTCCAGACCTCTTTGGAGAAGTATGTAGTCGTGCATATTACTGTTTTACATAAAGTACTCAGTAATTTGAACTGAAAAATACATAACATTAGTTTATTATTATCTTACACAGTAAGGAAGGAAAAAGTATGTTTTTATATGCATAATGCAATGTTCAGTAGTCCATAGAGAGTGCATTCACTTATTAAACTTTCAAAGAAATATGCACCAGGCTCAGGTAATGGTTTTATTTGCAGGGGGCAAGTTCAAGGATCTAATACTCTGTTTAACACAGTTGATGTTGAATTAATAAATGAAGGGTACAAATACAAGGTACAAGCCACCAAATCTGGACCAAATAATTATTTTATTGTAATGAATGGCTCCTTTAAGGAAATAGAAGTCCATAGGCTTTCTGATGGAGGTTTGTTATATAATGTTTAAAGTAATTTGTAGCAGTGTTTCTACTAATTTGTGAATGTGTTTCTAATTCCTGTTGATCATAAATTATAATAGACTGTTATTGCTATTATTATTAATAATGTGTATTTAATTATTGATCATATAATACATTTCCATAATATGTGTGGCAGTGTTATAATGCGATTAAATAAAACAATACTTAATAAAAAATATGTTGAAGTATCTTTCATAAGCATATGTTAATAGAGTTTATTTATAATGTATTTTGTGTGTCTGATCAGGCATCTTGCTTTCAATTGATGGTTCAAGTTACACAACATACATGCGCGAAGAAGTTGATCGCTATCGCATTGTTATTGGAAACCAAACGTGCATTTTTGAAAAGGAGAAAGACCCTTCCCTTCTGCGTTCACCGTCACCAGGCAAACTTCTGTCTTTTCTTGTAGAAGATGGAGGACATGTGGACAGAGGACAAGCGTATGCTGAAATAGAGGTGTGCATTTTGAAAACTGTTCATTGTGTACCACCATGTGTGTCTGTGTGTGTGTGTGTGTGTGTGTGTGTGTGTGTGTAAATATAATGTAGAGTATATACAGAAAAGGTCAC
This sequence comes from Schistocerca gregaria, assembly GCF_023897955.1. Classification (NCBI taxonomy): domain Eukaryota; kingdom Metazoa; phylum Arthropoda; class Insecta; order Orthoptera; family Acrididae; genus Schistocerca; species Schistocerca gregaria. The sequence continues at coordinate 490,114,059 of NC_064927.1, read as the reverse complement.
TAAAATGTTAGTATGTCTTTTTTTCTAATTAATGTCCAGTAACCTCCTTTTTCCCCTCTCTTAGGTCATGAAAATGGTGATGACACTCACAGCAAGTGAAGCTGGCTGTGTGTTTTATGTGAAACGACCTGGCGCCCTTCTTGAACTTGGGACACTGATTGCTCACCTTGAACTTGATGATGCCTCCCTTGTTACAAAGGCTCAGGAATACAGAGGGGGTTTTCCAGATAATGACAGTTCAGCTCCTGGTGTCGCAGAAAAGCTGAATCACCTGCACAATAAATACAGAGTAACACTTGAGAATATATTAGCTGGTGAGTGTGATCATCCTCTCAAATGTTCTTGATTGGGTTTTTAAGGCCCACTTTGTGCAAAATACAAAATATTTTTCTCTCCTTTTTTGTTACCTAGGTATGGTTAGATACCTGTGTACAAACTTTGTAACTAGATAGATAAAAAAAAAGGAAGTCTTTCCTTCTCATCGCCTCTGATAAGTCTCCCCTGACCAGCGGTTCTGTGCTACTTTCCCGAAATCTACTCCTTTTCCTAGACCGCTCCAGTCCTTTTCCTTCACCCTTCTTACTTCCCCTTCAAACCTTCTGCCTAAAGAAGGAGCCACTGGCTCCGAAAGCTTACCTAATTATAACCTTATTTTATGTATGTGTTCTGCTGCCACTTCGTGAGTAGATTGTTTTATTTGCTTAGTTAGATTCTTTTGTCAAAAATTGATTGTTTTTATTTTTATATGTACTAACTTTGATTGGTTGGTTGATTCCGGGGGAGGGGACCAAACAGCAAGATCATCGGTCCCATTGGATTAGGGAAGGAAGTTGGTCACACCCTTTCAAAGAAACATTTGCCTGAAGAGACTTAGGGAAATCGCAGAAAACCTAAATCAGGATGGCCGGACGCCGATTTGAACCGTCATCCTCCTGAATTCAAGTCCAGTGTGCTAACCAGTGCGCAATCTTGCTCGGTAACTTTGATAGACCTAACTTCATATCTATAAAAATATGATACAGGTTTGATTAAGTTTGAATAAACCTGTACTATATTTGTATAAAAAGTATGTATGAATCCATGGAAAGTGGAACATGGGTACTGAAACATGCCACCCCCTTTTTTCCCCATAAGTTGAAGTTAGAAAAACGTTTTTTGCTCAGAAGCAGCCATTGTAAATTCAAAAATTAAACTGTTATTGGAGCTGTTCTATCACTTAAAATAGCACACTGATTATTTTATTGTCTTTATTTAATAGTGCAAACGGTTCTACAAAGACAAACTGTATAAATGAGATTGGTTCTAGAGGCAAGGAAGCTTGTTTATGGGTCATACAGTTCATTGCATGGCTGTTCAACAATTTTTGAAGGTGCTTGCTTTGGCAGAAATGTCTTCTGTGTGATTTGTAAATCATGCATGCACTCATTAAGCACGCAAAATGAGGCAGAAAAACAAAAACAATTATGTGGTACCAAAATTCAGTTCAATATTAATTTCTGTTATCCTCTTAGAACACCACATGACAACCAATTTCCCCAAAATTTCTTCACTTGGACTCATTGTTCTTATTATTAATTTGGTATCCAGAATAGTAAGTTACAGCTGTTTACAAATTCAAGACAAATATACAATACATACACAACTTTGGCTTATGTGTTTATCAGATAGAACATTTTTGAACATAGAAAAGATTTTTTATGTCACAAGAAGCGGTAGATGCATACTTTACCAAATAAATTTCAGACAAAGTTGGGTCAAGTTGAGAGTCGTATATATTCTTGCCACAAAAATGTTTGTCAATTTCATAATAGTAGAATCAGGATTTGATCCAAAAAATGTGTTCATCTTAACTTTTGCTGCTGCACACACTTCTTCATATGATGATCTCAAAGATTTTTCAACCTTCACAACAGTTTTTGATTTGATGTAAATTAGTTCTTGCTTCAAATCTGTAAATCTGCTTTCTTGAATGCCACATCCACACTTTTAATGCAAGCTGCATTGGTGCCTTCGAAAGTGTTTTTACTCCCCCACTGGAAAATAAATAAATAAATTTGGGGCCAGTAATGTAATGCTTTTCAATAGAATGAAACAAATAAATGTTAAATTCAATAACTTTAGGGGAATTTATAGTTTCTTACCAACTTCATGATAGTTATTGCAGTATAAAATGGCAGCAGTTATCCATTATTCCATCTGGTTAAAATACATAGACTGCTGTAGCAAAGCCAAATGTGGCAGCACATCTCTAAACGTGGCGGCGGTGGTGGTTGTTGGGATGTTTAAGGGGGACTAAACAGCTAAGGTCATCAGTCCCCCTAAACGTGGCAAAATGGATTTTCAGTAGGAGAAAAGTCAGCTTGTGACTTAGTTAATGCTGTCAGAATTATGAAATTTTGTGTGTCAGTTTCCCTTGTTTGTGGAGGATGTGAGAGTATTCACATTGTTTCAGCAACACAGTGTAGTGAATGGGCTTAAAATGCTTTACATCATTATCAAGATATTTTAATTGCTCCCGTTCATCACATATGATGAAGTATCACTGAACAACATACTGACTATTGCTAACATCTACAGAGCCAAGCTAGGTAGCCTGAGCTCACTATGAAGGTCACAGACTGTAGGAAAAGTTATGAAATTACTCACTTTCTGTACTTTTGGCATATTTCATGTGAAAAAATGTAAATAAAAGGCACTATTGTGCAAGTTACTGCAATATATGTATTGAGGCTAGAAAAATGATGCAGTGTGCCAGGTAATGTCAAAGTTCATGCAATTGTATTGATGAAATATTCAGACAATGCGTTTACTACCAAGTAATCAGAACATACAAGCAATCATGCAGCATGCTTAGAAATGCAGGCTGTAGTGATAATTAAATAAAGGAAGTAATGAAAGGAAGAGAGAGGTTATAAGCCATGCAAAGAGAGAAAAATGAAGTGAGAAGTGGAAAGTGAACATGACGGAAGGGGGAATGAGATATCATTGACTACAACTGGGGAAGGCTTCAAGAGGAGCAAGCCCAATGGACCTTTAGAACAAGAAGTGAAAGAAATTTAAACTTTTTAAAGATATAACTTCACTTGAAAGATCTAAGAATTTTTCATTTAAGTGAGCTGTATTACCTCTTTTGAATATAAATAACAGAATGAGTAAAGCAGACAATGTACTGAGTAGTTGATAGGCACATAAACAAGACCGTGAACTGCATTACAATCCTTCTGGGTATTATGCCATATCGTAAGACGATGCAGCAGTAAAAGTCTGAGAACATAGTTTGAGGAATCATTCTTAAGAGCTGTAGAATACATGTTCATATACACACATAACACCAGCACAGTTTTCATACTGTTGTTACATTCCTTCCTGGATTTTCCATTGTTTGATTTTACCTCCACAGTGACATTGTTCCAGCTGACCACATAGCGTCTGCATTGTAGATACTTTGCTTCAGTGCCAGCACAATATAGTAGGTTGAGAAAACTCCTATAATTTGTAGCTATAATGTAGGAAAAAGTTGGAAATTTTGGTGTAGCAGAGACAATAGAGGGGAGAGGTTTCATTTGTTCTGTATTTTGATAGTATTGTTTTCTATTTTAGGTTACTGTCTTCCTGATCCATATCACTTAGCTCGATTAAGAGATGTGATAGAGAAGTTCATGAGTTCTCTTCGTGACCCTAGCCTTCCTCTGCTTGAGCTCCAAGTAAGTTCGAATATGAACTAAATCTTCAGGATAAATTTCAGAAAATTTTCTAAGTTTTACGCTACATAAAAAAGTACTGTGAAGTTGTGTGATTAATGTGCTTTTCAGAAACTGTGAGCTAAAATAGTAATCCTCATTTTTATGTTATGAAACTCTGATGCTGCAGTAATGTATTCTGAATGCAGTATTTATTCTGTTTGTGAGATACCTGATTCTAGTTTCATCTAGAGAACGTGTCAGTGTATGTTTGACTGACTACTACTACTAAGTACATGTGTTTGCTGTTAATTCATTTATTGATTATTCTTGCAAAAATTTACTGAATAAATGTTTTTAAATGTGTATAAAATGTTTTAAGCTTATCTTGACAAGTGCTCTTTACAGGTTATATTAATTCATATTCTAATAATTGTTTGTTTTATCCTCCAGCTGTTTGATTTGGTTTTAAAATCAGAGTTGTGTAAATCAGAGTTGTCTAAATCTGACAGAAAATGTGTGTAATCATAAAGTAAAAAAATTACGTTCCTCTCGACTTATCATCTGAAATTAACTTTTAAAATGTCTGTAAATGACACACAGGAATTCTTGCAGACATGATTTACTATTACTTAACCAGCGAGGGAATAGTCAAATCTGACTTGACGAAAACATGCCCAGACATTGTTTATACAGGAAGAATGAACTGTAAGAAAGACCCTGTCAAAGTTTTAGTTGCTAAGACAAACTGCAAATATTTTTAAAAAAATGTTGAAAATTGCGAAATTCATAGCTTGCCAGCTTGGATGATTGTACGCCCCTACTTGAGCAGTAACAGACTGCACTTGTGCGTATCATTGGTTGACAGTGCATCGTTAAACAGATAACATGACTGAGTGTGATTGTAATTTGTAAAGCGAATTTCAGTTTACAGTTATCCACAACTCATTTAATATCTGTAATAATTACAAGTGTAAGTGTTAACAATGATGATGAAACTGAATTAATACTCATTGTGTTTAAAGGTTAATGTTCAACAGTGTGCAAACCCAGTTTTGCTTCATAATATCTAACAGCAAGTGAAAGTGAAGAGGTCATGCCATTAATTCATAGCTGACGTGAAGTCAAAACTTGCTGTTATCCCCACATGTACTGTTTGTACCACCAATTGGTCAGGTTTCGCGAAAGAACTGCAGAACTGCGAGCAATCCGCACTTCATCATTTCGATGCAAAAAAAGACAGCGTGTGTTGTGCAACTGATTATTGCTATAACATGTTCATATTCAACAATGATAGTGGTAAGAATGAGTGTATTAATGTTTGCTCAGCTTTATATGTCTTCAGGGACCTCAAGGCATATTAGGACCAAAAATAAAAAAAAATGACTGTTTAGTAGCAAAAAACTTATGATTGACCTATCAAAATCTGGAAAAATAGGAACAAATGATTTTCAACATTTCATTCAGAACTCTATCTGACCAGTTACAGAAATTAATTCATGTCTTTTGTTGGACTCTTAGTCTGGACATAACAGTACTTCTGCCTTTCAGGAGGATGACAAAAAAGACTTCTGATATTATCCAGATTCCATCCGGAACAACCAATGGAACTGTCAATAAAGTTTTTCAGCTGTTGAAAGTATTTTTAAGGAAATTATCAGACAATATAATTTCCAATAGCTTCATGTCATTTGATGTTTATCAGGATAACAGTATTCTTAAATTTAATTCATTTGTGCATTATCGGTTCGCATCAGCACATTTTATGAACTGTTTTGAGTATGCCCAGTATGCAGCACAATAAGCAGAACAGCAGCCACGACCGTTTCTTACTCTACCACAATTTAGTTTAAATAAAACTATTACTTACTGTGACACACGTGACAGCATTAATTTTTCTTGCATCAGGTGTGTCTAGTGTAAGGAAAATGGTTGCATCATGCAAAATGAATCATACAAATTACACTTAATTTTATTGTGATAACTGGGGAATAAACAAAGAACTGTTCCATTGTTACTACATCATTCAAAAATTATCACATGAACTGTGCTACAGAAATTATTATAATATGATGCATGTGTAAGAAATATTGCTTTTCAATAAATTAAAGTCAAGATTAATGGAAGTTATCTGTAATGTAACATCAAACTCTGCCTTGATTTATTTCCCTCTGCTAGTCATGTTTGTAAGAATTACATGTGGACCATTTTAGCTTTGATGTGTAATGTCTCTTTTTCAAAACATTGATGATACGTGACCTTTTTTGTATGGATTAGGTGCTTGAAATTTGCTTGTGTCACTCTGAATATCAGCACTATGCAGTACTATGCTCTCTTGTAATAGCACATCATGTGATAGGCAGGAAGGGCTGTACAAACCACTGTTATAAGTGGTTCTTCATGTGTCAAAAACAAGTTACTTCAAAAATTCTTAAAAAATTACTTACAATGCATCTTAGCAGCTAAAATTTTTACAGTGCATTTGTTTTTTGTTGGATTCTTCCTAAATAAAAAAATTTCTGGGTAGTTTGTGACATTCCCTTTTAAGTGAGTTGCAGACACACTAATTGGGGAAACTAACTTGGTCATGCAACCAGGTGCAGCCAAATTAACATACTCTGTTACTTCACAGTGCAGGCACAAATAGTGATTGTGAAAAGTGCTTTTGCAGGCAGCTGTGACAGCTTGCTGTTAACATCATTAAATTTATTGATGATGAGCAGAAAAAAGAGCAACAGTGCTGAAAGAAAAGGTGATGGAACTTGCACACACAATTTTACGACTGAGTATGTCGGGGTATGCAAATTTTATATGGAGGGACATTATTATGGAACAGAGTGGAATGCAGTTTCTGTCCAGCAGAAGAAGAAGAAGAAGAAGAATGCTCACAGTACATATGCTGCTGACATTATGGATTACTGTAATAGCTGACAGCAATTTTTCTTATATGAACACTCTGAAGAAACACTAACTTTGTGATAAGTTTTCAGCTTTTGTTGCAGAGAAGTGAATGTCAGGGGTAGCAAGGGAATTGTGAGAAAAATTGTTCTATGGGATTTGGTTCTAAAAGGTGCCAACATAAACAAGTAATCGTGTGCAAGTGTGGTGATGTACTTAATTTTTTAAAATGGGGGTGGGCATACAACATTGGATTTTTAAGAAAAAGTAGATCATTGTATTTAAAGTAGCCACTGCCTTATTCATTTATGATACACTGTGAATAAATTTTGTCACAATGATAGTGTGTGAGAAGTATTGTCAAAAAAAGCATTGGTAATGTGTAATTATTGCACTATGCATTGTATTTTAAATTAGATGCCTAGTGTGTGTCAGGGTTCCACTAGTAACAATATTGGTGTGTGCACTGTTGCTGTCTATGTTACCTGTTTGTTGGGCATAAACATGACAGTGCTGTCATCCTAAACAGGTATTCAGTTTGCTTTGCTTGGTAATACTTTGCTTGCGTTATGATTGATAATCCATGCCAAGCATTGCTAGTGATATTTAAAAAAATTGCTTTTCTATGTTGTATGTATCCCAATATTAGTGTAGGTACATTCTACAGATCATCATCATGTCATTATTATGTATACTCTAATACCTTTTCATGAAAACTTCTATTTCTTGAATATGAGCACAGTCATCTTAAAACAAGTGTTTTATTTTTGCAGGAGGTGATTGCTTCAATTTCTGGGCGTATCCCTATTTCAGTTGAAAAAAAGATTCGAAAACTGATGACCTTATATGAAAGGAACATTACTTCAGTATTAGCTCAGTTTCCAAGCCAGCAAATAGCTGGTGTTATTGATGGGTACGTTAAACTGTCTCCTTTCAGTCATAGGCTAATAACAACTGTCTGACTGCACTTTTTCAGTCTTTGTTACTGTTATTTACAGACATGCAGCAACACTGCAGAAGCGCTCAGATCGTGATGTGTTCTTTATGACAACACAAGGAATTGTTCAGCTTGTCCAGAGATATCGAAATGGCATAAGAGGGCGCATGAAAGCTGCTGTCCATGAACTTCTACGTCAGTATTATGCCGTTGAGAGCCAGTTCCAGCAAGGTAATATCGATGGCAGATGTCTGCATTTTGATATATCTAGTTATATCACATATCTGAACCAATACGAGGGTAATCCCAAAAGTAAGGTCTCCAATTTTCTTATATGTACGTAGACCTGTTTATTTCTACAATGGTTTACATCAATTTACAGCTTGCACATTTAGCTATTTTTTGACATAATCACCATTTTTGTCGATGCATTTTTGTAGATGCTATGGTAGTTTTTGTATGCCCATGTCACACCAGCTCACTGCCATGCTGTTCAGAAAGCTATGAACCGCTCTTTCACCTCATCATCGGAGCTGAATCGCTTTCTGGCCAAATGTTCTTTTAACATAGGGAACAGGTGATAGTCACTGGGCGCCAAGTCAGGAGTGTAGGATGGGTGGGTGATTATGTTCCTCTGAAACTGTTGCAGGAGAGCAATGGTTTGCCAAGCAATGTGTGTGCGAGCATTGCCATGGAGAATGTGTATACTCTTGCTCAACATTCCTCTTCTCCAGTTCTGAATTGCCGTTGAGTTTTTCAGAGTCTCACAGTACCCGTCAGCGTTAATTGTGGTCCCAGCGATTTATCTCTGACTACGAGGTGAAAGAAGAGGTTCATAACTTTCTGAACAGCATGGCAGCGAGCTGGTATGACATGGGCATATAAAAACTGCCACAGCATCTACAAAAATGACCGAAGAGTCAAGCAGTATATTGCTCCCTCCTACGTACATCTCGCGAAGAGACCATGAGGATAAAATCAGAGAGATTAGAGCCCACACAGTAGCATACCGACAATCCTTCTTTCCACGAACAATATGAGACTGGAATAGAAGGGAGAACCTATAGAGTTACTCAGATGTAGATGTAGATCGGCAAAAATGGTGATTATGTCGAAAAGTAACTAAATGTTCAAGCTGTAAACTGATCTAAGCCATTGTAGAAATAAACAGATCAGTTATATAAAAAAAAAGAGACCTTACTTTTGGGATTACCATCTTATATTGGCTAATAAAATTAGTTACAGTAGTTACTATTTACTGAAGGAAAATTTTCTGTTAAATTTGTAATAGCCCAGCAAATATGTACCCAAAATGGGCATAACGGCTTATGCAAGTTGGAGAAAATCGCATACCCACAGTCATGCTTGAAATCTTGTTTATAGAGAGAAGCAGATTCATTTCTGATATTGTTCCACTTGTTTTTGTAGAAATGTAGTGTTTCATGTTGGGAATTTGTCAAAAATGCTTGTGTTTTGACCATCCTATTGACGGACCTACTTTCATGGCAGGACAAGATTTATGAAGTAGTTAAAGTTGTTTTATAGCTCTTCAACTGCGGTCTGGATGTATTTATTTAGCAATTCATCACTGTTGCGTGTTTTTCTTTTTTCACTGAACCTGTAGCTGTCAATTTTCTTCTGCAATCAGTTCAAGTTGCTGGTTTGTATGTACACCTTTCACACCATTTCATGCATAATGTGCTACTAGCAATACATTTGTAACCTTGTCTTGTCAGTTGACTTTTGGATATTGGTTTACATTTTCATGAGGCGGAGTGCACACTTCTGTGTTACAACAGTTTTGATGTTGGTCAGGCCACTCAAACCTGTGTATAATCCTTGTTTATGTATACAGCTATGTGTGTGTTTGTGAGAAATCCATTTAGTTTGTGACCAGTAAACATCATTGTGCACTTAATTTCCACAGAACTTCTGAAACATGGTAGTATGAAGGCATTTAGTGTTTTAAAACTAAGTGTGGTTAGGGTGGTCTAATAAGAGAGGCAGAAGCCCATAACTATCAATTTTCTTCTTCATTCAGTCCCAGTCCCAGTTCACACTGTTTCATTCTCAATGAGAAAAATTTACGATCATTAGTATGGAAGAAGTTGATGAGTTTTGCAATATTAGCTTTGTGGGCAGTCAGTGGGAACTGCAATGCAAACTTATTACATTGGAATAGAGAGAAGAAGAGGACAAATAGATGGTTGGTTGGTTTGGGGTGTAAAGGGACCAAACTACAGGGTCATCAATCCCTTTTTCCACTTGCAAACAAGTCTCAAGTTATAACAATTCTCTAAAGGAGTCAGGGAAAGTGAAAGGGCGTAAAACTAACAGGGAACCACTCTGAAAGAGTGAACCAAAAGGGGAAAACGCATACTAATAAGAAGTGTAATGGAAGATATTAAAATAATATAGCAGATGGCCTGGGCTGACTGATCACAAGAGTAAAAAAGGATGAGCCAGCCACTCTGCAACACACTAAAATCTCCAGCCTAAAAGACAAGGCGAGATGAACACACACAGCAACAAGACAAACAGTAAGGCAAAGAAAGAGTGAGGAAGAGTTAAAATTGGAGAGAGGGTGGAGGCCTGGGAGAGAAGGCCAGATGCCCACCCTTAGATTGTGTGATAAAAATACCCCTCACAAATAAAACGTGAAACTAAATCAGACATTGAGGCATTCTCACCCAACATTGGAGGTAAAGTGTGGTGAAGGTTAAAAGCCTGCTACAGAGTGGCTAAAATTGGAAGTCCAACAAGATGTGGACAACAGTAGAGGGGGAACCACAGCGACACTGAGGCGGGTCCCCGCGATGGAGGAGGTGACTGTGGGTCAGCCACTCGGCTGATGTGGAGCCTGCAAATAACGACAGATTCCCTGCGAGTGGCTCGCACGAATAATCACCACACATTCATTGTCTCCTCGAAACACGCAGTTTATTGGGTGCACCATTCAGCATGCGAGATCACAGAAACATTCTGACGGAAGACCGATCGGAGATGGTTCTCCAGGAGGCAGATCTCCAGAGTCGGTTTACCGGTAGTCTGTTTGGCTGTCCTGTCGGCAAGTTCATTGCCTGGGATCCCGACATATCCTGGGGTCCAAATGAAGGACACTGAACATCGACTGTTTCCGAGGGCATAAAGTGACTCCTGGATAGTCATTACCAAAGGGTGACAAGGGAAGCACTGGTTGAGAGCTTGTCTGCTACTTACGTCATCACTACAGATGACGAAGAACTCACTTATGCAGGAGCTGATATGCTCGAGAGCACAAGAGAGGGCGGTGAAAACACTGCTACCATTCGTCAAGGAGTGCTTTTCAGTATGGCCATCATGAACATAAGCGAAGCCGACGTGACTGTCGACCGTGGAGCCATCAGTTCTGAAGCTGTGGTTGAGGCGTGGACCGTGGAGGTGTACGTAAGTGGACCCGTAGGAAAGGTGGTAGAGGGAAAGTGTCAAGTTCAAGTTCAGTAAGAAGCGATTGGACGTGGACTGCAATTGGAATCCCTGTTCTGGGTCACAATTGCAGGATATTGAGCTCCGTGTTATGGAAAAGGAGACGGTAATGTGGATGGGGAGGAGGTGAGCTGTGACTGTGGACAGTATAGTTCACAAGCAGTAGTTTCCACCTGACCACAGTGGAGGAACACCTGCTTCTACGAGGAGGTTGTTCTCTGGGCTTGTTCAGAAAGCTCCCATCGCAAGTCGAACTCCACAGTGGTGTATGGGTCCAGCTGCCATAATGCAGAGGGCAATGCTGAACCATATACCGGTCTCCCATAGTCCAGACGGGACTGCGTGAGAGTGTTGTACAGCTGCAGCAGTGTAGGGCAATCAGCACTGCAGTCAATGTGGCTAAGTAATCGAATAATATTAAGAGGCCACCACACTTTCCCTTAAGCTGACGAAGATGGGGAAGCCGAGCTAAGCGGGTGTCGAAGACCGGTCCCAAAAAGTGGTAAGTTTCCACTTCATTAAGTAGTTGGTCATCGAGGTAAAGTCTGGGTCGGGGATGGAGAGTGCGACGATGACAGAAGCGCATGGCACAAGTCTCGGTGGCTAAAAACTGAAAGCCGTGAGTGAGAGTCCGTGTCTGTGCCTTTTGTATGGCTCCCTGCAGTTGATGTTCAGCCACACAGATAGAAGAGGAGCAGAATGAAATACGAAAATAGTCAACATATTGGAGGGGAGACACTGAGGACCCTGCTACTAGTGCGAGACCATTAACATCAATTAAAAAGAGTGGGACACTCAGAACAGATTCCTGCGGGACCCCGTTCTCTTGGATATGGGGCAAACTGTGGGAAGCACCAACTCGAACTCTGAAAGTGCGAAGCGACAAGAGGTTCCGTATAAAAATCAGGAGCAGTCCCCAGAGACTCCACTCGTGGAGAGTAGTGAGGATGTGGTGTCACCAAGTGCTATTGTAAGTCTTCATCAGGTAAAAAGGATAGCAGTAAGGTGTTGATGCCAGGAAAATACTGATCGGGTGCAGCCTCCAGGTGGACCAAGTTAGTGGTGGAGTTACCTTTGTGAAAACTATCCTGGGACAGAGCCAGAACACCCTGAGACTAAAGGGGCTAACACAACTGCTGGCTCACATATGTTTGAGTAGGTTGCACAGAACGTTGGTGAGGCTGATAGGATGATAGCTATCCACATCTAAAGGGTTCTTACCAGGCTTTAGCAGTGGAACTATTATACATTTCCACCATTGCAACAGGAATTTGCCAATGCTCCAGATGCGGTTGAAGGTGGCAAGGAGGTGACACTGGTGCGCTGCTGACAGGTGTTTAATCATTTGGGAATGGATACGGTCTGGGTCAGGGGATGTGTCGGGACAATAGGCTGTTTAAGGAGATAAAAGGCTGAGCAGTAATTCTCAGGCACAGAGCTGCGACCATAATGCTTGGCAAAATGTTCTGCGATTATGTCTGGATCAGCAGATAGAGCTCCGCGTGTGGAAATTCTAGGTACACCTGCAGGGGTCTGATAGCTGCAAAGTTGTTGGAGCTTGGTCCAAGCCTGAGAGGAGAGGTTCCTGTTCCAATGGTGGAGATGTAGCGTTCCCAACACTCCTGCTTCCTTCGTTTGATGAGTAGGTGGACCTGGGCACGGAGCCTTTTTAAGGCAATGAGGTTCTCCAGGGATGGGTGGCACTTATGATGATGGAGGGCCCACCTACAGTCTCTGATGGCTGCAGTGATTTCCGGCATCCGTCAGGGTACTGACTTCCACAGTGGGGGGGGGGGGGGGGCGGCAAGCTGAGGAATGAGGGATTGCCAGTTCAGGTGTGGTAACAATGGTGGTAGTGACACTGTGGATCACGTTGTCAATGTTGCCATGCAACAGAGATTCAGCGGTGGTGGCAGCTGTGAAAGCATCCTTCATAAGAGCCCGTCTGGGAAAGTGTCCAGATGAAAGACACTGGGGAAGGGACAGGAAGAGTGGAAAGTGGTCACTACCACACTAGTTGTTGTGAGCTCTCGATTGGATAGACGGGAGAGGGCCAGGACTGCAAACCGAGAGATCAGTGGCCAAGTATGTGCCATGAGCCACACTGAAATTCATGGGGGCACCTGTATTTAAGAGCCAAAAGGTTGAGCTGAATTATTAGGTCCTCCACATCTTCACCATGGCCAGTAATCTTAGTTCCACCCTGCAAAGGGTTATGGGCATTAAAATCCCCCAGAAGTAGAAAAGGTGTGTGTGTGTGGGGGGGTTGGGAAATTAGGTGCAGCCAATGTATGGTGAGGTGCTTCACCATCTAAAGGGAAGTAGTTGTTGCAGATTGTAATTTCCTGTGTTGTCCTCACCCTGACAACCACAGCTCCTAAAGGTGTTTGAAGGGACAAGGTTTGCTAGAGACAGAGTGAAGAAGATAGATACAATTGCCATCCTAAGTCTGTTACAGTAGTACAGTTTTTGTAGTATCCCCAATACATACAAAGGGTGAGGGACTGCATAACGGGAAACCAGGTTTCCTGCAGGGCAACGCAGAAGGCAGATGTAACACTTAAAGAGTAGTCGTGACTCAACCCTGGTGGCAGAAAAAACTGCCACAATTTCCCTGGAGAACAATGCTTTCTGTTGTCTGGGAGGGCGTGAAGGGACCAAGGAGGTAGATTACGCCTCTTGGTTACCTGCTGCCATTGGTTGAGTGTTCACATCCAGTATCATTGCATCCCAGGTGGCAGCGAAATCTAGGTCCTCAGGGGATGCCAGAATCTCCACCTTGTCCTCGGACGCAAAACTATTAGCGAGTGGTGGTACGGGGGCCACCAGAGTCTGTCCTTTCCTAACGACTACTTTGTTTGTTCACCCTCTTGCCACTCCTTAGGGCTTCTTGGAAGTAGCCTCAGGGATAGAGGAAGACCATGAAGCTCTTCAGCCAGCAACTAGTAGCTCCTTCTGTCACTGGCTGCTGTCCACCTGACCACGGGGGAAACTGTGGAAGGTAGTCCTGAGGGACCCCTTCTGTGCAAGAGGAGCCGGTGTTGCTTCTCCGGTTGGGGGGAGGCAACCGATGTCCTCGGCTTTTTGGGGGGGGGGGGGGGGGGTGTTGATGCTCCCAAAGTAGAAGCTTTGGGAGCAATAGAGGAAGACATGTCCACAGCCAGCAGGAGGGGAGATGAAGATGGGTAGCCCTGGGGGACCACTGGAGAAAGCTTAGAGTGGCGTAATGGCATCATGGAGGGGGGGGGGGGGGGGGGCGCTGTCGTAGCAGCAGCATAAGACGATAGCATTCGAACATGGTTCAGTGTTTTGTATTTCAGTTTAGCCTCGTGGTAAGACAGTCTGTTCAGGGCATTGTACTGCAGAATTTTCTGCATTTTTGCATAGTACCATGTAGTCTGGTGAGTAGTTGGAGTAGTGCTTTCCACAGTTGACACAGGTGGAAGTGCACATGGGGTATTCGAATGCAGTGAATGTCCGCAGTCTCTACATGTGATGCTGGAATTGCACCAGGAGGACATGTGATCGAATTTCAACACTTAAAGCACCTCATAGGAGGAGGGATCTATGGTTTGACATCACGTTGGTGTACCATCAGCTTGATCTTTTCAGGTATTGAATCACCCTCAAGTTGAAGGCACATGTGGCAACCCTATTGTGTTTAGGCCACCTATAGACATGACCCCTTAAAGACATCCCAAACGAAGTGAACACCCCGTCATTCTAAATTGGCGCATAGCTCATCGTCGGAGTGACAGTAGATCACAATGGAAAAATAATTCCCTGGGCCACATTGAAGCTTTTATGAGGAGTGACCAAAATAGGAATATTGCCCTGTTTGTCACAGGAGAGTAACACCTAGGACTGGGCTGGGGATGCCGTCTGAATCAGGACTGACCCACTGCACATTTTGGACAGCTCTGTCACTTCCCCAAACTTATCCTCCAGGTGCTCAACAAAAAACAGAGGCTTCATATTCAGAAAGGAGTTTCCATCGGTTCTGCTAAATAACATGAATATGGCTCTCCTCATTCTGTAGCCCTAAGTTCCTCCCATAGTGTTGCTAGGGAGGGGGACAACTAGGGGTCTATGTTGAAGCACTGTACTCTATCCTCCCTTTCTGAGAGACTGCTGGGGTCATTCAGCCCCCAGCAAAAAATGACTTTGTTTCATTGCGGGTCATCTGCCCTGATGCCACCCACTCCAATCAGGGGCTCCCAATGGGTGCCAACCAGCCACAGAAAAGGTTGCCTGGCACGATGGCTGTTGCAGTGAGTCCCAATGCCCCAAGAAGATGGGTGTCTACTCCTTGGCATACATGAGGAGGGTGCAGCTCAGGCATCAGTAGTGTCATCCCTGTGTAATCAGGGGGCTAAGGTATCCTTGTCCAAATAGCTGGAATAGTGGTGGAGTGGCAGTGCTATGACAATAACGGATGCAGAAGATCTTAATGCACGAGGGATATAAGATTCACCACATAAGGCACATAGATGAAGTGATTTCACTGTGAGTACTGCTCTAATCTCAGAAATTTCACGATAAGCAGAAACTGCTATACAGTGGAGTTCATATTTCAGGAGTAGAAGTTAAAAATCGTGAAAGTGGCCCCAAGAGGATGTTATGTGTGATAAAGCAAATATTTATGCAAAAATAAATCTAAAAGACGGATGCAGGGGAATTCGTGAAGAATGTGTGAACAGTAAACAGCAGCTAACATAAGAAGGGGAGAAGGCAACCAACATAAACCATTGAAATGATAAGAAAAATTGTAAAGTCAACTAAGCCAAGAGTAAACTGAGCAAGTGGGAAGACAGGCATAAAAATACAGGAAAAGGATGAAATTTTTCAAGAAATGAAAAATATCTACAAGAATGGAGGGAGCATGCAAAAAAAAAAAAAAAAAACAGTGCAAAACCAGTAAAACTCCATTAAAATTTAGTTTTGGGAGGAAAGAAAGGATTAGTGCTTCTTTATTGATCCTTTGAATCTTTAGGAAAAACTTAAATTTGTTCAGCATGTACCGTATTTATAAATTAATTTGCAATGTGAACTTAAAATGACTCATTCCACATAATTACGATTTATCGTGCAAAATGATCCATGGAACCGAAAGTAATTACACGTACACGCACACTTTTGATTGACTGAAAAGGGGGACTTTTAAGGCAGTGGTTTGAGTTGTATGAACATGAAGTTCAATTTTCTGCCTTATACTGTAAGCATGGACATTTAATTTAATTTCTTTTTCTTCTCCTTCTCTCCCCCCCCCCCCCCCCCCCCTCTCTCTCTCTCTCTCTCTCTCTCTCTCTCTCTCTCTCTCTCTCTCTCTCTCTCCCCCCCCCCCCCCCCCCCCCCCTCAAACACAGGACATTTATGATAATATGCAGCAGCTCTAAGAGTTAGGTGAACATGAAAGGGATTGAATGAGTTTGTAGTGTATCCCCTCGTCTGTGCTGTGAGCCAGCAGAAAAGGAAATAAGAAGAAATTAGGAAAGGAAATTAAAATTATGGAAGAAGAAATAAAAACTTCGAAATTTGCGGATGACCTTGTAATTCTGTCAGAGACTGCTAAGGACTCGGAAGACCATTTCAGCAGAATAGATTTTTTGGCAACTTAGAGACGTACCTTAATAAATGAGAGTAAAAGAGGCATATTGGAGTGTAGATGAATGAAGTCGACTAATACTGGGAAATTAGATTAGCATATGAGATGCTGAAGGTAGGAGACTAGTTTTGTTATTTTGGCATGAAAATAACTGACAACAGCAGGAGGAAATAACATAAAAAGCAAACTGGCAATAGCAAGAGAAGCTTCCCTGAAAAGGAGAATTATATTAACACTGAATACAAATTTGACTGCTGGAAAGTGTAAGCACACCATAAATAACTTAATTACCTCCAGAGACATTGCAATAATACCATGTAACACCACCTCTAGTATTGATAATGGCCCCAGTTCACTGAGGAAAAGAGTCTACCTGTTTCTCCAGGTATACCGTATGCAGTCAAGCCACCCAGTGATGATTGGCTACTATGGAGCAACCAAGTCGCAGAGATGTTGATTGCTTTGTTTCTCACTGTTCCAGATAGGTGGGATTAAGATAGGGTGATTTAGCAAGCCAGTTGAGTTGTGATAAGAGTACCTGAGTGTTCTACTAAAATGTAGACGTTCACGGCTGGAAATATCATGTCCATTATAATTATCCGGGCTGTTATGCCGTGGTCGGTTGATGAATTTTGTCTCAATTGAGACAAAATTCATCAACCGATCACAGCATAACAGCCCGGATAATTATAATGGACATGAGTGTTCGTCAAACTAGGAACATATGCTTGCAACCCAGTGAACACAACTGTCGTCATCTCATAAGATGAGTGTTTTTACAGCATATATACATGAAAGTGTAGAAGAAAGGGCAATACTTGGCCATCCAAATGGGTGGGCCCAAGTCATTATGACTTCTTCCTTCACACAGTATGGGTTAAACACTGTTTGGCTGTCTGTGCATTCAACACCTTGCATAATTTTAAGAGAAAATAGCAACTTGTAAGGCTTCAGTACTTGCCTGCAGGCATCAGTTGTCCCGTTTCTAAGAGTTTGACCATTGAAGGTGGGCAGCTTTATGCCGCTGTGGACAGTGGCCTTCTATGAGATACCCAATGTTAAATGTTATGGAAATGAACAAGAGCTCCTTTACTGGTTCTGCTTTTGAGACTACATTGTTTGTAATGTTGCTGTTGTTTAAAAAGACAATTCAATCAAGAACCCTTGTTCTGCTAAAAATCAGTTTAATTTCTCTGCTTTATTGCTGTGTGCAGTTTTTTCTTTCAAGAAACATTAATGTGTGTAATACAGCTGTTCATTCTACTGCAACAGTTTACTGTTATTTGCAGCTATAGCATGAATGTGCTTATAGATTTATTGTTGTTGTTGCAGGAAGCTATGACAAATGTGTGACAGCCCTACGTGATAAACACAAAGATGACATGGCTGCCGTTACTGCAACCATCTTTTCACATTCACAGGTGAGAACCAAAATCACTGAAGTATATTGAGACAGTGTGAAGAGCTTGAGTGATGATCCCATTTTTTCTTTATTTGGTGATGTAGTACAACAAACATTATACTCCTTAATGTTGTTAGATGTCAGTTTAAAGGATAGGTGAGCTATTTTCCATAATTAAATTAACATTCACATTAATGGTGATAGATATGATTTAGTAGACAGTGGAAGTTGGTTTCTGCAACATTTCCTTGCACTAGTTGAACACTGCAGCTGGAAAGCTCTTTGCATTCATGTGTATTCACAAGAATCAAACAATGGAAACTCCAGGTAGGAATATCAGCAATGTAGGAAACCATAGATTGCTGCTTGCTGTAAAGAAGACATGTTAAGTTTCAGACAGTCATAATAAAAACACTTACACAAAGCTTTTGGGCCACAGCCTTCATCAGCAATTCATACATGCAAGCAAGCTCACCTCACACACACATGGCCACCAACTCTAGCAGCTTGTGCCTGAGCTGCCGGAGCTGGCACTCGTGTGCGTGAGGTGTGCTTGCTTGTGTGTATGAATGGTGTGTGTGTTTCTCTTTTGCTAACGAAGGCTGTGGCCGAAAACTTTGTCTAAGTGTCTTTTAATTGCACCTGTCTGCAAATTAACGTGTCTTCTGTACAGTAAGTAGCAATCTTGTTTTTTCTTAAATTGCTCTATATTCACCAGAATAGAAGCAACAGTAAGTAGTACCTAAACTTGCCACTTATTCTTTGTCAAATATTCTTCCTTTAAGCTTCTCTGAAATGACACAGCAAAGTTGTGAGCTCCACTTTCTACTTTTACTTGACCATTTCCCTCCATAAACTGTCCTTTGTTTAGCACATTTTAATACTGTTATCCAGGGGAGTGTTTATGCCGTGAAGCCAATCTGCGTGTTGAACGGTTCATCTTTTCACCAGAGTTCTTCTTATGTAGCAGTACACTCCAAAAAGTACTCCATATACTCTTAGATAGTATGGATGAAAAATGAAGATGTATATGTAACATCACAATCTATCACTTGGAGCCATATGCCCCATCTCAACTGTGTAACTTTTTTTTGGTCCATGGACATGTCAAGACTGCTTACTTTATGCCCTGATTTATAGTGGTTCGTCAATGTTTCTTTAAAATACAAAAATCAGAGACGAAGACTGAAAATAATAAACAGGAAGATTGACCACCTGCCAAACTTCAGTGATAAGAGAGCTACTGAGAGCCCAAAAGGCTAAAAATTACTGAAGTTTGGATTCTTCACAATTTTGTATTATCAGGTTTGTGTGTAATGTTAACATTGGATTTCTTACCATTGTGTTGACTACTGTGGGAGTCAGTACCGACACAAACAAGGAATGAGAGAAGTTGCGATAGCTGGTGGCACCACTATCAAGTTTTTGCACCAGTTCGGAAATATTGTAGGTCTGGGGCTGCTTTTCATTATTACTACTCATAGACTGCAGACTAAGTATTCTTTTCTTATTACTCAGTCTGGGACTGAACTGGGCCGACCAGCGACTGGTGGCTGGTTAAGTCAGCATTGACAGGGGGTGCTAAACTCTGTCCTCTTGCCCTCTCTTTCCATTGGCGTGCAGATCAGCGCCTACTTGATGCACTGGTCGGTGTGCAGTCGATGGTTTAGAACTGCACGTTCCTTGTCCAACCACCCCACCCCCA
Source organism: Schistocerca gregaria (assembly GCF_023897955.1). Classification (NCBI taxonomy): domain Eukaryota; kingdom Metazoa; phylum Arthropoda; class Insecta; order Orthoptera; family Acrididae; genus Schistocerca; species Schistocerca gregaria. Next base: position 490,094,367 of record NC_064927.1, on the reverse strand, counting down.
CCTCCACCCCTCTTCCAAAAAAAGGGGGGGGGGGGAGAGAAAAAAAGAAAAAGTGCTGCACCCTTGTATTGTAGGGAGCCATCTTACGACACTGGAGGAGGAGGAGGGAGGCAGGAAGCTGAACCATAACTGGGACTGACACTTAAACCCCCCTGCTGCACCCCGACAATCATCCTGCACTCAGAGGGGAATGTCGTTCACAAAACCCCCGAAAAGGTTGACGCCCTCTTTCTGAGGCAGTCTGAGGGAAAACAGAGGGTGGCGATGATAATGGCAGGGGTGCTGCCACTGCCTGCGGTGCCGGGTCCATGGCAGGTGCTGAGATGAGTGCCAGAAAGTTGAGCTGCTGCGGTGGCAAAATCGATGAGTCTAGCTCCATCTTTGGCAGTACCAGAGAGACACCCAAGGGGGGCCGTGTCGGCTCCCCTTTAAAGGACGGAATATTTGCGGAAAAATCTTGTAATCGACAAGCAAAAATCTGGTTCTGATGACCACACAGCAACCCAGCAGGACGTTGAATTGAATACATGCAAATGCTCAAATTCTGAAGAATTGTTCCTCTTCTGCAGAACCTAGTGTGACCAAAAACTCTGAAAGAATAGAATCATTAGGCATAAAGCAATACTTGAGGTGTGTCGGAGGCACCGTTTGATGCAGTGGGTGTAGCAAATGGAGCAGCGTGTGGTGGTGCCGGCCATGTAGAAGCTCTGCCAGTGATGGACCGTCACAAGGCTGGGGGCAGCAAGTCGCGACGAAGAGCAGCAGAGCTCATTCTTGTGTGTGAGGCGCACATAAATTGTTCATCTGTTGCTTGAATGTATGCACAAATCGTTCAGTTCCTCCACTTAACTGATGATGAAATGGAGCAGTGGTAAGATGAATGATACCACAGACTGTACAAAACTGTTTAAAGTCCTGAGCCATAAACTGTGGTCCATTTTCTGTAACGAAAACTTCAGGCAAACCTTCCAAGCAAAAGTTGTTGACAAAGCGTGACTGGCACTTTGTAATATAGTAGAGTTCACAGGCACTGCAAATGGTAATTTGCTGAAAGAGCCCACAAAAATAAGCCAAAAAGTGTTTGAAAAAGGACCAGCAAAGTTGATATGCACTTGTTGCCACTACTGTACACAAGTCCTCGAGACATCAACCTTTATTCTGCTCTTACATTTTGTGATTATTCTGTTAATAATTTGTGATACTTATGTTCTCTTAATTTTTCCTCTTCTATGTTTATGGTTATTTCTGTTATTAATTTTCTTATCTACTCTTTTTTTGCCCTCTGATTTTATTTCCTATTGTCTAGATTTATTTGTATACAAAATTTTTCTTTACGTGTACTTCATGATTGTAGTGACATTTGTTGAAACCTAACTATCCATTAAGCACTTTTTCAAAACTGTTTTCTCTTCCTCCTCTTATCTTTATTTGCTTCCTCTTTGTCATTGTTCCATTTTGTCCTTTTTGTTATTCTCCAGTGTTCTGAGTGAATTACTCATGCTCCTACCATATGAAAATGGTTTTAATTTTTCAGTTTAGAATGTCATTGTTAATCATGATCTGCTGTTAGTTCTTGAAGTAAGCTTACCTGCATGTGAGACTCCTATACGTTTCTGTTTGTATTTTATAATTTGTTTCTGTTCATAGAAACACCCATTACTTCCACTTTTATTTATTTACATTTTGGTTTATATTTTAGGTAGCTAAGAAGAATATGCTTGTAACTATGCTAATAGATCATTTATGGTCAAATGAACCGGGACTCACAGATGAATTAGCAACTACATTGAATGAATTGACTTCACTGAACCGTAGCGAGCACTCTAGAGTTGCCCTAAGAGCAAGACAAGTAAGTAACCATGACTTTAAAGAAAACTAATTTATTAAGATCACATTTTATTTAAACAAATCACAACTGAGTGCATTATTCTTTATTTTCTGCAGGTGTTAATAGCTGCTCACCAGCCAGCTTATGAACTGCGGCACAATCAAATGGAATCAATTTTTCTGTCTGCAGTTGACATGTATGGCCACGATTTTCATCCTGAAAACTTGCAGAAACTCATCATGTCTGAAACATCCATCTTTGATATCTTGCACGATTTCTTTTTCCATACCAATAAAGCAGTGTGCAATGCATCTCTAGAGGTTAGTATAATTAAATTGCTGTCTCTATTGCTTAAAGAAATGATATACATTGACATTTATGTTGCAAAAACTTCAAGTTTACAAAAAATGTGATTTTTTTAATATGTGATAGATAAATTTTATGCTACTTATACAGGTTACAGGTGTCAGTTGTGGTACACAGTAATACAACAATTGCCTTGTCTTTGTTGTTATTGAGACCTTCAATCCAAAGACTGGTTTGTTGCAGCTCACCATGCTAGTCTTAACACGCACACACACGCGCGCACACACACACACACACACACACACACACACACACACACTCTCTCTCTCTCTCTCTCTCTCTCTCTCTCTCTCTCTCCCCCATCCATTACTAAATTGATGATTCCTTGATGCTTCATTGTGTTCCCTATTCTTTAGTCAATCTGCGCCATAAATTGCTTTTTGTCCCAGTTTGATTAAGTACATCCTCATTAGTTACTCAATCTGACCTCGGGTGTTGTGCACTCTTCTGCAGCACCACTCTGTATAAAATATTGTATTGTTTTCTGGTCTGAACCTTTTCTTTTCTGTGTTTCACTTCCATACAAGGCTACAGAGTGGACAGTGCCATGAAAGGAGGCTATAAGATGAAAATCAACAAAAGCAAAATGAGGATATTGTAATGTAGTCGAATTAAGTCGGGTGATGCTGAGGGAATTAGATTAGGGAATGAGAGACTTAATTTAGTAAATGAGTTTTGCTATTTGGGGAGAAAAATAACTAACTGCGTTACAGAACACGGCATGTCATTTTCAATGGAGAGAAGTCTTCCGAATTAAGAGTGATTTCAGGTGTGTCGCAGGGGAGTGTTGTAGGATCGTTGGTATTTGCATTATATATAAATGATCTTGTGGATAACATCGGAAGATCACTGTGGCTTTTTGCGGATGATGCAATGCTATATCGAGAGGTTGTAACAATGGAAAATTGTACTGAAATGCAGGAGGATCCCCAATGAATTGACACATGGTGCAGGGAATGGCAATTGAATCTCAATGTAGACAAGTGTAATGTGCTGCGAATACATAGAAAGAAAGATCCATTATCATTTAGCTACAGCAACTGGAAGCAGTTAGTTCCATAAATTATCTGGGAGTAGGCATTAGGAAAGATTTAAAATGGAATGATCATATTAAGTTGATCGTCGGTAAAGCAGATGACAGACAGATTCATTGGAAGAGTCCTAAGGAAATGCAATCCAAAAACAAAGGAAGTAGGTTACAGTACACTTGTTTGCCCACTGCTTGAATATTGCTCACCAGTGTGGGATCCGTACCAGATAGGGTTGACAGAGGAGATAGAGAAGATCCAACGTGCTTCGTTACAGGATCATTTGGTAATCGCGAAAGCGTTACGGAGATGATAGATAAGCTCCAGTGGAAGACTTTGCAGGAGAGACACTCAGTAGCTCGGTAAGGGCTTTTGTTGAAATTTCAAGAACATACCTTCACCGAGGAGTCAAGCAGTATATTGCTCCCTCCTACGTATATCTCGCAAAGAGACCGTGAGGATAAAATTAGAGAGATTAGAGCCCACACAGAGGCATACCGACAATCTTTCTTTCCACGAACAATACGAGACTGGAATAGAAGGGAGAACCGATAGAGGTACTCAAAGTACCCTCCGCCACACACCGCCAGGTGGCTTGCGGAGTATGGATGTAGATGTAGATGTAATGATGGTCGAAGTAGAGAGGATAAAAAATGGCAAGGAAAGCGTTTCTGAAGAAGAGAAATTTTTTAACATCAGGTATAGATTTAGGTGTCAGGAAGTCATTTCTGAAAGTATTTGTATGGAGTGTAGTCATGTATGGAAGTGAAACATGGATGATAAATAGTTTGGACAAGAAGAGAATAGAAGCTTTCGAAATGTGGTGCTACAGAAGAATGCTGAAGATTAGATGGATAGATCACATAACTAATAAGGAGGTATTGAATAGAATTGGTGAGAAGAGAAATTTGTGGCACAACTTGACTAGAAGAAGGGATCGGTTGGTAGGACATGTTCTGAGGCATCAATGGATCTCCAATTTGGTATTGGAGGGTAGCATGGAGGGTAAAAATCGTAGAGAGAGACCAAGAGATGATTACTCGAAGCAGATTCAGAAGGATGTAGGTTGCAGTAGGTACTGGGAGATGAAGCAGCTTGCACAGGATAGAGTAGCATGGAGGGCTGCATCAAACCAGTCTCTGAATTGAAGACTACAACGGTACACTTCCGAGAGAGAAATTCGGATTAGATATCCTAATACTTAAAATTATATTCATTGTTAAAAAATACCTCTTTTTAAGAAGCACTTTTCTTGCTATTGCTAGTCTGCTTTTCACATCCTCTCTACTTTGCTGCTAAGAGAACAAAACTTATCTATTACTTTTAATGCTTCATTTCCTAACCTAATTCTCTCTGTGTCACTTGATTTGGTGCAATGTAACTAAACTCCATTACCCTTGATTTACTTCTGTTCATAGTTATCCGATATCCTCTTTCAAGACACAATTCATTCTGTTCATCTGCCCTTCCAAGTCCTTCGACAGAATTACAATGTTACCAACATACCTCAAAGTTTTTATGTCTTCTGCTTGAGACTTAACCACTTTCCAAATTTCTCCATGGTTTCCTTTATGGCTATTTTGGAAGAAGTATTTGAAATAGAACTTCAGAAACTAGTTTGGTGTTTACAACTAAATAGTGAGTCATTAACCTTTGAAAATTTTAAAAACATGGTTTTGAGTAAACTTTGTTGAATAAATGTGGATATCCCATGACCAATGTAAATACGTATCATATTTCTTCACAGCATGTAAAAGTGTTTGAAGAAAGGATCTGGTGATTACTCCGTCATGAGAAGTAGAGTTTTTAGTGGTAATACTTGTGTTATATGACAGAAATTTGTGCAACTTACTTAAAAGTAATTAAAAATGTTTAAACTTCTATTCCCTAACTAAATGGGCCATCGATTTTCTGTTTGGATTATAAAATCTCTCTCTCTCCTCCATCTGATACAGTATGAAAACACATGATGACATCTGAGTGAGTGATTTTGCATCTGAATTTGTTGGCTATTATCTCAGTGTATTTCATTTCTGTTGTGTAGAAATCCATTTGGTACTTAGTGTGTCTGCACATTAGATTGCGCCAGGTCATATTGAACTTATTTCTTACTAAGTGTACACACACACACACACACACACACACACACACACACACACACACACACACACACACACAATGTTATAAAGACAGTTGCTAGCCACTAATTTGAAGACTTTTTTCTCAACACATTTTATTTCTCCTTGCCATTTCTGGTTTTGAACTTTAGTTTATAATATGTTGGCTGCATTACAAGATAAACTGCTAATCAGACATTGGTTGTTTTGTTTGCTATGATGCCAGTGAACATGGCTGATACCAGACAAAACAAAACAACTAACATCTGATTAGCAGTTCATCTCATAATGCAGTCATCTGATGGTGAATGAAAGTTTGAAACCAATAATGGCATGGAAAGATAAATGTCTTCAGGGGATTGGCAGATCCCAATAGGTCTTAAAATTAGTTGTGGTTAGGTGTTTCTATAACATAGTTTATAATACAGCTACGAATTCTCTCAGTGTCAGCTACTGACAAAGTAGCTGTTCATAAGTGTGCCCATAATTTTTAATACATTATGTAATCAGTGGCAGCCAGGCACACACTAGTTCCCATAATTTTAGTTGTGTGTCCTCATACTGGGTTAGAATGTTATTCGTTATTTCAAAAACATTAGCTTCTTTATGCAACATTGATTCAACAACTGCACATAAATGTCAGCTTTCAGTAAAAGTAATCGTCAAAGAACTCTGAGAGCCATTATTATGTCTAAATACTTGTCTCAGAATGAACCAAGGGCCTTCAGTGGCTTATTTTCTCTCTCTCTCACTCACTCACTCACTCACTCACTCGTGCGAGCGCACGCACCCCACCCCGCATGATTGAATGGCCAGTGCGAAATGTGACTACTTTAAAACTAGACTGTATCATTCGTTTGTACAAATAAACAGAATTAAAGTGTGCACCAATACTGAAGTGGCAGTTGTTTACTGCACATGTCTACAGGTGACAAGGGAGTGGCTACAATCAATTTTGATTTTTTAGTGTCCATGGATTGGGCAAGCAGATTTAAGACGCCTAGGTTGGGATGGGGATATGAAGAATATAGTCAGTGGGAGTGAAGTTAACCTTCACAATGATAAGATGTATGGTCAGAACACACATAACCAAGCTTTTGGACAAAGTCTTATCCCTAAACTTTCATTTAAAAAAAAAGAAAAGAAAATCCACTGCTACATTGAGTACATTGTGCATGTGCTGCCCATATTCAGTACCATAAAATGATATAGAAATCAAATTTTGGATTTAAAATTCTTGGAAATAACCTTCCTTCTGAGTCAGGATCCTGCATCCTAACATTGTGTTTCATGTAGAGCAGACAGTGCTTAATGATGTCTGAGTGTCCTAGCTACTACAGTTAGTTGTGAAGCTCATAGTTTTTTGTGTGTTACCTACAGTATCTCTTTTGCTGATATAATTGATTTATTTTTCACAAAATAAATTTGTTAATCTGAGGATGTGTATTTTAAAAAGGTTCTGTACCACTGAAATTTCCCACTAACACTCCCCTTATCAGACAATGTGCAAACCATAGATCAGGTATTTCTATGAATGCGTGATTGGTGCCTTGAGATATTGTTATGGAAGTCAGTGTGAATTGATCTTCTGTAGCTACCAAGGCCCAGGAATCATTCATTGGTGCTTCCCTTCAAAAATGCACTGAAAAATGCAAAATCTCTATTTTCTTTACTTCATATAAATATAATACTGCAAAGGCACCAGACATCTTGATGATTTTCAGTTTCACGTGGCCAGAGAACAATCTTGTTGAGCCATGTTGTCGCAACCACCAATTGAATATATCCTGAAAGACACAACAAGGAAATCTCATCTGTATTCATACAACGAGACAGACTTTTGGGACAGTTATCAGAAATAAACATTTCTTTTGGACATGAAAATATGCTGAGATAACTTCAAATTTCATTTTATTTTTTTATTTGTGGAAATAACTTATGTGAAAAATTTATGATTTTTCTCTTGTTGTAGGTTTATGTCCGCAGAGCCTACATATCCTATGAAGTGACATCACTGCAACTGTTAGAGCTTTCTGATGAGATCAGTTTAGTACACTTTCAGTTCCTGCTACCATCCTCTCATCCCAACAGGTAAAACTCAATGCTTTATGCTCCTAATTTATATAAAGCATGATTTTTTGATAGTTTGGAAAGTATATGTTGAGTAGGAGGGAGACACTAAAAATACAAATGCTATGCTTATTTAATAAATGTATGATATTTGTTTAAAAAGATGAATATACAAGAGATAAATAGAAAAACCACTTGAGAGTGATACCCACCAACAAAGGGTACTTGCATTGGCCTAAAACAACTCACTCATAGCATAGTTCTCAAGTTTTAGAATTTTAAGAGTTTACACTGTGAGAACAGAAATATTTTGATGATGCAAGTCTTATTCGGAAAGTAATGTTAGATTTTTTATAAATCATAAACTATCATAGATTTTTTCAAAAAACTGTTATTATTGAATTCCTTACATGTTTCTCTATTTTTCATCTTGGTTTCCATATTTGTTTAAAATTTTGTCATAACATTCTACAAGCTTCTGTATTCCTAAGTCACAGATGTTTGCAGCGTGTGAGGATAACCATTCTTTAACTGCTTCTTTCACCTTGTCATCTGTTGTAAAGCACTTGCCGGTGAAAAACTCCTTTATGTAGCAGACCAAGTGAAAATCACTCATTGGCAAGTCTGGACTGTACATCGTGTGGACAGTCGCTTCTCATCCAAAAGATCTGATCAGATTTTGGGTGTGAATGGGAGAACAGGGTCTGACATTGTCATGTAGCAACAAAACACCAGATGTTAGAGGGTCATGTTGCTTTTTATGTATTGCATGGCAAAGTTTAGTTAGAGTAGTGCAGAAGTCGATGTGAATGTGCCATTCAATGTATGCTTGACCATAGCCGACTAGTGCGCTCTTAACGGCCTCGGCACTCCATTTGTCTGCTTCTCACACCGTCTAGTTCAGCCAGCTGCTATGGAGCACTGCCTGCTGACTGTTCAGGTGTTTTAGCAGAGGAAGGTGAAACTGGCAAAACCATTTACACTCTGGAGCACAAAGAAGTAACATATGGTTTCGCCAATTCTGTTAATTGGCGAAAAAAAAACTACAACTTCGCTATAAAGTAGATGAAATCAGTTTTTATCGGTATCCTACGTATATGTGTGTGACACTGATTGTCTGCATGTCACACTGTATGGTGATATACACACAGCACCTTTAGGTTAAGTGGTTTGGAGTTCAAGAACTTTGGTTTTCCATAAGCTTCTGTGGTGAATGAAGCTATCTGCTTCAGCACAATTGGTAAGAAATATTTCCACATAAGGACACTAAGAACGTTTGAGTGATTTTCCCCACTGTTACAACATAAGCAAGCTGCTTTTCCTAGTTCTGACATTATACATATTCCCAAATGTTTTCTCAACCATTAATTCAAAAGTACGGGAGAGAACTTGCCACAAAATCTGACGCAGTATTTAGCAGATTCACGAAGGGCATTGATGGGTAAGTCAAGCTGTTTTCTGTGATGTTACAGGAATATATTAGATCCATTAAGGAAAATTTGTGCGGACTGGTTAAAATCCGAAGTTCGCAGGATGAACAGGATATTTCATATAATTCTTCCTTTGTGACATATCCACTGATGTACACCATTGATGATAATTTAACAATATTAAGCTATGTGTATAGAAAAAGATATATAAAACTCATTATTAGCACGCGTAGGTTAAAAAAAAAAGTCAAACTTGGCAAAAGTGATTTACGAGAAAATTTGACTTTCTAAGGAGGATATACTAGATTGCTCTAATAATGGTAGGAGCATAAGAGAGTTTTAATAAACACAAAGACTTATGTTGCATTTCGCACATGGCAGCTTGTATCTGGGTAATATGAGCTGGCAACTGTTCTTTCTCTTTGTTTACCTCTTGACTATTGGGTGTTGATGATTTTGCATGTGAATTTCTCCATACTGGAAGTGCTTTTTCGTCCGTGTCTGTATCGGTACCAAAAGTCACTGATAACAAACCTGTTTTCAAAATTCTTTTCATACTAAAAGTCACTGTTCTGCAATCCAACATCTTGTTATTGCCGGCTGTTTGCCACAGTCCACTGAAGAACATTTCCACACAGTCACTGTTAAAACTGTGACAGAGGACAAAGTGAAAGCCATTATTTAGCATATACAGCGTGTTACAAAATGGTACGGCCAAACTTTCAGGAAACATTCATCACATACAAATAAAGAAAAGATGTTATGTGGACATGTGTCTGGAAACACTTAATTTCCATGTTAGAGCTCATTTTAGTTTCGTCAGTATGTACTGTACTTCCTTGATTAATCGCCAGTTGGCCCAATTGAAGTAAAGTAATGTTGACTTTGGTGCTTGTGTTGACATGCGACTCATTGCTCTACAGCGCTAGCATCAAGCACATCAGTACGTAGCATCAACAGGTTAGTGTTCATCACTAACGTGGTTTTGCAGTCAGCGCAATGTTTACAAATGCGGAGTTGGCAGATGCCCATTTGATGTATGGATTAGTATGGGGCAATAGCCGTGGCGCGGTACGTTTGCATCGAGACAGATTTCCAGAATGAAGGTGTCCCGACAGGAAGACGTTCGAAGCAATTGACCGGCGTCTTAGGGAGCACGGAACGTTCCAGCCTAAGAACCGCGACTGGGGAAGACCTAGAACGACAAGCACACATGCAATGGACGAGGCTATTCTTCGTGCAGTGGACGATAATCCTAATGTCAGCGTCAGAGAAGTTGCTGCTGTACAAGGTAACGTTGACCACGTCACTGTATGGAGAGTGCTATGGGAGAACCAGTTGTTTCCGTAGCATGTACAGCATCTGCAGGCACTATCAGCAGCTGATTGGCCTCCATGGGTACACTTCTGCGAATGGTTCATCCAACAATGTGTCAATCCTCATTTCAGTGCAAATGTTCTCTTTAGGGATGAGGCTTCATTCCAACGTGATCAAATAGTAAATTTTCACAATCAACATGTGTGGGCTGACGAGAATCCGCATGCAATTGTGCAATCACTTCATCAACACAGATTTTCTGTGAACGTTTGGGCAGGCATTGTTAGTGATGTCTTGATTGGGCCCCATGTTCTTCCACCTACGCTCAATGGATCACGATTTCATACGGGATACTCTACCTGTGCTGCTAGAACATGTGCTTTGCACGTATGACACAACATGTGGTTCATGCACGATGGAGCTCCTGCACATTTCAGTCGAAGTGTTCGCACGCTTCTCAACAACAGATTCGGTGACCGATGGATTGGTAGAGGCGGACCAATTCCTTGGCCTCCACGCTCTCCTGACCTGAACCCTCTTGACTTTCATTTATGAGGGCATTTGAAAGCACTAGTCTGCGCAACCCCGGTGCCAAATGTAGAGACTCTTCGTGCTCGTATTGTGGATGGCTGTGATACAATACGCCATTCTCCAGGGCTGCACCAGCGCATCAGGGATTCCATGCGACGGAGTGTGGATGCATGTATCCTCGCTAACGGAGGACATTTTGAACATTTCCTGTAACAAAGTGTTTGAAGTCACGCTGGTACGTTCTGTTGCTGTGTGTTTCCATTCCATGATTAATGTGATTTGAAGAGAAGTAATGAAATGAGCTCTAACATGGAAAGTAAGCGTTTCCGGACACATGTCCACATAACATATTTTCTTTGTTTGTGTGTGAGGAATGTTTCCTGAAAGTTTGGCCGTACCTTTTTGTAACACCCTCTATTTTTATGCACTCAATTGTTGAGGTAAATGTTAGTTTTTATTGCTTCATATATTGCATTACTTAGGAATTACTTTCAGATCTAGTGCTTTCATTTTTGATAGTCTAGGTACAGTAGGAATTGATTTTGTAGCCATTCTAGCCTTTCACCATCAATTCAAAGTTATTGCTTTCTGCCATCATTGCGAATTCGTGTATGATGTGATGTATTGCTAATATCATGAAGTGTATACCATTTTAACACGTGTTCCACATATTTTATCGTAGCTCCTGAAGAAATGAAATCCAAAGCGTTCTCGTGAATGTGACTGTTTTCTTTAAGCTTTAGTGCAGAAATTATTTCTGGCGAAAATGCCTGCTTAGCACTCTTTATGTTCATGTTTTCTAAGTTAGTGGGATCAGTGTGGTTCGTAGAAAGAAAAGTGACAGGTTTTATAATTTCTGAAGCTTGTAGTTTGTACAGCTGTTTCACGTATTTCCCAGAAATCACTCCCTCACCATCAAACATAGCTCTTTCTAAAAAAAAGATCTCAGATTCTTTAAAATGTGACACTAATTGAAAGTTAAAAACAGCGGCTGTTCAGTTTTTTGGACATGACACTCTGATACAGTGATTTACTTCCGCGCAACTTTTCATCATTTTGATGTTTGTTTTATGATTATCTGTTACAATGCGAAGCACAAAAAAGCCACATTGTTCGGTCTTGTGAGTCAAAGACAACATAAGTTTACATAGTTGTGCACCAGAAAGTTGTTTAGTGAAAAAATATGCTGCTGGCAACCTGAATTTAGTTGAAAGTCCACTTATCATGAAACATAACAAACGATTAGCCAGAATTGGTAATTTTCTTTGCTCATATTATTTTGACATTCTACCATTTTCAAGATGCTGCTCCTGCATTGCATCTTGTTCTTGGAAGAATGCATCTAATTTCCAGTCCTACTGGAGTTGTTGCTTAATGGCTATTTCATCAATTACTAAGCGACATAGCATCTCCGCCTTGTTTCGACAAGTAGTGTCTACTTCCAACTTTGACTTTATTTCATGTGAAATATCACCAACAAACCGAGAAAGAGTACGGTTACTGGGCAATTTTAGCACAAAACCTCTGGCATATTTTAACCTTTGGGAGAGCAGTGTTGCAAAGTGATGCACTGTTTTATTACATTATTGCCCCAGTGCAGCAATTTTTTATCTTATTTTTTATTTGCACTAGCAAAAATTCAGTTTTAAAAGTCTTACTTTCTTGTGATAATGACCCCAGGGTTTAATGATACTCATTATTTTCATAGTGTGAAAGTCGTTCTGATAGCACGCAGATGTTACATCCCTGCCTTTTCAATCTGCTCTTTAGTCTCCGTGCCTTAGTTTTCTGTGACCTTAGTTCTTTTTCCAAGAGTTTCAGTCTGGAAATCACATTGTCTTCTGTCTGAACTCCAGCTGATGTGACTTCATTTGATGGAACATTTGTGCAGGTTTCTTGCCCAGAGTCTGCACGTCCTTTGTGTTTACGGTATATGTGATTATTTCGAGGTTTCTTTTCAACTTGTCGTCTCGATATTACAGTTATGGGAATTTTATGGGGAGGATAATCAGGAAATCTGCTAGGAATTCTAACTGTTTTGAGAATCTTTATCTTGGAACTTGATTTATAATCTGCCTCCATAAAATGTTCACTGCAAACTACTGATGAGTTTGTCCGTGTATTAGGCATGAAGTTACCTCGGGAAATCAGTCTTGACAGCGTTTGCCTTAGGCCATTATTATTCGAAAACTCGTGGTTGATGCCAACCGTTTTTGCTCTTTCGTTTTTGCAGAATGGTACGCAGCATGGCATCTGCAAAAAATTACTGATTTTCAGACTATTAGACGTCGCAGAAGTGTAGTAGCAACATACTTTTATTTTAAATATTTCTACCTATCGGCAACATGTACAACTGTAGTACGAGTGGAAATACTACAAAATTTTTAATATTATATGGTTTCTGTATTATTTACTGTACCTCGGTTAAAAGATGGCTTCAGTTAGATGATAATCTTCGGAAACAATAATGCAGCAAACCACTATTCACAGACAGATAACATCACCCACTGTTCACAGCCTACACAGGCACATGTAATTTTAACAACTACAGTTCCTCAGTACAGTCCGATAATGCGTTTGCATAGTGTACAGTTAGGCTGGGAACAGTCGGCCAGTGGCGCCGTGTGCAGCAACTGTGGGAACTTCCACAGACATGCTAAATACCATTAGATTCTGCGAAGCGCCAAGGCTGTTAACAGCATACTAATGGGCTGTGGCTTGACATTTGATTATTTACAATTACTAGGACCTTTATTCCTGAATTAAGTTAGAAAAATATCATTAATTGACAAATAGAAAACATGTTTTCATTTTAACAAGCTAACAGCCATGTATTTTGCATTTCAGCTAGATATCTGGAACCTTCGTGTAGGTTACTTATTCTAATTCATTGCTGACTCCTTTCCATTATTCAAATTTTAGCTCTCAGATAAATAAATAAATAAATAAATAAAAACTCTTTGAACTTAACAGTCCATGTCAGCTGCTGTTTTCTGTGCCTTAGGACACAACTTCATATGGTTCAATTATGTCATTGGTAATTGATCTAATTGTGTCACATCTGATACTGATTCCCTTTGTTTTAGCATACTAAAAGTCTTTCAAATTTAAAAAAGTTCATTTTTGTCCTACGATTATACTCCATTTAAATTTTCGAGATCTATGCCACCTTAACATGATATTAACAATATTATGAAAAGCATAAATTGCTACTTATTGTAAAGATGACACAGTGAGTTGGCAGACAGACACAACAAAAAGACTGAGCTTTTGGCCAGTATCGTTAATATTCCAACCTGGAATTCCCATTGTTTAACATAGTTTAAGTTAGACTCTCACTTCTTTTGCACAAATTTTGACACTATAAAAATGCTATGAGACACCATGATTCTCAGCGGATTAAAAAATATCCCATCAGGTTGGGAATGTTTATTTTGTGTTAGTATTTTATCAATCAGAGTAAATACTCAACCTGTGTTAAAGTTAAAAATTTTTAGTTACTGCAGCCAATTTAGCAACCCTGCCCCTTTCGCTGTTTCAGTCATTTATGCAATATTGTTATCTAAGGAAAGGTCAACGACACAATCTTATCTACTGTTGTCAGATGTACCTCAAACACAAAACAATTTGGATGCAAGTATTTGATCACTAACTCCATAAGTAACTAGTCTTATTTTATTAAATGAACTCTATAGATCATAAACAGAATCTTATTTCCAGTTGCTGCCATTGGAGTATAAACAAAAAAAAATTCAGTTGTGGTAGAGGCATGTATTGAAATCGTGCTCCACATTATTATTATTATTATTATTATTATTATTATTATTAACATCATTATTGAGTATTACTCAGTACTGTATTGCTGTATAACACAGAAACAGGCTTTGGTCTACTTGAGACAGCAGCTATAACAATAATAATTTACGACATGGAAGCTTTAGCTGATTGGTGACAGATTTATTAATATATATGGGATAACTTTCCACACTGAAATAGTTATTTCAGATGAACATTACCTTGAAACTGACATTTAAGTGTAGAATATTATCTTTCCCAGGTATCACAAGATATATTGCTTGTTGTAATAAATACCAACATCTCTACAGGAACAGAACTCGTGTGCTAATATTACCTGAAGAGTCAAGCTATTGTGGCAGGATACAGTACTTAGCAACATTCAGTGTGTTCCTGTTGATTCTGAAGTAGTTTTTCCAAAAAATTGACAATTTATTGTCCTTTTACTTTTATATTTTGTGACTAGTAATGAATTTTTCTAGTTTTGCAGCATTGGCACAAATTTATTGTTTGTTTTTCCAGGATTGCAAGATACACTACAGAAGCACAGGATGTTGAACTGTCTGCTGTTGCTCCAACTGCAACCTGGCAGCGAACTGGTTGCATGGCTGCATTTGAGACTTTTGAGCAATTTGAACAACATGCAGATGAGATGTTAGATTTAATTGAAGACTTTGCTTCACCAGCTACTGTCTCCGCAAGAGTGCTGGATGCACTTGAAAGTGGTGGCAGTGAATCACGTGTGTCTACCAGCATAAACATCAGCATGTCTCTTGGAGACAATAGGGCAAATAGTCAAGATCTAGAAGACAGGGTAAGCACGCACTTTTACAAGAGGGAAAAGCTAATTTATTCTTATTGTTGCATAGGAGTTACCTCCACGAATATATTTATGGAGGGATTTCTTGTAATCCTAAGTTGACTATCATTTTCTTTGGCAGTTTTCTATTACTTCATCTTCCTATTATGATTTTGTAAACATCTATTTGAGGCGCTGTGATTACTGCTTCACAGTACATTTATTCCCTCATGAATTTTGTTGTAAATAATCCACTGCAGTTCAAAAGGAACAATGATGTACATAATTACAATACCAGAAGGGAAAATGACATTCATTAATCCACATTAAGGTTTTCTTTAGCACAAAAAGTGCTGCACAATGTGGCAGCTAAAATTTTGGATAACTTACCCAATAATATAAAATGTCTGATATATAAAGAAGTAAAATTTGAAAACAAACTGAAAAAGTTCTTCTTAACAACTCCTTCCATTCTGTAGGAGAATTTCTATTATTGTGATGTGTAAAAGTGGCAGGTAGGAATTACTAATTCACATCTGTATATTTAATGACCATGATAATAATAATAATAATAATAATAATAATAATAATAATAATAATAATAATAATAATAAAACTTATAAATGTTTAGCATATAGCCATATTTAGAAATTAATTTGTGATGTGACTGTAAAATTATTCATTCCACATTATGATTTATCGTGCAAATGATCCTTGCTAGATGTAACTTACTGTTACCCACATGTATTTGTTTTTGGCTACTTATTGCCTCTCCTTCCTCATCATTACTACCAGTGGAGTCACTGCTAGTAATCAGTTCTTGTCTTCTGTTGTTGCACGAGTTAGACTCATCTCCATAAAGTAAGTACAGTAGATGGCCAATAATCGAACCCTGTTGGACGCCCTTTGTAATTTTTCTCCATGCAGATTATGTGGTGTCCCTCTTTGTAGTATTCAAACAACCAGGGTAACTTTCTGCATTCTGTTTCTTAAATAAGAACTAAATGAAGCATTTTCTGAACAGTTTATTCCAAAAAACTTAACTACTGTTATAGAGTATTAATATTATGAAGAGGGAAGTTGCTACTTGCCATATAGCGGAGATGCTGAGTTCCAGGTAGGCACAGCAAAAAGGCTTCACAAATAAGCTTTCGGCCAATGAGGCCTTTGTCAGAAATAGACGAGACACACACACACACACACACACACACACACACACACACACACACAAATGCAACTCTCACACCCAACTGGAGTCTCTGGCAGTTGAAGTCACAAAGGCCTAATTGATTGGAAGCTTATTTGTGATAGTATTTCTGTTGTGCCTATCTGGAACTCAGCATCTCCGCTATATGGCGAGTAGCAACTTTACTTTTCATAATGTTGTTGCTCTCCATCCTGGATTCTCCATTGTTTGGTGATAGAGCATTATAGTTTCACAATTACATGCCTTCAACAAATAGCAGAAAACCCTAACTGGTGATATTTTATTGTTTAAAGAGTTTGTTATGAGCTCGGTTTGTGTAGAATTAACTAATTCAGTAGAGTGGTCCTTTTAAAATACAGACTATTTGTTAAACAGTGGAAAGTCCTGGATGGAGCGACGTCAATATTATGAAAAAGATAGTTGCTACTCACCATGTTGTGGAGTTGTTGAGTCGCAGACAGGCACAACAAAGACTGCTACACAAGTAAGTTTCAGCCAAAAGGCTGGCCGGGGTGGCCGAGCGGTTCTAGGCGCTTAAACCACTGTCTCTAACTGCAGAGCCGTGTCACCACCACAGCTCTTTTCCAAGAGCACTGACAAGGCACTTGCTTACAGGCAACAATCCAGTGAATATCACCTGAACAACTCGTTGCGCTAGCGCTGACCTTTTGTGGTGATTCTGACAACTTTTCAAACCATTCTCATATTATGCCATAACAGAGAACACAACATGAGATAATACTGTAGTGATATTCCGAGAAAATTTACATCACAAAAAACCTCACCAAAAAGCTTAATATCAGGTTGGGGCCTACTTCATTGTGAATCTGGACATACGAAAGTGCACTTTAAGCCAGATTATGCATTTTAGTATGGTTTACGAAATTCTGATGCTCTTGGAGTATCCTCTGATATCCTGTTTCTGTTAGGACATAATGTAAGATCTCTTATTGCTTTATATGT
The DNA here is from genome assembly GCF_023897955.1 of Schistocerca gregaria. Taxonomy (NCBI): domain Eukaryota; kingdom Metazoa; phylum Arthropoda; class Insecta; order Orthoptera; family Acrididae; genus Schistocerca; species Schistocerca gregaria. The sequence goes on along the minus strand of NC_064927.1, from coordinate 490,076,916 downwards.
ACGTACGAACATAGGGGCTTCCTACGTCACTTGCTGTAATGCCAGTTTTTTGGTGCTCCCTGGCAACTTCTGAAATGAACCTATTTCTAACAGGTAACGGGAATGATGGTTTTGAAAAACATTATATTCAAAGTAAAATTTCTTTTATGCAAAACGAATTGTGTTATGTTTGAGAATGTGTGATGAATTTCTTATATCACAGATTATTTCACTCTCATTTGAAATTTAACACTTTGAGGACCAGACACTTAGAAGAATTTCGAGCCCAGAGAACCAGAAGTTTGTCATTATTAAAATTTTACTGGGACATTTATGTGGTATATCTTTAAGTGTAACATGTGCAAAAGAAGATTAATATTATAAGTGAAAGCTTAGCTTTTCTTGTAGCTTATTAACCTTCAATACCAATGTCATGTGACAAAGAATAGCTATTCTTATAACTACACCATGCATATTAATTTAAACCATTAACGTTTCCTATTTGTGTGTTTGCGCAACTTAACAGTGATGTTGCTATTGGCTAACTACATCATGAGCCCTATGCTCTGAATATCTGCTGTTAATCGCCTGGCAAGGTCACGTGACAAGCTGTGATTGGCTTACAAAATCACATTGCAATCTCTATTTAAATATTTCAGAAATGAATCTGCTGTTTTTGGTGGAATTTGAATTTATACTTTCACAATACTAAAATATACAGTGTACAATAATACGAAAATATGCAGCATACATGAAGCTGCACATCTGAGATCTTTCAAAAACGTGTCGTCGTCCTGCCGCCCCCCCCCCCCCCCTTGCCGGGAAGTTTGATAACAGTTTATAAAACCTTAGGGCTGATTATGTTTGAAATTCCGAGTGAAAGTATACTGACGCTTAAAACAAACAAAAAAGTAAATTTTCAACTGGGGAAAAAAACTGTATTTTGTAAGTGGGGAAATTCAGGAAAAATCTGGGAATTTTTTTTTTTTCCTTG